>NW_026606065.1:65385000-66585000 GCF_029834395.1 Sorex fumeus | reverse complement strand
AATAATTTTAAGACTTTGAGGTATGTGTATGTGTCTTGCAAAACAGTGGTCAGAGGGCTGAATTGCACTCCTGCCTATACTGGCTAGTAAGCCCGCCAGTACAGTGCTAGGGTCCTGTGAAGCTGTGCTGCTAGCCCCAGCGGTGTTGGGGTCCTCCAGGACTGCTCTGTAGTGTTCGGGGCTAAAGATAACCTTTGAATAAATATTGCATTAATAGTTTACTGTATAACATTGAGTGCTTGTATTTTTAGGTACCTTATTTCATGGCTTTATTTGTCTGATTCATCTGCAAATCAGTTTTAAACCAAAGTTGGTTCATGTTCTTATAATTATTGAAATAAAGATCGTGGTAATCATTTTGGCAAAGTATGTGCCTATTTTACAGAAAAAGAAAGACAAAAAATTAATTGAAAAGGTGGCTCATTATTGAAGGATACAAAATAAAATATTCCTTTTCATTTTCTACTGCTTGTGTGTCACAGTATTCCCTCTTTTGAGTTACATTGATAGAACTCTGATCCTCCTCCTCATTGCTGCGTTTTATGGAGATTTAGGCATGGAATCTGATAAATTCTTTTCAGCGTACTGCTGGTGTGTCAGTCTATATTCTTGTTCGTGATTTTTTTCTTCCTCCTAATATATCTCTAATATCTGTTGAATGCTATTTGTATCAGGTTTTCTGAAGTAAATTCTGTGCCCAAATTCTTATTAGTTTTGTTATCGTACTAATCTTATAAGATACTCAGTATGACTGAATACTGTATTTTCCTAAATTACATCCATAAAGAGGAGTTCATAGCCATTTTCTTCTGCCTTTAGGGAGGTAATTAGCAAGTTATTTTTTCAGTGTTTTTGGCAGTGTATAACAAAACCCAATACAAATCATAGCAAAAATGGAATTTTTTGGCAGGCATGTTATAATCTACTTAAACTGCAGAGAATGAAACAGGATGGTAAATCAGAATGAATAGTAAGATAGTTATTTAGAAATTAAAAAATTATTTTTTAACATCTTGGAAATTTCCTGTCTGTTGGGAAGTCTCTGATTTGCTAAGTTCAGAAATGCTGTTTAAGAGATTTAAAAAAATTATGTTTTATTCCCTCCTGTTACTATATTAATTTGTTTAATTGGGAGATTTCTATATTATTTGTGACTAACCAGGCATGCATTAAATTGGTATTCAGATAACATATGTGCATCAGTACTCATGGAAGGGTAGGAAGTGATCATATGTATGCCAGAAGAGTTTTTGAAACTCTTCTGGCATACATATGATCACTTCCATCCCTACCATTTGATTTGTGTTTTTATTGAGACAGTTAAGACCACTGGATACCAGTCATTTTCCTTGTACTTAATTTTTTTGAGTTCAGTCCTGATCCTCTTAGGGAAACTATGTTCACTCTTGGTTTTCTCATTGACATTTAAATAATTTTATTTTATTTTATTGGTCAGCAGACCAATGTATTTGAGCAGTAGTAGACACTGTCTATTTTTTAGAATTCAGATCTCAGATCAGGGGGCTGGAGCTGAGCAGTAGTACAGTGGATATGGTATTTGCCTTGCACGCGGCTGGCCTGAGTTTGATCCCGGGCATTCCATATGGTCCCCCAAGCACTGCCAGGAGTAATTTCTGAGTGCAAAGCCAGGAGTAATCCCTGAACATCGCTGGGTGTGACCGAAAAACCAAAAAATAGATCTCAGATCAGAATTAAATGGACACTGGTAGTGGAGAAGAGTGAATAATCTTTAGTGTTACATTTTTGTTTCTCTAGCCAATTAGAATATTTCTCTCCCTTAAAAATACACGTAGACTGTAAATCAAAAATAAGTGTTGAATTCTGTATATGTCCATATTATAGGATATTTAGGCCAAAGACCAAGCTAAGTAATTCAGCATTTTTTCAGTCTGATATAGGCAACTCTAGCAAGGACACATTACATGAATAATTATGTTTATTGTTCTGCAGGAATCATACAAAGTGACCCAATCACATAGTTACTTTCGTTTTTATCTTTTGGTCATACCCGGCGGTGCTCAAGAGTTATTCCTGGCTCTCCACCCAAGGATCACTCCTGGTAGTGCTTGGGAGACCTTATGACACACCAGGGATTGAACTCCAGTTGTTCTTGCTTTGATTGATGTGTACATGTTTCTGACTTTTATGTTCTTGATCTTGTACAGAGGTTTATCAACTTTAAACTTTTCTTCCTCTTTTGTCCTCTTCTATTAATGTTTTCTTCCTCCACCTGTTCATTTGAGACATCAAAATTCTCTTGTTTTGGGGCCACACCCACCAGTGCTCACTGATTACTGCTGGCTCTGTGCTCAGGAATCACTCACGGGTCAAGCCCTTATCTGCTGCATGCAAGGCAAAGTGCTCTTAGCTGCTGTATCTCTCTGGCCCGTGAGAAATCAAAATTCTAGATGTAATTGTTAAAGGCATATTCTTTCTGGATTCTCTCTCTGAGTGACGTTTACCTTGACAGGTGTCTTTAATTCAGTCCAGCTTCCCAATTCTTGGGAATCAGTGTTAGGATTGTTATAAGGAGAGAGGCAATTTGGCTCTGTTAGTTAGAATAACTCTTTAGGGGAGGATGTTTGCAGTAACATTGTTAGCATTAACCCTTTGTTAAAAGAATTAGTAGTGATTGCAAATGTTTATGGACATTTCTGCAGATGAGCTTTTAGGGGAATGATGATCAAACTGTAGGTTTTATGATAATATAAAATTGGCTCTATTGCGCCTAATGTACAAATCTGGTATTTTTTTCTACTTCTTGGAGTCATACTCATATCTCTCCTTTCATGCCCTGTGATCTTACTGAGATGACTTTCCCAGTTCTTTGTTTTTATTGAGATGACTGGTGGTCATTCATTTGGTTATGGTGCTTGCTTGAGATCAGATACCTGGGTGTGGTGCCAGGGAACAGAGTGGCAGTGCTGAAAGAATGGCTCGTGGCATGCAGGTTGATTCCCAGCCTTGAACTAGTTGCCTCTTAAGGTGTTTCCAGCTTTTTTTTTTTTGTAATGAGATTCTGAAAGGAGTCCATTGATGTTTGCATATTTTCTTTTTTCAAAAAGTAAGTGAATAATTTCATTAATATAGTAATCCCTTTAAAAATACAAAAGATTTAGTGCTTTTCAGTTTTATCAAGCATATAATAAACAGACTATGTCATTTTCTTTTTTTCTTTTTTATTATTTTTTATGTCTTTTTCTTATTCGTAGTAAAATCATATAGCAGAGAACAAAATTGCATGTATATTTAAGAAAATTATTTTGGTTAATTTTTAATTTAAGCTATTTTCTTTTAACAGGTATCTTTCAGATGAAGGCATTGAAGCTTGCACAAGTTCTCCTGACAAAATTAATATAAATGATATCATCCTGATTGCTCTCAATGTAAGTCATGTTCATTAACTTAAAAGTATCTTAAATACGAAAAAAATTTTTTTGAAAAATGTCTCAGTATAAGCAGGATTTTATAAGTAAATGGAGAAAGTCTTTAATTTTTGTTGTCTAAATAATGAACTTGACACCATTGAATTTGATAATCTCATATAAATTGATTATCAGTGACATGTTAATTTAACATCTATTATATAAAATCCAAAGGAAGACAACCCCAACTTTCATTTTTTCTCCTTCTAGTAATCAGAGAATTTTGTAATGTTCGCAGTCACTGTGAAAAAGCAGTAACAACTGATGTGTTCATTAAAACAAATTGCTAGTTAGAGCAACTCTAGCTGTTACCTAATTTTTTGACATTTTTATTATTTAAAAATATTTTTTTCTGTTGATAAAATATATATTGGAGAATATTTTAGGAAACAAAAGAAAAAATAAGTAAAAGCTACATATAATGTTCTGATATATATTTCTTTCCATTCTCTATTCCCCTATCTGGATAGTTAAATCTTTTCTATTTTTAGGGTTCGCTTCTGGATTTTTAAAAAGTTATAAGGGGCCAGAAAGAAAATACGACAGATAAGGTGCTTGCCTTGTATGTAGCAACCCCAGTTGGATCTCTCCCTCCATATATGGTTCTCCGAGCCTCTCCAGGTGGGATCCCTGGGTATAGAGCAGAGTCAGGAATAAGCCAGGGCACCCCACCATGTGTCCTTCCCCCGAAATTAAAGCCACACAAAAATAATAAAAACAGTTGTGATAAGCACTTGAAATCCAGTTTTAAGTAAATTATTATTTGCTTGCTTTGGGGGTCACACCCAGTGATGTTCAGGGCTTCTGCTGGCTCTGCACTCAGGAGTCACTGCTGGTGGGGCTCAGGGGACCATATAATGTACACGAGATCAAACCCGGTTCAGCCATGTGCAATGCAAGTGCCCTACTCACTGTGTTATCTCTCCAGCTCCACAAATGGGTATTTTTTTCATCATGCAGTTAAATTTGTGGAATTTTTCTTCAATTCTCTTAACAAAAATAACAAAAATAACCTATGATCACATTTATATGATACATAATCAGTTAAATTCAAAGAGAATTGCTCTTTGACAGGTTGATCATACCACTGTAAAATAGAGAATAAAGCAAAAATAGTAGCAACTGGTAGAAATGTCTAAATATGAATAAATATGCAAAGTTGTGTATGGTTTAATGGATCACAGATTTATATTTATATAATGAAGCGTAAATTTATTTTTTTGTTTTTTGGGCCACACCTCATATTGTTCAGGGGTTACTCCTGGCTTCGTGTTCAGGAATTACTCCTGGTAGGGTTCAAGGCACCATATAGGATGCTGGGGATTGCACCCAGCTGCTATATTATTTCTCCTGCCCTAAATTTAAATTAGAGCAGAAAAATTTTGTTTCAAAGTCTTTAGCTTCTTTGAATTTTATTTAGTAAGAATAGCAAGACAGTTTCTTTTAACTTACGTGTTTAGATTTCATAAAAACCAAAGGCGATAACATTTTTATAGTGAAATGTTAGAAATATTATCTATAACCACAGATGAAATGTTAATACTTTTTCTTTAACACTCAGAATTTCATTAACACTCAGAAGCTGAATTCTCTGAAAAATGAATTAAATTAGAAAAATGTTTTCAAGAACTTGTCTTTATTTCAGAAAAATATTCTAAAGATGTAGCACTGTAGCACTGTCCGCCCCGTTCATCGATTTGCTCGAGCCGGCCCAGTAACGTCTCCATTGTGAGACTTGTTGTTACTGTGTTTGGCATATCCAATACGTCACGGGTAGCTTGCCAGGCTCTGCCGTGCGGGCGAGATACTCTCAGTAGCTTGCCGGGTTCTCCGAGAGGGGCTGAGGAATCGAACCCGGGTCAGCCAAGTCAGCCACGTCCCGGGCAAATGCCCTACCACTGTGCTGTCATTCCAGCGCACTGTACTACCTATTATCTAAAGATAACAGAAAAAAATTAAAGACAATCTTCTGCTCTTCTTTAGTTTTCTTTATATGTGTAGGTAAATAGCAGTAAATGATGTATAGTTGTGTTTGAAACTTTAAGATAAATTAAGAGTCGGGGGCAGGAGGGAAATGGGGGAAATTGGTCATGCGAAATGTACAGTGGTAGAAGGATGGGTGTTGGAACATTATATGACTGAACCCCAGTCATGAACAACTTGTAACTGTTTATCTCAATTTTTAAAAAAAGAAAAATTAAGGTAAAATATTTGTTCTGTACCATTGCATGAAACCATTACTTTAATAATTTTTACTATAATTTTTTTGAAATACATAGTTATAGACTCTAAAGCTACTGTATCATTTGATAGATAAAATAATTTTTGAGAAAAAGTCTTTAAACATTGATACAGCCTATACTAGGGAGACCATCTACTTCTGAAGGTTACTACATTTTGAAAATAAAATTAGGATTTATATGATTGCTTTGATTTTTTTTTTAATCAACTTTTCAGTGATTGTAGGCTATTATTCAGTCTTTGAGAAAGACTCATTTTAAATATTTTTTGTTTTTTGGGCCACATCCAGTGGTGCTCAGTGTTTACTCCTTGCTCTATGCTCAGTGGCCACTCCTGGCTGTGCTCAGGGAACCGTATGTGGTGCTTGTGATCAAACCCAGGTTGACTGTGTGCAAGTTAAGCACTCTACCTGCTATACTATCTCTTTGGCCCTACTTGTAATTTTTATTGTATAAGCTTATTACATAGGTGGAGAATAATTCATGCACATGCCTATTTTTAAATTAAATTATTTTTTGGATATTGTTTTAGAGGCACTCAGGACTTACTACTACCAGTGTCCTCAGGGATCACTTTTAAGCCGTGCTCAGAATATCACATATTATGATTATGCCAGGGACTGGACCTGGGTCAGCCTCATGGTAGGCAAGTGCCTCACCCACTCTACTGTCTCTGTGCTGTTTATAAAGTTCCTTGCGTCCAGTAGGAGATACATTGTGGTTGTTCGTCTGTTCAGCAAAAAACGATCCAGTAAAATGTATGTGGTTTTCTGCCAGGGAAAGTTTGAAGCTAATACCCTAGATTTTTCAAGCTTGCTTGTGTATGGATACTCTGTCTAGCCTGAAAACACATTTATATTACCTCCAGTCCCCTCCTACTGCCTCCAAAATACAGCAGGTGTTTACCATAAATCTTATTTTTTTTATATAATTAATTTGGGTATTAAAGCAGATGCTAGCCTTTGGCTTATCTTGGTAATAAAACTTTTAAAGATAGCAGCCTCAGATGCTATGTCTCTTTTTCTATGCGGATTTTTTTAAATGTTTGGAGCAAAGTTCTTAGGTTGTTGTTCTGTATGAAATGGCATTGAAATTTAAGGTATAGTTTTGGGTTCACGTACCTGAATCATTCAGATAAAAATAATGTAGTAGTTCAAACTTGAGTTACTGAATATTGTGCATTAGTAAAAATTTAAGTACAGGGGCCAGAGAGATACCATAGTAGGTAAGTGCTTGCCTTACATGTGCCAACATAAGTTCAATCCCTGGCACCATATGCAGTCTCCCAAGCCCCACCGGGAGTGATCCCTTAGTACAAAGCCTAGGAATAAACCTGAGCTTGATGGATATGCCCCAAAACAAACCATACCAAACAAATTAAGAATATAGTGTTTATTAATTTCTTTTAAAGATTCATAAAATATGAAGTCATTTATTAAACAGATATTCTTGATAAGTTTATTACAAATAAAATTTTAAATAAATGGTCAGGAATTTCATGTGTGTGTACATATGTCCATGTCTGTTTAAAGTCTAAATATTTCTCATGCATTATTTTTCTCCTTTATGTAAATGTGTATTTGTATCCAGTTATCCTAACAATCTTTTTTTAAATTAAATTTCATTTTTATAAATTTGTCCACAATAATTTATTACGTTTAACATTCAAACAGCAATCCCACCACCATTGCAACTTCCCACCACCATATTTCGAATGTTTCCACCCCGAATCCCAAACCCTGTCCCCCAAAGCAGAACTGAAACAGTTAATTTTGTATTGCTTATTTTGAATAATCTGCTGAAAATGGCCCAATCATGTTTCCTTAGAAGAAAGTTTTTGAAGATTGTTGTATTTCATCCTGGAACCATTAGGCCCTTGTATAAGAGATTACTAACATGTTTGTGAAACCTCATCAAATGTTGTGTGCTACTCTTGGTACATCAATGGTGTAGAGTATGAGAAGTTGCGTGACTGCATTTGAGCTCCAGGATACTAAAATTAAAATATGATCATACAGGACATTCACTCGTGGGTGAGGCGTTGATGAGATTATATGGCACCAGGGGCAGTTTGTGGGTGTGGCAGCCAAGCTACTGGTAAAATTGGGAAATCGGAGAAGAAGGGCCATTCCCACTCTGAGCGAGCTTTTAGATTTCAGTCAGAGTTCCCGCATGCCTGTTTTTTTTTTTTTTTTTTTTTTTTTTTTGTAGAGACACTTGTGTGAGGCTCCTCAGAGCCCGTGGAGAGCGGTTGTGAACATGGTAGTGTTTGAGTTCTGGAGGTTTTTGGCTGCCGGGGTTCCGTTGGGGCAGGGAGGGAAATTTGCCCACCCTCCTCCTAGTTGCCCAGTTTAAACAGCCTGGTGCAGGGTCTGAAGGCGTGCGTCTCTATCCTAACAACCTTAATGACATAAATTTCTATTATAGACTTACAAATTGATTTGGTAAAAATCTGCTAGAAAATTTTTATTTTATGGAAAGGGCAATGATTTAGCATTTCCTTAATATGTGTATGAAACACTTTAAAAGGTATATGAACTTGGAACATATTGTCTTCTTTTAGTGTGATAAAAACTTTGTGAGATAAGGTTGGTGATTTTTTTTTTTAAATAGAGAGCAATGCATTAACTGGATTTAAAGACTTTCACAGTGTTTAAGGTTCTATTGTAATTTTATTACGGTTTGTGGTGATCAAGTTTAAGATTTTAGTTTAGTGATTGTTTCTACTTTATATTGTTTCATTTTAGGTTAATTAAAAATAATTGATAAATGCTGGAAATAAGGATTTATGTTAAGTCATAAAATTATATTATTCTGTGAGTAATTATAACATTTTATTGTGTATAACTCAGTTAATATTCTCTTTCTCATACATACTTAAATATTTAGCTTTTGAATACTCCAAAATAATGCTATGTTATTATGAATTGTTAATTCTGTAACTGACTTAATTATTATGTATAAAGGTAATCACAAAATATACATGTTTTTTATTCACTAAAATAAGCATTATAGCCAATTTGAATTTAATAATTACTCTTGGCAAGTCATTGTTCTAAAGGCTTCACTTGTATTAACATATAATAAAATATAGAAATTCTAATATAGGAAAGACCAACTAAGAATGTAATTTTTCTCCGTATGTTATTCTGTAATTTCAAAGTGAAAAGGTACACAACTTGAGGTATGTTCTATAACTCACTTCATTATTGGATGAAGGTTGCAAAAAAGGATCAACTAAAGCATTTTTAAACATGGGTTGGATTTAGGATAACTTTGCCTGACAGTTGCATTTGTTGAGTTTTAGTTTAGGAATGATCTTTGAATTAAGTTTTGACATTTGGATATTTTAAATAAGAGAATATTCTATTGTAGTTTTCAAGAAGATTCTCCTGCATGTTTATGTATGTTCATTTCATGTTACAATAACTTTTATCACCTAGTGTTTTCTTCATATGTCTAGCATAAATTTCTCCCTTGTAATCTATGCATATAGATGTGCTCTGAGAATGTTTTCCTTATATTCCTCTTAAGGTGATAAAGAGTAACGGTTCACTCTATTTTAAGTAATAAAAACAATGTAGATTTAGTCTGTAAACTAACCTCATTATCTGAAAGATCAAGATAACGTCTCAGTTTAAGTAAGTTGACCATTTTTTCAGGAGTTGGTAGTCTCTCTGAATATTGTTTTAAAGACTATTTCTTTAACTTTTCCTGAAAAGGATATAATCCTTAAATATCCAATTTTTAATTTATTTTTTAATTGAATCACCATGAGATACACAGTTACAAGGTTATTTATGACTGGGTTTCAGCCATACATGTTCCAATAATCATCCCTTCTTACCAGTGTACATTTCCCATCACCATTGTCCCAGGTTTCCCTGCTCTCATCTGCTCCTATCCCCCCACTGCCTCTATGGCAGACACTTTCTCTCTCTCTCTCTCTCTCTCTCTCTCTCGCTCTCTCTCGCGCTCTCTCGCTCTCTCGCTCTCTCCCCCTCCCCCCCTTCTGGGCATTATGGTTTGCAATATAGGTACTGAGAGGTTTTAAGTATCCCTCTATCTACCGTCAGCACTCCTTGTCCAGAGTCATCATTTCCAACTATCACTGTCTTACTGGTCCCTTCTCTATCCTAACTGTCCTCCCCCAGCCCTTCCACTTGTGGCAAGCTTCCATCCATGGACTAGTCCTCCTTGTTTTTACTGTTCGAGGAGGTTATTATAATGCTTTTTTAAATATCCCACAGGTGAGTGCATTTATTCTATGTCAGTCCTTTTTCTTCTGACTCATTTCACTCGGTATGATACTCTTTATGCCCATTTGTTTATGGGCGAATTTCATTACTTCATTTTTCCTCACAGTTGCATAGAACTCCATTGTGTTGATGTACCATGATTTCTTTATCCAGTTGTCTGTTTACAGACACTCAGGTTGTTTCTAGGTTTTTGCTATTGTGAGTAGTGTTGAAATGAACAAAGTATACAGATGACATTTCTGCTGTGTGTTTTTGGGCCCTCAGGATATATTCCCAGAAGTGGTATACTGGGTCGTATGGAAGCTCAATTTCTAGGTTTTTTTTTTCAGGGTTTTTTTTTCTCCTTACATTTTTGTTAGTGAAACACCATGAGGTACAGTTGCAGACTTACAAATTTACTCCATGGCTTTGAGGCCAACCGCACATGCTAGGGGAAAAGGCAGCTCAGATAGAGAAGGGAGCACCAAATAAGGGGTGTTGGGAGGTTCCTCTTAGGATGGGAGATGCTTGATGAGAGTAGACTATAGACCGAACAAGATTACCGCTCAATGTCTCTTTTGCAAACCACAGCACTCAAAAGGAGAGAGATAACAAAAGGGAATGCCCTGCCACAGATGTAGGGTGGGACGGGGGTATGGGTGGTGGGAGGGATACTGGGTCTAGTTTTTTGAGGAATGCCCCTATTGTTTTCTAAAAAGGCTTGACCAATTGGCATTCCCACTAACAATGAATGAGAATCTTTTTCTCCCCACATTGGCATCAGCACTTGTTGTTTCTGTTCTTTTTGATGAGTGCCAGTCTTTGTGATAGGAGATAATATTTTATTGTTATTTTGATTTGCATCTCCCTGATGCTTAGTGATGTAGAGCATTTTTCATGTGCCTTTTGGCCATTTGAATTTCTTCTTTGAGGAAGTTCCTGTTCATTCCATCTCCCCATTTTTGGATGGGACTGCATATTTTATGCTTGTCAAGTTCTGCCAGTGCCTTATGTATTTTTGATATTAACCCCTTATCAGATGGGTATTAGGTAAATATTTTTTCCCATTCTGTGGGCCATCTTTGTATCATGGTCACCATTTCTTTTGAGGTACAGAAGCTTCTTAGTTTAATGTCAAATTTTTTTTATGTAGAGTAAATAGTTGAAGTTTGTTTTTATTTAAGAAATACTAACTTGTTTTTTTCTTATGTCTTTGATTTTCTGAGTGACATGCTTATTACACATTTTTTTTTAATTTAAATAAGTGGTACTGCTTTTCACCATAGTAGTTTTACTGTAACTTTCTGTTATTGTATTAGTGTTTCATGAGTGTCTTTATCTTTTGCAGCTTCTGTTATGGGCATTAAAGTCTATAGAGTACATTCTTTTTCCATGTTTCATCATGTTTATGCTCTATCAAATTTGTTTGCTTAAAATATCCTCTCTCTACTTAAGAGATGTCCTTTTGCTTTGACATTTGCTTTTTAAAACTGTAGCTTATATATGATCATGTTTTTACTTATAATAATAAGTAATAATAATAATAAGGGTAATTCCTGAAGTTAAAATGTTTTAAGGATGTGATTAGAGAAGTCTTAAGTATGGTTACATCTTGCTGGTGTACTTGAAACAACATATGTATGGAGAAAAGTTATTTGAAACTTGATTATATAGAGAGACATCTCATAAATCAAAAATTTCATTAAAATTTTGGTCTATAAGCCTTAAGTAATTAGTAATTCCATATTGTTTGCCAGGGCAGGGGGTCCAATTGGTGTTCATAGACTTACTCCTGGCTCTGTGTTCAGGATCTTGTCATGCTCGGGGAACTATATGGGGTGCCGGGGATCAATCTGGGGTAGTCTATGTATAAGGCAAACACCCTGCTGGCTGTGCTGTTGCTCCAGCCCCAGTAATTTCATCTTTTATTTGTGAGTGCGATTAGATTTACTTTTGTCTACATGTATTAATAGAGGTATTTTTATTTCAGACAGACTTGAGAACAATTGGCAAGAAGTTCCTCCCCAGTGACATCAATGGTGGGAAGATAGAAAAGGTAAAGAAAAATAAAAATTTTAATATTAAGTTATGCATCTAAGATAAAATATGGCCATTTTCTTAATTTTTGGAATTACTATATATTTTCAATAAAGACTATAATTACAAAATATTTAGAGGTCAACAGTCATAAAATTATAATGATGACTTTTTAATACACACAAATTAAACTTTTAAATTTTGGGTGACTTTTTAATATCAATTTATATGGAAATGGCTCAAAAGAGTGAAAGAAGTTGGAGCACATAGTTTACATTCAGAAGCCCTGCATTTAGTCTCCAGCACATTATCGTTCCCTGCATATTACCAGGGAGTGACCTCTGAGCACCAACCCAGGAGTCCCTAGACACTGCTAGTTGTTTTTGTTTGTTTGCTTGTTTTTGTTTCTGGGCCACACCCAGCAGTGCTCAGGGCTTACTCATGACCCTGCACTCTGAGGTAGTGCAGGGTTATGAGGGGTCTTGGTGGCTTGGGGGACCATCTGGGTTGCTGGGGATTGAACCTGGGTGAGCTGTGCAAGGCAAGTGTTCTATCTGCTATTGTATCACTCTAGCCCCCAGCTCTGCCAGGCTTGGCCTCCAAACAAAACAAAACAAAATTAGTGTAGGAATTGCAGCTCTGAAAGTTATTATGTGAAACTTATTGCTTTATCAGAGCTCACAAGGAGCTTTTATCTTTGTTAGTTTCCTGTTAGCTAATATAAAAGTATCAGACTGTGAGAGGATATTAGCAGTATAGCTAAACCAAGCATTTTTTTGTTGCTATCATTTTCCATTCACATATCTTTCATGTTAAGACTTTATTTTTTTTTCCGATTGAGATTATACCAGTTATCAAACCAAAGTCCTGCCTGACACATAAGAAACAACCTCTGCTATTTAACTGCATATCGGGTCTCTTAAAATGTTTTTAGTGTTCTTTTAAAAATATAATGATTTCCGATGCGAATCAGTCTACATTTCACACATTTATATCAAACTTAGTCTCTTTATCTGAGCATGCATATTAATTATGATAGCCAAGAATTTCAGATGATTTATTGGTCACTTTAAAATTGTTAAGGAGCATCACCGTCATTTTTTTAAAGAAATATCTTCAATGTTTGTGTCAGACTATTCTTATTTTAGTACATTTAAAAGAGTTCTTATATGTAGGAATATAAAATGTTAAATACTTTTAAAATGCCTATAATGTCACTACTTTTTTATATGTTCTGTAAATTTTAATTTACATACACAATGAATGGTAATAATCATTTAGCTAGGGAAAGCCATAGAGTTTCTAATCTAGTTTTTTA
The DNA here is from genome assembly GCF_029834395.1 of Sorex fumeus. NCBI lineage: Eukaryota > Metazoa > Chordata > Mammalia > Eulipotyphla > Soricidae > Sorex > Sorex fumeus. Next base: position 66,571,721 of record NW_026606065.1, on the reverse strand, counting down.
GGCAGATACTCAACTAAAGGGTTCTACAAATTCCAAAGCAATTCAGTTGAATATTTAACAGTACTCTCTGTCAGCAAACTTTAATTATATTTTAGCCTGAATTTGGTTGTGCTGCAACTTAGTCTGATGTCTTCTTTATCTCTCAGGGGAAATGGAGAGCATCTGGTTACCTTCCCTTGTGAATAACTCTTCATATACTTGAAGACTTGTAAATGTCACTGCTACAGGTTTCCTTTTGCTAAAGCCATCTATCTTGGTTCCTTTGCTTATTCTCTTTCTCAGGCTTTTCATTCATCTTCATTGTTCACTAAATCCTTTGCACATTTTTGCACTTTTTTTCATTATGATCATCGGTCTCAGAATTCTTTGTACACCAGTATCACCTGAGGTCTGACTTAAACAGAAGTTCCCCTTCCACTCCCCCCATTTCTTACTCCATTCATTGAACTGACATAGAGCCTGATTATTTATATTTTGAGTATATTTCCTTAGGATTTTAACTTTGTTGGTCTGGGTAGAATGCATAGACAATGGTTAGGTTACCGAAGCCCAGATTAGGTACCAATGTAGAACAGACCACAGGCTTGATGATTTCAGCAGCTCTCATAAAAGGTAGCTAACCCAAAGCAGTGTCTGTACATCTTTATCCTGGTTAATTTATGAAGATTTCTGATTGCTTATTTTTTCCCCCATTTTCTCTTTCAGGGTTTCTTCTTTAAGGAACTTAAAATCCTATCTCTGCTAATAGTTCAGAGAACAGTGCTGATGAGACTTTTCTCTGTTCCTTATGTCTTATCTGAGCATTTTTGGTTCAAAAGTTTTACTCAGTTACCTTCATGCTTTCCGTTTAAGGGTTAGAATGCTAGCTCAACACACTGGAGCATATGGTTTGCATGCAGAAGGACTGGGTTTGATTTCTGGCACAAAAAATTCCCTGATGAATATCTGATCCAGGAGTACCTCCTTAGCACTGCTGTGTGTGGTCCTGAACATTTAAAAAAAAAAAAAGAAAAGAAAAGAAACTTTTTAAATGTAACTGACAATTTGTTAAAAGACTTGAAATCATTGAATCTTGGACTTTATGTGCAAATTTTAAAGACATTTTATTGAAAACTTAAAATATGAGATAAACCATCTGCTCCAGAGAACAGAGGCATGGTTATCAGAAGTTTTAAGTCGAATATGAAGGGGAGGATAAAGTGTTGGGAATCGGAAGCACAGCGGGGCTGGAGGGATAGCACAGCAGGTATGGTATTTGCCTTGCACAGGGCTGACCCGGGTTTGATTCCTCCGTCCCTTTCGGGGAGCCCAGCAAACTACCGAGAGTATCCTGCCCGCACGGCAGAGGCTGGCAAGCTCTCCGTGGCATATTTGTTATGCCAGAAACAGTAACAACAAGTCTCACAATGGAGACGTTACTGGTGCCCGCTCTAGTAAATTGATGAACAGTGGGAGGACAGTGCAGTGCTATGGATTTCAGACTCATTGGGCTACATTTAAATCCTGATTCTCCTCACTATTTTTTTTTTTTGACATCTGACAAGTTACTAAATCTTGTTAGATTTACCTTTTCTTTTTTAAAATATGATTTTGTTTTATTTTGGTTTTGCGTCATACCTGGGAGTGCTCAGGAATTACTCCTGGCTCTGCACTCAGTGATCACCCCTGGCAGCTTGGGGGAACCAGAGGGGTTCTGGGGTAGACCCCAGATCCACCAGGTGCAAGGCAAGCGCCCTGTCTGCGGTACTGTTGCTCTGTCCTTACATTTTCTTCTCTAAGTAATTTCCTTATCACATGAAAGAATTAGTAATGCATGTGATATTCAAAATACAATATATGACAAATATTGGGCAGATGAGCAATTCCTGTGGCATCTGTGCGAGCTCTGCGAACAGGGCCCCCGAGGACAGAAACCTCTGCCAGTTTTCAGAGGGTGGTGGGTTAGGGTACATCTGGAGTACCCTCCTGGAAACACCATTGAAGATGGTGTTCCAAGTGGTGATAAACCTTACCCTTTGAAAGTTTTTAGGTTAATTATGTTGGCTAAATTTACAACTAAGACTTGTTTCTTCATCTGGGTATCAGAAACCTAAGTTGAATATACAAAGTTTTGATTAGCTCTTTCATCCAGGTTCTTTATGCCCTAAAGTTCAGCTTATTTCAAGTCTTTCTTGATAGACTAAGGAATTGTTAAAAAATAAAAGCACGTACTTGGCTCTTGGCGGAACAAAATACTGTGATTGTTTTACCTGTGGCATGAGGAAAATCAATAGTTGGGGTTGTGGTTTTGTTTTGAAATTGGAATCTTGTTATGGAGAGATTTGCAAGGAAATTCAATCACGAATGTAGTTAGACAAACGGATACTTATTTTACTAGTTTAGTACAGTCCCAAACCCTAATACAGAACTCTAATTAATAATTATATATATACACACATATATATAATATATAGCTCTAATTATAGGTATTTCAATGTAGTGAATCAAAACAGACCAAAGATTCTGTTCTGATTATTTCTACTAAGTGGCAGACCTGCTTGTAATACCTATGAAAGTTATGGAAAAAGTGAAAAAGTTCAAGGAAAAGTGAGAAAGTTTAAGGAAAAAAGTGAGAATTAGAGAACCCCGTATTTAAGAACAACGTACTTAAGAAGTGGCAGGGAAAAAGAAGTTGTTTTCTTAGGAGCTGCCTCCATTAATTAGTTTTATGTGATCCTTTTAAAAGGAACTTTGCCATGTGTCTTCTAACCTTTTTGGAAGCTTACTTGATTAGATCTGAGTCTCAATACACCCGCCCAGGGATTGAGAGCAATGGTACTTGGGAGGTAAATGAGAGGAGAATAGGGAGTAAGTGGCCTTCACACTTTCTCCCCTAAGAGGCTAGTAAAAAGTCAATGCTCACATGGTATGTGCTGTTTTATTAATAAACAGGATGTAGATAACATCATTTTCACTGTTTGGGAATTTGAGAGTGGAGTGGAAGAATGGATAGTTCATAGATTTATGATCAAGAATGAAGAGTTTAATAAATCTGTGGTCAGTTAAGAAAGATTAGGTCCCTAGTTAAGAGAGGACAGTTCTTCTTGGGCACGTTGAATCTCTTTTAGTCCAATACACATCTGGTGCATTCAGAAGGACTTTGTTATCTGGTGTTGGAAATTGAAATCTTAATAGCTGCCTTTAGTTATCACTGATTGTCTTAAAAGAAAATAGAGTGACAAAAAGTCCAAGTATTGCTAATGTAGTTTTGCTCATCTTCTTTCCCCCCCTTCTTTCCTATTCTCTTCTTCACATTTATTTTTCAGTTCTTGTAAGTCCCACTAGATTGCTCAGAATTTTGATGCAAAGACTTTAGCCAAATTAAAAAAGTTAAAGTGGGAAGGCATTGATTCTCTCCAACTTTGCAAACCTAAACCAGATTTTTCCATAGGTAATTTATGTTTGATTTTTAGGCCATAAGGATTGTAGGAGTGAAAGGGTGTGCACCAGGGAAACTGTATTTTGCACATATTTTTTTGATCTTTTCAGGACAGACTTTGAATTTCTCAGCTACTACGCGGTTCTCAAGCATGCTGACTTGTAAGCTAAAAATCATGGGAAAACCACGACAAAAATAGTCATATTTCCTATAAAACTTTAAATTTTTTTTCCTGTTCTTCTAAGTTAAATTATTTATTTATTAAGTAGCTGTTATTTAATGATGGTTGGTTTTAGGCATATACTCTGTCAACATCAGTCCCACTACCAGTGTCCACTTCCCTTTACCAGTGTTCCCATATTCCCTTCCCACGTCTCTCCCACCTGTCCTCCCCTGTCAACCTGACAGGCACATTGCAAAGTTTCAGTGGTTGCAACTAGGTTAATATTTTTCTCTTGCTGTAACTATTTTCATACCTTTTGTCATGAAACAAAGATATGAAAGTTAAATTTTTTGGAAGGGTGTCTGCCCCTACTTAAATAAATATTTAATTTTAGAATATATTGGCTAATGTAAAATTACTTTATCAGTCCAGAAATTTAAGGGATTTATGGAAATCCATGTATTTTTATGGAAATAAAACAAGAATGGCTTTTAGTTACGTTATTTTTTCCGTCTAAGCCTAAAAATGACAGATTGAACTGACTGTTTTAAATGTTGAACCTAATGTTTTTCCAATATGTGTGGCCTTTTGAAAACCTCGGCAATACCAGCGTTAGCCACAAGATGGCTTCACTGCACTAAAATTCAAAATATTACCTCATCCTGAAAGTCTAGATGAAAAATAATTTTAAAAGTTTTATTTAAAAAAAAGTTTTTATCTCAACTAAAATTGCATTATGTGCCATATATGTAACTTTATTATACTCTAAATAATCTTTGTTAATATTTCCTTTAGTGAATTATTTAAATTTTGTGTGCTTTGTTTCAGAAAAAAAGGATTATTGCAACCCTTATTTTTCTTTGCTTAAGTTGAATAGTGCTTATTGTAATTATTAATAGGAATTCTGTGGAATTTAAAAATAACTTCATAAAACAGTCACGGTCACGGTCACGGTCCTCCCATTGTTCATCGATTTGCTCTAGCGGGCCCAGTAACGTCTCCATCATGAGACTTGTTACTGTGTTTTGGCATATCGAGTACATCACAGGAAATATCCCACTATAATCAGAAGCAATTGTTTGCCTTAGAGAAATTCTCCTTGATAATTGAGGAACAGTTTGCCTGAATCTTCATGTCTGTTTTTGGCTTTCAAATAGCAAAAAACTGAAGATGACAGAAAGAGATATGGAAATAGACAAATGTAGAAGAAATGTGACTTTTAGTGTTTGGGCCACACCTACTGGTTCTCAGGCTTACTCCTAGTGGTGCTTTGGGGACCATATGTGTGCTGGGAATTGAATCAGGAGTCTCTTGCATAAAATGTAAGTGCCTTCACTCCTGTACTATCTCACTGTCCCAAGAAAGGTTGCTTTTCTCTTGGAGTCACAGAGTGTTTTCATGTATTTCATGTGCTATGATTACTCTGAATGAATAAGAGAAATAATGTGTTATGTCACTGCTTGGAGGTATGAACTTGTGCTTTTTTAAACAGGGAATTTCCAGATAGGGAGAATCCTATTCAAGAGTTCATTATCATTTTTAAATTACCCCGCATTTATAGTTCCCTATATTACAGCTTCCATGGGGTACAATGTTTAGTAAGACAACCACATTTATGGTTAGTGATTATATTTTTTTATTGATGTTTCTCTCCCCCCCACACACACATTTATACTCTCTTGTTGTCTATTAATATCATTTGAAAAATCAGTCGGGCAAGGCAGAAAGCACAGGGGTAAAGGATGCACCAGACCCCGTTTAGATCCCTGCCATAGCGAGGATCCTGAATACTGCACAGCCTCCTTCACCCCAAACATATAGCACCTTGTGTGCTTCTAGAGGCTCTGAGTAGCCTAGGGGTGGGCCCGGTGCTTAGGGCCTGCGACACTACATGAGTGGGCCCTCGTATCAAACCTTTTTCACTGGGCTGGCTGAATGTTACCTGGGATGATCTCCTGTGCCCCAGAGCACTGCTTGGGGCAGCTCGAAAGAAAAGAATGATCTGAGCTCCGCATTAGGGACTGCTTTCCCAAAGCTCTTTAAGTTAGTATCCCGAATGATTTTATTTACCTCTCTCTAATTTTTTTAAATTTATTTTTATAGTCTAAGTCATTTATCTAGGAAGAACCCTCGTTTTCAAAAAACTCCTCCTTCTCTTCTTTCTCTAGCTTACTAATAACCCCTCTCCACTGGGCCCCGTGTAAAAGAATTTATTTTTATTTATATAAAACCTTTGGAACAGGACTGAAAATACAGATTGCTACTACCACCCTACCTTTCAATTTAGAGATGACAAAACTTTACCTTCTAAAACCAAAGTCTTGTTGGTACAGCATTTTAATAAGTGCTATGTGAATCTTATGTTCCTCACTCAACTGGTAGGCAAACTATTCTTGAGATATTCTTGAGAGCCTATCTCAGATACTGTTTTCTCTTCTAGATTGGCCTCTTTTGAAAAAAATTTAATTAAAAAATTAATATTTCCATCACTTCATATACCTATATCAGCTTTATTACATAGCAGATTTTGTCAGTGTTAGAATCCGAACCCGAGTTGACCGTGTGCAAGACAAACGCCCTACCCGCTGTGTTCTGGCTCCAGCCCCTCCACTCCCCTTTTTAAACCCGATGTTTCCTCACTAGTTTTCTTGCAACTGTGTCATCATATGTATCTGACCAGGCATACTTGGCCCTGCCCTGGGACAGTCTGCAAAGGCGTGTAAAAGGTACAGGAAGAGCATGCTTTTAGAATAATTGCTGCAGCAGTGCTGGGGCAAGTGTCCAGGGCCAATGAGATAGATGGCAGAAGGTAGAATGCTAAATGCTTGCAGTGTTCTGGATCCAACTGTTTCAGCTTATGAACACTGGTAATATTTCTTCTCAGTTTAGGGTTCAGTGACATCCAGTTAGTAATTGAAATTGTCCATGGAAACTGGCAAATGCTATAAAAGAGAACTTCTTTTTTTATCTCCCCATCCTGGAGCTGTTTCACTAGCACATCACAGTAATCTAGTGAGCTCTGTAGGATTGAATTTTCACTGTTTTTCTTGCCTTACAGATTGCAGGCCTAAATTTTTAAATTTCCTTACATTTCAGTGAGCTTAATGTTGAAAGTATTATATAAATTGTTTGAACCATTTTAATGTAGTATTTGATATATATATACATACATACATATAAGTATTAAACACACACACAAATATATATCTGTGCTAGAACCTAAATAATGAAGTAAGCACCTATGAAAACTGAGCCCGGGGTAAGAATTGGAACATTAAAATATCATTCAGCCTATTCACATGTCCTAGTTCTTCCTCCACAGACAGTTATTTAGAAGTGATTGTCGTGAGTTTTAAGCTTAGCTTTCCTTGCCTTAAAAAATATTTCAGATTTGGAGCCAGTAAGTTTGCCTTGCATGTAACTGACCTGGGTTTGGTCCCTAGTACTCCCTGTGATCCCTGGAACCCTGCCGGGAGGGATCCCTTAGCACAAAGCCAGGAGTAAGCCCTGAGCACTGCAGGGTGTAGCCCCCAGACCAAAAACAAAACAAAACAAAAAACAAACTCAAAATTAAGTTATGGATGTAATTATTCCTAAACAATAGGTTGTCTTCTTTTAAGCTTTATGAAACGATAATGTACTATCTCTTTTTAACGTCTTTCATTGTTTATTGTTACAGCACAAACATAAGTCCATGTTATGTATACCTATTGTTCATTTTTCTCTTGTGTAATACTACACTGTGTAAATATCTCACAGTTTGTTCATTCATTTTTATTTTGATAGATGTAGGTGATTTTTTTTTATGTAATAAATACTCTGCTTTTAAGAACAAACTTGTGTAGATTTTGTGATGCATGTATGTAAGAGCATCTCTGTAGATTATCACCGGATATTGAATATGCATGCTAGCAAGATAGGACTAAATTATTTTTCAGGGTGTTGTACCACTTCACGCTACCTTTAGTAAAGTCTGCCTTCAATAAGTGTGTATAAGATCTTATTGATCCACATCTTTTGTAGCACTTGAAATTATTGATTTTTTTTGATTTGTGGGTTATTCACAACTACATATTGTAAAGTATGTTGTCCTTTATCATGTTATTCTATGCCAATGCGTCTCTCCCACCTTTCTCCTATAAATTTTAGAATCTAGTAATCAATTCTAAAAACTGATGAGTTGATATTCTTATTAAAATGTGTATTAAATTTGCAGATTAGTTCAGGGATAGAACATCTTTATGAGTCATGTAACTACCAGTGAAGTCCTGGTCAAATACTTTCATGAAGAGAAAAAAAACACCTTTGCACGTAGCATTTGTTAGTTGTTTTCATAGTTTGCCATTCCTGCAAGTACTTAGATGATACATATTTTGTGAGATTTATGGGCATGTGTCAGTACTTTGTTCCTATTTTTTGCCGAGTAGAATCCCAGTGTATGGAGATGCCACTTAATAATTGTTGAATATTTACATTGCTTGTTCTCCTTCTAATTCTTTATCAAAGTTTGGTGACTGTTTTGTTATTATTCCTCCTGAAATCTTGATTTTTATCTTTGCTTCCTGATCTCTTGCTCAGTATCCATTTTTTAGAAATTTTACAGAAGTACCAACATTAGGCTTTGTTAACCTTTACTGTTTTCTTTGTTTGCTATTTAATTGACTTGTTATTTTTTTCTTCCATTTCTTTGTAACATCCTGATGTCCTTTCCCAACTTGTTACTTGAACTCATTAATTTTCTTTTCTTTTCTAACATATTCTCGAGTATTTTTCTCATCTCATTACCTTAACTGTATATCAAATGTTTCATACACGGTGTTTTCATTACTCTTGAGTTCTTAATATTTTTTAGTTCATGTTAAAATGTCCACTGTATTGTTTCAATTAGATCCATTTTATAAATCATAGATTTATAATTTTTTTATATTATGATAAGAGAATTTGAACTAAATGATAACTGTATGTGAGGTTTTATAGAGAAATTCATTTGAAAAAATGTAACATGTTTGCTAGGGAATAATATCACTAGTTATTAGATATACATGTAATATAAAATCTCTACATTGGATTTTTTATTTATATCTTTGATTACAAATTCTCAACTCTTTAGAGGCTTAAATTTTAAAAAATTGATTTATAAACTTTGTAGTTTCTTTGTGTATCTCATGATTTTTTATTATGGATTTATTTATCGATTATTTTTGCTTATAAACCCAGACATCTTATTATTACATCTTATTATCTCATTCCTACTTTGGACAAACTGGCAGGCTACCGAATGTAACCTGCCCACATGGCAGAGTCTGGCAAACTCCCCGTGGCGTACCCAATATGCCAAATACCAGTAACAATGATGGGTCTCATTCTCCTAAAGAGCCTTGAATATAGCACTTTCTTAAAAATCTCAGGGCTAGGATGAAGGAGACATTACTGGGGCCTGCTCGAGGCAATCAATGAATAACAGGATGGTCGTGATTCGTCGTCGTGATTCGTGATAGATCCAGCCACATGAGTCATGAATGCCTTTTTTTCTAAAAGGAATATAAGAACTTAATGGAGTACTTCTAACTTAAAATGAATTAAGGGCTGTCTAAGATTAAATTGGCACTATTTCCACTAGCATGAAGAATTTAGTTGCAATATTGTTTTCACTAAAAGCAATATACATCCCTGCAGGAAAATTTCCTCTAATCTGAGATTTTTCATAAGATGGTTGCATAGGTAACATTCAGAACATCCTAAAGTTTCTAACAAATAGATCGTTTTAATTTATCTTAGTTTTGTTTGCTTTTATTTCCTTTGGAGTCTGGTACCATCCTTAGGTTGGAACAAGGTATGATTAGTCATATTTATTTACATAAAGTTTTGTTTAAATGATACTGAGTTATTTTGACAGAATAATAAAGTAGGCAAGAAAGAGGGCATATTAAATTTTAAAGTTTATCCGTTAGGCTTTTGAAACGGCTACAGGCAGAAGGCAGAAGCAGCTGTATGCAGATTCACCCATTACTTCTTCACCCAAAGTAGCTTTCTTAAGTTATTATGCAGCTGCTTGGTTCCTATGATGCCTTGCAAATAGATATACCAAAAACTTCTGAATTAAATGGGTAAGTGAGAAAATGATTTCTAGGAAATCAGTACAGAAGCCACCACAATTATTTTTTGGGGTCTTGGGGAGATGTAGGTGAATACACTGGATGATGAGTGTGGTGGTGGAATTACGTACACAGGAAACCATCATCAATAATATTGTAAATCACAGAACCCTAATCAATAAAAGTCTGAATATTAAAAAAGTAAACAAAATGGTTGTTTCTATTTATATTCTCACCAACAGTCCACAAGGATTCCTTTTTCTGCACACCCTCTCCAACATTTGTTGTATTAAATAACCTTTTTGGGTTTTTTGGGTTATACGTAAATCATAATTTCAGTCTGTCTTCATTTTCTCATGACCTATATGCCCTGTGTTTTTCTTTTTTAATTATTTACTTTGATTTTGGTTTGGGGCCATACCCAGCTGTGCTCAGGACTCATTTCTAATTCTGTGCTTTGGAGTCTCTTGGGTGGGACTATAAGCAGTGCTGGGGATAGAACCTGAGTCATCTTGTGCTGGACAAGCACCTTGCCTTCTGAATATCTCTCCAATCCTTGTTTCCCTTTCTCTTTTGTTTTGTATGGCAAGGATTTTATTATATACTCATCATTGAATTTCAAGCCCATCCTCCTCTAGCTTGATCTTATCTGTGGATCCTTATCCTTTTCTAAATTATTAATATAAAGTTCCTCAGGGATGCATAATTCTTATTTTGGTCTAGATCATCACTGCCTGTCTAATAGCATTTTTTGCAGTGCTGTAGAATTTGTATCTCTATATTATCCAGATACAGAACTCTTGCAATGTGCCACTGTATAAATTTAATATTTTTATTCCATTCTATTTATATTAATTAGTAACTTGAAATAGTCAAGTCATTGATTGGATAACACAGGATAGCAAAAGCTATCTTAATGTCTTAATGTCTAGATTCTTAATGTGTAGACCAAAAAGAATTGAAAGTAGGACAGTGAAGAAAGTGGTGAGCATTACAGTATACAAAAACTGATGAACGTTATAATAGGCAATACATACCTGTGACCTAGCAAAAATTAAAAGTTCATACTGGATTAACTGTTAGAAAGATTTTGAACTTGTTTCAACTTGAAAGTTTTTTTCATAAATGAAAATTGATATTTTAGGTTTTTTTCCTCTAATATTCTGTAGGCTGAAATTTGTAGCAATCATTTGCAGGCAAAATATTAGTAAATAAGTAATAATAATGTTATATTTTCTCAAGAAATTAAGTGTTTGTAAACCATTTCACCTTACTCTATTGAATTATAAACTACTGTGCACAAATTTTATATAAAAGATAGTAGCGAAAGAATATCTTTTTTTGCCCTTTGTAGGTACAATATGACTTAAAAGTATAATTTTATTATAAAGTAAGAAATACTACTTCCTGCTAGATTTTTTAGGCATGTAAGCATATTTTATGTAGTTTCCTTATGTAATATTTTATACTTTTTCTATTTAGTTGTTCAGTTTTATTTTTGTCTTTGATCAAGTGTGGCGAGAAGAGACATTTGTAATTACATTCTGTAATCTCATTACATACAAAATAGAGCATTACATTTAAATTCATTAAAAATATAAATGTAAAAGTAAATTGTAGCTCATATTTTCTAAACTTTATAGAATTGAAATTTTTGGAGTATTGTATTCTTAATTTTTACCAGAAGAGGGTGCACTTTAAACTTGGTGATTTTAAATAGGAAGTATTCCTTTCATCTGCTGCTGTAAACTTAATGTTTTCTTTTAAATTGCCAAATTCTTTAATTTCAGAATATTCCAAAATGCACTTGGAAGAGGACACATAGGAATTATTTAGAACCCACATAACCAAAAATATATAATAGTATTTTAGTCTAAAAATACAATATATTTTCTCTCCTCTCCTAAATACGTTATTTTCACTGGAACTTTTTCTCACTTTCTAAAAATGAAATCAGAATTACTAACCATAAGAAAGTTCTTTAGAAGACCATTTTGAAGTTTCATCAAAATTCTGATGTGTGGAATATAATTTCACTTGTACCTTCTATCATAAGAGGAATACTGTAAGTAAAATAGAGTGATGTCTGGAAAGTGACACTTTATTCCTTTTTTTTTTTTTTTCACAGCTTGAAGGTCCGTGTGTTTTGCAAATTCAAAAAATTCGCAATGTTGCTGCACCAAAGGATAATGAAGAATCTCAGGCTGCACCAAGAATGCTGCGCTTGCAGATGACTGATGGTCATACAAATTGCACAGCAGTAGAATTCAATTATATGTCAAAAATAAGGTGATTGGCATTTTATTTTGTGTATTTGTTTGGAGTGTTTTGAAGGTGCTGTTCATATGAATTTTATTTAACTTTGAAAAGAATGTATTGCTAAATTTGTTAGTTTTTTTTTTTAGAATAAGAGTATCCTTTTCTTTTTTATTTGTATAAAAAGTGGAGATTGTTAATCTCTTCAGTGCAGATTATAAAAATAAATTCAGGATTCTCTTACTTGAATTGTAATCTTTAATTTTTTCAATTTTATGCCATTTAAAAGCTATCCAGAACAAAATTTATTTAAGTATGTTATGATTTTCTTTTTCTTCACATTTGGCTATGGCAGTCTACCACACTACCTAGTGTTCTAGGAAAATTGTATTGGCAAATTAGTTTTTCTAGGAAATGATTGAAACTGGAGAAATTTATGTGCCAAAGAAGAAAAGAAACTCTCTAAGGAAAAGTTTTCCAAGTTCTTCTTTTGGATATTTTAATAATTTTCATTTTTCTTGGAATGGATCAGAGTCTCATGAAGGAAGGGTGAAGGAAGGGAAGGTTCTCCTTTATTCTTAGTGCCATATTGACTCACTTTAAACTGTTCTCTAAAATGGCAAGTTTCATTGGTCAGTGTAATTTGTTTGGTAGCACAGCAGTTAGGGCGTTCACCTTAGAAGCGGCCAACATGGCCGACCCGAGTTCGATTCCTCCGCCCCTCTTGGAGAGCCCGGCAAGCTACGGAGAGTATTCGATATGCCAGACACAGTAACAACAAAGTCTCCAATGGAGACGTTACTGGGCCCGCTCGAGCAAATCGACGATTAACGGGAGGGCCTTTACTGTCTTAGTCATTTTATACACTCATGTTTTTTACCCCCTCTGGCTCTTTGAGTTTTTTCTTTTACTCAGACTGCTTTCCAGTGCAAGCATTTAACGGGCAGTTTGCATTCATTATGTTCCAGACTCTATGTGATGGGGAAGATGCAAAGTCAAAGAGTTTAAAGTTTACCTTGGAAGTAGTTTGAATGCTAGTGAGGCAGGCACATACGACGTTACATTGTAAAAACATGAAAGAATTTTGAATCCAGAAAATTACCTCTGCCTTGGGAAGGGCTAAGAATAGGACTAAAAATATAAGTTGGTGATTTGTAAAAATGAGTTGAAAGAGTCCTATTTCTTGAAGAACGTCCCCTATACAAGGGAGTTTACAGGTGACTCAGACTACTGCAGATGTTATTAATGACTCGCCCTCTGATTTTACTGCTCTAATTTCTCTGAGGTAAATGAAAACACATGATCAGCCCAGGAAAGATCCCATTTCCTTATGTTGTCCTTTGTTGAATTTGTTGCAGCTTGTCAGTGAAAAAAATTATTATCCCTTGTTCACTCATTCATTGATCATTAAAGTAGTATGTCTGTTTTTGCTGATGTAAAAATAACACCTTACAGAACTCTTCGTATATGTGAAAAATTTGGGAAACTATTTTCAAAGTAAGTTTGGTAAATGGTTATTTTAAAAGGCAGGTAAAAGAACTCACTAAGAAGAAGTAACCAGGAGCTGGTATAGGGTGTGTTGCTTCCAGTGGCTGTCAAAATTTCTGCGGTCTTTGTACTTTTCTGTCCTACCTTCCGCCCCACATCTCACTGTTTTTTGTTTTGTTTAAATTGCAGTGAAAAGAGAGTAAAGGCACTTTGAAGTGTCAGTAAAAATAGTAACTAAGTCAAAATGCACTCTCTGAATAAGTGTTAGTTATGGCCCAGAAGGTGATGTAGTAAAAATTATATTAAAAATTTAGCACCTACTTATCCTTATGTGGGAATAGAACAACAGTTTTGCCTGGTGAGTGGAATTTTTTATTAGTTACCTTTGTGAAACTGTATGTCCATCCTCAAATGATTTGACATATTTGTCTTAGCCTGTTATGAAGAGTTTAGGAAAAGTACAGTCATTTTATACAAAAATGAGTTTGTCATCTGGTATTAAGATAGCTTTTGGTTTCAAAATTGTATCATGTCAAATCTTTTTCTAATTTCCATCCAATTTTTTAAGGTATATATACACCTTTCTATATTATTAATTTAATTTTTTTCACAGCGGTAGGGCGTTTTCCTTGCTCGCAGCCAGCCCAGCCGAGCTGGGTTCTATTCCTCCGCCCCTCTTGGAGAGCCTGGCAAGCTACCAAGAGTATTCAATATGCCAAACACAGTAACAAGAAGTCTCACAATGGAGACATTACTGGGCCCGCTCGAGCAAATCGATGAACAATGGGAGGACAGTGACAGATTTTGATTATAATTTTTTAGTTTTTCCAGTTAGGCTAAAAGTGATTTTGAAGAACTTATCTAAGTGATATGATTCATTAATATTTTCTAGGGGATAGAATCCTGATATTCTTTTTTATTTAAACCTAAAAGAATGGCTGTAGATTAAATATAGATTTGTGATATCTTAGAATTGGGAAAAACTTCACATTGTAAAACTGGATTCTGCTAAACTTGAGGTTTGATAAGCATTATCTGACTAGTAATGTGCTTTTATTTTAGAATAAACCTATAAGACAACATTTCTTTTGTTGTTTTCCTAGCCAAAAGGTGGGTTGGAGGTTCTAGTTGTCATGAAAGAGTATAATTATAATATTTGTTCCAGATCTTATACTAGCCCACTAGAAAAAAAGTTCTTTTAAACTTACTATATTTTAGAATAATTCACTCTCATTTGATCTTTAAGTAGATGATTAACCAAAAAAAAAGCATTATTTGTGGATTGTGTTAGCTCGTGAATATATAAAGTATGTATATATTCTGGTCAGATTTTTTCGTATTAAAGTTTTATTTTGTAATATAATCTTTGCAGTGCACAGAGCTTAGGTGAGAAAATGGTACAGACCTTTTATTTGAACTGTGTGGATGTGTGTTGAGAAAGTAGTTTCATGAAAATCTTTTATTCTATTTATCTTTACCAGAAATTTGTGATTGTGATTTTTTTGTTATTATTGTTGTTGTGCACAAGTAGTTTGAAGTAGAGACTTCAGTTCATTTATTTGTCATTAAGATATAAAATAAGAATATTGTATCCAGGGGCAGAGGCTATGGCTCAGCAGGTCAGCAGCAGAGCTCTTACCTTGCCTTTGGGAGGCTGGGTGTTCGATTCCTGGAGCTACCAAAAAGGAAAAAAGAAAAAGCTAAAGAATACTGTATCTGGTTTTCTGACTTCATCCTGGTGATTTATTTACACTCTATAATCCTGAAAAAGCTTTTTATTAGTGGAATTTGAAAAACTTGACTAATATCATAGATTGCAAATTACATTTTAGGCAAGGAGGTTCAATATGTTTTCACTGTTTTTCTCCCTCTTCCCCTGTTACTTTAGCCTAAATACTCCACCTGGAACTAAAGTTAAGCTCTCAGGCATTGTGGACATAAAAAATGGATTTCTCCTCTTGAACGACTCTAATACCACAGTTCTTGGTGGTGAAGTGGAGCACCTTATTGAGAAGTGGGAGTTACAGAGAGTAAGTATAAACTAAGAAGAATAGCTTGTACTTTTAAAACACTACGGCCTTTTTGTTGCATTTTTTTTTTTTTCTGCTTTTTGGGTCACACCCGGCGATGCTCAGGGGTTACTCCTGGCTCTGCACTCAGGAATTACTCCTGGCGGCGCTCAGGGGCCCATATGGGATGCTGGGAATCGAACTTAGGTCGGCCGCTTGCAAGGCAAATGCCCTGCCCGCTGTTCAATTGCTCCAGCCCCTGTTGCATTTTTAAAGGGGATCTTTCTCTAATGAATAAAAATTAGTCCTTTGTGTCATTCAAATAGAGTGGAACCTAGTGATCTTTGAGAGAATTTCCTCATTTGCTTAAACATAATATTCTTCTAAAGCAGAGATTCCTAAACATATTGAGCCTGCCTTCTATTTTCAGAAAAAAAGATAACTCAGCACCTCTCTCTGTCACCGTTTTGTAAGTGAACAAACAAAAATACTCCTAGTTTCCCAGTTGCACCTGATACTGTTAGAGCTGCCCTGGAGTGTTCCCATGGCTGTTGGGCCAGTACCCTCACTTTTGAAAACACTGCTCTACAGCAGAAATCATTATTAGGTATTTGAATTTACTCCCTGTTGAAGAAGTTTTTCTAAGGTTTTTTCTTTGTTTGTTTTTTCCCCCATTCTGGGGATAGAACCCAAGGCACAGACATGCAAGAAAAGTGCTGAGTCATACTGGGGCATTTTCTTTTCTAACTTTATTCTATTCTTATAGTTGCAACTTGGTAAATACTTCTGAACTTATTCGAAGTTGTTATGTTAGGGGTGATGAGAGGTCTTTGCCTTATTAATGTAAGGGGAAGAGTTATATAATCGGAAACAAGTTAGAAAAGTCTTTATGTGCATCTGCTAAAATAAGTGAATTCCCGATTACATTAAAATGTTATGTATTTCCAATGTATAATTTGTGTTATGACTCATTATTTTTACAGAGATTGTTAAAACACAATAGAAGCAATATTGGAACTGAAGGTGGACCACCTCCTTTTGTGCCTTTTGGACAGGTAATGAATTTTAATCAGAAAAAAAATTGTTTCCACTTGCATTGTTTTAAGCTGTTTTGTGCCCAATATATTCATTCATAGGTCAGGTACAGAAATTTAATAATGGTATGCTTTTCTTCTGTAATGGAAATTTTGCTTTTAGTTAAGAGTTGTTAAACCAAAGATTGGGGCAATTAAAAGGCATCACTAAAGAGTAACTTATAACTAACTGAGATGGTATTGGATTTTTTTCCCCTTGAGTTTGGTTTTGGTGCCACACCTGGCTGTGCTTAGAGCTTCCTGCTGGGTTTGCACTCAGGGTCACTCCTTGTAGGGCTCAGGGAACCATTTGGTTTGCTAGTGCCCTAGCCATTGTAGTCCTTGCTAACCCCCAAATCTAAAATTACTTTAAATCATTTTCCTAAAATGAAACTTAGATTTCTTTATTTGATTGGCCTCTTGTGCCCTGTTTTCATATTGCTGCATTTTTATTACTTTTCATTAGCAGTTATATTAATTTAAAAGCTACTTTAACTAGTTTGTACCACTTTTTTAATGTATGAGAAAAATTAAATTTTATGGGCTATCAACTGTGATATAAACATTTTGAAGAATTACTTTCTTATGAAAAATTTAATCTGAAACTGCTAAAGTGATTTTATTTTTCATTTATTATCAGAAGTGTGTATCCCATGTTCAAGTGGATAGCAGAGAACTTGATCGAAGAAAGACATTGCAAGTTACAATGCCTGCAAAACCTGCAAATGATAATGATGAATTTGAAAAGCAAAGGACTGCTGCTATTGCAGAAGTAGCAAAGAGCAAAGAAGTAAGAAATTGAATTATTTTAAATCTCTCTTATTTAGATAATTCACCACTGTCTTTTCATAAAAGAAAACTAACTTCAGAAGAGCATTTGACATTCTTTCTTTAATTCCCTCAATGAACATATGCAGTCTTAAGCTTACATATTTTTGTCTACATGTTCTTTTTCCAAATTTCTTTGGTGACCTGACCCAATTCAATTACTCATTTTAGCAACCAACTCTTCAACAAACCCAGCACCTCGTACAAGGTAGATGCTCTATGAGTGAACTTCATCTCTAGCTCCACAAAATTGTAACAATCTTGACAATTTTTTAAGATGTGTTGTGGCACATAATATTTTTCTTTGCTAAGAATTCAGTGTGTATATATAGATATTATATAGTATATATATGTATAGTATATATATAGGTATATATATGTGTGTGTGTGTGCCTGTTGCTATGCTTCAGTATTTTCTCTATTTTAAGGATATTAAATTTAAAAAAAATTTCTGAAATGTATTTTGCATAGCCTACGTGAAATGTATTTGTTTCTTCTTTCCCTAAAAGCTATTGGAGGAACAGTACAGCAGCAGGGCTCATGTTTTACACCCAGCTGACTCTGTTTAATCCTCAGTGATCCCGGATTATAAAGCCAGAAGTAAGCCCTGAGGAGAGCTGCGTGTGGCCCCCAAACAATATTTCTGAAGTCAATCAGTCAGAATCAGAACTGCTTAAAGCAGAAGTTTATGGTTAAAGAATAGCACAGTCACCAGTGAAAGAGCCAATAAATAGATAATAAAATGCAGAGTTAAGACCATAATGCAGGTCTGCTTATGTAGGATCTGCTCTTCGTGTTTCTATTTGTTTTTCTATTAGGTTCTATTTCTTCTATTTCTTTGAAAAGTGCCATTGTGATTTTGGTAAATATTGTTCTGAATCTCTAAGTTGCTAAGAGAGTTAAATATTTAAACGTACTTCTTTTGTAATCCATGAATATGAGATAATCTTTATTTCTTTGTGTCTTCCAAAAGTGTCATATGGTTTTTCATGTGTAATTCTTTATCTGTTTATAACTGTGCTCCCATAAATTTAATCTTTTTGAGTTGTTTTGTTTTGGGGTCACACCAGGTAGCACTCAAGGCTTACTGTGGGTCTTTTGCTCAGAAACCTTACCCACTATACTGTCTCTAGCCCCTAACCTTTTTGATAGAGTAATAAGTGGGACTTCCTTTGTTTTTCTCTTTCTCATTCAGTTGTTTTCAGACTTTATCCACTTGTATATTGGCTATTGTGTGGACTAGCTGCACACCACTGTCAGTTACGTGGCAGTAACTTCAGCACAGCAGTGGAAAATTTCTACAGACATGAACCAGCGTTTGAAAACTGGTTTAGATTTTGCATATAGGAATGCAGTTACTTTCTTTTGTATATTGTATCTCTTATTTTGCTACATTATACATAATTTTAAAAGTATATATGTTTTTCTGTGTATGTGATCATCTCATTTGTGAATAAGGATAACTTTGCTTTTTATTCCAATTTTGGTTCCTTTTTCTCTTTTGCCTAATTGCTATGGCTAAGGCTTGTGATATTAATTGAACAGTAGTGATGAGAGTAGATACCCTTGTCTTGTTCTTGAGCTTTGAGGAAAAGCTTTCAGTTTTTCAGCATTAAATATGTTTGTATCTGTGAGCTCACCACATATAACTTTTATTTTGTTGGGTTATATTTTTTCTAATTCCTTTATGGGAAGTTTTTAATATAATCTTGTCTAATGCTTTCTCAACATTTGTTGATATGATTGTCTGTTTTCCTTTTCCTTTTGTGGATCTGGTGTTCTACATTAATTGATCATTGTATACTGTAACATCCCAGTATCCCTGGAATGAATCTCACTTGTTCATAGTGTATAATCCTTTCAATGAATAACTTTTGTTTGATCCACCAAAATTGCCTTGAAAATTTTTGCATCTGTGCTCACCAGAAATATTGGTCTATACATTTTTGTATGTGTGTGGTTGTATATGTGCTCTCCTTGTCTGATTTTTAGATCATATCATATTGGCCTTCTAAAATGTATTTATAGACAGTCACTCATTTTTTCACTTTTTTTGAAGAATGTAAAAAGATTGCTTTAGTAGAGTATGTTATCGAATCATTTATTCCTCTTCTTAGGGAGACTTTTGATTACTGTTTCAGTTTTTCTACTTGCAATTGTTATATGGATAGTGTCTGTTTCATTCTGCCTCTGAGTGAAAGCAGAATGACTTATGGGCTGTAAGATTCCGGAAATGTGTCCTCCTCTAGCTTGAGCAGTTGATTTGCAGATACATATTCGTAGTAGTTTATATCTACTCTAAATGCAATTTATTTACATATTTTTATTTGTTTTATTTAAAGACCAAGACATTTGGAGGAGGTGGAGGTGGTGCTAGAAGTAACCTCAACATAAGTGCAGCTGGTAATCGAAATAGGGAAATTTTACAGAAAGAAAAGTCAACCAAATCAGAAGTGAAATATGAAGGTGTCTATAGAGAACTGGTAAGGCTACAAAACCAACCACATTATCAGTGTATGCTTTCTTTAATAGTCTTAATGACTTTTAAAATTACTTTCACACTCACCACTGTCTTTGTTTAGAATGAAATAGGTAAATATTACAACTCTAAGAAGAATTACATCTTACATAGGGACTTACATAGACATTGTACATAAGAATTGCAAGTAATTTTTTTTAAAAATATTGTTTTACCTCATGGGAAGGGGGGCGTTCTGGTCCGTCCTTCACCCCCTACCGAGGTCACCAGTTGCCCCCTGCGAGCGGCTCTCCAGCATGGCCACGGCCCCAGAAGCACAAGGACTTAATGCAGAACCCAGCAGCTTGGAGCAGAAAAGTGAATGGACTATGCATTGATCCAGGCCATCAAGTCTGCCGGAGGGGAAAGGGTGTTGCCCCATTCGCCCTCTCCTCTCTGGAAAGAAAGATGGCGGCCACATGGGAGCCTTGTGGACAGCAGGTATAAGCCGGGAGTGTGGGGGCGACTAAAACCTCAGGGGAAGGGGGGCGTTTCGCTCCGCCCTTCACGCCCTACCGAGGCCACCGGTTGCCCCCCGCGAGCGGCTCTCCAGCACGGCCAGAACTCCAGAACACAGAAACCAATCTCTTAACTATCTGACTTTCAGTAGAAATACTTCCAGGGTCAATAGGTAAAAGAGCAGAAATCCAAAACCAACATTTAATTCTTGAACCCAGCCGTAGAAAGCAAATCACTTCACAATGCTTTTTCAGCATGTCTGATTTGGGGGGGGGGAGTAAACTCTAAATAATAGTGGTGAATCTTTTATTGAAACAATGAATCTAATCAAAGCAGATAGAGTGTTAACTAGAATGCATCTGCCTCACAGGGACGGGGAGGGGTGGGGGGTGGGGTTTTATTGGGGTTCTTCATGGTAAAAATAAGTATTGGTAAAGGGAAATGTGTTTGATATTTGCATGACTGAGACATAAACCTGAAAGCTTTGTAACCTTTCCCACAGTGATTCAATAAATAAATAAATAAAATTAAAAAAAAAAAAATATTGTTTTAAAGATTCCTTGAAACTTTCATTTAAATTTCTAATGTGTGAATTTCATTTTGGTTGGATTGGTCAAAGGCCATCAAATGAAAAAGGAAACATTCGGTAGAAATTGTATTTGAAGTGATGATGCAACAAAAAGATACAGATGTCTTCCCTATCTTTTCCACATTTAAAATTTATTCTAAAGTGATTTTATTTTGTTTTTATGTTTGGAAAAATATATATATTCATGTTTTTATGAACTCTGTTGAAAGTATAAATCAGAGATATTTGTGGCATGTTGTAGATCCTCAGATATAAGGGAACTGACAAAAATTCATTGGTCTCTGCCATTAGAGGTTGAATGACTTCAAAAAAATTCAAAGATAGGAAGAGAAAAATCTGTTTTATCAAATAAAATATTTCTGAAATCTCTAGCAAATTATGTCACATTTACTAGAACTAAGTCATATTTCTCTTAAATTCATTGCTGACAGAGGAGAATGACTTTATAACAGAGGCCTTTTCTTTTTTTAAATATAATAGCTAGTACATTTAGAATGCATCTGTTTTCAGAAGGCTGCACTTACAATAGGAAAAAAGTATTGTGCATTATCAGTGGACCCATGGGCATCATACAGTGATTTTCATTTTCTGCAACATATCACAATCACAAATCACAAATCATCCTGTTAATCGTCGATTGCCTCGAGCAGGCCCCAGTAACGTCTCCTTTATCCTAGCCCTGAGATTATATTCAAGGCTCTTTAGGAGAATGAGACCCATCATTGTTACTGGTATTTGGCATATTGGGTACGCCACGGGGAGTTTGCTAGACTCTGCCGTGTGGGCGGGCTATATTCGGTAGCCTGCAACATAAATGCCATACATATATTCTCCTAAAACCTACCTATATTAACTCTTTGATTAGATTATATATTTTCTAGATGAATTTAGCTCAAGAAATTCTTCATGGGATATATTTCTCTTTAACATTTTGTATTGAATTTTACTCATGTCTATACTTTTCAAGAAATTTTGGATTCTGGCATTTGTAAATTTTCCTGCTTGTGGTGCAAACTATAGAATCACAGCACTACAGAGATAGTTTTGCCAGTGAATATGTAGCACTGTCCTGTAGCACTGTGCTCCCGTTGTTCATCGATTTGCTCGAGCAGGCCCATTGTGAGACTTGTTGTTACTGTGTTTGGCATATCGAATACGTCATGAGTAGCTTGCCAGACTTTGCCGTGCGGGCGAGATATTCTCGGTAGCTTGCTGGGCTCTCCTAGAGGGGTGGAGAAATCAAACCTGGGTCCGCTGGGTGGGCTGCATGCAAGGCAAATGCCCTACCCGCTGTGCTATCGCTCCAGCTTGCCAATGAATACAGAGCAGGCAATGAAAGCGATAGTGTTTGTAAAAGCAAAGCTGCTGAGGTGGTACCGCTTTCTTAGTTTTAATTCTGTTTTGTTCATTAACTTACTTGGAGCGGTGGAAGTTGAAAGTAAGACTTCAGGTATTGCAGGCATGTGCTCTGTCAGCCTTGCGCCCAGCCTCTCTGAGTTTTATTATTGTTACTAGTTTTTAAAATTTCACATTTTTAAGCAGGTACTTAGTAAATCACCTTTTCTTTCCAGGTGGAAAAGCAACCAACCATTAAAACTATTTTCACTAGAAATTTTTTAGATGTATTATTTTAACAGAAAATTTCCTCTCTCGTTTAACAAAAATTAATACTATTTTTGAAGTCAGAGAGTGCCCAAGGCCCAATTTCTTATGTGATCAAGGATGGGAAATTCCTGGCCTGTGGGCTTTTTAAAACCAGCAAAATCAGGTGCTCTGGCCCTAGAACATGATGGAGAATAGATACTGCTGACACAGAGGCATATGGGACAGAATGCTTTTCGACTGCCAATGACCCATTTGCCTGTATTGTATGCTCCAAGAATAAGGTTACAAATATCCAGTGGCATTTTTCAGAAAAATGTTCCCCACCCCTCTCATGTAGCATATAGATTTTTATCTACTTTGCCTTTTGTTATTAAAAAAAACACCAAGTGAATCTTGTAGTAATATTTTCCTTTTACCTGATTTTCTAAACATAAAAACGCTGTATAAGCGAATGCCTAACTTTTTATTTATCAGCTATCAGCATGGCAGTTTTCTTTTCATTTCTTACAGGTTGATGAGAAGGCTCTGAAGCACATAACGGAAATGGGCTTTAGTAAGGAAGCATCAAGACAAGCTCTTATGGATAATGGCAACAACTTAGAAGCAGCATTGAATGTACTTCTTAACAGCAATAAACAGAAACCTGCTACAGGCCCACCTCTAAGAGGTATTCATTAAGCAGTGTACCAAACAGTATGTTTGCTTTTCAGAAGAAAGTATGTTATTGATAGAGGCTAGAATTTGTTGCTTGGATGACTACAGCGTCATGGAATATTATGTTAAATGAAGCGAGCACCAGTTTTAGAAACAAACTTGTTTAAGTTACTCTTAAGTCTTAATACCATCATCTTTTTGTAAAGTCACTGTTACTGTCACTGTCACTGTCCTCCCGTTGTTCATCGATTTGCTCGAGCAGACCCAGTAACGTATCCATTGTGACACTTGTTACTATGTTTAGCATATCAAGATACGTCACGGGTAGCTTGCCAGACTTTGCCGTGTGGGCAAGATACTCTTGGTAGCTTGCTGGGCTCTCCGAGAGGGGCGGAGGAATCGAACCGGGGTCAGCCCTACCTGCTGTGCTATCACTCCAGCCCTTGTAAAGTCAGTTTAATAATATTTAGTAGGACTTCTATGAACAATAGGGAATACATAAAGTGACCAGGTCTATATTTCTGGATTTGGCACTTAAATAAATACTAATCTGCAACTATTTTTAAATTAGCAACAACTTGACTTTTATATAGTGCCATTCTTTAATCATTCATTATGTGGTCAAATGTATTACATGATTTTTAAGTTCAATTCTATTTTTGAAAACTGATTAAAGATTTAATATATTTTGCTTAACAATTTTTGTATGAACAAGTTAAAATTGATGGATAGATCAATTTTGGAGGAGGAAAGGTACTTTCTAGTTAACAGAATCACCTAAAAGACAGTGCAGTGGGTAAGACACTTGCCTTGCATGTGGCCAATCCACGTTGGATTCCTGGCACCTGTGTGGTCTCTTGAGCATTGCTTAGGAGTGCAGAGCCAGGAGTAATCTATTAGCACCACGAGGTGTGGCCCCAAACAAAAACAAAACACAGAAAGTTTTATTATGAAAGATATAAAGCATACAGTAAGAAGTATAAATCTTAAGAGGCCTGCTAATTATATTTAATCTGTTTTCTCTTTTTTGTTTTTGTTTGTGCAACATATACATATATGCCTTGTTTTACTTTTAAGGTAAAGGAAAAGGTAGGGGGCGAATAAGATCTGAAGATGAAGAAGAGTTGGGAAATGCAAGGCCATCAGCACCAAGCACATTATTTGATTTCTTGGAGTCTAAAATGGGAACTTTGAATGTGGAAGGTAGGCTAACTTAAAAATAATCTTAAAGTAGATTCTTTTTTTTAAAAAAGCCAAACTTCATTTGTGTTGTACAAAAAAGTTTTTGTTGAACAGCTGACATTACCACATTACCACGGAGTACTGTGTCAAAATAAATTTAGTTACAGCTTACCTGTTTGAGAAAAGCAAGAAGAAATTTTCACTGTTACATCATGAAAATGCTAAATGCTAGTTTATTATATAGTTGTATGATAGATAATATCACAACTCCTAACTCCCAAGCTTACCGATAATAGATTCAACTGTAGAAGCAGGTTTCTGTGTTAGATCTTATAATCATGAGCTTACATAGCTTATTTTGATTGTTAATTGGAATAGTTTTTATTCCAATGTACTACATATTATATGAAGACACATGAATTCTCACAGTGTAATATGTTTTCTAGTATTTTGGATCAACAATAGGTATGAAATATGGAGATACTTTCTAAAATATTAAAAGTTTAAAATTAATTATATAAAGCAAGGGAAGTACAATTTAAGATTGTTTTCTCTAACATGTATTTTTTACCAAACCAAAGTTGAATAAACTTTTTATTTTAGCTATAAAGGCTCGAGTTCATGAAACTGGAAGCTTATTTACTAGATTCAGTGCTGAAGGCAATGTATTATGTAAGGCAACAAATATTGATATTAACAAAATCTCGCCCTCCATCCCTCCCATATTAATGAAGTTTTAAGCAGACACATCTAAGAGCGATATTTTCTTGGTTATGAACCATGATGCTTTGATTTTTATGTTGTTTAACATATCCACAAAACCGCAGTTAGTGGTTTATACAGTGCAGATTTCTTATCTCTTTGTTTTTGTGGGTCAGGATTAACGCAGTTTAGTTGCTGCAAATCTCACGTGGCTGAAACAAAGACTTCAATGAGGCTGTGATCTTGCATGAGATTCTTGAGGTCCTCTATAAGCTCACTTGTTGTTAGTATGTTGTAGTAGCTTGTTGATGGAGGACTGAAGTCCTTTTCTTGTTTAATGTTATCTGCAGATTTCACTACATGCCCTTGGATCTTTGCTATTCAACCCCCTCTATAGACTGTTCACATGTGTATGTTTGTCTTTGCAAGACTTAATAGGAGAATCTCTGCTGTTCCTTGATATTTTTGTTCTAACCTTTATTTTATCCCAATGAGAGCTCCTTTGATTTCTTTTTAGCCTTCTGTTTTCCTACCTTTTCTTTTGGTTTCTATAAATGTCTTTTGAAATATAATGAAGTTGAAAATATGAAGTAATTCTGTCATGACCTATGCCTATAATATTTCAATTTTTGCATCCTATGCCAATAAAATAAGTAACAGCCTTCCATTTGAAATAAGATAGTAAAATTAAGATTCATAACATGGATATTACACTCAGAGGAAATATCATTGTTAGAGAGATTTGCTTTGGGGGAACATGATTTTGTGAATGCATCTGGTATCATAGAATATTGTATTAGTAGTATTGTCACTGTTAATTTGAAATAGTATCAGTTAGAATATAAGAAAAACATGGACAATATAGTAATAATCTGCACCCTTTTTTCCCCCCACAAGAAATAGGACCTGTGATTTTCATTTATTCTTAAAAGGAGAAAATGATATATTTCTAGTATTTATATAGACTCTAGATATCTCTCTTATACTTGATGACTATTATTTTCAAGAAGAATTTTCGTGCCCTAAAAGCACTCTGTGTGAAGCCAAATTAGCTGATACAGGATATAAGCAAGGGTTTCTTAGAGGATGTGGCTTAGGGATAAGGTTGAGGAAGAGTTGGAGGAGTCTTAGGGGAGTATAGCTCAGGTGTAGAGGGCTTTGGGTGTAAAGGTATCAGAACACCTGTTTCCTATGACTGAGAGGGTTATAAAGAGAGAGGGCTTAAGAGCCAGGGGTAGAAGTGGTAGGCTGGAGCCAGAGCAGTAGCATTATGTTCTACATATTTTTTGTTTTATTTGAATAACCATCCAAATCATTGAAAGAATTTTTGGCATGAGAACAATGAGGCTTGTTTGCATTTTCAGAAAAAAAAATTGTATGCTGGAAAATGTTGTTCAAACTAGTTATATGTGGGCTGGAGTGATAGCACAGCGGATAGGGAGTTTGCCTTGCACGTGGCCGACCTAGGTTCGATTCCCAGCATACCATATGATCCCCTGAGCACCACCAGGAATAATTCCTGAGTAATTCCTGGGTGCAGAGTAATTCCTGAGTGCAGAGCCAAGAGTAACCCCTGTGCATTGCCAGGTGTGACCCAAAAAGCAAAAAAAAAAGAAAAGAAGCTAGTTATGTGTCATAAGATACTGTATTCTGTAAACATTGTATGCCATATTATATGGTGTATTTGTACCAGATTACCTTTTCAAAGAATTAAGGAGATGAGATGGATTCTGTACCTCTTTTCCAAAGAAACATACTACACTAACTAGCCAGAGAAGAAACCACAAACTTAAAGGATCCATAAGAATACTTGGTGTGAACATTTTTATAATGTACTCTGTGTAAGTGCCATTCATCAAAATATAAAGGCTTAGAAGAAATTTTAATACAGTAATCAAGCATGAGTGGCATGCTTGAAACTTATAGTACTTAGTATTAAAGTTTGGTTTAAGAAGATGGCTAACTAGTTTTTTTGAACAACTAAGAAATACTTTACTTAAAATACTGCTTTCTTAACTGTTTCATTGTTAATTGCTTTTCTTACCAGCGTTGATTTTGTCAGTAGTAGCTCTTCTGACCCTACAGTCTTTTTATGATGATATTGTCATTACTAAGAAGAAAGTGTTTCGTATGTTCTGTTGACTCTGTCACTTTGCTGCTGATATGCAATGGTGGCAGGATTAATGGAGATGTTTTCATATGTTATTGATGTAATGTTGATGAAAAGAATTACGGTTTTCTAAAATGTGCAGATTATAAGTTTTTTTATTGATATCTATTATAGTCACAAATAAATTTAAAGAAAATAATCATGATGCAGTGATCTATACAGATATGTGTGTATGTGCATATATACATGTATGTGTATGTATATTATCTGGGATTAAGAATTCATTTGTTTTTGGTTTTGGGGCCACACTTGGTGGTGTTCAGGGCTTACTCCTGGCACTATGCTCAGGGATCACTCTTGGTGGGGCTCATATATTAAGAATTGAACCCGAGTCAGCCATGTACAGGTCAAGCGCCCCACCCACAACACTATCATAACATCATTCCAAGATGCAAATAGCGTAGCTTGAAGGTTTAAATATAAAGTTGTTCTTCTAGTAATATTTGGAAACAACTTTCAAGTTACTGATATTAACCAAATTATAACCAATTAAATTATACTGAAAGGAATGTATAACTGCATGAAAATATGGTTCTAGTGTTAGAACAAAACAGAAAGATATGCATGATCTCATAAATAGAAGTAAAAATGATATAAGTTTATGAGATTGCAAATAGTTTTTCTTTTAGATCTTTGGACAATATAGGAGGTTAGGGGTGCCCTTCCTCTAATGTAGTGTGCTATCTTCAAGTGCCAATTTGTGAGCCTCTAAATATCAATTCACTGTTACAGGAATTTTAGTTTTTCTGGGCAGGCAACTTGGCACAGTAGAAGGATGATTCACTTAGTCTTTAGTTGTGTTTAAATCCAGTCTTCAATATTTTCTATCCTCTAGGTCTTAATTAAGTCACATCTTCACTTTTAAAATAGGGACAATAATATTGCTTGTTTAAAAGTTACGAGGATGGCAGGAAATAATACAGGTAGAGAACATTTATTTCTTTATTTTGGTGAAACAAGACAATTTCTATTGAAATTTACTTTAAAAGATGTGAGGGGAGAGAAAGAGAGTATGTTCAAAGAAGAACATGGGCCTGAGAAGCAAGCTGTAAAGAAAACTTGAAGTCGAGTAAGGCACATGGTAGTCTTCCTGACTAAGTAACTTCTTCAGGTAGATGTCTCAGAAGGAAGAGTCATCTTTGGAAAGACGATGTATCTGCTTATCTATAATAAAATGCAGATACAGACTGGACTTGTGGCTCAGTAGTACAACTTACACTTCACATATATGAGATGTTGGGTTTGGACCCTAGAATCCTTTCAGGGAGCCCAAAATCATAGGTATAATAACAATTAAAGAATGAATATTCTACAAGTAATATTAGTAAAGGTATCTGATTAATTCACATAATTGTGTAAAAATTCAATGTTTGTGCTAATATTAATAATTATTCTACATTTAAAATCATAGGAATATAAAACACCATAGTCAATTATCTAGAAAATGTACATTTTGCTTAATTTTTAATGTGTGCTTTCATCCCTTTAATCTTTTAGAAATTTTCACTTTTTTTTTAATTTGGTAAATTTTTGATCATTTGCTAGTCTTTCTGTTTTCTCCTCTTCAGTATTGAATTTTTAATTAAAAAATAAAACAAAATTAAACTTACCATTTTTTTTTTTTGCTGTTATTGTATTTTTCCCATCAGGTCATTTTTTATTTGTCTTATGGGGGTCAACCCCAGCATGCTGAGCTGGAGAAGGGGCTATTTCCTATGATGCTCCCCCACCCCGCTCTCTCTTTTTAGCTATTATGGTTCGCAGCTTAGACACTGAAAGTTCTCATGTTTATCTCTTTACCACTTTTCAGCATTTCAAAGATATTTAAGCACTATTTGAGTGGTGGCTAGCTTTTCCTGGTTCTATTGAGGGTTTTTTAAAAAAAACTTTTGAAGGGTGTGGTCATTTTGAGTCTTTAGTCTGTATCTTGTTATTCAGGAACTTTAGATTTCTCTTCATTCCTGTTCTAAACATTTCACCTGATACTTTTTTTTTTTTTGCCTTAAAGGAATTTGGAAACATAGGGAGACAGATTTGGTAGTCACAGTGCAGAGGACTGCTTGAGGAGAAGATACTTTGACGTTTAGTGCTAGAGGATTAAAGACATTTTCCTGCAGTGCTAGAAACAGTCTCACCCACTAATGTCAACATTGTTGGGAAATCTTGTGAGAGAAAAAAGAGAAAAAAGACCTATACACCGAGGCTCTTTAATATATTTAGTAATGTAATGTAAGCCTGTGTGAAACAGAAGAGGAAGAAAATAAAAATGACATGGCACAAATTAGAATAGAATATATATTGTTATATGAAACACTGTCACTAGAGAATCTCTGAATGTATTTTCATGTTACTGCTTTTGATTTAAAATGAGACATTATATACACTATTGACCTTAGTCATATTTTTTTATACTTTTTCCTGAGTTCCCATCTAACATCTGCCTTAATTACTTTGATTATAATTATAGTTTCAAGAAAACTGTTAGCTCTTTTCTATAGAAGATATTTAATCCAAACACTTAACAGTTTCAGATCCAGAAAGATTTGGGAAAAAAATCTCATTTACAAAGACAAGACCCATGTGACCATGATAACTGTATATTTCTAAATTTGACACTTTTGGTTTCATAGCAGCTTCTGAGTTAACAGTTGCGTTTATTTCAGTAAAGTCTTGGGAAATGGATGTATAGGATAGTACATCTATATGCTGTATATTATGTATATGTATACATAGCTATAAGAATTAAAATGTTTCATGAAAAATTACTTTTTAAATCATCCTTTTATTTTTTTCATGGTTCATTTACATATTTGCATTATTTCATTAATGGGACTAAGGTGACTACATTTGAAATACAGGACTATAAGGAAACAGAGGGATTAAGAAAATAAGGTGGAACTGGAGAGAAAGGTGCTTGCACGTGGCCTACTCCACTTAAGTTCCTGGCACTTTTTATGATCCCCCGAGCACCATCAGAAGTGATTCCTGAGCATAGAGCTAGGAGTAAGCCTGGAGCATTGCCGGGTGTGGTCAAGCCTTCCCCCCACCCACTGCCAAGGAAAAAAAAAAAGGAAAGAGAAAAGTAGGTGGAAAGATATGAAAGATATTAATAGTTCAATAATTTTTGTTAATCTCATAATATTTAGACATTTAATGCTAATTGTTAATGCAGTCTCTATTTTAATATATTGTGATATATTTTTACTTTTCAGAACCTAAATCACAACAGCAGCAGCTTCATCAGGGACAATACAGGCTATCAAATCTTGAGCAAAATGGAATGAAAGATAATCAACCTAGATATCTTCCTAGAAATGATACCAGGCAGCCAAGAAATGAGAAACCTCCTCGTTTTCAAAGAGATGTCCAAAATTCAAAATCAGTTTTAGAAAGTGGTGGATTACCTAGAAACAGAGGTTCTGAAAGACCAAGTACTTCTTCAGGAGGATCTGAAGTGTGGACTGAGGAGAGAATCAAGTGTGATAGACCATATTCTAGATATGATAAAACTAAAGATACTTCATATCCTTTAAGTTCTCAGCACAACGATGTTGCTTTTAAAAAAAGAGATAACTCTATGCAAAGCAGATCAGGGAAAGTTCCATCCTATGTAGAGGCAAAAGAAAATCCATTTCCTCAAGAATCTATAGATTATAATCATCAAAAACGTGGGAGAAAAGAAAACCATACAGCAAACCCTGATCATTTTTATGACAGGAAACCACGAACAATAAATAATGAAGCTTACAGTGGTGTAAAAATGGAAAAACATTTTAATGTAAATACCGATTACCAGAATCCTGTCCGAACTAATAGTTTTATTGGCATTCTGAATGGAGAAACAGAAATGGCACCGAAGGGAAGACAAGTAGGACCTATTAAACCAGCAGGACCCATGACAGCTGCACCCTATGATGATAAAATATTTTACAATAGTGGGCCCAAAAGAAGATCTGGTCCAATTAAACCAGAAAAAGTGCTAGAATCCTCTCTTCCTATGGAGTATGCAAAATTGTGGAAACCTGGAGATGAATGTTTTGCTCTTTATTGGGAAGACAACAAGGTATGCGTGCTGTAAAGGATTGCACAGTAATATTATAAAATATAACTTTCTAATGAAGGTATAGAAAGCCATTACTTTGAAAATCTGAGTTTTGCTTTATATTGTATATTTGCAACCTGAACATATTTAAAGGCAAGTGCTTTATAAAAGAGGGTACAAAAATAAAGTTTTCAATGAATGCCTAGGGAATCAGTTTCATAAGATTCAGTTAGGTTGGTTTTGATTCTAATTTCTAAAAGTAAAATTGATTAATTTCTGTTATCAACTAAACTATTAATGTTTGCTTTTTCTTGTAGTAAAATTACACTGACTCATGAAGAAGAAATTCAGTTGGGTGACAAAAATTAAGATCTTCATATTTTAGATGAAATATACACATTCAGCCTGCTATTTTATCAGAAATTAAGAGCAGAACGTTTTAATACTAGATAATTTAATAATTATTAATAAATATTTAATAATTAATAATTTAAGCCTTTTTTTTCTAGGTGGGTTTGGGGATTGGCCCATTTGGCAGTCCTCTTCAGCTACTCCTGACTCTTGGGGTCACCCTCAGAATTGCTTGGGTGGCCTTAAACCTATACTGTCTAGCCGTAATGTACATGTTCTTTAGTTTGACATTATGTGTGCTAAGTAAAATGAAAGGAGAAAAGGTAAGAAAAGACAGGAAATGAAATCAAGAAGGAATAGGTAGATCAAATAAAGGGAAAAGACAAACACAGACAAAAGAAAAGGATAGTGGGCAGAGGGTTGTCAGAGAAAAAAGGGCTTCTTTCTCACCCAACATAATTTTCCAAGTACTCATATCCGTGAGGACATGACTTGAACATTACTTCTTAGAGAATTTTTTTTTAACTTCCCCTCTTTATTAGTGTCTCTCTAATCAGTGCTTTACTTATAAAAATTTACACAATTTAGGGGCTGGAACAATAGCACAGCGGGCAGGGCTTTTGCCTTGCATGCAGGCGACCTGGGTTCAATTCCCGGCATCCCATATGGTCTCCCGAGCACCGCCAGGAGTAATTCCTGAGTGCATGAGCCAGGAGTAACTCCTGTGCATCGCTGGGTGTGACCCAAAAAGCCAAAAAAGAAAAAAAAACACAATTTAGAAATAATGTATTTTTTTGGTTCCTGAATTGGTGTCTTTTTTCCCTGCTATAATTTTAAGTTACCTTGAGGTAGGACCCTGTCTAGTTTTCCTATGCAGCCCTGCTTCTCATACATTGTAATAATTTTAAAACTATTTGTTTTTTATTTATTAGTTCTGGGGGAGTCAGTTATATATGCAAAAAAGTATAATAGCGGGCTGGAGATATCAGTGAGATAAAAATAAATGCAAGGAGGTTATAGTGTGATGGACCTGGGTAAATCTGAGGATCAAGTCAAAGCTAACAATTTTGATAAATATTTAATGGGGTTTTAAGTAGTTTCTGTTCATAAGGTAAGGATGTTCCCATGACAGTATGTATGTGACTAAAGGAAATAGCAGAGATAAAGTTAACCAGTAAGTTCAAGGAACTGAAACTTGGGCTAGAGTTTCTGAAAGGGATGCCTGCAGATCTTGGGTTCAGTAATCGGATCCCACTATGTTTTGGGAATGATGAAGCACATGTTGGGTGTTAACCATTAAGCTATTTTTATAGCATGAAAGAGGAGATGCAGGGTGGTATAACTAGATAGTGTTTTGATTTAATGTTTTGATATGTGATAATATTTATTCTGAAGAAGTGCCTTTACTGTTAGGTTTTAATTCAGGGCTTGAAGAATGGTGACAGGCAGTACTGCCCCTTCCTTCCTTCCTTCCTTCCTTCCTTCCTTCCTTCCTTCCTTCCTTCCTTCCTTCCTTCCTTCCTTCCTTCCTTCCTTCCCTCCCTCCCTCCCTCCCTCCCTCCCTCCAAAAAAATCTTTTCAGAAACACCAACGATCTCATTTATGCAGACTGCTTCATGTGGCTGCTTACTATTCTGATTGGTAGAAAGCTTGGAAAGCAAATCAAGGTGTTCTTCACTATTCAGACACCATTACTTTTCTAACTCAGACTGCTCACTTAACAAAATACAGGACTATTTGATTTGGGTAGTAAGGAATGTTAACTAGGTTTAGTTGTTTTGCCATTATGGTAGAGGCAATAAAATAGAGAATTACTGATCAGTGCTGCTTTATAAAGCTAACCATGTCATACCTTAAAGGGAGTGGCCACTAGTGGCAAGTGTTGCTGTGAAAAGTTGAATAAGTGAAATGGAAAAATACTGTATTGTACAGTGCTACGTTATTGATATAATGAAAGAAAGTGATTGGAGTTCAAGACAGGTAATAACTGAAAACTTCGCAAACAACTCAGAATTTCCATTGACATCCAACAAGGATTATATTGTTAAGTGCAAAACTAATACCACCAAGCTAAGGATATAAAATGAACCTTTTTATGGCGTCAAACATTCCCTAGAGCATTTTAAACATTTCATCTTCGTACTGTAAAAATTACAACATGGTTAACATTTTTGTATTAGAACGTACATTCTAATAGGAACAATCAGAAATGAAAGATAATAATAAAATGCTTTTAGATATTCAGATATTAAACATAGCAGACTACCTTTCTAGTGAGTTTGAGTATTTGATGAGTCATAATGGAGTTGCTGCTTCCAGGTGCTTGGAATATTTAAGGTGTTTCTGGCTGATCTTCCCAAATTACCCAAGTGTCTTCAAATACTAAATGAGATTGTCAATAAAGCTTTACTTTTAAATGTAATAGTCTCAGAAATCAGTAATTCAGCCATTGCCTTTTCTGAATCAATTCAAAATAGTGTCATATATTTTCTGAAAGACAGCACTTAACATTGCCCTAATGTTTTCAGATTCAGTTTCCAGACTACTTTTAGAGTAATTGTGTAGAAGATTAAATAAAGGTAATTCAGCTGGAATAGGGAATATACTTTGAGTTTAGAGTGAGTTGCTATTTGCTCTATGTAGATTATACCCCTAAATTTATAAAATAAATCATATTTACCCTTAAAAGATATGGCACAAGTTTTCTAACCACCTAATTTAAGAGATAGCATTTAAATGCCTTGTTAAGAATAAGCGACTTTCCAATCTTGTGGCCAGATCAGGTCAGGATTTAAGAATGGGTAGTGACTATAACTATCATTAAGGAACCATAATCTTAATTACACTGTAATGTTCTAAAGATAATGAACTAATTAGTATAATTCATGATTATAAAAATCTTTACTTTGCCTTTTCTAGGATTTGTGAATTTGAGACAATTATTTTTCTTCTAGACTAATTTAGTTCTTTTAGTCCTCAAATTGCAAAAGCCTTCAGATTGGTCACCTTTCCTTAAACTTATTCTTGTCATCAGAACCGTCATCAAAACTTGTCTTAAACCATGTTAGTCTTCCTAGTTAGAATCATACACCTGTTTTATGATTTATTTGTTTAATGTGCTTATGTTTTATGTTTCCAACTTTTCTTAGAATGCCTCCTTAGTTTTTTGCTCGGCTGATTTGTGATCCTGAAGTCTTACCGTGTATTGTACCATATCTCTGCAACTTGATACAATACTACCTACCTAATTTTTATTTATTTTTGGACACATACACACTTATTCATGATACACAGAAAGTTGTTGTTCATGATTGAATTTCAGACATACAATGTTCTAAAACATCCAATGTCACCAGTTTCCCTCCTGACCCCCTCACCTCTGTGACAGACACTTCTCTCTCTCTCTCTCTCTCTCTCTCTCTCTCTCTCCCTCCCCCCCCCTTGGCCCTGTTACCTTGTTTCTGTTGTCTTTGG
The DNA here is from genome assembly GCF_029834395.1 of Sorex fumeus. Taxonomy (NCBI): domain Eukaryota; kingdom Metazoa; phylum Chordata; class Mammalia; order Eulipotyphla; family Soricidae; genus Sorex; species Sorex fumeus. The sequence goes on along the minus strand of NW_026606065.1, from coordinate 66,536,645 downwards.
GTATTATTCTGAGACTATGTTTTTATATCCCACAAATGGGTGCCAATCATTCTGTCTGTCCCTCTCCTCTAACTCAGTATGATACTTTCCATGTCCATCCATTTCATAGAAGTTAAAAAGAAATTATTAATTTACATTACAGAAGGAATCCAGGGGTACAGCTTTATAATTCTCTGTGTGCATAGGATTCACTGCACCCGCCTTCGCCTTCGAAGTTCCACTGCCGTCCTCTCCAAAACACCCCTCTGCTCTTTCTCCCTTCCCTTCAAGGATTTTTTTTTTAAATAAACACAGGTTGTCTTTATTAAACTGTAAGTTCCTAAAAGAATACTAACTTGCCTGTTTTTTTTGTAATATAACTTATCTTTTGTTAAACTTATTTACCTGAATTGTCATAATTATCTCAGTTTACAGTCTAAGTATAATCCGAAACAAAGATTTTACAGAACACGAATGTATAAGGCTGAAGAATATTGGAGGAAAAAATATGAAGATATATTAAGTACACAGACATGAACGGAAACACTGTTTATTAATTTTAAAATCCTCATAGTATGAAATATGCTAAGTAGTAAAACCAGTAGTGTTATAAAAAGCTTTCAATGCCCTGCTTGGAGACGATGCCCTTTGTTCCCCATTTCTCCCCCAAAGATAGGTACTCTGCCAGTATGCCACCTCCCCAGCCCCTCTTCTTGTTTTTACAGCATGTGGATATTTGTACTCACCCTCTTAGTTCTGTCCTTAAAACTTGCTATTGCTCACCTCATGTTTGCTGTTCGCCAGACTCATGTGCATGAAAGAATTTATTTCATTTTTTAGCCAGTCAGTGATATTCTAGGTCAGTTTTCTTTTCTTAAATATTCCATAAAACTTACTTTCTTAAAGATACTGTCATTTGAAAGTTGCTAAAAGAGAACTGAGAAGTTCTAATCTCCCAAGGGAACGGAGGGAGAATAACTGATGATAGACATTACACTTCCTATCATAATTATTTGCCTACATACATATATTATTGTATATCTAAAACTAATGTTATGTATCAGTAAAATAATATTTAAAAGAAATGAGCTTTTCAAAAAATTCAGTATTGTCACACTTATTTAGTAACTACAGTGTTATCAAATACTGTCTTTTGTATAAAGTCTTGTTATTTTAAATTCCTGTTTTTATTTTTCCCTTTTAGTTTTACCGAGCAGAAGTTGAAGCTCTCCATTCTTCAGGTATGACAGCAGTTGTTAAATTCGTTGATTATGGAAACTATGAAGAGGTTCTCCTGAGCAACATCAGGCCCATTCACACGGAGCCGTGGGTACGTGATTCTATACAAAAGCTTAAGCCATTTTGAAGACAATGCATAGCTATCAAAGATTAGTCAAAGTCATACAACATTTGCAAGCAAAAAATAATGAATTTGCTTTAAATTGGCTGTTCCTAAAGTAAGATTTTAATGCAATAATTAGAATTACAATTAAAATTGATGTTAGAATTAATTTTGTGCATAATATTTTTATATGTTACATGTGTTACATTAAATAGGTGTCCTTATTTACATGTTGTCCAAATTTCTATGTATAAAGTGCTTTTTATGTTTATTTTGTTTTTTCCAAAAGCAGTTTGCTCCTTAAATTTGATTTACATCCAGCAGGTGTCAAAGTAAAATCTCTGTTGAATACATGTATATTTTTATTGCTTTAGTCACAGGTGGAGCTAAAAAAATATTTTAAATTATATATGAATACACACTGCATTTTATTATATACATCAATGTTTAATATATATTTATATAGTACTTCTGTTTTAGTATTTGATTATTTAATTTGTTGCCAAGTATTATATCAAAGCTGCATGGTAATTCCAGTGATGTAATTCAGAATGGATTCATCTCATGGATTTCATGTTATATTTTTGTGTGACTATATATAAGTTCTCAGCTACAAATTAGTAAAAAAAAAAAGGATAAGCATATGAATATTAGTTTCATAAAGTTTTAGGAATTTTTTTTATTCAGTTTGTGAAGAGTTTGTTTGAAAAAATTTCATCAGAATGCTAACTTCCTGAAATATCAAGATAATTTACAAAATTGTCTTGTACAGTCAGTGTCGGAAGCATACATTGTTTTCTCATGAGTGGCTTTTAGTTTAGTTTCAGTGTAGTTCTCTTTACTTTTCTCTGTTATCTTCTTGGAGTTGTATATTCTTCCACTCCCCAATATAGATGAGAACAGATATTCTAATAGCAGTCATTATGTTGTAGGCCATGGATCTTTATCCTTTATCTTTTGTTTTAGAAAAACCATCATTTCTTGAATAATTAATCATTTGACAATGTAGAGTAGGATATTAATGGTTTGCCTTTTTAATATTTTCTTATTAAGAGTCTTTAAACTTCAGCTGCTTTTCTTAAAGACTTAAAATACCACCAGTCAGCATCCAATTTGTCTTTTCTCGAAGGAACTTTATATAACTGTCCTTTTGTTCATCTTATTCTAATGTGATAGGTATTTTTATTTTCTGTTTTCTGTTCATCTTAAATTGATCTGGGTGGTAAAAATAACATCAAATCTATATTTCTGTGAGTTGAATTCTGGTTTGCTTTTCATTGTCTCTTTCCTGATAAAACAAACACTGTCCTCCCGTTGTTCATCAATTTGCTCGAGCGGGCCCAGTAGTGTCTCTATTTTGAGACTTATTGTTACTGTGTTTGGTGTATTGAATACGTCTATGTCACGGGTAGCTTGCCAGGCTTTGCCGTGCAGGCAAGATACTCTCAGTAGCTTGCCAGGCTCTCCGAGAGGGGCAGAGGAATCGAACCCAGCTCGGCGAGCTTTCCTAATAATATTAGCCATTAGTTAAAGGTTAGTTAAAGGTTGGGCTGGGGTGATAGCACAGCGGGTACGGTGTTTGCCTTGCACGTGACCAACGTGGCCAACCTGGCCAACCCGGGTTCGATTCCTCTGCCCTCCCTCTACCGAAAGTATTTCTGCCCACACGGCAAAACCTGGCAAGCTACCCGTGACATATTCTATATGCCAAAAACAGTAACAAGAAGTCTCACAGTGAAGACATTACTGGGTCCGCTCGAGCAAATCGATGAACAACTGGAGGACAGTGCTACAGTAAAAGGTTAAAATGGGAATATATTTTAGATTACTTGATATTTTTAACCTCTATTATTTGAGTTTTTAAAATATAGCATTTAATGAGTAATAAAAAGATAAATGTTATTCTTACTAAAGAAAGATTCAATTTTCTTTACTTCCTATCCATATCCTTTTTGTATTCCAGAAAGTCCATAACTGATGAGGACATGTATCATTCCTTACTACAGCTTTTCCATTCAGAAATGTTTGGTACTTAGTGATAATTTTTTTATAGTAAATGATTTTTTTCTTTTGTCCATCTTAATAGTCCTCATTACTTTATCATTGATTTTAAGACCTTATAAACTTGACTAAAAAATAAATTTATCAAATGTCAACAGCCCATGTAGTGATATTCTGATCTGAACCATGCCAATACTTGCATATTCTTTCTACCCATATATTCTGTTACTATTGTGGTATTTTTGTTCTGTTTATGCTTTCTGAAATCAATTTAAATATAGTTTGTTGTTATATTATTTTGAAGGCAGATTGAAATCTGAAATATTTTGTAGGAAGGAACAGAATAGAATCATTAAAGTTACTAGAAATTTAGGAAACAAATTATTTTTACTTACATATAGTTATTGATATTTTATGATTTTGTGTAGCAATATGATAGCGTTTAGATCATTAACATCATTACTGACTGATAAATTGAAAAAGGATTTATCCTTTATATGCATTAATTAATGACTCTTTTAGAAGCAACTCCTTGGTATAGAAGAGCTTTCAACTTAATATATCTTTAATCAAGAAAGATAAAGCCAGAAACATCAAATAAAAAGAAAGATAAAGCCAGAAACATCAAATAAAAAAATCAAATAAAAATTATATTTGTACTTGTTCAACTTAAAACTATAAAACCTAGTTCCCAGAACCATGCGGCTGCATTTGCAGCCGCGCAACATCTTATTATGACATCTTATTATCTCATTCCTACTTTGGACAAACTGGCAGGCTACCGAATGTAACCTGCCCACACGGCAGAGTCTGGCAAACTCCCCGTGGCGTACCCAATATGCCAAATACCAGTAACAATGATGGGTTTCATTCTCCTAAAGAGCCTTAAATATAGCACTTTTTAAAAAATCTCAGGGCTAGGATGAAGGAGACGTTACTGGGGCCTGCTCGAGGCAATCGACGAATATCTTTAATCATCTCAAACTTTTAAAATACATGTGTTCATGTATACTTGAAAAGCTCATAGGGAAAAGTTTATGTGTTCGCCAGTAACATAGTTTACTTAGCCTCTGAGAGTATAATGCTTTTGTCTATTAGTATTCTTTTCTTTTTTGTCTAGAGAATTGTAACCAGTTCTAAGTCAATAAAATTTACAGAATTATCAAAAGGAAAGCATTGATTCTACAATAAAATAATTCTAACTGACAATTATAGTAGAAAACTAAATGGTGCAAAGGTACAGCAAACTTACTAGATGTCAACATAATTGCTCACTCAAACTGTGGAGTGGAGAATTTAAGTCTTTCATTACACATATATATTTCTTTTTTAATTATGAAGTTATTTGTATACTTTATTATAGTTAATCTTTATTATTGGCACAAAATTTAGGAAACTTTTGTTTCCTAAATAATCAATGTAGCATTGATTATTTATTGAGTATTTTCAATAGTTTGCTGGATAAGCAGTTTAAGAATTCTTCATACAAACTATATACCTTCATTGAAATCAGTTGCCTGTTTTGTCTCTTTAAAGTATAAAAATACATCTTTAATTAAGAAGCATGAAATATTGGGACTTAGCTAATACTAATCTCTTTTATGATAAGAGAAAGATCGGAAAGATTGTAGTGCTGGGGTTTGAACCAGTGTCAGTCTTGTGATAAGATCGTTCTGATCCTTCTCTTGAAATATTAAAACAAGATTTTTGGAGAAAATCTTGTTTACTCAGGTTTTAATTTAAATGCTAAGACATGTAATCTTCATCTTTTTCTTGGTTTGGAGATAAAATTTATGTGGCAGAACAAAATCTCGTTTACAGAATTTTATTGTCGTTTTTTTTTTTTTTTTTTGGTCAGAAGATCACACCTGGCAGTGCTCAGGGTGTTTTCTCAGCATGGTGCTCAGGACCCAGTCCCTGAAATGGTTGAGGAACCATACCATATTCAGGATCCAACTGAGGCCTCCCATATGCAAAGCTTATGTTCTGTCCCTTTGAGCTATCTTTTCAGTCCTTTTTTTTTAATTTTAAAAGAATTTTAAAAGAATTAATTTTAATTTTTTTTAATTTTAAAAGAAAGATCTGTTTTTTGAAATGTTTGTGTTCCTTCCCCCAATCACCATAATAAACAATTCTGTTAATGACAGGGTCGTGCATACAATCTCCTAACACCACACTTCCTACCAGTGTCCACTTTACTACTCTTAGGGTCCTTCCCTCAAGTCTCCTCCCACACCATCTCCCAATCATGGCAAGCTCTTTTTATAGAGTCATAATAGACATATATTGTTATGTTTTGGCATAGTTAAAAACTACTTTATTAAAGTTTTAGTTCTCAAGTAACTTGGCACAAACTTTATTTTGCAGTGACATCCTGGGACGCTCATTTAAAAGTTTTCTTTCCAGATTGAAATAAAATTCCCAAATGGTCCATAAATTATTCTGTAGCTAAAATATTAAATAGAAACATGGCAAAAAATTTATAACTTATTTAATGAGTGAGAGTATGGAGAGTTGCATTATATAAATTAACGAGATAAAATGGTTTCTAAATATATTAGATCAAGGTTATTTTAGTAATTTCAATGACATAGTATTAAAGTTAGGTAATATCTAAATGTATATTTGACATCAAATGATCATGATAGATATTAAAAGGAGAACAATTGTTGTAGAAACCATTAACTTCAAAGGAAAAATTAAAATTATGTGCAGAGCAATTCTCCCAATTAGTATTCAGTAAAGAGTAAAAACACTTATTTGATCATAGTCCAGCAATTTTTCATTCTAGCTAATAAAGCCTTAAATTGTATTAATAAATTTTCCATAATAAGTTCTTCCATAGAAGTGTAACTTTGTTAAGGTTACTAAAATACATTTTCTTTTACCATTATATTTAGAAAATATTTGTTTTCAAAGATTGTTATATGAATGGTACAAAAACATGATACAGAAGAGATATAGAATAAATCATTAAGGTAAGCTAATCAAAATGAAACTGTGGAGCTAGTTTAACTACACTTAAGAACATAATTTCCAAATCATGGGTAATGGAATTTGGGGAACTCTATGCAATAACTTTCATCTTTTAAAAATAAAATTTGGTGATATTTGAAACATTTTATTCTTCTGTTACCCAGCCTTTCATCATTCCCAGTGGAGGTTGTTGACTGTACCAGAAGACATTTTTTTAATAAAATCATCTGAGTTGATGACTCACTTATAAATTCTTGCCATATACATAGATATAATCATCTTAATTTACTGTTCATGTGAAACCACTAGAGCCCAAGGAGTTCAGTTTGAACCAACTTATAGATGATTATAAAAATCTTAGGATAAATAAATCTTACTCTTGGTTTTCAAATTGGCTACATTTTTATACATTCCCCCCTCCACCGCGTAAATGAATACCAAGAGAAATATGCTTTTTAAAGAAACTGTATAAAAATATATATATTTTTTAATTTTAATTTTTATTAGTGAGACACCATGAGGTACAGTTGTAGACTTACAAATTTTTGTGCTTGGGTTTCAATTATACAATGATCAAATACCCATTCCTTCACCAGTGCCCATTTCCCGCCACCACGGATCCCAGTATCCCTCCCACCCTCCATTCCTCCCCATCCCACCCTGCCTCTGTGGCAGGGCATTCCCTTATATAAAATACAATTTTGATATATTGTAATCTGTTGAAAGAACTGTATACAAAACTGTCTTGAAAAGTTTTCTGTTTAATCTGATTTTTTATTTATTGACCAATGAAAGTGCAGATTATGTTATTGTTTTATGTTTCATTTTTTTTGTGAGATTAAATAGCTCCCAAAATTGAAATAACATGGTAGAATATTACCTAAAATACAGCATCTTTCCTTGTAAAACCTTATTAGTGATATGACTCTGTTTGCTTCTGTTTACAGTGCAAAAGACTATTTTAGGCCTCAATTATGTTAATATTATATTTTCTTGGGTTTGGGGCCACACTCAGCTGTCTCAGAGCTTACTCTTGGCTCTGTGTTCAGGAATTACTCACAGAGGTATCTGGGCACCAAATGTGGTGCTAAAGATTAAACCCAGGTTTGACACGTGCAAAGCAGGTGTTTTACCTGCTGTACTGTTTTTCGGCCCCTAATTATCTTCTATGTCTCTCCTTATTAATGGTAACCTAAAATATGAACCTGTGCATGATGTGGTTAATTTAAAAGTAAACCAATAGTTCTTTAGATTTACACTGAATATTATAGACTTGATTTTCTTCCCTACAAAGTAATCTTAAGGAAGCACCTTAAGTAAAATATATAACCAAAGTGTATGGGGTTGTCAGGTGAACTTTTTTTTTTCTTCTGACATTTATTTGTTATTCTCTAAAACCAAGGTTTCTTTTCAAGTATAAATTTTGTTTTTTCAATTGTTCTGCTTAGCAGGGCCTTATCGCTAGCATTTTAAACTATACTGACTTTACTAGAAGGCTTGCTAATAGACACATTGTCCTGGAAGCAAAGTAGTAAAGTAAATGTATCTCAGGAATTTTGTTTGTCTTGTTTTGTTGTTCAAAGAGGAATTGATCTTGTATTGGGCCTGTGTCTTGACTAGACATGCGTGACTGTATATTATAAAGGCTTTTATACGAAAAATCTGAATGGGTATCCTTCTTGAGTTTTAAAAAAGAAAAAACCTGAATTTTTTTTGTAGATTTTGGTGAATCTTAGAGCCTCTACATCTTCACTTTTGAAAAGCAGAAACATAATATTGCCTATTTCCCCCTTTTCAGATATTACTTCTGCTGTGTACTTTTTTTCTGAACTCAGTGTATGTAAACCTAGATGTTTCTAGTTAAAAGGAAACTTGTTTCATATACATTTTATTGCTGGCAGAGCTGGTGGTATAGTGGTGAGCATAGCTGCCTTCCATATATATTTTATTGCATAGCATAGTTGTTAGACAACTGAAAAAAAAACTTACATGCTCACCTGTGTCTCCACTTAATACTATATTTCATGTGGTTGCATTTGTCATGTTGTTTACTAGTCATCTTTTTGTACTCATTCTATTTTCTAAACATCATTGTATCCTTGTGACTTTATTTTTCAGACTTCATTTTCTTTATTACATCTAGTGATTAGTATACTTAATGCATAAGGGCTATTTTTTCCTATGAATTTTATTTCGTAAACCTTACTGCATCCGTGCTATTTATTTTAGAACCAGAGCAGTAGGCTTACCTATCACAGACTAGGCAAAGATTGAAGTTGATTTGTCCCTTTATGAGAAGTCCTTTGTGTTCTGGAACTTCCAGTTCCATTTAACTTGGGAACTACTCACAAGAGTTTTGTAAGTTGGCTTGACATAACTTCTTTTAGTTGTTTAGTTCTTGACTTGAAATAACTTCTCCTGTCAAAAGGGAAAGGGGGAAAAGAAAATACTACAATGATGTGTATATTTTATTTCCCTTAAAAAGAAAAAAACATACAATTTATTAAAAATAAACATAATGAGGAGACTTTGATTAGGCAGTTAAGACTATCATAAGATTCAAGTTATTTCTTGTCACACCCCATCATATCAAAGAACTTGTTCTTGAATCTCATTTTTAATTTTTTAAAAATAAGGTGATTTCGTTTTAGAAAGTGTTGCTTTAGATTTTATTATCAAAAAGGTGAAGTAGTAAATTTCTTCCCCCAAATAGTTGATTCTCTATTATTCTATACATATAAAAAATACATTCTAAAAATGTATGTCCCTTCTAAGTACATATATGCCATTAGTAATTGTTTTATTATATAAAATAAAATCAATATTTTACAAGTAATTATCCATAGTCATTGGTATTTTATTTTTAATTCTGAAAACTTGTATGTATTTTAAAATTTATAAACACATTCATAAAGACTTCTGTGTTAGTGTTTTATAATGCTGTTCTTTTCTGAAATTCTCACCTAATTGCTCACGTAGTTTTTTATGTTTCAACAGTAAGACATTTTTATCATTTTTCTGGGATTTTACATTCTTTAGTTTCTTAGAGTACAAAGGGAAAATTTAAAATACCCTTTTCTTGGTAGGCCGTCATTGGTAACTAAATGAAAAAAAAGTATCAAAGCAAGTTAATTCCACTGGATCTGTAAACAATCTTAAATGAAGAAGTGGACTTTAAGAAGAACAAAAAAAATTTGTCTTAACATTCGTATTGCTCATACTTGAATAATATTGCTTTAATTAGTTAAAAGCCTCCTAGAAAACAGCAAACATATACTTAACCATTCTTGATCTTTACTCTTATTACTATACATTAGTAGCCATTAAATCATATTAATTGTTAATATTAAATATAATTTCATCATTTTCTTGAAGGATTCAAATGAGAAAAAGTACTATTTTTAACAAGCATGTCTTTTTAGTCACTTATAATTAGAAACAAGGCATAAAATGATTGGATTATGCTAATGAAAGGGCAAATTGCCTCAATAAATAGTTAAATGTAATCTATAAGTATCATCTCTAAGTTTTGGGGAATTAGAATTTTAAGTGAGTACTTGAAACTTTAAGTTAATACTTGGTGGCTGTCAGTAGAAGGAAGTCAGTAGTTACATGTTGAATGATTGGTACAGTCTAAGGGATCATCTTTGTAACTGAAGGAATGATAAGTCAATCCTTCAGCCACCAAGCCTTAGTATGACAGTTGAACATGATAGTTTTTTCAACCTATATATTCTTTTAATATTTTTTTGGTAACAAAGCAATTTTGGGAAATAGATCGACTTTATATGTTCAAGGAATTAAAAGAATATGAGAAACAGAAGATATATTTTATTGCTCTGTAAGCAGCGTAATAACTATTATTAGGCTTCCATCAGACTGAAGAAGTTCTAGTCTGAGAACCATTATTGATGTGCTGTTTTATCATAATTTTGCTATTTATGTTAAATGAAAGGGATAGAGCAAAGGAAATTAAGTGGGAAAGACCATTATTGACTTCCCAAAACTATCAACTTCGTTAACCACCTTTCACAGGCGTTTATATCTCACCTGAGGTATATGCTAATTTTCTCTCAGTCTTCTGAGACAGTGAAATCTACCCTCTATGTCTTGCCTAACAAAGAAATTGTTACAGACAAAGCAAGATATTAGTAATTTTGATTTGTGTTTCTTTATCATTCAAATTATAGAACTTGGACTTCACTTTTATGTTGGTAACCGGGCTGGAGTGATAGCACAGCAGATAGGGCGTTTGCCTTGCACACGGCCAACCAGGCTGACCTGAGAGTTCGATTCCTCTGCCCCTCTCAGAGAGCCTGACAAGCTACTGAGTGTATCTCGCCGGGCGAAGCCTGGCAACCTACCCGTGACGTAGTCGATATGCTAAAAACAGTAACAACAAGTCTCACAATGTTACTGAGCCCGCTTGAGCAAATCGAAGAACAATGGGAGGACAGTGCTGCAGTGCTTGAATGATTTGGAATATAACCTGTATTTTATCTTGAAAAGATAACATGAGAGAACAATACTAATGCATTTTTTCTCATAAAAATAGATAATTGCTCATAAAAATATTATTATTATTGGGAACTCCTGAATTTTTTCATCACTACCAAAAAGATTGTTAAACTTAATTTGATTTTAAAAACATAGAATTGAAGTGTTAAAGCTGAAGGGAAAGAAGAAAACATAAAAATCATGCAAGTAATTACTCAATTGCTTTTTATTCCTCTTAGGTAAACTTTCATTTTCTTGTCTTTACTCCCTTTTTATTCTTTAATCATCCTTTTCCCATATTCCTTGAACTCTTCTGCTTTAGTTTGGTTTTGAGTGTTTGGCTTTTTATTCATCTGGAACCTTTCAGTTGACTTTTACCCAATAGGTTGTATATATTTCATCCCAGTCAACTGGTACGCAAATGGAACTTGGTTACATAGAGCATGTTTTTAACTTGAGAAAATCTCTAATGCCTTAGGCACAAATACTTTGATATCCTTATTTGATTTTTTTTGTGTACCTTCAATAGTACTAATACTTAGTCTTAGGCCTATTGATAGGTATCATAATTGAAAAGACTTTTGACTAAGATACAATGGAGTTGATTACAGATATTTAGAAGTTGATTAAATGTTGATCATCTGCCAGTCCATTTAAATTGCATCTTCATACAAAAAAATCATAAAGAATATTTTATTTGAAACTTATTAAAATTATAAGCAATAAAGAGAAATTAAAGCTTAATTCCAAAGGGAAATTACTGGATATTAGGAACTCTGGTTTTTACAGAAAATAATCACACAAGATTAGATATAAGTTACAAATGAATGTGCTGTACATCTCAAGAAGATGTTGTATACATTTCCTGTTGTTGAAAATAAGATAAAGCAATGAAAAAACTGAATATTCTACCCATCCTTATAACTATAATTACTTTGATGAAAATAATGTCTAATGGATGACTGTACCATAAAAGATAATGTCCATGGTGTAGGGTAGGTTAAAGGTAGGTTTAGTATTTTTGGTTCTTAGTAATGTTTTCCAAAATGATTTTATAATGTTATGGTTTTTAAAGTTTGGAATTGCTAAATGAAATATTTCAAGTGAATTACTTTAATTCAAGTTTTAAAATCAAGTTTTACTTTCTGGGCTAAAAGGTTCCAATAAATTTCACATAAATCTCAAAGTTCAACCAAGTATACTTTTGACATTGCCATTGACATTCTTCAACTCAAAACTGAGGCACATTTTCAGATTCTGTATGCTTTATCCTGAAATTTTTTTGGTAAAAAGTGGTCACTTAGAGAGAAAAATGTCTGCTCTGCTTGACCTTTGAAAGAAGGGGAGAGGGCAAGGGCGGTCTTGGGCAAATTACTTCCACCTCCGTTTTTGCCCCTGCTTCAGCTCCAGGGGAGCTGGAAATACACAGGAGGAATCAGAAGACCTGAGTCGAGTCCCGGCTCTGCCACTTACTACCTATGTGACTTTGGGTAAGTTACTTAATATCTCTGGGTCTCAGTTTCAGTACAGGGTTGTTCTGCGGAGTAGTAAGATATTGGAAATGTGCTTGGCAAATGACCAAGGTCTGTAGTAATATAAATTTTTATTGCTCCGCCTCCTTCCTCCCTATTCTTCTGTATTCTAGTGTCCTCAACTATCATTTTAAAGTGATTTACAATAACTTAACTTCTTTAACTCCTCTCACAGCCCTCTCCGTATTGGTACTCTCATTCTTAGTCTCTCCGTGCTTCAATTTAAGGATTCAAAGATCATAAAACCAGCCTGGTTAGAGTAATCTTCCCAGTAGAAAGTGGTTGACTGCTCCCCTTTGTAACCCTTTGGACTCTCACCTTCTTTAATCTTCTCAGAATTATGTGTTGAGAACTATCAAAAAATCAATAATGCATGGAAATTCAGACAAGCATTGGGAAGAAAGATGTTTGGGCCTTAAATCTTGTTAACCTGTTCACCATCTCTTCCAGTTCCCCCCACTCCTCTTTCCCCACCCTCATTGTTAGTAAAATCAACTGGGAAAAATGGGGGTATTATTTTGCTTCTAGTTCTTTCTCTTTTTTTCTGGGAGAGGAGGTGTAAATGGTTTTAACGTTCTTCAAAAGTCTTACTGAAAACCTAAAAACCTCGATTCTTAACTCAAAATCAGAAAGATAGAAAAGGGACTTGATGGGCAATTATTTTTTCAGCTCTTTATATCTGACTTGGCCTCATCTTTGCTTCTCAGTAAAATAGCTCTTGCTCACTCCTAGCCTATATATTTTTTTTACTATATGCTCATTTAAAGAGGCTGCCTAGAAGTAAGGAAGAAAGGGAATTTGCCTTTTGGATTACATCTGGGTTGAAATCAAAGAATCTTTATGAGAACTTAAGAAGAACATATTTGATCCCCATAATTTAAGAATGCTTGATCTGGCGATGTGTAAATAATAGTAATAATAGCCATTTATGTGAGCTGCTTGCCATTAATACCTAATTACCATGTTGCACGATAACTGTTGCTCATGTCATGATTAGATTAACTTTCTTACAGATTTTATTTTTTTAATTTCTAGAGCCTTAAACCATTGACTGATGCTCAATATGGTTTCTTGCTGAAGTAGCAGTGTCATCTTTCATCACCAAAAGTTATCAATAATGAACTCTTGTAATCAATTGCAAATTAAAAATTAGTGTAAAATTTATGAATTGAGAAAAAGAAAATGAAAACACTAATGTTAGGAAGGCTACAGTCACATGACTGTGCTTACACATTGCTGATAGCAGTGGAAATTGATGTGATCTAATTTTTTCTAAGTCTTAACAATTTTTACTGTTTATACCAGCAATCCTACTGTTGTTTATCTCTTCTGGGAAAGATCAAAGAGTATAAGTAATGTCTGAAAATTGGTCAGTGCTGCATTATAATAATCATAAAATTAAAAACTCAATACTCAACAGTAAGAGAATGAGAAAATAAATTCTGCATCTGATGGATGAAATATTATACAACTCTGATAAAATATTAAAGGCTATAATATCTTTTGAAATATAGCAGTAAAAGCTATTTTAAGACTTGAATGAGAATATATTTAAAGTAGTACTTGTTTCATTATAGTGGGATTATGTCAGTCACTGTATGTATGAGTTATTTATTTAATTCTTTGGAGGACGTTCTAAGCCATGCTTAGGAGACCTAGTGGATCCTGTTGGTGATTCTTGGCCAACTGAGCCAGTGGCTTAATGCAAGACCCCGAGGATGCCATGCTGCTTGGGCTCTAAGGTTCCAGGGCTAATTGCCTCCAGGGCCACACCCAGTGATGCTTGGGGGACCATGTTGTAACAAGAATCAAACTTTAATCAAGGCACATCCTAGACATGCTCCCAAACTGCTGTACTATTTCCTGACCTTTCTATATGTATGTTTATGTATATTTCCAACTTTGTAAACTTTTTATCATTTTATATTATATTTTTATTTAAAAAGAATAGCAAGTAATTCAAAATTAGCTAGTAGTTAAACCTAATCAGGTAACATTATTCCTTAAAGAATTTTAGTCCCTCCCAAAATTTGTGAAAGTGGATTTTAAGTATGGAAATTTTTTACATGCAAACATCACTTCATTTTTTATTTTTCCCTTTGCCTTTATTGAGGTTAATAGAAATGATTGTGGAATTTTTATATTAAAATACCATGATCCTTAAATTTATTACTGTCTCTATATAGCAAATGAAATTTTACTATGACTAGACCAATAGGCTGACCTATACAAAGTTTTACTGCTTGTTTTCATATTTTCTCATGTGATCAACTTCCCAATTCCTGGTAAAACTGTCCCTGGAGGATCATTCATCAGAATTCTTAAAATACAGACTATAAAGTGAAATTTTTATATTTGAAATTTTCTACTGTGGTTTCAAATATATAATTATCTATGAAAACTTTTTTGAACACTGTGCGGTTTTATTTCTACCACCCAGAACTGTGCCTGATGCAATGCGTTTTCTTAAAGCTGTTTTGCATGGGAGAGCTGTCTGGAGATCCACAAGTAGTCAAAGACTAGCTAAGAGGAGCACAGAAAATGTCCAACTCAGTCTGGAGTAAAATGTGTCAGAAATTGATTCAAAGAAGAGGGGAGACTTTCCCCAAACATGATCTTGTTTCAAGATTCACAGCAGTATGGAAAACATGGAGAGCCAATAAATAATTGTTGAATCTAAAGAATGAATTTTAACAAGAGGCTAGAAGATTTAGCTTGTTCAAAAGGGAGAATTGAGAGTTCAGGCTAAATCTCAGAGGGTTTTGTTGCGTGAGATATTTCACAACAGTGAAGTAGGATATTGCAGATGTAGATAAGAGTGTAAATGTAGATGAAACTTCAAAGGTAGGTGGGGGTGATAGGATCAAGAGCTAGACAGATTATAGTAAATTTGAATTTCTCCATCAGTTTAAGGACAATAAAAAGGATTCATTTTCACTTCTTTATTGAGGTTCCTGTGACTAATATTGCTATTTTTGGTAGTTTCCCACACACCTAATTCTAACATCCGAATCACCAGTATATCCATCTCCCTCCCACAAGGACCCCAATACTCCTTCCTTTCAAAGTCCTCACCCCCAACACCAGAACTATAAGAATGTTTAAGGAGGCGTGTGTCAGGATGTGATTTTTGCTTTTGATTCTAGAATAAAGAAAAGACTGTAGAGAGCATGAAGTCTAGTTATTGCAGTAGCAGGCCAGAGATGAAAACTTTGGAGACATCAGAGTCTTGGCAAAAGTAAAGAGTTGGAGATTATCGTAACAGGTATCAAAGGGCATCAGGAAATGTGCTGAGGGAGAACACAGGATCGGTAGGAGATGGGTGTGCATATGAGAGATTGTGAATATGCAATATAAAATAGTAGAAATGTCAAGGAAAATAATATTTGTAAAATGTTAAGATTTGTCAGGTAATTTTTTGAGTTCTATTTCAGTGAGTGCAAGGCAGTGAATGGGAAATATTGGAAAGAAGTGTTACTTCTTACTAGTAACAGTAATATAACCTCAGGGCTTTTAGCAAAATTTCAGGCTGTCTTGAGCCCATCGTATTTTCAGAAATCTTTGTTAAGTAGATTTGAAATTATTACATAGGTACTTAACCCAGGGTGGAAGTTGGGGGGAGGGTCGGGAACATGAGTATGTGTGACAGGGGAGTGTTTAAAAAGTTTTCATAGTCACTGAATCATTTAGACAGGCTTATCTCACCAAGGAGAGAGTAACAAAAAAAGGTAAGGTAAAATACGATTTAATAACTACTGTTTAATCTGTCGATCAGTGTAGTCAGATGTTACTCATTTATGAAGAAGAATTTCCTAACAGTTTTAAATGACAAAAATTAAATGATCGGCTTAATGTTTGCATGACAGTAGTAAAGAGTTATCCTGTACTAGCTATGGAATTATAAGACAAAATTACACTTACAAACCAGAAAATCTTGTTAAACTCACGAATATTCTTATATCCTTATATATAAATGTTTATATAAGGATATTCCTAATCATAGAGTTGATATATGACAGATTATTCTTGTTCTGTCATTGAAGAGAGTGGCTCATCACAGATGTTTATTCATGGATATTTGATAACCTCTGTGATTGCTATAAAACCAAAGTCATTGATAAAAATTCTAAAATAAAGCAGAGAGCTTAGAAAAAGTCTCAAAGGTTATGTCACTGACTTTGATAGCACTCATTTATTAGAAATTCATAATATTATGTGGCTTATCAAATTGTGAAACTGAGAAACATCCTTTTATGTAAAATTTATTATAGTTATAAATTCTTAGGTTAATATGGCACCTTTCAAATTACATATATAAAATTATTTTTATTCATCCAAGCCTCTCATGATAGATACCATGGAATTTTTAATATAGTTAATAGGAGAACTCTGGTGTGAAAGTGTTTGTATTGGTGTATTTTGCTGCTTTATTTTATTTTTCTTTTCTAGTCATATTCTCAGGAGTTAATGCTCCTTGTAGATATCAAGGAGCAGGAAATATTACCATAAGTTAGCTTTATAAAGCCACTAACCATGTTTGGTAAACTGTTAGGATGTGTTTCAGTATGAAATATCTCCTCCTTCAGTGGGGGGAAAATGGATATTTTGCTTATTAACTAGACGCTTAGCCTCTCATGTATTACATTTGTTATTCATACCACTGATGATAAAATCATGTTGTAAAGTACCACATAAAGTCTTGTTTAGCATTGTTTGTTTAGTTCGCACACTGAAACTCCCTGGGATAAGATAGTATAAACAAATTGACTCCTACCAATAAAATAGAGCCTGATTAGGTTATATGTGGCATTTTGAAGGACAAGAGTTTACTACTATGACGTAGTGATAATAAAAGATCCCATTTTACCAAACTCTTAGCTTTGTTTTTTTTTTGTTTGTTTGTTTGGTTTTTGATTCACCATGCCAGACACCATTTTCTGTTCTTGACACATTCAAAGAATAGTACTGCTTAGAGGTAGTTTAGCCTTTTCAGGGAAGTTCTTTTTCTCAGTTGAGTCATTAAGAGTAGTTGGTCCTCTGGGGTGAATCGGAGGTGGGTCCGGTTGGCCTGGTGCCCGCCCAGTCAGAACCCCTAGCAGCCACTTGCGCCTACAATCCCAAATCACTGCCATACCCCTGCCTGCCTACCATCTCAGGGCAGATCTCACTGAGACATAATCTTCTGAAAAATTCTGGTATGTGGGTTTTATGACTGAAATCTCCAGGCTTTTTCGGGGGCGGGGTGGACTACATTCTTCCACCTCCCTGTACTTCTGGAAGACTTGGCAGTCACATCCACACTCTAGTTATTCCAGGCTTACTATCCCGGTAGAAATACCAAATGCCCTGAACAAACACCATAGCCTCTTAGCACCCATATTGCAAACCATAATGCACAAAAGGAGAAGGAGAGAGAGAGCAAGAAGGAAAGTGCCTCCCTCTGGGGGTTGGGGGTGGGGTGTTGGGGAATGGTGGGAGGGAAACAGGGGACATTGGTGGTGGGAAATGTCCAGTGGTGGAGGGATGGGTGCTGGATCATTGTATGACTGAAACCCAATTATAAACAGCTTTGTAATGTTTATCTTACTCAATTAAAAAAACTTTTAAAAAACTGATGTGGAGTTCATGCCCAATTCAGTCAGCTTAATCAGTGACTGAACACATAGCAGTACTCCTACATTTGAAAAAAAGAGTAGATACTGCTCCTTTGTAATAAAATTAATTTGTTTTATTTATTACATGGTATATTTAAAGGATAGATTAGATGAAAAGGACTTGATTTTGATCTGTTTATATAAGTATTTAATTTAACATGATCAATCTTATTCTCTCTTTTAACCTCTGCATACACTGCGATATATGGAAGAACATAAACACACATCCAAATAATCTTAGCAGGATATATATTCTTTATTTTCCGATCTTAGTCATAGATATGCAGTCTCACAGAATGGTAAGAAACATTTCTGCTGCTCAGTAAGCCATTCAGTTATTAAATGACTGAACTGCCTCATACATAGTTTCATTCTGAACTATGGTTTCATTTTTTTAGTTTTCCTTTAAGGCTTTGGAAAAATCAGTTTTCCTTATTGATAACTTTTTCAATGATAGTTATTGAGCCTGGATTGTGGCAGCAGCAACTGAGTGAATCTTCTAAATCAGGAGTTGAGTATTCATCCCCAGTTTATTCCTCTTGGAAAGAAACACACTCCTTTGCACCATCTCGTTCTTCAACTTAGTTTTCTTTCCTTTTATATTTCCTGTTAAACTTTTCTGTCTGAATGTTAGTATTGTAATGAACTTCTATATAAGGATTCTTAAAATGTAGCCTTATGTTAAAATCCATAAATCCGTTTAAACTAGTTTTTCTCAAAATACAAAAGGACCATGTTGTTTTAAGTTAATGGCATTCCTGAAAATTTTAGCATTTTTCTCATTTTCTTTATGAAATAACATTTTCTTTCACTTCTTTTTGTATCCTATGGTTCCTAACAGTGTTCATAAATTGGTGACTTCTTTTCCAGCTCTGACACAAAGATTTTCTTTCCATGTACCTGCTGTTTGACATTGACAGGATTCTTGCCAGGAATTTGCATAAATTAATGTTTAACCCCGGACAGACTTTTCCTCTTCTCAGTGTTTATATGTATTCATAAACTGAAATTTAGCCATTCATAATACATTTTATACTCCAAAGAAGTTTATAAGCTCTCAGGAATACCATAAATTTCCCTACTCTTACTGATTTTTCATTAAACCCTAATAAGTAATCCACAGTTTTACACACTATTATACAATATAGACATAATCACAGATATTCCGTTAGTGCACCTCCTTATATAGAGAATCTGTTTGTCTTTCTCTTTAATAAGCAGCTTTGTGATAGTAGTAGAGAAGAGAGGATTTTAAGTTGCACAAAGGAATGCACTTCAGATAATCTTATGGATTAATATAGAATTTTTAATTGATTGCTTTACCTTAAAGCTTTTCATAAAGATACATAATAAATATTTGAAAGCCAAAGAAAACCCTTTTGACTTCGTTATACAGAGACTTTATACTTGTTAAACTTGCTCTTGCTATCATTTACCCAGCCATCACTGAATGGGAGGAAGAAATAGCTTCATTTTTAAACAAAGGATATCTCATGTATTTAATAGAAAGAAACATACTTTGCATTTTTCATATGTACCATGTACAGAACAAATTACTTTGCATTGTTTATATTACTAATGTTTTCTCTTTTTATTGTATATATCATGTTTCAGGTATGGAATTGCAGACAACTAAAGCATAGTTTCTAAATGTTTGTAAATAGTATGTGTATCCAATACGGTATTTAGTTCAGATGATACATACCTGCTAGTTATCCTTTACCTAAACTGATGGAAAAAGTTCTCTTTACTAATTTTAGGGAAATTGTTTTTTTGGTATTTTTCTTCAACCATCTAACAATAAAAAAGGTGATTATGAAGGTCCTATTATGCTTGAAAAAGAATGATACAAGTAAACTCATAATGAACATTTGAAATTTCAGCAAAAGGAAGATACTTATAATTTTAAGCATAATAAGAGTAACATATTTATGTATTAGCAATTCCACTGATTTAGGTGAGGTGGATATTTGTTTTAGAATGTGAAATTTGGAGATCCTTCTATTCAAAACCCAGTTTTTGATGGTGTGTGTAAGCTCTTCATGTACACTAACCAATTTAACATCTATGGAAACTTTATGAAGGAATTAGTATCCTCACTTTACACAGAAGGAAAATTACAAACACAGGCTCAGAATCAGTCAGCAAGTAATATGACACGAATCATTGAACTAGTAAGTTATAGAGCTGATGCTCAGGTTTAAATCTGCTATCCACTTGCCCATTTTCTGTCTTACATAAGGATATTATTGTGGAGGTGAAGTAAGGTAATTTATATAATTCAGCATATCAAGTTCTACTCAAAATATGATAACTTGTTAAGTGTGTTTGAACATTTAATTCACTAAATCTTAGTTTTTACAAATTTAGAGAATATAAATTCAGAAATGAAGATAAATGTATACAGTGATATCAGCTAGTAGTTTTCAGGGACAGGAAAGTATTTTATATAGGGGAAATAGAGCAACCTATTCCCTTAATCTACCTTTCTTTAGATAAAAAAGAGTTTAATATGCTGAGAAACTCCTTAGTTTTTTAAATTTCACTAGAATTTAGTTTTAAGATTAAAATATATGTAAGGCTCACAGTAAGTATTGTTCTGTTTTCTGATAGTCTTCTAATTTCCACATTGCAAAATAAAAAATTGAAAAATCACTAAAATAACTTTCTTGAAAATTCAGAAAACTCCCGAGATGATCTGGTGCTAAAATAATGCCTTTCATTAGTTGTGTATGAGTTTCAATATAAAACTTTATATTTAGTTAGGAAAATCATACTATTCAGATACAGGTTGAAACCAATATGCAAGTCAATTATAAGGATTTAGCTTGATGACACAGCATGAGCAAGCAATGATTGAACAGCTGCTAAAAATATAAAAGAAGCAGCATTATAACAATAATTGATGTAGTCTTTATTCATCATGGAAATAATATTTTTAAGCAGACCATATTTAGAATATTATTCTGAATATTGGCTTATATCAAATTGAAAATATTAAAATATATAAAAAGAAAAAGTAATCAAGATGATGAGAGATTTTAGAAATAATCACATTTGAAAAATTATTCCAGAAACTAAGATGTTAGTATTATTGAAAATCAAAACCTGAGGAAAAGTCTAATGCTTGTTAAAAATAATTCTAAATCTTTCATATTGCAAGGAAAACAGGCTCAGCTCAAAAACGAGAAGTTCCAGAAGTGCAGATTTACACTTTTTGATAATGAATATGAAGTCAGCTACAGTTGACTACTCAGGAAACCTGAGCACCTGTTACTAGAGTTATTGAAGGAGTCACAGACAACCACTATTTGGGTATGATGTGATGGATGAATTCTTTTATTTTTGTTTTAGGACTTCGTCCAGTAGTGCTTGGGTGCTATTTTCAGAACAGCATTTGGGGACCATGTGGTGTTGGGATCCAACCTGGGCTTCCCACAATCAAAGCATATGCTTCAGTATGATTTGTGTAGCAAAGGTCAGGTTATTGATATTGTAAGTGCTTTAAACCTATGGTTTAAGTACCTGGAATGATAATTGGCAGATGTTTTATTGTGTGTTTTTGTGATGGTTTTTGCTGCACTGCTGGCTGAGGGTAGAAGATACAAACCTAGTGGTTCTTGGTAGCTAGAATCAGATGTCTTGGTGATCTACTGATGATCTACTCAGTGCTAAGAATCTAACCTGGAATCTCCACATGCAAAAATATCTGCTCAACTATTTCAGTCATATCTCTAATCACTACAGAGGCTTTTTATACTCCTGTTATCTTTGAACCAGAGAGCTCACTTACTTGCTATGAAGGTGGGAGGCCTATATATGTATATCTTCCTCATATATAGGGGTGTTCTCCCAAGTTCCTAATGGAAGGTAGACACTGAGCACCGCCAGGTATGGATCTCAAAAAACGAGCGGGGGGTGGGGGGAGGAGATTTTATCTGTATGTTTCACTAAAGAGAATAGTTTTAGTTTGTTATTTAGACATCAGGCTGGAGCAATAACACAGCGGGTAGGGCATTTGCCTTGCAAGCGGCTGACCCAGGTTCAATTCCTTCGTCCCTATCCTGCCCACATGGCAGAGCCTGGCAAGCTCTCTGTGGCATATTCGATATGTCAAAAACAGTAACAAGTCTCATAATGGAGACGTTACTGTTGCCCGCTTGAGCAAATCGATGAACAATGGGAGGACAGTGCTACTACTTGTATTTAGACATCATTTACTTACCTATTTTTGTTTTTTTTTTTGGGGGGGGCACACCTGGCATTATCCAAAACTTGTCCCTAGCTGTATGCTCAAGGATCACTCCTGGCAGTGCTCAGTTCACAGAACATGGGTTGGGGATCGAACCCACCCGGGCCATATTTAAGGAAAGTGCCTTATCCATTGTAGTATCTAGCTTGTTCCAGCGTAACCTTTGTTAATAGGAGTTACTGTAAGTACCTACATGTGGGGATTAAATGTGAAAATAGTATATATACATTGGACCTCTGCTTTAACATTCAAAATTTTTGTTATTTTCTGTGATTCTCATGTGTTTGAGTTTTCCTCAAGGGAGAAAAAGTATCATCTATTTTATTTCATTATTAAACGGGCTGGAGCGATAGCACAGCGGGTAGGGCGGTCGCCTTACAAGCGGCCAACATGGCCGACCTGAGTTCGATTCCTCCGCCCCTTCGGAGAGCCCGGCAAGCTACCAAGAGTATTGGATATGCCAGACACAGTAACAACAAAGTCTCCAATGGAGACGTTACTGGGCCCGCTCGAGCAAATCGACGATCAACGGGAGGGCCTTTACCTTACCTTACCTTATTAATGGGTATTACAATATAAAACTTGTCAAGATATATTTCCCCTACTCCTCAGACCTCAGTACTTCCTAAAAGCAGAGGTCTATATTTTATCCATTTGTCATGGTTTTCTTCGCCCACCTCCCCTATCAATCTATGTTTCAGGTCATTGTAGCAAACTATCTGCCTCAGATGATCAGTTAGATAAAATCGACAGGGTTGAATCTTTGGAGTAAAAAACCAGAATTATGATATATAGTTGTTGTTTTCAGGGAAGGAATTAGTTAACTCATCTTAGTTCATATTAGCCTACATTTTTAGCATGTAAATGATTTAAATTATGAGAAGATGAAATGAAATAAAACTATTTGTGATTAGTGGCTGTATATATTAACCACAGAAGGTAATAAAATATTATAATTACCATATTTGAGAAATAAGTTATTTTTACAAAGATAATTTATATGAATGGCATCATTTATGAATGATACTGATAACTTGTCAATTATAGCTGGGCGCTTTCTCTTATCAATTATCATTGCTGTACTATCACATTAAATTTTTTTTTCTACTGATTTCTTTAAGGAATTTGCTAAAGTGTAAAGATATGAATTAAAAGCAGGACATTTAAAGATGTTAATTTTAAAATATTTTATTCAAATGTCTATAATTTTAATTGATCATTTTCTGCCATGTTCCTTTCTTTTTGTCTTATTTCTTTTATGTATTTGCCCTTTGTTTTCTACATATTTTTTAAAAATGAAAATCCTTCCTCAAAAACAAAGAATAGTAACAATAGAGTGATCTATAATGTGAAATTGTTGGTTTTTTGTGGTTAGTTTTTGAATTTCCAGAGAAGTTAAAGGAAAGCTAGTGACATGAATCTCTTTCATTGGTCCTTTTATTTTGTTCAGTGTCTTTTCCACATTTCTGTGTGCTAAGCTGTATGAGAAATATTTAAAGAACAATTTCTGTTTTATAACAAACTCCTTGAGTTATAGGTAGTTTAATTGAAGGAGGGCTATATGTTTTATTATCAGAACATCGCTTTATTCAGAATAGTGAGAAACATATATTGCTTGTTTGCTAAACTTTTTATAGGTATAATCTCATATAGTTCTTCTTGTTAACATATAAGTTTATTCATTGCTGTTTCTGAATGAGAAACTGCAATGTCAAGAGGTTGATTAACATGGCTAGAAAGTGGTAGAGTTTAAAATCAGACTCAGTCTACTCAGACTACAGAATTCCTGTCCTTACTCCCTGGCCCCAGATCTCAATAGTTAATAGACTGAGATCTGAGGCTGGGATGATAGTACAGAAATTAGGCCTTACGTGCTCCCCACTACCATAGAACCTGAGTAGCACCATAGTATTCCTGGGCCCAAGTGAGAAAATTGCCAACAGTTGCCTCCAGACTTTCTGAACACTCTGTGGTAGACCCTCCTTTCCACCCTTTCTTCCTCCCTCCCAAATAATAAAAGAGAAATTTGGGATTAAGGTGATAGTTCAATAGGCTGAGCACAGCGCCTTGCATGTGAAAAACCTAAGTTTATCCACGGCACCAGATGGTCCCTGAGCACATCTCTCAGCATCCTATATGCAACACAGAGTCAGGAATATCCCCTGAGCAGCATGGGATGGGGCCCCAAAGAGCCTACAACAATGAAAAGAGACTGACATCTTAAATACTAATACCATTATATGATATATCTCAAGAAAATTGTAGAGTGGCATCTTTTGACAGAAATAGATTTCCTACTCTGAACTTCTGGACAGGTTTTTAGGCTCAGTTTAATCTTTAGTCAAAATAGGCAGTGAGTTATAGGGGCCAAAGACATAGCTCAAAGGGCTTGAGCACATTGCAAATAGGATGCCCACTTTGATTCCCAATGTAACCAAGAAGGTTTGGATCTACTACCAATTAAGGACCAATCAAACAAAAGACACAGTGACAATATTAACAGGTTAAGAGAGAAATTTATTGACAACTAGCTAGCAGGTTGGAATACGACAGACTCAGGTCTTCAGAGCCAACCAGAGAAAAGATTTTTGTTTTTGTTTTGGTTTGGGGGCCACACCTTACTGTGCTTAGGGCTTACTTCTGGCTCAGTCCTCGGGAATCACTCCTGGCAATATTCAGGAGACCATGTGTGCTGCAGGGTATTAAACTGGGGAATTGTCCACATTCAAGACAAAAACCTTATCCTTGTACTGTTTCTTTGCCTGGAAAGACAATTTTAGGATGGGTGGGTTATGGACTGGGAGGCACCAGGGTGATCAGTAAATTAATTCTCCCAGGGCTAATTCCCCGAGCACACTTCCACTGTGACTGCAAATGATAGTTTATTTATATTTACATAATTTTTACAAATGATTATTTTAGACTCTTCAGTAGTATTTCAACTAAAGGTAAAGACCTTTAAATTAAGATTGTATTTGCCTCAGGACTGAAGCCAAGCGTTTATTTAAAATTGACAATAAGCTAGCTCTTAGGAAAAGTTAAGCAAATTTGTCTGAATAAAAAAAAATAAAATATATGCCCTGTGATGTAATGAAAAGATTGTTGGAATAGGCAGTCCAGGATCTTATTGATGTATGAACCACTTAAATAACATTGGTAAATTACTTGAAGCCTTATTAATTTTTTCATTTGTGTAGTAGTGAGATTTTATCATTAAAAGCATCATTGCAAGGATTTATGAGACAAAATATTTACTCCCGTTAGTTGCAAATAAACTTAGGATTGTTTTTAAGTAAAGGAGTATCCATACTTTAATCATTTGGAAATTTGATTTAATTGACATGTTTACTAGTGTTTTTTTTTTCCCCCTATCTGTATTATATTCTCCTAGCTAAATGATGTGGGCTTTTATGTTTAGTTGAGTGACTGAGCTGCCAAAAATGCACATTGATTAAGGGTATAAAATCTTCATGTTAAAGGGACTCAGATGAATAACTCTGTATTTGACTTTTCTGTCATTTAGACATCTAGTTTTTCCCCATGTTAAAAATCAGTTGCTGTGTGTAGTTTTTGCTTTAGTCGGCAGCATGTGGAGTAAAACATTGAGCAGGATTTTTCAGATGGCTGTAGAATATTCTGTCATCACAATTTTAATTTCCACTTTACAAAACAAACTTTTCAGTAATATATAGTTCTTAATACTGCTTGATATGTAAATAAAAAAATTACATAACATTATCTGTTCATTTAGGAATAGTTGTTTAGTAATTAGATTTTGAGTCAGGCTTTGTGTGTGTGTGTGTGTGTTATTCAATCTTTTTTTCCTCTTTTGCCAAAAGTTTTTGGATTAACTATTACTGGGCAAGGTACATATTAAAGAGATAATTTTTAAAACAACTTTAAGGACAGGAGATACTGTAAGTTTTCCATATTTTATTCTATTATGTAACCTTATTTTTTAAAATGGTGTTACTTATTATCATAAAATTTATTTTATTTCTATAAGTTGCTCATTGAAGCCTCTAACCATAGAAGGTGAGTTGTTAATACCAAGTGAAATCAGTTATAGGAGTGTAAAGATCATGTTCAGGCCTTATTCCTGTGTCTGTGATCAGGGATAACTTTTGGTGGAGCTTTGCAGACGTGGTGACAGGAATCAAACCCAGTCAGCTGCATGTATGGCAAGAGCTTTATCTGCTGTACTGTTTCTCAACCCCTGTTTTCAGATATTGATTATTGATGGAGTCCCAAGAATTAAAATAATTCTTATATTCTAGTTATTGATAACTACAGCAAGAAGCTGAATAGTACAAGAGGTACCATTTTAATAAAGTATAGCCATCATAATAATGTTACATCGAGTAGTTTCATTGTCCTGAAATTGTCCTGTTTTGTTCATCATCACTCCATCCATAACATCCCAGTCCTTGGCCACCACTTGTTTTTTAACTGCCTTCATAATTTTGCTTTTATATTACATTGTGTTTTAAAAAAAAGATGTCTTTAAAATGGTAGTTTGCTTAAGTTTTATAATTAGCTTGTAGAACCAGAGAAATAGTGCAGAAGTTAACGCTTTCACCTGGCATGCAGCTAACCCTGATTCAGTCCTTGGCACTACATAGTTACCCAGACATCTCAAAAGTGACTTCAGAGCACAGAGCCTGGAGTAGCCCTGAAGCACTTCTGGGTTGTCTATCTAGTCCCCTCTACCCACACTCCCTCTCCCCGACCCACAACCACCCAAAAAAACAAAAATTTCTCCAAGTAGGAAAAGATGACCTGGAAATTCACAGAGGTAGTTCGTCTGTGGTTCAGTGAAGGAGATACCTTCTCTTTAGTATTTCAATGTTTAAAGTTTCTTAAACTTCAAGAATTACTGTGGATTATGTGTAATATACATTTCATATTTTGGCTACATATTTGTGACTATTGTAAAAATTCTTTTGGAAGGAAATGACTTAAAGTTTTATTAAATTACACAGAAAGTAGTTATTAGGACAGGCATAAATAAGTTTTTCCTTGTTTTCCATAACTTCATGCACCAACCAGATAATCTCATCAGTTTACTAGTTTATGATGTAAAGGGATTTCAGTTTAAGATAAAGTAATTCATGGGGCTGCAGAGATAGTATAGTGGGTAACATGCTTGCCTTGCACGCAGACAACCTGGTTTCAGTTCTCAGATTCCCATATTGAGCCCCAAGCTCTGCCAGGTGTGATCCCTGAACAGAGAACCAGGAGTAAGCATTGAGCACTGAAAAAAGGCTTAAATAATTTAATTAAGCTAGAACAAAGAAAATTAGAAAAGTACCAGGAAATTGACTCAGCCGTAAAATTCCATAAGTAGGTCAGCATTTGAATCATACATACGAACACAAGTTCCTGGTAAGATAAAAGGGAGATTATCAAACTTAGACATTCTGAATTTCAGGATTAGTTTCCTGACTTCCCTGGCATTCATTTGTAGTAAATTTCCAGAGTTTCTTTATTTGCTTAGTCTGGAATTTCTCAACCTCCATCCACACTGTTAGCATTTGAGTTGAGTAAATTTTTGCTGTTTGGACCCCCACCCATATATTGTAGGATGTTTAGTAGGGTTCTACACAAAACTGCTTGAAGTTTCACAAAAACATAGTGTTATTTCTCTACCTATTTTGTGACCCTAGATTTGCTAGGGACAAGAGAAATACTGCTAGAAAGGGATGGAGGTACTGTAATGGTATCAAAATGGTTTGCTACTGTTTGGAATTATAAAGAATTTTATTGAGTCCAATAAAATAGATTCTTAAT
Source organism: Sorex fumeus (assembly GCF_029834395.1). NCBI lineage: Eukaryota > Metazoa > Chordata > Mammalia > Eulipotyphla > Soricidae > Sorex > Sorex fumeus. Next base: position 66,508,622 of record NW_026606065.1, on the reverse strand, counting down.
AGTGTCAATAGCACAGTGGGTAGGGCATTTGCCTTGCATGCGGCCAACCTGGCCAACCCAGGTTTGATTCCTCCACCCCTCTCGGAGACCCAGGCAAGCTACTAAGAGTATCTCGCCCGCACAGCAAAGTCTGGCAAGCTACCCGTGACGTATTCAATATGCCAAACACAGTAACAACAAGTCTCACGAAGGAGACGTTACTGGGCCCGCTCGAGCAAATTGAACAGTGGGAGGACAGTGACAGTGACAGTGACAGTTTAGTAGGTTGTAGGATCCTTGGCCTTTGTTCATTAGATGTAGTTAACATTAAGTAACTCTACACTCTATTTCTTCAGTGTATAATAGCCAGAAATGTCTCCAGACTCACTTTATGTCAGTAAAATTTCTTGGATATGGCAATCTAAAAACATCATTGCCTAATGCCTCTTTTGTGGAAGAGTAAAATCACTCCAAATGAGAATCACTGATTTGGCACCTTCCTAGAATTCCAGGTTTGTATACTTAGGGGTTTCTCACCTTATTACATACAGACTAGAGACACTAACTTCTCTTTCAGTGTGTTTCCTCCTTTAAGGTTCCAAGAGCTAATTTGTAATGAGCTTTTGTAACTCAGTTCCTCTATGAATTATGAAATATGCCATTGTGTTCTCATTCCAGATACATTATGCTCTACTGAGAGACAAGCTGATTATGTAGGAATGATGTTAGTTGTGAACTGTCAAACATGTTTTGTAGATAAAGTTTTGCATTTCCTTCTTGTTTCTCTAACCTTTTGTTTCTTTCAAAATACAATTTTTTTCATGTTTGGTGTCACAATGATTTGCATTTTATATCTCATCATTTAAAGAGCAATAGATTACTAAAAGTAATAGATTACTAAAAGTAATAGATTACTAAATCGATTAGTAAAAGTTGCCATCAAAAGACTTACTTTGAATCAAGGGTCTAATATATGCAAGGTTTAACCTCTTAAGCCATATCCTTGGCCCAAAACAGGGCTCATTTTGTTACTTAGAATTTTAAAACCAGGTTTTATATGCTACCTTGATTAAGATGAGTGAAAAAAACTAAGTCCCAATGAAATGGTTTTTAATCTCAAAAACATGGGGAAAATGACATTGGAAGGTACCATTATATGAAAATTACATGGATTTTTTGTTTCTTTTAAAAAGAACCTTGCTTAAGAGAAACAAAATGTTCCTAGTCTGGTCTTTTTCTCAGAAAGCTTTGTAACTTGAACAAACCACTTTACGTCTTTGCATCAAGAGATTCTTCATTTGTCAAATCAGTGGAGACAGACTAGGTGTCATTCTCGGACTCTGTCAGCCTAATCATCATGTCAGAATTTTAGAACCATGTTCTTGTACATATGACATTAAAAAAGCTTGAATTCCAAATGTTACAGCATAGTAAGATGTAAAAGGAAAAGATCGCCTAGCACAGTGATTTTTTTTTCAACTGCCAGTCCTGAACTATTTGCAAAAATTTCCTGCATATCTTTTTGTGGAAAAGTTAGTGACACTTAACACATGGTACACTTAGATCATGTACTGGTACTATTGTAGCTCATGTATTGGTACCGTTGTAATTATTTACATATAAATATAATATTGTTTTACTAATGTCTTACCAGTTGATGGAATATTTTCATTTTTGCTGGTCCAGAGGTATAAAAAAGTTGAAAACTATTGGGTTAGAAGAACAAGATATAAATTCCATTTGAAATTGACTCCAAATAACTGATTTATTTACTTGAAGTGTGTGTGAGGTACATGAAATGTAAAAAAGCTCCAAGTATTAGCTTTAGGCTATAGGAAGTGGTTCTTTGGGTAACCAGTTTTGACCTTAAACACTGTGAGAGCAATATTTATCTTTGCTTTTCACTCATTGGTTTCCAGTCCTAAATAAATGGAAGTATAGCTTTACTCTGGAATATTTGCAAGTATAGAAATCAAATTTTATTTTTGACAGTAACTGAAAATAAAGATGTTCAGAATATTTATTTTTTGTTTCTACTTTGTTGGAAAAGATGAAGACATAAAATAATATAAAAGAAATCTTATGACTGACTACCTCTATAAAATCATTTAATTGGTTCTAGCCAGTAGAGTTTGTGAATCTTTTAAACATAGAGATACATCTTTTCAAATAGTGGCGTCATTTATTATATAAATGCAATTCAGTCACTCAGTAAATACTCTACCTTAAATAGTGTATTTTATTGACAAAGTATATAATTTTAGATATCTTCTCTAGACAGATTTGCAGCTGATGTAGAGAAAAATAAATTTCGTTTTTTCCCATTCTAATCCCTGAAATAAGTATTTTATTTCTTGTAATGCCAAATATATAATTTATTCTGCTTAGGCAATGTGCAAAGCTTCAAATGTTATTATGTTATAAAATTAAAGTTTTAAAGTTCCTTTTCATATTGAACTGTAGTTATTTGACACTCATCATCCAGAACAGTGACCAGAATAATAAAAAATTCTCCATTCCTGAACACTTTTTCATTTTCTTCCTGTATTTAATTGCTTTGCTAAATTATGGAAATAATAGCTTTGCTTCTAAACTCTTTTGATTGTTAATCAAATGATCATAGAAAAAGTAGAGATCACCTGGAAGTTCGTCTCTAAAATGTAGTCATTAAATTAGGTCAGATATATTGTCGGAGTTCTCTTTTTATCTTATGTAGATTTTGATGACCATTTAAGGATTTTCATTAATTTTCGACTCTTGGTTTATTTTACTTGCAAATGGAGACTTCAAGATTTGTGCTGTAATATTTGAATCAAAACCCAAGTTTCGTCATAGTGGTATTGGGCCAAAGTCACAAAGCTGTCCTGAGATTCAGTGTCCCTTTTATAAAATGGAAATAATGGTTCACAAGAATACCAATGTGTATGGCTAATAACAAGAATTATGTTCTTGTTAAATATTAAATATCATTTCTAAATAATAGGATTTGCTCAAATTACCTCAGCATTTTTTCTGCTTCTGTTAGGTGAAATTGCATGGTTGGATCTGTAAAATTTAAGACTAGAAACCAGTCTTTAATATAATTACCTGTGTTATTAAAAGGGTGAAAGGAAAGCAATCTTTTGGGAAAGAAGATGCAAAGATAAAAGAGGACCAAGAAATAGGATAAATTTCTGAACTCATGCAAATTATTGTGCTCTATAATTTAGTTGGAATTTAAACTGTAGTTTTGAAATAAATGTTTTATCTTTCATAAACAAAATTGAGAGCCATTTTTTTCTGTCTCTGAAAGGAAACATACTGCATAGCTGTATTAATTTAAAAACTAAAATAATAGGGTGGCAGCACTCAGTAAGAAACCAATGTGGCTCTTGGCTACATTTCTGTTGCTTCTAAGCCCTTTCAAATTTTATAATTAACTATTCTCTTTTGGCTGTTTAATCTGCATATCCTAATTTTCCTGTGCTATTCCTTGAGCTAGTAGATCTACCCTGCTATAAGAAAGAAAAGGAGAAGTAAATAGTTTGTGTCTTACTGTGGTGATTGCTGTGTCTTGCATGAAGCTTTCTTTCTTTGTAAGTTGTGTTCCTTCTTCATTACATTCCGCTATGTATTACTGCCTCTAGAGGAAGGTTCTTAGTGATGCTGAAGTTTTTATCAGATGAAAACATATAGCTTGTGAATATTTTCTGACTCTTCTCACCCTTTTTTCATTTCTTAACAAAACTCCTTTCCATGATAAATTCTTATAAACATTTAATAACCTAAATGCTCAAGAATAATTTTATTTATAGTCTTGGCTTTTTGTGTTTTTACCACTTTATATCATTTCATGAGATAATCTTGCTATCATGTGGAAATAGATCCCTTTGTTAGAATAAAAATTTGATTCTGATGTTACTTCTATAAATTTCATTCTTCTATTACCAAGGACCAAAAGAATTGTTAAATCCCTGCCTTTCTCCCCTCTCCATTTGATTTTCTCTCTTATGAAAGTTGAAAAATGTGGATTCTAGGGAAACTTGAGAGGGTATATAAAAGCTGGGACCATAAAGTGTATTTAATTTGGGAAACTTTGAAATCTTTTGAAGTGTTAAGTAGCTGCTCTTTGCAAATAGGAGGAAGAAGGCACCTATGACCAAACACTTGAGTTCCGTAGAGGAGGTGATGGCCAGCCAAGGAGATCCACTCGGCCAACCCAGCAGTTTTACCAACCTCCACGGGCTCGGAACTAATACTGAAAGGTAAACTTAACATTACATAATAGTTGTTGTAAACAGAAAGATGCTGCTATCTATTCATGCTGAATATGTAAGTCTGATTATAAATATTTAATAATGGTTATATAATTTTTTAAAAGGTTGTTTTTGAACTTTATAGTATGTGCTGGAGCGATAGCACAGCGGTAGGGTGTTCGCCTTACAAGCGGCCAACATGGCCGACCCGAGTTCGATTCCTCCGCCCCTCTCGGAGAGCCTGGCAAGCTACCAAGAGTATTCGATATGCCAAACACAGTAACAACAAAGTCTCCAATGGAGACGTTACTGGGCCCGCTCGAGCAAATCGACGATCAACGGGAGGGCCTTTACCTTTACCTTTACCTTTACCTATAGTATGTAAGAGCATATCATAGTAGACCAGAGAGATGGCTCCCTGGACTGGAACTCATATTTTGAGTGCAAGATACCCTGGATTTGGTTTGGTCACCACATCTTTGAGCATGTATTGGAAATAGCCCTTGAATGCCACCAAGTGTTGCACAAACAGACCAGCATATATGTATGTGTGTGTGTATATATATATATATGTATATATATATATCAGCATATATAGCTAGAAATTGCTTTCCACCAAATCTTTCACCATAGATGAAGTGTGTAATTCATTCTGTTTGTTCTCTTCACCTATTCGCTTCATTAGAGGTGATGACAATCTTTGAAATGAATTTAAATTTTCAAACAGGAAGAAAATGAACAACAATGAAGGACTAGATAACTGCTAACCTGATTGAGTTTATTTTTTTATTCATTTTTAAGAAAGAGAAATATATATATTTAGGAATTGGATGAAGACACCATGATTAGTTATTGAAATTTAATTTGGAATCTCAATATTATTGATCTAGAAACTTTCATGTTAGAGTTTTAGAAAAAGAGTTACTATTTGAAAATTATAGAAAGAAGAAATACTTATTCTTAAAAGTCAGGAGAGTGGGACCAATCTAAGGTATTATATTTTGATGAACAAATTTCTTACTTATCTGACATGTTTGGGGAAGGAAATAATTTTGCCTTTCTTAATTGTTTTATTATGCCAAGACCAAGGTTTTCCCATTATAACTTTTATTATATATATCATACTAAGACTATTTTTGATTTAACATCTTTTTTTCAGTATGCCTCCAGTAGCTGTATAATCAAGAATTAAAAAGAAATTGTTCCCAGTCCGTTATTTCAGATATTTATTATAATAAGACTGTCCACATTGTATTTTTTCCTTACTAAGTGATTCAACTTTTCAGAGCAGCTGTGACTATTTAGCACTTGAATAGCGGCTAACCTCTCAGTTGAATTGTGCTATACATGAAAAAAATGCATATCGTGCATTTTAGATATTTAGTTTTTTTTTAAAGAAGAGTATCTCAATTTTAATTCATTAGATACCAACATAATGTCTTAGATAAAATGGATTAAAAAAATTCTCAAAATTTATTTTCCCTTTTTTTTTAACAGTGGCTACTAGAAAATTTAAAATTATACATATTTTTCAGATAGTATTTTTTGCACTGTCACAGCATCTTAAATCTTACTCAGCTTTCCCTAAACCCCTTATTTGTTAAGAGTTGTTTTGGTCTATCATCTTAAGTGAAGGAATGGTTGCTTCTGGTTTTTTTGTTTAGTATTCTGTCTAGAGCATGAACTTGTTTTCTTTGTTTAGTATTTAGAGCTTTTTTTTTGTTTGTTTGTTTAGTATTCTGTCTAGGGCTGTAGCGATAGCACAGAGGGTAGGGCGTTTGCCTTGCACACAGCCAACATGGCCAACCCGAGTTCGATTCCTCCGCCCCTCTCGGAGAGCCCGGCAAGCTACCGAGAGTATCTCACTCGCATGGCAGAGCCTGGCAAGCTACCTGTGACGTATTCAATATGCCAAACACAGTAACAATAAGTCTTACGAAGAAGACGTTACTGGGCCCGCTCGAGCAAATCGATGAACAACGGGAACGGGAGGACCTTGACCCCCTGATTCTGACTAGAATGGAAGTCGGATGTTACTTGAATGCTGAATTACCTAAGTAAGCCATGGAGCACCCTTTTTATTGTTTCATTGACTTTTATTTGTATTTAATATAAGGCCATCAAGTAAATAGGTAGGACTTACTGTCCAAAGTCCCACAGAAGAGCTATTTGCCATTTTTCCTATTGTTTGAAAGAACTGATGAAAACAGAATCAATATATATGTAAAGACTCCCCACCCCAAGCAGAGCCCCTGCAGCTGAAGACCTCTGGAACCAGCCACAGCCATGCTTAAGACCACTCTCCACACGCTTGGACGAGCCTCACGCATGAAGGAACTGGCAGAGGAACCCAGGTGTTCGGGACCCGGGGCTGAGATCTCCAAGCCTGCTCGGATCAGGACTGGGTCTCCTCCACCCAGATTCCCCATCTTCCAGTTTCTGTGCAGTTACACCTACCAACTGCCCCCAACACTGTGTAGTCCTATCAATGGCCAAGATCCAGAGACTAAACAATCTCCTGGAAGTGCGCGGCTGTGTTTGAGGCCACGTGACCTCTTATTGTTTAGTTCTCAGTCTCAGAGAACCCGGCAGGCTACCAAGAGTATCCTGCCCACATGGCAGAGTCTGGCAAGCTCCTCGTGGTGTATTTGATATACCAAAACCCAGTAACAATGAAGGGTCTCATTCCCCTAACCCTGAAAGAGCCTCCAATGTGGCACTTGCTAAAATCTCAGGGCTAGGATGAGTGGAGACGTTACTGGTGCCTGTTCGAGGAAACTGGTAACAATGGGATGACAGTGACAGTGATGAAAGCAGAATCAATTTTGATATATCGTCTGAATTTTTGAATGAGGTTCAGGAATAGTAAGAATCAAAATTTTGCTGTTAGCAAACCACTGAACATTTTGTTTTGAAAGATGATATTTTCTTACTTTCTTAGTAATACTTTCCAGTAAAATCAACAGTTAAAGCAGGAGATATGGTTAGGCAATCATTTGACTTCATGCAATATAAACATGAATCCTAATGCACATTGAGATTTTTCTAAAGTTTTTTTTTTTATCTTCACATTATTCAAGATAGTGAGAAACTTTTAAGGTATTTTCTATTATAACTTAAAAATATAATATGCACAGTCTTCTATTTGTGAGTAATTTGCTTGGTAAGGAATAACATGCAGTAGCTAGCTGTCTAGTATGTTTGTTAAGTCAGTATATTTTAACAAAAAAAAATTGTGTGTAAAATGCTCATGTTTGATTTTACTGGTTTTGTTTGTTTGTTTTTAAACAAAGTTCCTGCCATATACATGTACTTCCCCAAAGAAGGAGTTGGATACTACTTAAATCCTATATTAAGGCAATTAGTAAAACGCAGGGAATACCTAGTTGTAAATGTAAGGTGAGAGAAGAAAGCTTCAGCACTTTGTCTGAGAGAAAGTGTTAGCAAATAGCTAATAGCAAATAGCTAATAGGATCACTTAATCACTTAATCACTTAACTTCCCGTTAGTCGTCGATTTGCTCGAGCGGGCGCCAGTAACGTCTCCATTTGTCCCTGTCGCGTGCTAGTGTAGCCCAATGGCATCTCTTTGCTCCGGGAACATGGAGGGCCTCAAACCGATCGTTCATGATCTTGACAAAGAAGTCTGACCATCTGGTAGGTGGGCGGCCACGCGGTCTCTTGACATCCCGTGGAATCCAATCAGTAACAGCTCTAGTCCAACGGTCGTCTTTAAATCTCATTACGTGACCAGCCCATCTGATTTTCGACACCTTGGCATATGAGACAGCGTCCCTGATCCTTGATCGTCGACGGATGTCAGAACTCCGGATTCGTTCTCTCATTTGAGTGAAACGTGATATTCCAAGCATAGCTCTTTCTATTCTTCTTTGGGAGACCTGAATGGCGTTCTCATCTTGTTTGCGTAGGGCCCAGGTCTCTGAGGCATATGTTAATGCAGGAAGAACAGTGGAATCAAAGAGATGTGCCCGGAGCCGGAGGTTCTTCGTCCTCTTAGCTATTTCTTCGACGTTCTTGAAGGCGTTCCAAGCCGCTCTCTTCCTCCTGCGCAGCTCGGGTGCCAGGTCATTTCTCATGTTGACCTCTCGACCTAGGTACACATAGCTGTTGCATTCTGAGATGGTCGTTCCATTGAGAGCGAATGGGGCGTCAGGAACAAGGCTGTTTCTCATAAACATTGTCTTCGTAAGATTCAGCTGTAGTCCTACCTTTCCACACTCACTGTCAAAGTCGGCCAGCATTTGTGCCGCTTGGCTGATGTTTGGTGTTATTAAAACAATGTCATCAGCAAAGCGGAGGTGGTGTAGTTGCCGACCATCTATCTTCACTCCCATTCCTTCCCATTCCAGTCGTCGCATGATGTTCTCGAGGGTGGCACTGAAGAGTTTCGGTGAAATGGTATCACCCTGCCGCACCCCTCTCTTGACATCAACGATCACTTCTTTGTAGAATGGTGAGATCCTGGTAGTGAATCCGCAATACAGCTCACGGAGGATCCTGATGTATTGGGCTTGAATGCCCTGATTGGCTAGGGCTTCAATGACCGCTTCCGTCTCAACAGAATCAAAGGCCTTCTTTAAATCAATGAACGTTAAGCAGAGCGGCATCTTGAACTCCCGAGAAACCTCAATGAGCTTGGTTATCGTGTGGATATGGTCGATGGTGCTGAATCCTTTGCGGAACCCTGCTTGCTCGCATGGTTGTCCTTCATCTAGTGTTCTGCCAATCCTATTCAGGATGACTCGAGTGAACAGCTTGTAGATGACAGACAATAGGCAGATCGGGCGATAGTTGCCAATGTCATGGATGTCTCCCTTCTTGAACAGTAGTACGGTCCTGCTGGTTTTCCATTGGGACGGAACCTTGCATTCAGACAGGTAGCGAGTGAAGAGCCGAGCCAGTGTATTGATGAGTACTGACGGCAGGTTCTTCAGGTGTTCAGGTCTGACCTTGTCTGGGCCGGGTGCTGTTTGCTTCTTTACCAACGAAATGGCGTGTCGGATTTCGGAAGGGAGAACGTTAGGAACGACATACCCATCCTGTGGAATTTGGTATGTTGGCAAGTGGACATGGCTATCGAAGAGATTTGAGTAGAAGTCATGGATAATCTTCTCCATTGCCGTTCTGGAGGATGTGATGGATCCATCAGGACATCGAATTAGCTCAAGAGTTTTCGAAGATAGGCGACTTTTTGTGGCTATCTCTCTCTTGGCGTTCCTCGCACATTCATGGAGGTGGCCAGTAACTACAACTGAAGCTAATAGGATGTAGCTCAATATTTAATAAAGTGATTTAGTAAAGGTATGCTCATTTTGAACTTCATTTCTAGTTTTTTGTTTGATTAAATTTTATTTAGTTTCACTTATTAATCAATAACCTTGAAGCCAATAGCTAGGCATTGAGTACTGCATAAAAACTCTGACTTCATTTTTTAAAATCATCATTAAAAGCACCCATTGTCAGCTACATCCCTTGGCAAAAAGTTCCAAATCAATGAAGGTCAGGGAAATAAATACTGACTACAAAGAAAGCTGTTGGAGCTTATAACTCTACACACCTCCAGAGGTATCCCTTGAGCATAGAGCCAGAAAGTAAGCCCTTTAAGCATAGCTGGGAGTGACCCCCAAACCAAAAACCAAACCAAAACAAATAAGACAACTGTTATAAAACCCCATGATGCCTTCAGGATAGACATTATGTGAGCATAATATAATCCAAAGCTGTTTATTTTCTAAGCAGGAGAGACTTTATTTTGGAAGACCATGAGCAGTGCTTTGCTCACCTTTGGAACTCTACCCATCCTTGCTGAGGTTTTGTTTTATGTGTGAAACTGAAAAAAGTAGAGTAAACAAGGCTTTTCTAACCATTCTTCAGCTCTCTTTTGATATTACCAGTCAAAGAAAGTTCAGCTAAAGTCATTCATGGCAAAAAAGGGGGTGGCAGACCTGGCGGCAGTCAACAAAAATTACTGACCTGTATAAACTAAACCAACTTTGAGCTTTTCAAAAGGAAGTAAAAGTGAGTAGAATGAGAGTAAAAGTGACTTTTGGACAGACTGAATCTTTGTTAAACATTCAATTAGTCCAAATTTCTAGATTTGGGACCCATTTTCCTTCATCCCTTCTTGAGATTTCCTTTTCTTAGTTCTTACTTAGTCCCAGGTACTTCCTACTTTCATTAGTGACTGATACCTAGCTACACAAAGCTTACTGTGACAAATGTGCTTTAAGAATTTCCAAAGGTAAAAAAAATTCTGTATTGCACTTTTTGAGTGAATGTTGTTTTATAGCAATTGTAAATTAGACAACAGTGTCTGACTTTTCCTTGTTCAATTTGATTTCTATCAATTGTCATACAAGCACGTGACATTTACAGATAAGTTTTACTAGTAGTGTGCTCTACGTATGAAAAACTCAATCTGACAGTCTGATTTTACTTATTTCTCTGTTTTTAAATAGTGCGTGAAGAAAGGAGCCATTGACTGAAACATCCTGGTCAGAGCCTGTTGATAGACCTTCGACTTACCTTGCAGAATGAGATGCAACCATGTTGGACATTATAACTTGAAGATCAAAAATATAAATAAAATCTTCTTGGGAAAACTAGGCCACACAAGCTATAAGGAAAATACTGGGTTAAATAAAGAAAATCTCTTTTTCAATTCAAATAATGATTTTTTTTCCTTTGACCATCAATAAAACCAATGCACTATTATATACAATGACTTACTTTTGTTTTATTTGCTGTTATCTTTTTTTTTCTGTTATCTTTCCTATTCATCTGGTACTAATCAACCCAGTACTAATTACCTTCTATGGAAATACACCTGTAGTATACTAAAGTCCCCATTCATAATTGTAGAATGAATTTACTTATACAACTTGCAACATTACTTGCAATAACAACTTAAAGCCAAATATCCTTCCTTGGTATTAAGACAGAAAAAGTATTTAATGTAAACAGTTGTTGTTTAGCACTCTACTAGTCTCAACTATAGTTCCTTATTATTATTTTTTTTAATGCAGGCATCCCCTTCCAGATAAAATATGTGGTAGATCTTTCTAAACACATGAGAAGCCCAGTTCTGACTGGCTGAAGCATCATAAAGTATTAACTGATTCAGTCACCACCAATCATGCAGTAGGTTTCAGTTGGTTGAATTCAGTAACTCTTAAGTTATCATGAAAAGTACTAATTCTTCACATATCTCTTCTCTGCTTGTTCTGGCATTAGTTTCTGTATCAGGCTGTCTCATGTAGACATAAGATAAGCAACTTGAAGCAATATAAGCAGTTCCAAAATCTCTTAGGTCTAGGCATGGGGTTCAGGTCACTACCAGAAATTACATTCAGGGGAAAAGAACTTTTCTCCTGAGACCACATTTACCTGTATTGTTGTACTTTTTTTTTTTAATTTTTATTAGTGAGACACCATGAGATACAGTTGTAGACTTACAAATTTTTGTGCTTGGGTTTCAATTATACAATGATCTAATACCCATCCCTCCACCAATGCCCATTTCCCACCACCACGGATCCCAGTATCCCTCCCACCCCCCCATCCCCCTCATCCCACCCTGCCTCTGTGGCAGGGCATTCCCTTTTGTTCTCTCTCTCCTCTTGGGTGTTGTGGTTTGCAAAAGAGGCATTGAGTGGTAATCATGTTTGGTCTATAGTCTACTTTCAGCATGCTTCTCCCATCCTGGGAGGATCCTCCCAACACCGTTATTTGGTGTTCCCTTCTCTGTCTGAGCTCCCTTTTCCCCTAGCAGGTGTGGTTGGCCTCCAAGCCATGGAGAAAACCTCCTGGTACTAATCCCGGCCACTCTTGGGTGGTACTTTTTGAACTATCAACCTGTAACTCTGTGAATCTTTTGATGGTTTAGATCCAAGTGCCCAATTGGAGATGATCTGCTTCCCTAGAAGCATGTTTGATTTTTTATAATCAAGGTTTCAAAACATAGTTTTCATTAAATTTTGATTTGGGACAGATATGAATCCGAAATTCAATATGCTTACCAAAAGGAGAGAAGGAAGTATTGGAAAAGCAACAAGAACGTCCATTACAGAGAAGCAGTGTGTTGTAACTACAAACTTCTTTTTCATAAAACAGAGTTAGTTTTTCTATAGTATCAGTTCAGTGAAACAAGAAGTAGAGTCAAAAAAAATAAGATAAAAGTATTAAAGGAAGATGATTCCTTTGGGCACAAAATTTACAAAATTTAGTACTTTGCTTCAAAGATATTAGACATTATTTTTGTTGTTGTTGTGTGTGTAGTTGTTGTTTTCCCAGTGGGGTGGAGTAAAACTGGCTGTGCTTAGGTCTTATTCGTGGCTTTGTGATCAGAGTCACTCCTGGTGGTGCTTGGGGACCTTTTGTGGGACTGGAAATAAAACCCAGGTCAGCTGTACAAGGCAAGTACCTTACCAACTCTGTTATCTCTATCGCCTCAAAATTTTTAGCTCTTCTATTTTTATGTAGTTGCTCCTCTTCTTTCTTTATGCACCTCACATATGTCACTACACACTACACACAAGTCAAAGAATAAACACAGACGTGACTGGCAATGACGAGACGTTTCCCCACTGTGACAAGGTCCTTTCTTGTCCTCTTTTGGGGTAAATGGATTTATTGTCAAATTTTTAAAGTTTTTCACTATTCTCTCCCATTCTACTTATGTTCCTGAGGTAAAATGTAGATAAATTTTATTAAGACAATATAATAGACAAAAAAAATTCTAGCTATCAAATATAGATAAATGTATTTATTGAGAGAAAAAAAATCCTAGCTTTAAAAAGGCTTAATAGTCACAAAGAGAATAGGACTAACTTACCTGAAATACAGAAAATGGGACTAGGTAGGTAGTGCAGGGATTAGCCACTTGTCTTGCATGTGACCAACCCTGGTTCAATCTCTGGCAGCTCATGGTCTTTTGAACACTGCCAGGAGAAGTACCCAAAGAGAAAGCTGGGTGTTATCCCCCCACAAGCAACACTTGATATGGTTCAGTCACCCACCCACCCTCAAAAATACAGAAAGTAATACTGAATTCAGTTTCATGTAGTATACAAACAATGCGAAGGAGAAAATTGAGTGAAGAGACAAGTATTTTTTCAGAAGACATGTCATTTATAGATCAAATGAGTCTAGGATGGAGGTCAATTCAGAAGCTATGTTTAATGCCAGTGAACAACTGTTATGTGAGTCACTGTGTAGGGTCAGTTCCAGGAGAGACAAAGGATGAGTTCCTTAGTACCCACTGAATGCAACCCCAGGAGAAATGCAAGCTCTCTGCAATCAAGGTTAATGCACAGTTCCCAGAAAAGGCTCAGGATACAGGCTTAGTGGAGTCACACATTGCCTGGACCAGAAAGAAAGTACCTGGAGTAAGGAGGCAACCCTGGTTCAGTCCCTGCACTGGATGGTCCCCTGAGCACTCTTGTAGATAGCACAACCCCTTCCTACCTCCCACTCCAAATTTCATTTTTTTTTTAAATAAAGGAATATGCTTTATTTTTTTCTATTTTTTTTTTTTCACTTTTTGGGTCACACCTGGCGATGCTCAGGAATTACTCCTGGCTCTGCACTCAGGAATCACTCCTGGTGGTGCTCAGGAGACCATATGGGATGCTGGGAATTGAACCCGGGTCGGCTGCATGCAAGGCAAACACTCTACCCGCTGTGCTATCACTCCAGCCCCCCAAATTTCATTTTCTAGTTTCCCTTTTCTTTTCCAGATTTCTCAGCACATCTGGAGAAACTGCCATATCACTGTTCTGAACTTTTGTTCTTGAACTTTTAACAGAATTGCCTTTTCTTAGTGATGAAAGACCAACAGCTCACCACCTGAAGTTACAATGTTACATTCACCTAAACTTTGTTCTTTTAATAATTTCAAATCATTTGAACAGCCTGTAATAATTACGAATATTTCTATACTCTTTCATATGAGTTGATATAAAAACAGGTGCCCAAAAAGAAATTCAGAAGATGAGATTTGGACCAGTGCTTCATATTTCCAAATCTGGTGAAGGACAAGGTTGATAAAGAGACATTTACTGAACACTTATTTTCTAACCAACATTGTAAAAGGGCTTGAGACACACAACTAACACAGTTAGAGCTGACTTGCTATTGTCGATGAGAGAAAAAAAACGAAAGCTGAATAATCTACAGAATATGGAGTTTAAAGAAGTGACTGTTAAATATATGTCAAAGGTTCTGCTCATAAGAGAGGGAAACTACCTTCAGATACTAGGAATACAGAAGTCATAGGAAAAATAAAATTAATATAAATTGTCATCAAATAGAGAATTCTTAGAGAAACTCTTGAAAGGGATGAGAAGACTCCAACTCCCATTATTTTTTTTTCTTTTTGGGTCACACCTGGTGATGCACAGGGGTTACTCCTGGCTCTGCACTCAGGAGTTACTCCTGGTGGTGCTCAAGGGACCATATGGGATGCTGGGAATCGAACCCGGGTTGGTTGCGTGCAAGGCAAACGCCCTACCCACTGTGCTATCTCTCCAGACCCCAACTCCCATTCTTTAGAAGTGCACATTTCTAAGATGAAGGACTCTGCCCACCCCAGGATCTGAAAATCAATATTAGAAACTCCCATTTAGAGATCTGAGCTGAGGGTGGTATCTTAGCAAAAGCTTGGATTTTCCTGGTATGATGGTGACTTTTCCATGCTGGTTTTCCCTAGTGCCTTCTTTTTAAATTTTATGACTTATTACACAGAAAGGGTTAAAATTGCGAGACTTTGCTTGCTAGTATTGTCAAGTGCACATTATGTAATTCAGTATAATGAGCATTATAATGACATAATTATGATGGCATACTTAGTTTCACACTAGTATGGCCTTAACTGAATAGAATGCTTTAATTCAGAGGTCAAGCACAGCAAATCTTTTATAGGGATTTTAGAGACAAGACACCTACCTGTAGGGGCCAGGTAGATTAATTTTTTAATATTAAATTTAAAATAGCTGCTTTCAGGAAAAATGCCCTCATGAGAGGGCAGTGAAATCTCTTTTGGGGCACCTGTTTTTATATCAACTCGTTTGAAAGAGTATAGAAATATTCATAATTATTACAGGCTGTTAAAATGATTTGAGATTATTAAATGAACAAAGTTTAGGTGAATGTAACACTGTAACTTCAGGTGGTAAGCTTTTGGTCTTTCATCAGTAAGGAAAGGCAATTTTGTTAAAAGTTCAAGTAAACACAGGACTTCTACTTATGGTCAGGCAGAGTAATCGAGTTGATAGATTTCATTTTCCCACCCGAAACACAGAAAGAACTGGACAAAATACATGACACTGAAACTTAGGACTTTGGATCTGAGGCAACTAGGAGCAGTAACTCTTGACACAGAAGAAAGAGCCAAGTGAGCCTTAAAGATACTCAGATTACTTGTGGAAGGAAGTATTGAGGTGTAGGGAAGAGTTTTCAAATTGTAAAAAAAGTAGGGAGGCAATACCTGTTCTCTCTGTGAGTTGAGATGAGGGAAAGTGATATGTAGATTTTTTTTTTGCAAGGCAGAATAATAAAGGACCTGGGTAAAGACAGTTCTTATATGTGATAGTAAAAAAGAGCCATAAAACAGCAAGTTACCAAATAGTACTTAATCAAATGAGTTTTACCTCAAAGTCGTTGTGAAAATGAAGAGAAAAGCCACAGACTTGAATACAGGCCCTATTGACAAAAATACGTAAGGAATTCTTAAAATAAGAACACAAGCAACACAGTGGCAAAATGAGACATAGATGGTAGAGGGAGGAAAAAGCTGTTGCAGTGCATGCAGCTAGCCCAAATTTGATCATGCATATGGTCTTATGACCACCAGGAGTAACCCCTTTTGCCAGAGCTACAGGTAACTTCAGAGCTCTGCTGGGTTTGGCTCCAACCTCTATCCTCCACAAAGGGAAGTAAAAATGGAAAAAGATTCAAATGGATTGGAGAAGTTATGTACATAGCAAATAGGCACATGAAAAATTGCTCAATATCAGAGTCATTGAAGAAATACAAATTAAGACTATATTATCTATCCACTGCCTGAATAGGATTTGCAACTAAGTTACCCTTTGTTTCAGTTTGACAAATGATTTAAAATTTAACCTTAAAATAAATAGCTAAAATGGAGAAAAGTTTTGTTTTGCTTATAGTAATTCCTTACATGGTGCTTTAGTATCCCTAGTTCCAAGACTCAGACGAGATGACGTGCAGATATGTTTTTGCTTCATGTCAAGGAATAAGATCTGGATAGAGGTTGTTGGTGTGAAAAATGAGGGCTGTGGGGATTTTACTGGGCCAGAAGGCCTGGATCAGCAAGGATAAGAAATATAAAAGAGAAAACAAAATGAAGCAATCTGCATCTGTGTAATAAAGGAGTTTCAAGGCTGTGACCAGTCACACATGCACGCATGCACGTATGCGCACACACACACACGCTCAAAGACTTTCAGATGTAAACTTTCCTTTAGACAAGTCCAAATTCTACTGCATATGAAGTAGGGTGTTTTGAGAACATGCATGTCCAAAAGTCTTACTTGAAACTGTAAAACTCAAAAAATCTCCAAGTTTGTTGACAAACTTGCAGTAAAATCTCACCTGAAATCATTTGAATCTTTACACAAAACTTATACATCTAACGTAGTATGAATATTCATCTTTTATTGCAGAAACATTAATATTTGATTATGGATATTGCTCCATAGACCACTTGAGGTAATAGAGCACGTTATCTTTTTACATTCTGAATTCAGAACACACCTGGTTCGTGTTTCAGATAAATGTTGTGGATTGATATATTTTCAGAGTTTTCCTTGAATGTGGGAAGTACTGTCATTTGTAATATCGCAATATCCATATTCTTTGGCTCTTGAGATGTAGAAATCTACAGGAGTCTAAACTCTTTACCCAAAGTCTTATTGGAGAGTGGGGGCTTGTGTTGCAACACAGCACAAGGGCTGAGAGTTCCACCAGACTTACTCCCTCAAGGGGAGTCTGAGTAAAGGGTTCGGGGAGGGCTGAGCTAGTTTAGTGGTTAAAGCACATGTCCAGCATGCACAAAAACCCAGGTTAAATCCCTGGCACCACATCACCAGGCATCAGCAGTGTAATGCCCTCCAGGTATGGGTATACCCTTGAAGGCCCCTGAGTATCACCAGCTTGGTCCTGGTGGTGGCTGGAACCACAGGACGAAAGCAGAACCACATCTTTGAGCTCTTGCATTAAAAACAAAACAACAACAACAACAATAACAAAAAGTCAGTTCAACTGAGAGTTGGGCAAGCTGTGATGGCTGCACACAATTCTCCGAGGCGAACTTTCTAGCTTAGATCGCTTAGCATAATCACCTCAAGTTCAGTCCTTATTTTAGCAAAAGGCAAGATTTCATCTTTTTAAATAGCTGTGCAGAATTTCATCAACTATATGTACCAAAACTTCCTTATGCGATTATACATTTAATGGAAATTTATGTTGATTTTATGGCTTTGGTGCTACTCTTTACTAGCTATGAAACCCACTTACTCAATGTTTATAGCCTCTAGTTTAAGATGACCTTGTCTGTAAACTAAGTACTATTACTTTGCACATAGTAGGTACTAAGAAAGTTCCAGTTGCATCAAATTTATTTCAATTCTTACTATTTGCTTTGGGCTGGAGCGATAGCACAGCGGGTAGGGCGTTTGCCTTGCACGGCCGACTCGAGTTTGATTCCTCCACCCCTCTCAGAGAGCCTGGCAAGCTACCGAGAGTATCTCATCTGCACGGCAAAGCCTGGCAAAATACCCATGGCTTATTTGATATGCCAAACACAGTAACAAATCTCACAATGTTACTGAGCCCACTCGAGCAAATTGATGAACAATGGGAGGACAGTGACAGTGACAGTGATCTATTTGCGTTATATCTCCATCTCTGGATGAGCTCATTTAAACATTCATTAAATGCAGTGTATCTAGAATTTTTGTTAAAGTCTGGAGATCCAAAGATGAGAAGTAATTCAAAAATCTTTTCTGGGCATTATTTACTAGGGGAGAAAGACCATAAATACATAGGTACAGCAGAGGGTAATAGTAGAAGGTGCAAGAGGCCCAAAAGAGAACACCTGATGTTCTCCCCAAAGTAGGGATGCAGTTGGGACAGAGAGGTATAGTTTTGTGGTTGTCTTGACATATGGTACTTTGTAAAGGTTCGATTCCTCCGCCCCTCTCGGAGAGCATCACAAGCTACTGATAGTATCTCACCCATGCAGCAAAGCCTGGCAAGCTACCCACGACGTATTCAACATGCCAAACACAGTAACAACAAGTATCAAAAAAAATGGAGACATTACTGGGCCCGCTCAAGCAAAATCGATGAACAATGGGAGGATAGTGTTTGACACAAAACACTGTGTTTGGCATATGTTAAATAGTCTCAAATGTCTGGGGCAGGGGGAAGTGTGGCACCTTGGTAAAGCACATGCCCTGCAAGCATGGGGCCTGGCCTTGGTTCCTGGCACCACAGAAGATGAAAATGAAAATGAAAAAAAAAATTCACATTGGCTGTTATCACTTGCCTAAGAATTCAGCATTAAAAGTGGTTGTATTATTTGTGAAAGATCATGCTTCATTTACACTAACAAAATCAAAAAGATCCACTCAAAATAGCATAATATGAGACTAACACCTAAGGACAGTAGAGATAAGGGCCAGGAGGATCACACCATGGTTTGGAAGCTGGCCCCATGTGCTGGGGGAAAAGGCATTTGGGACGGAGAGGGGACCACTAAGTAAATGATGATCTAAGGTATCGTCCAGGTTGGGAGATGTGTGCTGAAAGTAGACCAGGGACCAAAGAGGATGACCTCTTAGTATCTGTATTGCAAATCACAATGCCCCAAATTAGAGAGAGAGTAAGAAGTACTTACCTGCCACAGAGGCAGGTATTGGGGTAGGGTGGAGGTGGTGGGTGGGACAGTGGGAAAAATGGTGGTGGAAAATGTGCACTGGTCGAGGGATGGGTGCTTGAGCATTGTTCGAATGAAACGCAATCATGCAAGTTGTAACTGTATCTCATGGTAATCCAAGAAAACTTATTTAATTAAAAAAAAAAAACAGTCCTGTTACTCACCGACTTCTCCTAGTTGCACATTCCCTCCCGAGTCTGCAGTGCTCCTCTGGGAAGAAGATCCATGGTAGCTGCAAGAAGAACCATCAGGAAGGCCCTGGTCTCCTTTCTTCCCATTCAGGATTAGTGGACAACATGCAGAAACAATGACCCCTTCTGTAAAGGGGGTCACCCTCCAGATGTCCCGAGAGTAGATAGGATCCTTTCTATCGAAGCGTCTCTCTAAAGGAAGTACTGTTTTCATTCCACCTTTCCTTTTGATCATTCTGAGGGCAGTTTCCCAGGCATTCTTATAACTTAAGGTCTTTTGAGGTAAACTGTGTTTATTTTTATTCTCCCTTACCTCTTAGCACCATGTCTGATAAAAGATAAAAGATGCTCCCAAATGATAGTTAAATGAAAACCAAAATGATGTTTACTAAATGCAGCCTGCACGGAAGCTACATTCAGGAATAATTTACTTTTTAAGCAAGGTAATTGATTTTTATGTCTAGGTGGTGACAGATGTTCACTAGACTTACTGTGATTGTTTCACACTATACGTAAACGTTGGGTTTTGTTGTATACCCCAAACTTATATATTATATGCCAATTAAGTCTTAAAAAAAGAAATGATTTACTTTAAAAGATTTGCAAATCACTTTGCAAGCTGAATTCTTTTAATGCAATATTTCAATCTTCAGTGGCAGAAGACATTTGGTTTTATGGGAGTTGCCCCCCCCCCCCCATGTTCCCTGTGTATATGTATACAATGATACACACACACACACACACACACACACACACACACATTGTTCTTTGTTAATGTAACAGCACCTGGTGCTGGAGGTTGGTTTTGGTTTAAGTTTTTATTGTCACATAGTCTGCTGTAAGATTACAGGGCAATCTTTGTGCTCAGAATCTTTAGGGACAGATGCCAGAGTCTTAACTTGTGCATAATCAGCTGCTTCCTCCTCTCAGGAGTCACATAATTCATGGATTTAGAGAAGTCTGCCCCGCCTTTCAGCTGCATTCAGCCGTAATTCATCTTTGGAGAAAAGGGATGCCACATGGAAAGGTCAAAGCACTAGGAAGTTACCTTGGCATCCTGCAGAAAGAATGTGCCCCAGGCCCTTCCTTCTTCAGCCCTGCAGGTGAGACAGAGCCACCCACAGCAAATTGGAACTCTGTTTCCCAAAAGGTCCCGAGGAGCACCTGTGCATTTTCTGCCCTTTCAGACGGAGATGGCTTGACTCCCCTTTCAAAGAAGAGGCATGCTTTCTGACTCAGAGCACTGACTGGATCTTCCGAACCCCACCCTCACCAACCCACCCACCTCACGAAGCCCTGGAGGCCTTGGGCTCAGGAAGGTCCCTGACTGCACAGGCTTCTCTTGGCACCCAAACCAAAGGCTCCAGGGCGCTTTCCATTTGTCACTTGCCAAAAGGCTGCAGCCAGTGAGCCGTCCAAGTGCGTGGCTTGAAAGCGTTCCAGCGCAATGTTCTGTGGGTTTGAGGTTTGCCCTCACTCGCACTCACCGTGTGTGGGAAGTTCCCCTGGGAAATGAGGTGACAGCTTGGCATGCCAGATTTATGAAAGATCTTCCGTGGTGTGTGTCTGAGGCCAACTCCAGCAGCAATGGAGAGCGGCCAGACTCTCTGAGGAAGATTACAACTTGCCAATTATATTCAGATGCACTTCAGTGTGTTACTTCTTATTCTTAAAGCCTTAATGTGGCAAGTTTTCTCTTTTTTCCCCCTTTTCATTTCTTTTTAAAGGCTACAAAATTGTAAGACACAGCTTTGCGTTTCCTGATTATATTCCCTTTGTAAACATGCAACATAACCCGTCTGATCTGGCATTATAATTTGCTAGGAATCTCCTGACAAGTAAATACTTGTTAGCAGAGGCCATTCCCTACTCTCTCCTTGCTCTGGGTTTTATTTGCACTTAGCATCTAGACTATAATGTATTTTATTAAGATCCGCAATTTAATTATGTACATACTTAAAGCTTTAACCCATTAAATCTATAGTTCTCCTGAAATACTCTTTGCCAGGTGTACAATTCCAATAGATGTTGCACCATTAGTTTTTAAAGCTTAAATGAAAACAGGCGGGGGAATTGGGCTTTTTAGATCGAGAAAAATATACCTCTCTAGATATCAGAAGAAAAATGCTTGAAATGAGTGAGAAATAAAATAATAGGATTATGTCTTAGAAAAAGAAACTGTAGGAGAGAGCATTAAAGGGAAAGTAGAAAATGAAGATGATAAAGTAAACACCAGTGAATTCCTGTCACCAAGGAGCCAGAGGACCTCTTCTCTCTCTGCAAAGCTTTGTCTGGGTCTTCTCTATTTTGAGTCTCCCACCTGTCTCCTTAGATATGTTTCTTTCTTTTCTTCTTTGGTCACAGCAGATGGTGCTCTGGGCTTACTCCTGGATCGGTGCTCAGGAATCACTCATGGTGGGGCTCAGAGAACCAAAAGGAATTTGATCCCAAACCTGGGTAGACCAGATACAAATCAAGTTCTCTGGCCTGTTCCATTTTATGAATTATATCTTTGGCCAAGGTGTGTTTCATTTTATGTGCATAATTTTCCTTCTTGCCACCATCATGCCTTGCCCACTAGACCCTAAGTCTCTTGCTAGAGAGTCATGAATCCCTCAGAGACTGTCGCAAAGGGGTTATATGTTCACAGTCTGATGTATCTGGCCCCCTTCAGGGAAGGACATGCTACTTCCTCTGCCAGACTACTGTCTGAGGGCCTACCTTTGTGAGCTAGAAAGGGTGGGTCAACCCAAGAATTTGATAAAACTGTGTTGTTTTCTAAAGCATGGTTCTTTCAGCTCCTTTCTTATCTGAACCTGGAGCAAGGCCCTATCTAGTGACACTACAGCTCTCAGAAATGAACTGGTGCCAGCCTATGGCTTCGTGACTGTGCAGCAGTGCCCCACACCCAAATTCTACCACTGAGCTTGTTGAGAACAATCATTTTGTGGACACATCATGAATGAAGGACACAATGGAGCCCCTCTGTGTATGTATCAAACTCCTTCCCTTAGCTGATATCATTGCCACGTCCAGCTTTTCTTATTTTGTTTTGTTTTGTTTTGTTTGGGAGACACATCCCCCTGTTTCCAGGGTCTACTCCTTGTTCTGCACTCAGGGATCACTCCTGGTGGGGCTTGAGGGACAATATGGGATGCTGGGGATCAAAACTGGGTTGGACGCATGCACGGTAAGGCACCGTCTACCTCCACTTTTCTATGAAGCATAAAAATCCCCCTGGAGCAGGAGGGAAGTGTCAGCAGACTGCACTGAATTCAGTAGTGTTTGAGGTCCAAGGAGTAAGCTGTGTGTGAGGGGGTCAGTCACAGCAGAAAAGACTAAGGGAAAGTGCTGAGACAAAAAAAAAAGTGAAAATTACATGGATGGAGTAAGTGAGGCCATAGAAGTCAGAGAATAGAAATGAGAAACTAATACAGACCATTTGTCTTTTACCTGTTCCATAGACAACAGTGTTAATAATGGTTGTTAAAGCGTTGATTTGACAGAGCTTCAGTTAAGTGATATATGTGAAGGGTATAGTCATGTATTCAAAATACAGTGATATCTAATTGGCAACCACTGAAATTTTGTAATGTGCTTGCTAAGTTAATAGGTGAGTGTGAAGTGGAATTTTGGGTGGGGAGGGAATATGGGAATCCTGGTGAAAGGACGTTGACTCTGGTGATGGGATTGGTGTTGAAAAATTGTATGACTTAACCGCAACTATCAATAACTTCATAAACCATGACTCTTTAATAAAAATTTAAATAATAATAATAATAATAATAATAATAATAAAATCCCCCTGGACTGGCTACCAGCAGAGGTCACACTTTGAATGTTATTTCCCTACTTTCTTTCTTGTTACCTGTACATTTATTTTCATTTTGGGTTACACCCAGCGATGCTTAGGGATTATTCCTGGCTCTGTACTCAGGAATTACTCCTGGTAATGCTTTGGGGACCATATGGGATGCTGGGAATCGAACCTGGATTGGCTGTGTGCAAGGCAAATGCCCTACCCGCTGTGCTATTGTTACAGCCCCTGTTACCTGTACTTTCAAGAATAATTTGGGGTTGTCTGTTGGCTAACACAGCCCAAGTAGCAAACCTCTTGCCATTAGAAACACCTTCGGCTCTCAACCCATTGGGAAGGCCTAACCACCTCATCGTCATAAGTAAAACTGACCCATCTCTAGTGTAAGGAATTGGCCATCTCTACCTAACTGGGGACAAATCTAAAGTGTCAATCTAGCATGAGAGCTTTTGAATGGGCTTGGCCAAGCCATCAGGAGCCTGAAAGGTCACCTGAGTTTTCTGTCTGTCTACCCTTATATTTGATCCTTGCTTTCACATATGCTTGTTTCATGGGTACTCACCAATGAGCAAACTTTTAGTCCCACCTCAGAGTCTGTCACCTGGAGAATACTTTTTAGCTGGGTCTTAAAAAGAATAGAGGAAGGCCAGAAAGGTAGCTCAATTGGCCAAGTAACATGCATTGCACGCAGAAGATCAGGATTTCATTCCCCAGCACTGCACAGTTCTCTGAGAAATGCCAGTAGCTACTTCCTCTGAGCCCAGAGATGGAAATAGCACCTAAGCACCACCAACTGTTTCCCCACAGATGAAAACAAACAAAACATAATATATTAATAGATACAGGTAGTTAGGAAAATTGGAGTAAAACATTAGAGAACAGCATAGGTTAGTGGAGAGAACCGTCAGGAAATCCACAGTCCTGGTGCTCATGAAGTTCTGCTCATGCAGGTGACATTGGGTCAGTTATAGCATCCCAGAGCCTTTGTCTTCTACAACAGGAAGGAGTTTGGATAGCTTCAGAGTTTATTTCCCTACTTCCCTTTTATTGACTGAATTGGAAGTTCTGGAACATTTAGCAACAAGTTAGCTGTGAGTGAAGGTTTCTAAAGATGACTTTAAAACTGAAAATGTAGGAGACAACTCTTAGAGAGAAGAAAAATGAACCATTTGAATGGAAGTAAGGATTCTAACATCCTTTGGAAAGTGTCATTCTGACAATCCATGAACAGGCGTGGAGATGAGATTCCTATAATTATCACTTACTTCCTTTCAAAGTGCATGAGGTTAGAAGAGAGGGTTTGAGTTGGCAGAGAGTGCGAATAAGGCTAGAAACATTAGGGGAGAAAAATAAGACTAAGAGAAACACACAATAATTGACATTGAAGATGAAAAGAGTGACATGGAAAAACATCTTTTAATCACAAAAGTCAAACTGACTGTGAAACAAGAAGTTGGGTCCAAAATGGGGATTTTATTTGGATTTCAGAATCCTTTGACTTATAGATTACCTTTATTGAAACAATTGTCCTATTCATCAAGTAATTACATGTCTAGTTTTATCAGCTAGGCTTCTTTGGTGAATTCAAAAACAAGGGAAGTAGCAAAATGAAAAACAAGAATTTAAGGTCAGAGTAAAAGGTAGTTAACAGAACAAAAGGTGAAGCTGAATAAGCTGGAGCCTAAGACAAGACTCAGGGAAGCTTATGACTAATATCAGCAGTAGTAGTGATTTTCCAGTGCCTGTTTCCAACCTTTTAATTCTCTGAAGATACAACTTTCCAGGAGAGCAGGCATAGGAACTTTCTAGAATTACTGCCCACAATTTGGCTGAAAATATAAGACCTATTGACTGAGAGTTCTACCATGAATGAGAAGGGGCTATTCTCCAAAAGACAGACATGATTTTGTAACCAAAACACGGGACAGAAAATAATAGATACTGAAACAGCAAGAATTTCAAGTGTTCCCTGTAATGTTGTCCAAGCAATCCTAGATACTGCTCTAGAGTTGGTAAATGTTAGAGAGGAGAGTACAGACTAGTAAAACCTCCTTATCTGATTTATCTCTAAACCTTCATCGAAAGTTTTCCAAAGGAAAAATGTAAGTAAGTTATTCCTCTACTAAAATCCTTAAATGACTTTTGGGCATATGGTTTGCAATACAGACCCTGAGAGGCCATCATGTTTGATCCTTTATCTACTTTTTAGTTTCTTTCTTTTCCTTTGATTAAATGTGAAAGCAAAATCTTCCCGGTTCCATGTTTCCTCGATTGGAGCTAATGGATGTCTTTGGGAAAGGATGGGAATTAAGGAGTACAGTGCAGATGACTCCGAACTAAAAGTTGGAGTGATGCTCTTGTGTTCTGGCTTGTCTTGGGCCACCATTCCACACTCTGCATTTCCAGAAGATCCACTTTCTAAATGCTTGTAGCTCAGAGTCTCTGAACAAGGACTCTGGGTCTCCATGGCTAATGCAGAACTTGTGTAGAATGCTCTACAGGTGTGGGCCTCAGGATCATCCTCTGTAAAATGTCATGGACTCTCTCAATGCTAATGCCAAAGTGGGTTCTAAATGCTCAACAGCCGGGACCACAGAACCTGGTAAAATGCCATCCAGGAATCACTAAGGCTCTTTGATTATCAACTTGATCAGGGGTTGATCTTCCACCTGGCATTCTTCAGGGAGACTAGGAATACCACTCCTCAGGGAAAATATGTGTTCTCCAGTATCTGCCAGGTAGGTTCGAATCATTTTCCCTATGTTAATATTGGACCCTATATAAATGGTTTGCCTTAAACTTACATCATTCTTATTGACATAATTTTATCTTGTTCATTTGATCCCAAAAGATGCAGTTATGTTATAACTTTGCATTCTCAGAACATAATATAACTAGGCACTTGAAAGATTCTACAAAAATTTCTACTAACAAACTAAAGAGATGAATCTGTAACATTCAAATAATTATGTTAGTTTAGCATACCTCAAAACAATAGTGTATGTTTTTGTATATTAGCACTGTCCTGTAGCACTGTACTCCTGTTGTTCATAGATTTGCTCAAGCAGGCAACAGTAACATCTCCATTGTGAGACTTTGTTGTTACTGTTTTTGGCATATCGAATATGACACAGGGAGCTTGCCAGGCTCTCCCGTGCGGGAAGGATACTCTCGGTAGCTTGCCGGACTCTACGAGAGGGATGGAGGAATCGAACCCGGGTTGCCCGCATGCAAGGCAAGCACCCTGTCGACTGTACTATCACTCCAACTTTTTGTATATTATTTGGAATAATATATGTATAGTATTTGGAATGTATATTATTTCGAATAATATTTGTAGACACTTTAATATAAGTGATTTGGTGGTTAAACTTCTTTTTGGGCTGTAGTTTTGTATTCTTGTTTTGGGGCCATGCTCAGGGCTTATCCTTGGCTCTACACTTATGGATCAGTCCTATTAGACTTGGGGGACTGCATGAGGTGCTGGGGATTGAACCCAAGTCAGCCACATGTAAGGGAAGTGCCTTAACTACTGTCCTATATCTCTGGCCCTGGAGTGTTTAAACTCTTAAAGATAAATTGAATTTACAACTTATTACTTTACCTTGAGTTTGAATGAACACTAGTGGCCACTTTCAATACTTGAATTTGTGGAAACTTAAAGCATGAAAATGTCTTACTGGAGAAACAAGGGCATTGAAAAATAGTCACTGTATCCACGGTGACACAAGCCTGTGCTGCCAGAGCCAGGCCACTTGATTCCCTGTCTGGTGCACTTAAACTGCCTCTGATGGAAACAGGAACACTCTGGCTAGATTGGTTTGAGAAAAGGGAATTTAAATGTAATTTAACAAAGGAAAAAAAGGCCCCAAATTTACATTTATAAAAGAAATAGAAAGACTCTGACTCCTAAATTGTTTCTAAATAAAATATTGTGAATGAACTTCATTCAATATTGATATATCCTTTGGCACTGGGGCATTTTAGTGTATTTATTTGTTATTGGGAAGAAATGCATTTGAATAATGTATAACAAGATGTATATTTAAATTGCCTTTGAATAATGTATAACAAGAAAGGCTTTCTTTATTCATTTAGTGCCTTTTTTTCCAAGGAACTACAAGTAACGTGTGCACTTTAGGTTTGGTATAGCTTGCTGGGTACAGAATTTTTCTGCTTAACCCAACATTTTAGTTATTACAGTAGTGGTTTGATACTGTATGAACCAAAATCAAGAGGCTGAGCAGAGCTCAAAGGGCTGCAGTTTGTGCTCATGTATGCAGGAGGCTCATCTAGCCAGTAGTAGCTCCCTTGCAAGCCCCAAGGGCCCCTGCCTCCCACAATATACCACTTATTTTTGTGTGTATGTCTGTGACTTGAAAGTAAACAGGGCTACTTCAGACTGGATGCTTAGGGGACCATATGATGTCGAGGACTGAACCTGGGTCTTCTGCACTAATACATGTATTCTAGTCCATTGACTTCTCTGTTCCCAATGAACAGCATTTTGGGGGGACAGCCAGGGGTGCTCCCAAGTGATGCGTAGGACACCTGGGTTCTCTTGGGTCTGAACATACTATGCTCTTCAAGCTGTGGGAGTGCTGGGAATTACCTGATTGTCTCTACGTGGTACTTAGAGGTCTCCCTGGCAGTACCTGAGGACTATGGTGCTGGGAAGGAAACTGATGTCAGCCACATAAATGGCATTTACCTTAATAAAATGCTTATCAAGAGACAGCATTTGGACAAAGAAACAAATTTACCTCATCTATCACAACTATGAAAGAATTCAGAAGCATAGACGTGAAAAAATTGTGAACTTCAAGTTACAATTGTTAAGAGAAGTCAGAAATCAGACACCGGTAGTTTTGGAAGAATCAGTTGTATCACTAGCCCACAGATTTCTGTACACAGGCCTTTTGTGGGGACAAGTAATAAGACACAACCATAAATAACAAGAACAAGTATTTCCTCACTACCTTTAGAACACAATGTTCAGTTCAATGAGGGCTATATGGAATGCCACACAAATTTCTTGCTTTGGAAGAAATGTTCCAAACTATACCTCCAGACTGTTTTTTTGCACAAACCCGAGGCTATGAGGGGGTAGTAATAGTGTTTAGATCACTGCCATCAGGAATGGGTAGAAGATTTGTCACAAAATGGCAGCCATAAACTGGAAAATGATCTGAGAAGACTTTTTATGGACTCATGGGAGGCAATCCAGGAGAGTCCTCCAAATGACTGGGCAGACTCTGGAGGGGCACTCACGGTCCTGTACAGTGAGATAGAACTCATTCAATCACTAACCAAACTGTGCCAGCCTCTCAAGGTACTGCTATGAATAAAACAAAGATTTCTGGTTTTATGGAGTTTTAAAAGTCAGGGATGGAGGATTAATGCTGTGGCCTAAACTGTGTCCCCGTAAAATTGAAATGTTGAAGCCCTAACCTCCAACATGATAGTATTGAGAGGTGAGGTTTAGGGTGGCACTTAGGTTTCTATGCGGCCATGAGGTAGTGACCCCTGATGGTATAAAGCTCTTTTAAAAAGACACATCATGGTGCTGGGATGATAGGACAGAGGGTGAGGCACTTGCCTTGCATGCAGCTGCCCTGAGTTTGATCTATGCTGTGCTCTATGGTTCCCTGAGACCTGCCAGATTGATCCCTGAGCATAGAGTCAGGAGTAATCCCTGAGCACACCAGATGTGGCCCCTCAATAGAAATACTATTTATTATAATATAATAAAAAATAAATATTTTAGAATCGAAAATAGAATTTGAAAAGTGACTTTTGGCCATGAATGGTTGACTGCATACTGTGCTTACAGTAGGTTTGGGTTTGATTTCTAGTATAACCTGGTCCCCTGAGCATGGCTTAGAGCTACCCCAAGCACAGAGTCGTAGTAAATAACCCCTGAGTACTGCTGGGTGAGGCATAAACCCAAAAGAATAAATAGATAGGAAATGGACATTAGCTGGAGAGATAGTATAGGATGTAGGCACTTTTTTGTACATTCAGCCATCCTAGGTTTGAATCCTCAGCACTGTACAGAGTCCCCAAAGTATAGCCAGAGGAGATTCCTGAGCACAGTCATGAGTATACTCTGAGCATCATTGGGGGAGGAGTGGGGGGCTGATATCTGTGGCCCTCCCAAACTGGAATCACTTCTTGTATTGGTAGGTCAGGTTCAGTCCCAAGAGAGACCTGGTAAACCACAAGGCTGAAATCCAGTGAAGGTGTTATAACTCAAAATGGGGTGGGGGTAGGGTGTGAGGGTGGAGTCAGGATAGACACTGATCAGTGTTGACACAAGAAATTCTGCAGGCTGAACCCAAAGCCATGTGGGCAGCTGTGCAGGGTTGGGGACTTTCTGTTCCCTCTGGTGAGACACTGGGCTCAGTAAATGCCCGTGTTTTGTGTTTCCAGCCCCTTGTCCCCTTCCCACCCAGTTGGGCAGATAGTACAGGCTTGGATGCTGCCCTTGCCCCGCTGGGTTGTGCGCTGTGTGGGCCTTTTCTGGCCTCTGAGGGATACTGGTAAGCTCTTGATTTAGGTGGACAAGACTGAGGGAAAGCTTTGCTAGTTCAGTTGTCTACTGGTGGTGTAGAGTGATCAGGCATCCACT
This sequence comes from Sorex fumeus, assembly GCF_029834395.1. Lineage (NCBI taxonomy): Eukaryota > Metazoa > Chordata > Mammalia > Eulipotyphla > Soricidae > Sorex > Sorex fumeus. The sequence continues at coordinate 66,478,787 of NW_026606065.1, read as the reverse complement.
TCACTGTCTTGTATTCAAAGAATGTGAGTTGCAGGCATGGGGGAGACACACACTGCCTATAATCCACAAGTCACGGGCTTGCTGAAAGTGTAATGGCCTGCTAAAGGAGGGCCTGGGGCCAAGTCTGGTTGGTGAACCTGGCATCTCTTGACTGTGTGCGGACTCTAAATGAGAAAAGTCATAGGTTCTGACAAAGGTTATTCAGCTGTATTACCATTAAATATTTAGTGGAAGAAAGCAGTCCTGAGGCTAGGAGAGAGTTCAGAGAGCCCAAAGTCATGTTTTGTATGTGGGAGTCCTGGTTAGATCCTTGGCATTACAGGCCCCTTAGCACTGCATTGGGAATAGCTCCCGGCACTGAAAGATGTACCTCCCTGTCCATCCCCCCCCCCCCCCACATACACACAAAGAATAGTAGCCATTCCTCAAAAACATAGGTGCACAATATAAGAATTTTAAAATGTCTTTTCTCAGCTTTGTTTAGAAGCAATTAAAAACTAGAAGTGTTATGAAATGTGAATAATCTGTTCAAGAAACTTTCCTAAGGTGACTATAACAAAGTTCCATCAGCATCTGGGGGTTTTAAGCATCAGGATCTTCCTCATAGTTCTAAGGGGCAGAACTCCAAAATCAAGATGCTGCCAAAGTCACAGTTTCTCTGAAGCATCTGAGGCACGATCCTTTCTTGCTGTGATCTCATTTGAACAAAGGTCAACTAAGGACCTTACCTTCCAACTAAGGTCACGTTCTGAGTTACTGGATTTTAAGAATTCAAAATATGCTTTTGAAGGACACAAAATCATAATAAGAAAGGTAATATGCTGCCAAAAATATGCTTCGTTTGCAGATTAATTCCATGGAGCACTTGTTATTTCTATGTTGAAAAAAGTTCTCTTGTTCAACTTCTGCTTTTTTCCTAGACAGATATAGAAAAATATTCAACTTTAGTCTAGAAATCTATTAAGATACTCTATAATAAAAATTTGCAGATGCAATACTAAATGGTACATAAGTACTATTGCTTATGTCGGGGAAATGTTGGAGTATGGCAAAGATTTAGCAAATTTGAGTTTACATACATGTTTAAAGGAATAATTGCCACTTTAATCTTCCAGATTTCTATTAAAAATGAACATTGGACTGGGGAGATAGCTCAGTGGTTTGAGTCCATGCATGGAACATGGGAGACCTAAATTCCATCCTTGGCACCTCCATCATTAAAAAATAAAGATGATGAAAATTCCTCAATATTTTTGTTCTGTTTTCAGAGATCTCCTGGTCTTATATTAATTCTCTGATAGATTAAAAAATTGGTCTGTGAATTTTATTTCTGAAGACATAGGAAACTCTTTTAAGCTCTTTTTTTAAATGTAGGAGTATTGCTATTTATTCAGCCATTGATTAGACTGATTGAATTGGACATGAACTCCACCTTACTTTTTTTTTCCTTTTTATAAATTTATTTATTCAATCACTGTGAGAGCATTTACACAGCTTTTGGGTTAAAGTCTCGGTCATTCAATGATGAAACACCCATTCCTTCACCAGTGCCCATTTTCTACCACCAAAACCCCCAATATACCCTCCATCCCACACCCCCTCCCACCTGTGGGGCAGATGATTTACACATTACTCTCTCTCTACTTTGATTACATTCAATATTTCAACACCAGACCCACCATTATTATTTGGCTTTTTACCCCAACACTCAGATCTGCCAAAAAGGGAACCATAAACAGTTTGTTTTCTCTTGCTGATTATGAATAACATGATGTGGTGTAGCTGCAGTAGTGGCCACGTGATTTTTGAATTCCAAAATTTAAAAAATTAAATCTGGGGGGATTTCTGCTAAAACCTGCTGTGTTCCGAGATTTGTTCCTGAGTCTCTGGGATCATGGCTGTTAAGCAGCTTGATCAGGAGCCAGAGAGGCCGTTTGTGGGCGGCGACTCGGGATCTTGTTGGGACTCTTAACTCTATTAAACTCTTTAAGTTTCTGCGTTCACTGATTTTTTTTTAGTGTTTTCTACCACAAATAAACTGAGGACCTCACATATGCAAGTAGTCTGCACCTTGATACAGCTCAGCTGTTTTTTTTCTTCCAGATAACTTTTCCATTTGTATTTTTGTTTTGCTTTCTCAGTATTGGAGATTTTCCTCACATGCTTGATATACGTAGATTGTCTTTTGATAGTGAAGTATTAAGAAGCTGCCTGAAAGGGCAGGGGTGAATGGGTTTTTCCATGATGCTTGGGCAACAATAAGTTTTTCTTTGGTGCTCCCAGATATCAATGTCTTCAAATAATTCCTTTGGAATGGTTCACATTCTCAGAAAATACTTCCTGGTTGTATGACGCTGGCTGTAAAAGCTCTAGGTTTAGAAAGAAGAGAACACAGTTCTAAACACAACAGTTCTAAATGTGTACTTATAAGAAATCCTGTTCATTTTTTTTTTTTTTTTTTTTTTTTTTTTTACTGAACGCAGTGTCTTGTAGGCTAGGATGGCTTAGAGTAAGTTCCTCAAAAGCATAAACATTTGGTCTCTTCTGGGGTGAGTGTAAGAGGAATTGTCTAACTGAACAGACTGAGAAAAGGGGTTTGAGAAGTCAGCTATTCTTAAAAGATCTTTCATGTATCCTAGTATTTAGCCTTCTCATATACTTTGGATTCTGCATCACATCTGAGTTCCAAAGTTTCAAAGTTCAGATTGCCCAGATTCTGGTTACTATTACCCTGTGAAAGCACTTAAGATTCAGCTTTTTCATTAAGTAACTGTCCTTACCCCTCTTCCCCCACCATCTAGGGTTTACATGGTTTTTATTACTCTACCACTTCTGTGATAATTCATGAAAGGTTGGAGATAAACACAACTCCAGTCTGTTAAACTTTTATCTGTTTGTTTAGGGACCACACAAGGCGATGTTCCTGGCTCTGCACTCAGGGATCACTCCTGGTGGGCTCAGGGTATCATATGGGATGCCTGGGATCAAACCTGGGAAGTACTCTACCCACAGTACTATCTCTTTTGCTGTAGTCTGTCATGTTTAACTTTAATTGAAATAGAAAAAGCCAAACAATTCTGAATCAAACAGACTTCCTTATCTGTAGGCTGACAGTTGTGCTATTAGGTCTAAACCATCTTTTGTTTTTCTCAACTTTATCCCTGATAAACAAGAGTCTAGACAAGTAATATAAATTGCAGTCAGGTTTCATATTATTGAAATAATTTGTTTATATGGATTGTCTTCTGATTTTTTTCACATCTGGTTTCAGAGTCTTATACAAATATTTTTATCAGGCAAAGAATCTTCAGTTCTAATGTCAACACCTTTGGCATTCAGGAACAAATCAACAATGCATCAATAAAGCCCCAGTACGCCCTACATGTCTGGTATAATTGGGACCAATTGAAACCTACAGAAACAGATGCTTGCATCTTAAAAATCTTCATACACCCAAATGATTAACAAGACTTAGCTAATGCCTATCTTGTTCCTATGTTGGTGTAAGTTCATAGTAATGGAATCTGACTGGTTTAATGTTAATGAATTACACTCGGGTAGGTGGCTGCCTTTTGTCTTCAACACTAAAATGAGACTTACAGCTATGTTTATCGTCGAGCAGATGCTTTGCCTCACCACTTGTCTTTCAGTCTCAGAAAATACCTGTTTCATTGCAAAATTAAATTGGTATGGTTGTCTAATTAACTGTGAGTATTGGGACAAATTCTTTCCCTCTCTTGGTTTATTCCATAATGCTATTCAAAACCAGGTCCCAGAAGGAGAAACAGCATGTCCTCACCAGCTCAGCCAGTCTCCTTATGAAGCAATGCTGCTTCTAGTCCAGGCCTTGCTGCATGAACACAGAGGCAAGAATGTGAACAGTGACGCTTGGGTGTCTGATCTTACATGTCCCAACATGTGAGCACCAGAAATCCCACTTCAACAAGGATACACAGAGGGGTTCTTGGAATGTACCATGCTGAGTAAGATGACCATCAGTTTCCCTGGAAATAGTTGCTCGGACATAGGGTGTTGTGTGCTAAAGCTTGGGGTTACTTTGCTTTGCTGAGTGAGGTTAGGGATCATCTGTAAACTCCAAGAGAGTTCACTTACTTGGGATTAAGCTGTTTAAGAAGATACAACCACCTGTTTAACGCTGGAACTGAAACAGGACACTCAGCCTTGCCTCACCCCTCCCATGAAAATATGTGTTCCCTTTGCTTCCTCTGTTCCCAGGAGGTGCTCCCAAGGTCAGTCTTGAGAAAACCTACTGCAGTCTGTAATGCGTCGCTGAAAGTAACTGGACCGCGTGTGTGACTGAGCCCAAATAAAACCTCTATAGATCATTTGAATGGGGTAGGCAGTTGGAGAGGGAACTCAGAAGACTTTAGTCCTCTAGACCCAGGTTCGATTCCTCTGCCCCTCTCAAAGAGCCCAGTAAGCTACTGAGAGTAGCTTGCCCCCACGGCAAAGCCTGGCAAGCTCCCCATGACGTATTTGATATGTCAAACACAGTAACAACAAGTCTCACCATGGAGATGCTATTGGTGCCCACTCGAGAAAATCGATGAACAACAGGAGGACAGTAACAGTGACAGTACCCAAGACAAAGTCTCTTTAAGTTCCTTTGGAGGTTAAAACAAGCCAATGTTAAATGTTAAAATAGGGAAGGGTTAAAATAGGGAAGGGTTCATTTGTTGCCCTCTGTGAATGGGGAGTGGATTTCAATGTGTGTGTGTGTGTGTGTGTGTGTGTGTGTGTGTGTGTGTGTGTGTAATTTTTGTGTTTTTGTTTTGGGGATCCACCTGGTGATGCTCAGGGGTTACTCCTGATTTTGCTCTTAGAGGTAACTCTTAGCTGGACTCAGGGGACCTGGTGGGGCTCTGGAAATTGAATCTGGGTCAGCCTTGTGCAAGGAAAATACACTGCCTGCTGTGCTTGGATCTGACCCCGAGAGGCATCTTTCTCTGCTTCTTTTGCTTTCTCTTTACCCAGTGTCTGAGTCATTTCTGTACTCTTAAAGGTTTTCCAGATCATAAGAATCCTGATTAGACCATTGCTGTCCGTTTTCTTTATTTCTTCAGATTTAATCTGTTCTGTGACTCATCTTTGTGAATTATGGGTTTGTTTATTTTTTTCCATGTTGAACTAACAGTTTGTACTAGGTTGGTTTGTCTTTCTTCCAAATATCTAAGTCACTCTGTGGCGTGTTTGTCATTGATTAAAGTATACAAATCAAGTTCTATTTTCTTTTTTAATCTCATTAACTAAGTTCTTGCTTGGACCCTACCATTTCATCCTGTTTGGATAATGGGGTCCTTTTCAAAATTTTTATGAATCTCTAGAATTTGAAGGTAACTAGAATAATTCACACTCATAATAAAATTTTATAATATCTAGTCTCGTTTTTACCCTACAGTTACCATTTTCCTCTTTTTTTAAAACAAAATGTTAATTCATGTGCTTCTGACTTGGGTGTAATTTTATACTTATTTTATTATTTGGATCTTTATGCACTGTCTATTCTGAGGTTTTAGCATAGTCACAGTTACAGTCCTCCCGTTGCTCATCGATTTGCTCGAGCGGGCCCAGTAACATCTCCATCATGAGACTTGTTACTGTGTTTGGCATATTGAATATGTCACAGGTAGCTTGCCAGGCTCTGCTGTGCGGGTGAGATACTCTCGGTAGCTTGCCGGACTCTCCGAGAGGGGCAGAGGAATCAAACTCGAGTCGGCATATTATACCAGTTTATAATCACCTAGTTTTGTCAAGTGTGCCATATATTCTATTATTTATTGTTGATGTTTATCTTTATGCATCTTTGGGAGATTCAAGATCAGGAAAATCCCAAGGAGTACAAATTGCATGTATTTAGTATGACTTGCTAAAATGACCCTAGATTTGAAAAAATTTGAAAAATTTCAAAGAATTAATACTTCTCTTTCCAATTCCCTTACCCATAATGTAAAGGAAACACATTAAAACATACCTAATCTTTTATGATCTTCGTCCAATTCTCTTTAGTTGTATTTTGGGTCACACTTGGTGATGCTCAGGAGCTTTTCCTGGCTCTGTGCTCAGGAGTGACCTCTTGAAGTACTGGGGATTGATCCTAGGTTGACCACATACAAGGCAAGCAAGTTACCTCCTGTACTACTTTTCAGATTCCTCTTTGACGATTATTATTATTATTATTATTATTATTTTGCTTTTTGGGTAACTCCCAGCAATGCTCAGAGGTTAGTTCTGGATCTGCACTCTGGAATCACTTCTGGCGGTGCTCGGGGGACCATATGGGATGCTGGGAATAGAATCTGGGTTGGCCGAGTGCAAGGCAAACACCCTACCCTCTGTGCTATCGATCCAGCCCCTCTTTGACAAATTCTTACTGCTTATTGAGCAAGTTTTTACCTGCTGGATTTGAACTTCAAAATGTAGCTGCCTCAGTTTGGAAAAGAAGGTACTTAAATACATTTCTTGGAGACCATCACTGGGTAGCTAATTTTATGAATTTTACAAGTTGCTCTACAATTCCTCTACTGTGAACATCATTATCTTTGTTGGACTTTTGGTACTGTATCTGCAATAACGTGCTTCCACCACATTGTGTATAGACCCAAAAGACAGTAAGCAATATGAGGGTGGCACTGAGTTCTTATTTTTTGATCACCAAATTTCAGCACAGTAAATGTCCAGAGTAAGATTGTGTGACATATGTTTTAGTTAAATGATCTTGTTAATCATATGATGTTTGGAAGACCATTGATGCTGAGCACTTGGGATCTAATTGTTCTCAAAAAAGCCTCTACTTTTTATAGCTATAATTTCTCTGGTCTGATAAACAATAATGATACTTGATGTTCTGGTTGGTGGGTTGTGGAGAATGTGGTAAAGATACTGGTAAGAGCTAAAGATTGTAGCTGGGCAGAGAAAAACATGATGAGACACGTTGGTGATAGAGAGAAGAGACATATAATTTGGAGTAAGTATTGAGTAAAAGAATCAGGAAATGTTTGATTACATTCAGAGAGCATAGTGCTTATCTCTTTAATACAAGGATGTAGAAATTCTAGACAAAAAAATCTTTATTAATTAATAACCGTTATAGGAAAGAATAACCTGGCGGAGATTAAAACTAGTAAGCCGTCAAAGAAGGAGAGGCCAGAGGCTGGGATGGATCATCATCTACATGGTATTGATGTCACTAGACTAATAAAAGTTTAGCTAAAAGTTTCAGCTCTCAATTTTTTCTCTCTCTAGAAACCAATGATCTCCCGTGAATTCAGCTGTATTTCTTTCATTTCTCAGAACGTTGAATGGTCATTGCCTTTTGATATAAAAATTGAAAAAGACTAAAGATTGCAATGTTTCTTCAGCTCTGGTAGACGACAAAGTATACACTAAGGTGTGAGTGAATTAATCTTGCTAGTATGCTTGGTTTCAGATTTATCTTGGTGAAGAAAGCATCACCAGAACTTGGGTTTTTTCCTCTCCACTTCTGGACTCTTCTTTCCTTGTTTTGACTCTCTCATTAGATATTTCCTCTTTGCTGCGCTAGATCAGACCTCATGTTGTTTAATGTGTTGTCTTTCCAACTGGGTATGTACAACCCTTAACATACAAAATGAGGTGTCAATCATGGGAATTGAGAGAAAGACATTCTTACCCCATTAGAAATCAAGGTGTAGTGACAGTAGGAGAAGGAATGGATTTGAGTTGGCGGTAAGAGTATTACAAAAGGCAACAATAGCTTTCTCTAATGCTTTCAAGAGGAACCAACAACTTCAAGATGTGTTAATCACTTAATCACTTAACTTCCCGTTAGTCGTCGATTTGCTCGAGCCGGTGCCAGTAACATCTCCATTTGTCCCTGTCGTGTGCTAGTGTAGCCCAATGGCATCTGTTCGCTCCGGGAACATGAAGAGCCTCAAACTGATCGTTCATGATCTTGACGAAGAAGTCTGACCATCTGGTAGGTGGGCGGCCACGTGGTCTTTTGACATCCTGTGGAATCCAGTCGGTAACAGCTCTAGTCCAGCGGTCGTCTTTAAATCTCATTACGTGACCAGCCCATCTGATTTTTGACACCTTGGCAAATGAGACAGCATCCCTGATTCTTGATCGTCGATGGATGTCGGAACTCCAGATTCTTTCTCTCATTTGAGTGAAAAGTGATATTACAAGCATAGCTCTTTCTATTCTTCTTTGGGAGACCTGAATAGCGTTCTCATCTTGTTTGCGTAGGGCCCAGGTCTCTGAGGCATATGTTAATGCAGGAAGAACAGTGGAATCAAAGAGATGTGCCCGGAGCCGGAGGTTCTTCGTCCTCTTAGCTATTTCTTCGACGTTCTTGAAGGCGTTCCAAGCCGCTCTCTTCCTCCTGCGCAGCTCGGGTGCCAGGTCATTTGTCATGTTGACCTCTCGACCTAGGTACACATAGCTGTTGCATTCGGAGATGGTCGTTCCATTGAGAGCGAATGGGGCGTCAGGAACGAGGCTGTTTCTCATAAACATTGTCTTCGTAAGATTCAGCTGTAGTCCTACCTTTCCACACTCACGGTCAAAGTCGGCCAGCATTTGTGCCGCTTGGCTGATGTTTGGTGTTATTAAAACAATGTCATCAGCAAAGCAGAGGTGGTGTAGTTGCCGACCATCTACCTTCACTCCCATTCCTTCCCATTCCAGTCGTCGCATGATGTTCTTGAGGGTGGCACTGAAATGGTATCACCCTGATGAACCCCTCTATTGACATCAACGATCACTTCTTTGTAGAATGGTGAGATCCTGGTAGTGAATCCGCAATACAGCTCATGGAGGATCCTGATGTATTGGGCTTGAATGCCCTGATAGGCTAGGGCTTCAATGACCGCTTCCATCTCAACAGAATCAAAGGCCTTCTTTAAATCAATGAACGTTAAACAGAGCGGCATCTTGAACTCCCGAAAATCCTTAATGAACTTGGTTATCATGTGGATATGGTCGATGGTGCTGAATCCTTTGCGGAACCCGGCTTGCTCACATGGTTGTCCTTCATCTAGTGTTCTGCCAATCCTATTTAGGATGACTCGAGTGAACAACTTGTAGATGACAGACAATAGGCAGATCGGGCGATAGTTGCCGATGTCATGGATGTCTCCCTTCTTGGACAGTAGTACGGTCCTGCTGATTTTCCATTGGGACGGAACCTTGCATTCAGACAGGTAGCGAGTGAAGAGCCGAGCCAGTGTATTGATGAGTACTGATGGCAGGTTCTTCAGGTGTTCAGGTCTGACCTTGTCTGGGCCGGGTGCTGTTTGTTTCTTTACCGACGAAATGGCGTGTCGGATTTTGGAAGGGAGAACGTTGGGAATGACATATCCATCCTGTGGAATTTGGTATGTCGGCAAGTGGACATGGCTATCGAAGAGATTTGAGTAGAAATCATGGATAATCTTCTCCATTGCCAGGGCAGTCATCTTGGTCTTGTAGTTGGCGAAGGACAGGCGGGCGTTACAAATAGTTTTCCCTGCTTCTGCCGCATCTACCAGTACTTCTGCTCTTCTCTCTTTGAGGTCTTTCTTGATCGCATCTCTGCACTGCTTTGCGAGCTCGGACTTTAGCTTGCGGTTGCCTGAGGCATGTGCCAAACCACGCTGGCGAATTAGCTCAAGAGTTTTCGAAGATAGGCGATTTTTTTGTGGCTATCTCTCTCTTGGCGTTCCTCGCACATTCATGGAGGTACTGAACCAGTCTATCGTATTCCTCATCAATGTTGTCAACAACGGCATCTTCCCATGTTGCCGCAATAGTACCAAAGAGTTGCAGCCCTTTCTCCCCGCTCTGTGAAGTAGAATTTTGCACGAAGGAGACAGTGGTCCGATCCCGTTCGAAATTTTGGGACAACAGTGACATCGGTCAGGCAAAACCGTCGATTGAATATGATGTGGTCTATTTCGTTGTGGAATAGTCCACCAGGAGACTCCCATGTCCATCGTTTAGATTCTGCCTTCTGGAACTGTGAGTTACCATGAATGGTCTTGGTCGACATGATGAACTCAGACAGTCTCTCACCCTGTTTGTTCCATTCTAGGCCATGGGTCCCGATGTGAAGTTCTTCAGCTGATCTTCTCAGTCCTATCTTGGCATTAAAATCACCCACAATGATCTTGTAGAAGGTGTGGTCTTCTTTATAGAACTTCTCTAGCTCCATGTAGAACTTCTCGATTTCTCTTTCATCATAATGAGATGTTGGTGCGTAGACAACAAAGATAGAAACTACAGGCAGTGAGCCACATCTATTCAAATGTAAACGTCCGATTCGGGTTATTAGGCATTCGAATGAATCAATGCTCTTGGCCAAGTTTGTGTTGACAAGGACACCGACGCCTCCAACACCTCTTTTATCGCATGTTCCGAGGAACAATTCTTCTCCGTTGTTGAAAACGGCATCGTGAGATTCGTGCCTTCTTGTCTCTGTCAGACCAATGATGTCGTACTTGATCATTCGCGCTTGTACCATCAGGTCCTCGATGATGCATCTGATGCTAGCGTACGTGCATTGAAAGTACAGATGATCATTTTTGTCTTCCTTCGTTGTGGCAGCCTAGGTCGGCCTTGAGATTTTGTCGGCCTCTCCTTTCTCATCCTTCTCAGTGCTGCTATGTCGGTGAAGCCTTCAGGGTCAGGTGAATGAGACCAGTTGTAGTTACTGGTTTTGGCATATCGAATACACAACGGATGGCTTGCTAGGCTCTTCCGTGCGGGCAGAATACTCTCGGTAGTTTGCCAGTCTTTCCGAGAGGGATAGAGGCTTTTGGGGCGACCTCTAATCACCCTTGTAGGTGTTACCATATTTGAACCCTATCAAATACGGTACGACAATTCCGGAAGATGGGTATTTAGTGTCTTATGATGGGTCCGGAAAGCGTCCTGGAGTGTGGCAATGGCTGGGTAGTGGAAGTAGTGTGGATAGTGGAAGTCTGCCAGTGGGGTATTTATCTGGGTAGGGTGGGTCTCCTGTGCGCAATTCGATCCCTGGGTGGTTGATGGAAGCAGACAGGGCAGGGTAGGGTGGGACTCCTGATTAGAATCCCTCTGTCACCTGTGGTTGGTGGGAGCAAGCAGAGAAGCTCTTCCCTGGGTCCGCCGAGCCCGGAGTCCAAGGTCTCAGAGAGTTCCACCTATCCTGCTCTGTGGGTCTTCAGTTGCGCGTGGATCTTGGCCGGAGCTGCCACGCGGTTCCAGAAAGTGTCCTGGAGTGTGGCGATGACTGGGTAGATGTGTTAAGTATGTTAAATGACTTGAGGGATGGGTGGGAAAACATGGATGATGGTGGACTGAAGGTTCCTGTAACAGCTGTACTATGAACAACTTTGTAAAACAGAGTTTAAATGATTTTTTAAAAAAAATTAGGAAAATTAAAATTAAAAAAAAAAAAAGAAGGCTTCACCAGTCAGTGTTACATCTTGGGAGCTCGAGGCTAAATTTGCCCATGACATTTAGCATGCATTGTGATCTAATAATAAAATCCTTTGCAAGTATAAAAAGTCTCAGTAGGAGGAAAATAACAAAATTTGTTTTAGAAGAAACTAAATCTGGGGTTAGGAAAAATTAAGCAGTAGGCAAGTTGTTATATGGACAGACATGAGTGCATTATCTTAATCTCCTGCCCAGTTTTTGGACCATTTTCATTCCCTTCTAATTTATAAATTACTTGAACATTTCTAAGGGACAGATGTGTCTTAAATTGATAAGTGGAGTGTCAAGCATCACTTCCACTAACAGGAAAAAAAATCCACAGTCTTTAATTTTTACATCTAATTGACTTCCGTTGAAGTGTAGTGAAATGTATATTATTTCTTAATTTGACACCTTCCCTTTTAGAGGTCTTATTTTATATGTATCTGAGTCACAGGTGTGAAATTAGTTACTGGGAAGGCTAACTGTTCCAGATTCTTTTGACCTTATGGCTGGAAGGAATTTAATTGTAACCTCATAAAAAGAAAGGAATTCTGGCCACTAGGGAAGATGATTACATGGTCATTGACAATGTGAACTTGAATGGCTACATTAGCTCTTTAATTATAATGAATCAAGAAGAAATGTTCAAGGTTGGAAAGGAGGCACTTGATAGGGGGTAATGACAGGTACTTATGCAAATAGTATTAATACTGACAGAACGAAGAGGCTGATGCTTCTTTGGGCCAGCTGGAGGTTTCAGCCTGGAGGGAGAAATGCTAGAGCTACCAAAGATTTACCATCTGTCATTAAACTACCGTGTAAAGTGACACATTTCTATTCAATAAATCTCAAGGTGGAGTTTTTCTTTGTTAGAAAAGTGTCTCCGTTGTCTTTTTCTTCTTGAATTCCTCATGCTAATTTAGTGTGAGTTCTTCTAGATGCGTATAGCAGGAAAAGGAAAGCAAAACAGCTGAGACTAAAATGCCAAAACCTCCCAGTAATCAAATTTTGATTCTCTTTGTTTATTCAAGTAAGTTTTTGCAAAAACTTGTTATTCCCAGTTCTGACTTCAACATTTAACATCTCAAAGGTCCCAGGGAAGTTCTTAAGGCTTAGCACATATTCATTAAGCCTATATGACTAAATTAATGATTTAATGAATGGATGATGATAGAGAAATGAATATTTAAAGGAGAAATTAAAAATTAACTTAAAGGAAACAGTTTCAATATTATTAATTAAATTTCAGTTTATATACATTTTATAACATTGCAAATAGAGATATTTATTGGAATTCTTTAAAGAAAATCTGTGAACACACTTATGGGAATCATTTTTAGTTAGTGATTGCTTAACATAAGGATATTATCCAACTTTTACCCCTATAGGCAAAGTACTGTTTGACAGAATAATAAAACCGGTTTCTCTTTATTGGAAGCCAGAAAGTTCCTATTAGAGCTCCATCTTTTCAACAATTATAAACAACAGTCCCTATTAAAAAAATATTTTCTTAGGATGTTGAAACTTCATCATGAAGGGTGTGTTTATAGATACAAAGAGCAATTAGTGCTCATTACCACCATTACCTTCCCTGTGGATAGAAATTCCGTTACAATAGTCTCTTTTTTCCCTCATTGTTTTTCTCCAGGACAAAAAATTTCAACTTTGTAAGTCAACCCAAGAGAAGAAACAGAACTTCCTCTTTTTGAGCACCTTGATTTTACAAAAAATTCTGTATTTGTTCTTCTAGTGGTCACAAGGTGTATTCTTGGAATAGTAACATCAGGAGCTGCCCTATAGAATCAGTTGTAATGCTCAAAATACCTGTGGACTCCAAACTGAGTCCTTGTCATTCAGTTAATCTTAAATATATCCCTCATAAACAGATTAAAAATATGTATTTGGTTTTGGGGCCATACTCAATGTGATCAGGGCTAATTCCTGGTTTTGTAGTCATGGATCACTTTTGGTTGGCTTGGGGGACCACATGGGATGCTGGTGATGCAACCTGAGTCAACTTGTGCAAGGCAAGCAATTTACCTGCTATTTACACACACACACACACACACACACACACACACACACACACACGGTCTGATTTGCATAGCCATTCAACTATACCCAAACCATCTGGTTGGAGACAAAGTGAAATAAACCCATCTGCTTTCAGAGTTCTCTGATGCAGACTCTCCTTTACGCGGTCAATGGTACCCCGGGACATAGGATCTCTTCTCTGGTCACTCAGAAGTTCTCTAATCTGCCTTCCCTTCTATGAGGTTCTCCTTGATTTGGATTTAACTGAGGCTCTGTCTTAAGCAAATTGAATGTCACTCAAAGCTTGTTATGTGTTACTGCCATCTCATGGTCACGTCTTTTCCTCTGGGTTGCATACCCCTAGAACGCAAGGTAGAATTGTGATGAAGGTACTTGGACTGATTTGAGAACTCTTCAGAAGGGGAAATGAGCAGGACAGCTGACTTTTTAATTTTCTAAAGCATCATTTTCTTTAATATTTTGAAGTACCAACTTTTTTATCCTTAAAACTTCAATTTTAGCTATTCTTGGGTGTTAGTCTTCTATTTTGTTACTTTATCTTCCCCAGATGAATGCAATCTTTCTATGTCTGTCCCTCTCTTTCTCACTCATTTCACTTTGCATGATACTTTCCATGTAGTACCACTTGAATGTAAATTTCATGACTTCATCTTTTCTAACAAATACATAGCACTCCACTGTGTAAATGTACCAAAGTTTCTTTAACCAGTCATCTGTTCTCAGGCATTCAGGTTTTTTCCAGATGGGAGGCCAGTCGCACATGCTGGGGGGAAAGGCAGCTCAGATACAGAAAGGAGCACCAAATAAAGGGTGTTGGGAGGATCCTCCCAGGATGGTAGGTGCATGCTGAAAGTAGACTATAGACCAAACATGATTGCCACTCAATGCCTCTTTTGCAAACCACAGCACCCAAAAGGAGAGAGAGAACAAAAGAGAATGCCCTACCACAGAGGCAGGGTGAGATGGGGGGTGGGAGGGATAGTGGGATCAGTGGTGGTGGAGAATGGGCACTGGTGGAGGGATGGGTACTCGATCATTGTATAATTGAAACCCAAGCACAAAAATTTGTAAGTCTACAACTGTACCTCATGGTGTTTCACTAATAAAAATTTAAAAAACCCCTTCAATTTCAAGGGTGCCAGGCAAGGACTCAATGTCCTAAGTTCACTGATATTTCCAGTTTTCTTTTTGCTCACTATACCCAGTGTGTCTGACCTTTCTTAAAATCCACGAGTCTCTGTTTTTGATCACACCACCATACCAGTCTATGCTTTTCTCCCTCTATCTTAAATGCTTTTGTCTCATTCTATTCATTTTTGTTCTTTAAGCTTTGCTTTAAATACATTCTCTCTGGGAACTATTTTCCAACTCCCAAGTTTGGAGAAGTGCTCCAGTAGCTTCCCTTAATATTCTTTGCAAAAACTGAAAATATTTATCAGTGCTTCTCCTCCACCAAACTGTACAATGCCTAAGACAGGAACAACATTTTCAGTTGTATGTCCAAGTCCTGCCTTAGAATTGGTACTTAATATGTTTACTGAAGGAATGAATGATTTCTCATGAATTATTTTCTACCTCTTTTGCTTATCCTCTTGGTGAAGTATTGTCTCATTTGGTGTACCATTACTTCCTTTTATATTCTATGTCCACTCCACATCACTCCTGCATCTCAACTTCCTTGCATCTTTTTCCTCTCTTCATCCTTTAACATTTTCAAAATCATCCTAAGTTTAATTTTGTAATGTGTTAGACAAAGGATGGATGCATTTGACTCAGTGATGCATACATCTTGCTTTGTTTTTCCTAAACATTCACTGGCTCGGCTCTTCACTCGCTACCTGGCTGAATTCAAGGTTCCGTCCCAATGGAAAACCAGCAGGACCGTACTACCGTTCAAGAAGGGAGACATCCATGACATTGGCAACTATCACCCGATCTGCCTATTGTCTGTCATCTACAAGTTGTTCACTCGAGTCATCCTAAATAGGATTGGCAGAACAATAGATGAAGGACAACCATGCGAGCAAGCCGGGTTCCGCAAAGGATTCAGCACCATCGACCATATCCACACAATAACCAAGCTCATTGAGGTTTCTTGGGAGTTCAAGATGCTGCTCTGTTTAACGTTCATTGATTTAAAGAAGGCCTTTGATTCTGTTGAGACGGAAGCGGTCATTGAAGCCCTAGCCTATCAGGGCATTCAAGCCCAATACATCAAGATCCTCCGTGAGCTGTATTGCGGATTCACTACCAGGATCTCACCATTCTACAAAGAAGTGATCGTTGATGTCAAGAGAGGGGTGCGGCAGGGTGATACCATTTCACCAAAACTCTTTAGTGCCACCCTCGAGAACATCATGCGACGACTGGAATGGGAAGGAATGAGAGTGAAGATAGATGGTCGGCAACTACACCACCTCTGCTTTGCTGATGACATTGTTTTAATAACACCAAACATTAGCCAAGCAGCACAAATGCTGGCCGACTTTGACCGTGAGTGTGGAAAGGTAGGACTACAGCTGAATCTTACGAAGACAATGTTTATGAGAAACAGCCTCGTTCCTGATGCCCCATTTGCTCTCAACAGAACGACCATCTCTGAATGCAACAGCTATGTGTACCTAGGTCGAGAAGTCAACATGACAAATGACCTGGCACCCGAGCTGCGCAGGAGGAAGAGAGCGACTTGGAACGCCTTCAAGAACGTCGAAGAAATAGCTAAGAGGAGGAAGAACCTCTGTCTCCGGGCACATCTCTTTGATTCCACTGTTCTTCCTGCATTAATATATGCCTCAGAGACCTGGGCCCTGTGCAAACAAGATGAGAACGCTATTCAGGTCTCCCAAAGAAGAATAGAAAGAGCTATGCTTGGAATATCACGTTTCACTCAAATGAGAGAAAGAATCTGGAGTTCCGACATCCATCGACGATCAAGAATCAGGGATGCTGTCTCATTTGCCAAGGTGTCAAAAATCAGATGGGCTGGTCACGTAATGAAATTTAAAGACGACCGCTGGACTAGAGCTGTTACTGACTGGATTCCACGGGATGTCAAAAGACTGCATGGCCGCCCACCTACCAGATGGTCAGACTTCTTCATCAAGATCATAAATAATCAGTTTGAGGCTCTTCATGTTCCCGGAGCTAACAGATGCCATTGGGCTACACTAGCACGCGACAGGGACAAATGGAGATGTTACTGGCGCCCGCTCGAGCAAATCGACGACTAACGGGAAGTTAAGTGATTAAGTGAAGTGATTAAACATTCACTTAGATGAATAAGTTTAATGGGTCTCTTATACAGGATAATATTTATTAGAAAAGGATTACAAGGTTATCTGAACATGAGAATCCAAGGTAAACTGCTACACTTAGTAGTTTGTGAGAAGATGTTAATGTAATTTTATCAAAATCCAAAATTATGGAGACAATGTGCTGGTAGACTGACTCTCTTAAAAAATCTCTAATTTATTACACACCAGTGATAATGTCATATATCAAAAATAGTAGGGACAATCTGTATTGGTGGGATGTGATGAAAAACAACTCTCATACTCTGCTGGTGAGAATGTTGTCTAGTACAACCCCGTGAAGAACAGAATGGAGAGTTCTCAGCAAATTTAGAATTGAACTGCCATCTGACCCAGAAATACCACATAGTTTGGGCATAAAACGATGCCATATGACCCAACATTACCATAGTAGTTTGGGCATCTACTCACAGGGCATAAAATCACTGTCTCAGAAGGACATATGCACACTGTTATTCATTGCTACACATAGAAACTAAGATATGGAATAAACCTAGGTTTCCAATAACAGATGAATGGATTGTGAGGATGTGGTATATATACAAAATGAAATACTATGCAGATGCAAGGAATGATGAAGTAATGCAATATGCTTTAACATGGTTGGAACTTGAGGATATCATGTTGAGTGAAGTCAGTCGGAAGAAGAAAGACAAACACAAGATGATCTTACTTTTCTGTGGACTGTAGTTTGAGGAAATTTATTGTAGTAAAAGGGGGATGCCTAGATCACCCTCGATCCCATTGTTTAGAGAGGAGAAGAAAAGAAATCAAGGGAAAAAAGAAGAGAATGGGAAGTAATAGGTAAACAGGCATCAGGATTTCAGCAATAGGCTGGAGTGATAGCACAGCGGGTAGGGCGTTCGCCTTACAAGCGGCCAACATGGCCGACCAGAGTTCGATTCCTCCGCCCCTCTCGGAGAGCCCGGCAAGCTACCGAGAGTATTCGATATGCCAAACACAGTAACAACAAAGTCTCCAATGGAGACGTTACTGGGCCCGCTCGAGTAAATCGACGATCAACGGGAGGGCCTTTACCTTTACCTTATTCATATAGAGAGTGGTATAGCCATATATCCAAAACAAAACTGAAAACATGAGATCTAAACTGCAAACACTGAAACTTTGCAATGTGCTTGTTCAAGTTGACAGGCTGAGGTGTGGGTGGGAGTTGGGGTTGGGAGGTGGAGGGAAGTTGACAGTGGTTGTGGGGCCGAAAAAAAAAAAGAAATATGCCTAAAACTCAACTATCAAGAACATTGTAAATCACAGTTCTTTAATTAAATTTTTTTTTAAATCCTCAATTTGTAGCATTTTTTTTGATTTCTAGTATTGTGGAACACATTTTGGAACATATTTTGAATCAAGCAGACTCCATCTTATTTGGAACTGCTCTGCTGGGACTTGTCTGTGGAAAGTACGCAGTCTGAATCAATTTCTTATTGTCGACCACAAAAAACAGCAATGCCTGTTCTTATTGATGATTAAGAAAGATGAGACCATCTGTTGACCAGGCAGAACGCCCCACACTGCAGCTTTCTGTAGACTCTTACTGTCCAAAAATTTCAAGGAAAATTATCAGTGTTGAAACCACACCCTGCATGATTCTTTAAATTAAAAAATTCCTTTATATTCCCTGATTTTGGTGGACCAACCATGGAACAGTCCTTTGTTTATGATTCCAATTATTGACCAAATGCTCATTTGATTATATTACACTGGTTATTTCTTGGTTGACTTCTTATTGTTCTTGATAGAAGTGCAAATAATTCTGTCACTATTGACTTCAGCTACTAACGTGACATCATTGAATCTGAAGTTGGGAATTGGTGGATAGAGTGGGCTTTCTCTATTTGGTACTATTTGGTCAAGCACATTACTTTTACTTAGGTGATTGCTAGATGAATGTTATTAGTTGACCTAGAACCATATCTTTTTTTTTCTTTTTGGGCCACACCTGGCGATACATAGGGGTTACTCCTGGCTCTGCACTCAGGAGTTACTCCTGGTGGTGCTCAGGGGACAATATGTGATGCTGGGAATCGAACCCGGATCGGCTGCGTGCAAGGCAAACGCCCTACCAGCTGTGCCCTTAGAACTCCAGCCCTTAGAACCATATCTTTTCTGATACTTGGCCTAATCACTGCAAAATTGTTAGCTGGATTATTCCTATGGGATTGGGGCGATTGATTCAGGCTGTGATCCTCAATGTACTTTCTAGAAAACTTGAATTTGGAATTTATTTGGCTACTCATCCATGAACAGAGAGACAAATTAGGAGTTTTAGCTACAGTGGCTGTTTCCTTTACATTTACTTTCTAAAATGACTTGCATCTTAAGTGGAGGTTAAGGACTAGAAATTAGTGAAAACTTTCCTATTCTTCTTTTTCCTCATAAACTCTTACTCTTTTACTTTGGTCTTGTTACTATTTTTCTTCTCTTCCTCCTAACAATTTAAACTGTTGTCTAAGAAGAGGAGATAGTATAGTTTTGGTAGATGTGAGTATAAGTAATATGGTTGAAATGAGAATGGTTTTATGTAATATTTTGAATTTACCATTAGGTAATTAAACTTTTCTAGTCAGTAATTAAAGCTATTCTGAAATCAAGGCCACGATTTGTCTTTATTTAGTAATTGAATTTAAGGTGGACTGAATATTTTCCAGTTTTCACTTGAGTTTTATTTAGACAAAACACTTGCCAATACGAACACTAACATTTTAATTTTTAAAAGTTCCAGTTTTTCAAGACAAAATATGAATGAATGTGCTGAGCTGTGATCTATCTCAGATTGCTTTTTGAGATAATAGTGCTTAATAATACTTAGCTAATAGTTCGTTTTCTTGGCTGAAGATTCGGTAATATTTTCTAAAAGACCTCACAGGTGGCTCATCAAACTTATAGCGTTAGTAAGAGAGTCAACACAAATATGGGCGTGTGCAGTTGGAAAGAAATCAAACACTCCTGACTATGATCATTTCTGTAAATTTCCGAGACTCTGTGTTCAGTGCGGAGGGCCAACCAAGTGGGAAGACTACACCCAGACTGAGAAGTCCTAACATGCCTTAGGCTTCAAATGCAGGTGAATAAATTCCCCAAACTTCCAGAAGAGGAGGTAATTTGACAATTTCTACAGAGGTAGAAAAATCTGAAAATTACCTTCCCAAAGAACTTTCTGACTTCAGAAATGCAATCACATGTAATAGGATTTTGTACTGAGCACATCCATTTTGAATATGTTCACTGTAGTTCTTATATCCTGAGTAATCTAATTAACATAATATTGAGAAAATTTTCAGCTAGAACTTTCAGGAAAATTATTAGGCGGATACTGAAAAGTTTTAGGATAAAATAGAGGTGCTTTTACTGCTAAATACACATACAATGGAAAAATTGTTGTGTTCTATTTTTGTGTTTTGTTTTTGATTCACCACTGCATCATTTAGCTCTGACATCTTGCTATACATGTTTTTTTTTCTTCAGGTGATTGCTCCTAATAAATGGCACAATTCACTATGACTTTAATTTTTGTGATTTTTCTCTGATAAAGGCATTTTTAATTTAAATATAGACTATATTTACTTCAATCAATTACCATTGTATTTTTTTTCATTTTTTCCTTGGGTAAGGTTTTCCTTCATATTTTCTTTTATAGTTCTTAATGTTAACTGATTTACTAGAGTGCCTTTTTATCTGTTACTCTGATTTGGTATTTTCTTGAAAGTTTTTTGCAGGGATGGGACTTTATATCATTGTTTTATTTTTTATCAGCCTCTCTTTCTTTGCTGCTGAATGCAGTTTGATTGTTCAGGGACAACTGTAATTTTTTAAACTTGACATCTCCTTTCATAAGACTTTAGAAAGCTACAAAAACTAAGATTACCTAACGTATAAACCATTTACCATGGTCATATCTTTTCTTTTTATTAACTTAACAAAGATGTCAACTAAGCATTTCCTACCCGCTCCCCTGAACTACTGGGATGAAAATTGCTTCTCACATAAGCTGAACTGGGGCATTAAGTGAATATCTACAAAGTGTTAACTTTCAGGATAAGGAAAGTATATGTCATTTCTCTAACAAACCCATATCTCAAATAGTAATGTCCTCAGTTCGCCCATGAGACAACTCCAGTTTGATCCAGTGGATCACAAAGATTTCTAGGTGCTGGGAATTTTGTGCATGATTCTATATACATTTAAAGACTGTGAGCTGTAATCAGAATCAAACAACATTCTGGTTGACATTCTGATGTCTTAGCTACTTCAGTATTTTGAAATTTCATACAAATATGGGCTCTATTTTTTATTTTTTTGTGAAATTAAGATGAAATATACATCAGGGGTTGTTTAATAGAAACTACTACTTAATATTTCTACATCAAACTTTTTATATTAGAGGTTTCTAGAACTCCACTAAGGATTCATGGAAATTGACTTGTTTATCAGAGCACCAACAATTTTTTTCATTTAATATTGCAAGAGCCCTTTGTGTATGTGAAACACTTTATTTCTATCTCTGCCATCTAAAGCAATGGGATCCCAAGTAAGAAGCCAAGTTGCAGAATAGTTTTTCTGAAGAGAAAAGTAACAGTTTAAATGAGGCTGGAAGTAAGCAGTGGAATATTCCATCATTTTGAGTGACACTCTTCTCTGATATGCATAGACCTATTTCTTACTAGTGAATTGGAGGTTAAACTATTTGGGGATTGATTAAATTAATAAATCTTGCTCTGGGGAGTACTTCAGAAGTAAAATATTACTGAGGACTTGATTCAGATGCTGACCCTGGGGCTGATGTTCTTAATTGTCCTGTGCTGTGTTTCATCCAAAGTACATAAAGAGAGTTACTCACAAGTATTTCCCATCAGAAGTGTTCCAATTACACTGGGTTCCCCAGAAGTGTCATGACCCATGAGGGTATCCCAGAGCTCACAGAATTAGCGCTGAGGGATCTACACCGACATTCTTATTTTTTCCAGATTATTAATGAATCAGTTAATATTTGTGTCATTTAAAAGAAAATAAGTTGTATTTTCTAGGTGCTTTTTTGTTATATTCCTGTCATGTAATCAGTCTACATAGATTTATTGGGTGAGTAGGAATGATAGTCATGTGAGACAATGAGATAATGAGATAGTTTTGTTTTTCTTTTTTTCCCAAATATATGGTGAAAATAATTTAACAATTTAAAATATGATTTAACAGTTTGCTGCTTGTTCCCAAAATACAATTTTGAAAACAAGTTCCTTTAGAATTCTCTGTTCCTTGCTACTCAGTGTGAGATCTTTTCCTCCAGCAACTTTGCAGTCTCTGATAGTTTGTGAGAAATACAGGGTCTCAGGCCCATTCCAGTCTTTTGAATTCAAGTCTGCTTTTTAGCAAGTTTCATAGGTGATTCATAAGTACATTGCAATTTGAGAAGCACCGCTCTGAGGCAATTTTAGGCTCTCAGGAGGATTAAAAATATCAAGAATCCTTTTTTGCCCTGCCTGAGCTTGCTTGTAATGGCAATAAGTTGAAAGCACATGAACTGGCAATTAACAAAAGGCGGTAAGAGTTCAGCACCAAATCAGTAGCCCCCACAGAGAGGACTCTTAAGTGTTCAGAGGAAAGAGCAATCACAGCCAATTAGGTTCACTAGGGAAGATTTCAAGCTCGCTGCCTTCTGGCACTTCACGTTCTTTCAACTTCTAGTCCCTGTCATTGTCTCCTGCAGCCCTAGAGGGCAGTATGGTATAGAGAAAGTCAAGCTCCATCACCTCACCAGAGTTCTCAGGAGCCCTGTAATGCTGAGAAAATCACTTTGGAACTCTCTGAGCCTCAGTTTCCTCACTGGAGGAATCAAAACAATACTTTCCTCAGAGGATTGTTCTAAGGATTCCAGGCAAAATAAGGCAAAGTTTGAAAATAGATACTCAGTATCTCCACTTGGTACTCACTGCCCATGTAATTCACTGCTGTGTTAAGGAAAGCTGTGCTATTTATTGAAGTTCAGTGTGTTAGCACGTTCCATTGAAGCAAAGAAGTCAGAAAGAAGTTGTCAGGAGTCACTGTGTCTTGACAGACAGCTTAATTTCCCAAAAGGTGAGAGGCTTGTAAGCCTTGTCTGCGCCTGGGACTTGGGGAGGTGTGGGAGAGATCTAACCACAGAGATCATCGTTGTTATAGTTAGGAGTTCAGAAAAGTTTCTGGTTTCTTCCTATTCACCCCTCCCCCCATATTCTTTAAATATTTACTTATAATTGTTTTTATTATATCATCAAATTTCTAGAGTATCTTGTTTTTTCTTACTTTTCCAGGTAGACAAACCCATGAGTATTGCAGCCATGATCATTTTTCTATAGGCTGAGGAGTAAAGCAAGGACGCTCAAGTTCTGGCTATGCATCAGACCAGGTCTAGGCTATGCATCAGACCAGACTAGGTCTGACCAGTAAGTACTGGTTTCCAGTCCTACCTATAGCTGAAAAGAATTTCTGGAGGTGAAAAGGTATTTTAAAAAAGCACCCCAGGTGATTTTAATGTACAAAATTAAGAACAGCTAAAAAACTCAGTTTCTTCATTCTAAACTTAGTGTCATTATAAATCAGTCATCACAGGTCTCATACTTCGGTGCAAGTTTAAGCGAAAGATTTCTGCCCCAAAGGTTCCTCTAGCTGTCAACTTGCTCATGTTGTTCTTGTGTTTCCTGAAAATATTTTAAATGGAAACTGTTAGAGTGTGTCAGTTGAGAAAGAAATGACAGCACCGAGAAAAAAAAAGCTAAGTTTTATATCTTTAGGTTTTATTTTCTTCACATTTTAAGTGGACTATGTGAATCCCAGCTGATTTCATCCTATATGTTCCATAGCAATAGAAATACTTGGTAATATTTCATTTGCTCAGACGTTCACTGGCATTTCTAGTTCCTCTTCGGTCCCTTGTAAGCATTTCATTCTCAATATTGGAAGAGGGGTTTAACCATTTCCTTAATATTTGCTTATTTTATAATTTTTATGGTGAATCTTGATAGGCTCTTTTCACCAAAATTAATCAGAAAAACACTTAAGATTCACCAAGGGTAACTGGTTAAGACATGTTGTTTGATGTCAGTATGGTTCCAAGCTCCTTCTGAAGTTAATGTTTGTAAAGTAATAAGCATATTTGAATTCATGTGTAGTGGAGAGGATGAGAGTACATTCCTCCAGGGCTGGAGAGAGGATTAAGTCTGTTAATTTTCAGAAGTGCTATGGGCAATGTTTAGTTTCATTTTATCATTCTGGTGAGAAGGGTCAGTATTTAACTAATGTATTTGAAAATGGGGTAACAGACCAATTGGCACTGGTAGTAAAGTGTTTAAACTATCATTATGAAAATATGAGACTTATACAATAAATAAAACAAACAATAGATGATTCAGTTTATATAGATGATTGAAAATGTGTTATTTTGGCATGTTTCAGAAAGTTTCCTTTTTTTTTCTTTTTTTGCCATAAGTAACGCTCAGGGGCTCTCCCTGGGACTGTGTGTTGGGTGTTAGGTGGTAGAGGTAGGGTATTCCTTTTTTTTTATCACTGGAAGGAGGTGCATGCCTCAAGTGGCATGGTAATGCTGTCGTATTGTAAATAAAAAAGTATTTGTTTTTTAAAAGTGATGGAGAACTATGTGAAAATGATAGAAATGAGTTGGTTATCAGTTGATAACTGAAACATCCTTCGAGAATAAGAACTATAAGCATTATGGCATCATATTATTTTATATGATTTTATCCACATCAAATTCATCAGCACATCTTACTGATTCTGTCTTTATTTTTATTTTTGCTTTTTGGGTCACACCTGGCGATGCACAGGGGTTACTCCTGACTCTGCACTCAGTAATTATTCTTGGTGGTGCTCAGGGGATGCCGGGATTTGAACCAGGCTTGGCTGCGTGCAAGGCAAACGCCTTACCTGCTGTGCTATCGTTCCAGCCCTCTGATTCTGTTTTAAAAGTAGACCTTTACTGTATTGTATGACTGAAACCCTGTCATGAACAGCTTTGTAACTGTGTATCTCATGGTGACTCAATTGAAAAAAAAAGTAGAACTTGAATCTATTTATTTCATTTATGTGATCACTGCTACACATCTAGTTTCTTGCTGTATTTCTTTATCCTACTATTAAGAGAGAAATTCTCTTGTTTCAACTAATCACCAAATAGCAAATTAATCCATATTTTTGTTTTTTGGGCCAGGCCCTGTGGTGCTGATACTGGCTCTGCCTCAAGGATCACTCCCGTCAGTTTTCAGGGAACCATATGTTATGCCATGAATTGAACCCAGATTGGCTGTGTGCAAGGCCGTGTGCATGCCTTACCCACTTTACTTTCTGGCTTCACAAAGTAATCTTTTAAACCATAAATTGAGTCATATGATTTCTACATTTAATCAACCCTATCCATTTCTTTCTTTTGATCCTCCAGAAAGCAATCAGACCTTAACATGACCTAGAATTCATGAATGGATTTGAGCCTACTTACTCTAATTCAGGCTTTGACATTCTCTATTCGGCTCCATTCAGTTCTTGGAGGCAAAGTTCTCTTCAGGTATTGGTGGGTAGACTAACTGGTGGGTTTAGAATCCCTTTTTTTGGCTGTAATTTCCTTTGTGATCCCATTTTTCAAATGGGGCAAATTCTTTTCCAGATATAAGTTTCCATGTCTTCTCTTCAGAGAGGCTCTTCTTAGACAGTCTGTAGAAGGATTCCATCTTATTCTACATACCCACCCTTTGTTATTTTCTTTGAATGCTTCTCAATCATTTTTCTTACTTTTATTTTTAATTTTTAATTAAATTTTTTTAACTGAATCACTGAGATAAACTTACAAAGCTTTCATGATTGAGTTTCAGTCATACAGTATTCCAACACCTATCCTTCCACCAGTCATTTTACTTACTTTTAAGTTACATTGTAACATTGTTTTAAGTTGTGCATCACTGTAAGTCAGCATGTGTATATGATTCATTTCCCTTCACTGCTTCTACTCCAGTTCCACACTTCACCCTGCTATATCTCATTTTACTGCATTTACCACTCCTTTTTCTCTTGTCTTTTTGGTAGCCACTGGTTTGATAGTCTGGATATTATTTTGTCTTATTTAATGTTTTTTGTTTATGTACCATATGTGAATGAGACAATGTGGTATTCATCTTTCTTTAACTTTGTCACAAAGAATAGACCTTGTAGATCCATTCATATTATTTTTTGATAGTCATTCTTACAGGTATGAGGCACCATCTTGTTTTTATTGGTATTTTCCTAATAAGAGTAATGAACCTGTTGGTTTTCTGTTTGTCTTCTTTGGAGAAGTGTCTATTTACAGCCTCTCATCATTTAAAACATTTTTGGATATTTCCACATTTAAAAATATTGTTGGAGCCCCTGCTAATTAAATTTCCTTTATTGTTAACCTTTATGAGTTATTTGCATATTTTGGATATTCTTTTCTTCAGGTATGTTGTACACACACACACACACACACACACACACACACACACACACACATATATCTTTTTTTCCTCCTATTCAGTAAAATGTATTTTCCTTGGTTTTGGATTTTTGTCAGTGGAGTCACACCCAGAAGTGCTCAGGGGACCATGTGGTAACATTTTTTTCCCATTTCAGTGGAGAAGCTCTTTAGTTCGTGTAATTCCTTTTGATTATTCTTACTTTTGTTTACATTGTCATTGGAATTCCCCAGCACATTCTAAAGCTGATGTCTTAAATTTGTTTTTATACTTTTAGGCCTAGCATTCAAGTTTTTAAATTCACTTTGAGTGAATTTTTGTGTACGTTTTTAATTATATTTTAGTTTTCATATAGTTTTCCAGTTTTACCAACACTATTAAAGAAGATTTCCTTGAGCTCTTGTAGACTCTTTTTGGTTGTAAACTAGCTGTCTACATATTTGTGCATATATAGACAGATATGGGCTGGAGCGATAGCACAGTGGGTAAGCATTTGCCTTGCACTCAGCCGACCCGGGTTCGATTCCTCTGCACCTCTCAGAGAGCCCAGCAAGTTACTGAGAATCTCCCACTTGCATGGTAGACCCTGGAAAGCTCCCTGTGGCATATTCGATATGCCAAAACCAGTAACAACAAGTCTCACAACGGAGATGTTACTGGTGCCCACTTGAGCAAATTGATGAACAACAGGTGGACAGTGCTATAGATAGATATGCATGTGTTTGGAGGGGGCTTATTTCGCATCTGTATTGGGCTCCTTTGATCTGTGATTCTGTTTTTATTTCAATTCCATGATGTTTTAGTTACTGTCACCATATATAGACTGCAGTTGGATATATCTTTATTGATATTGCATATCTTTATTTCTTCCTTCTAGATTGTTCTGGCTATTCTTTCTTTTCTTTTTTTTTAAGTTTCAGATAATTTTATTTCCTTTTGTTCTGTGAATAACATCATTGGTGTTTTTATAGAGACTGCATGCAAACTGTACATTGCTTTAGATAGTATAGCAATTTAATTTTAATTGTTTTGGTTTTGTGATAACATCTGGTAGTATTTAAAACTTACTCCTGCTTCTGTTCTCAGGCATCACCCCTGGAAGTGCTTGGGTTACCATATGGGATTTCAGGGATCAAATCTGGATCAGCCACATGCAAGTGGCTTAATCCCTATACTATCTTGTGGCCCATGTAGTTATTTTAATGATGCTAATTCTTCAAAGCCATGAACCTAAAATGTCTTTCCATCTCTTTGTGTCTTTTACTCATTTTAGTTGTTTCTTAACATTTTGTATGCAGGTGTTTTACTTATTAATTTAAATTGATTCTAAGATACTTTATTGTTGTGGTTATGATAGGAAACTATATCATAACAATGAAATAAGAAAATCATATCACAATAATGAAATAAAGAATTTTTGGTTTCATTGTTATTTGTAGAAAAAAGGCTATTTTTATATTTTATAGTCTTCAACTTTTTTGTATTCATTTGTAGTTTCTAATAGCTTTTCACTGGAGGGTTTTGATTCCTTTTACATCTTTTCTTTGTCTAATTGTTATTGTGTCAGTATATTTATAACAAGCAAAATTAAAGTTAATGTCATCACTTTTCCCTTAAAATGTATTCTTGTTAATAATATATTAGTATCATGCCACAGTAGCATTTTAGCTATTTGTTGTTTTAAAAATTCTAAACATTAGGATGTCTTCTGATAATTATATCCTATTACTCATTTCATATTTTTCAGTGAAGTAAGATAATTCTGCGTTTAAAAATGTAAGTAGAATCAGTGAGAAGAACAGTAGCCAGGCTGTGATGTAGGCAGTGGAAAAAGCATCTGCCCAAGCTTATCATTTTCAAACTCTGTTTCTCTTTTCTGTCTTAGAATTCCTTCTAATAGTTTCTTACTGTTGTCCCTCCTCTGGAAATTTCTTGGGAGTTTCTGTTGGCATTAAAAACCAATTTTTTTCTCATATGAATTGTTAAAAATACAATTTTTTTAGTTATATATCTTTCTCTCAGAATTTGGAACATACTTGGTGGTGCATAAGACCCACTGCAGGTTCTGTGATGGGAGACCGCTCCTGGTGGTGGGAACCATGAGTTGTGGGGGCCCAACTCAGGCTTCTTGCATGCAAAGCATGCACTCCAGCCTCTTGCACCATCTCTCTACCTCAATGATTTTTTTTATTAAATTGAAAATATAATTACTATTTTATGGTTTCCTTTGTGATTATTGAAATTATCTTTTATTTTATTAAGTTCTATGTAATAAGTATGTATCATATCAATTATTAAATATATAAACTGGATTTAGTACATAGAAATGATATCATATAATTTTCATACCACTGGTATTTTTACTCCTGCTCCTTTTTTGTTGCTGTTTTATTTGTGGGGGTTTGGCTGGGGGGTGGAGAGGTTGTGGGTCATACCTAGTAGTGCTGAGGGATTATTCCTGGCTCTGTTCCCAGGGATCACTCCTGGTAGGGCTGTGAAATGGGTGAGTGGGGGTAGTGGGGCCATATGCTTTGTTCGGGATCAAACCAGGGTAGGCAATGAGCAAGGCAAGTACCTTGTCTGCTGCACTGAATCCTCCTGTCCATGCATGTTTTTAAGTTAATCTCTTTGGGTTGTTGTTGCACTACAATGTAGAGTTATTTGCCACTAATTTTTGCATAAACTGTGCAATTTCTGAACCCTAGCCAATAGTCTTAGTAATTCTGGAATCTTCATTTTTAATATTCATCAATTCTGTTTTTTAAATTTTTGGTATGTGAGGGGAGCACACCTAGTGGTGCTGAGGGCTTACATCTGGCTCTGAACTAGGGATCACTCCTGTCAGAGCTTCACGGATCTTATGTGGTCATGGGGATCAAACTTGTTTGGCAGCATGCAAGGCAAGCAGTTTACGTGATGCACTGTATCTCTGGTCCTTATTTTGTTTGTTTATTTTTCACTGTAGCAATATTTATTAATTTTTATCTTTTAATTAATAAATATTTATTTGTTAATTTGTACCTATTAATTTTGAATTTTTTCTATAAAATTTTATACATTCTACTGTGTGTGTATGTGTGTGTGTGTGTGTGTGTGTGTGTGTGTGTGAAACTCTGGGTAAGTTCTTCAGTACTATGTTCCAGTTCATCAAATCATTTTAAAATGCTGTTTCCTAGTATCTGTTTAATATGTAACTGAACTTTTTTTAAAAAAATTTTTATTAGTGAAACACCATGAGGTACAGTTGTAGAATTACAAATTTTTGTGCTTGGGTTTCAGTTGTACAATGATCGAGTACCCATCCCTCCACCAGTGCCCATTCTCCACCACCAATGATCCCAATATCCGTCCTACCCCCCACCCCCCCCACCCCCATCTCATCCTGCCTCTGTGGCAGGGCATTCCCTTTTGTTCTTTCTCTCCATTTGGGTACTGTGGTTTGCAAAAGAGGCATTGAGTAGCAATCATGCTCTGTCTATAGCCTACTTTCAGCATACATCTCCCATCCTGGGAGGATCGTCCCACTCACCTTTATTTGGTGCTCCCTTCTCTATCTGAGCTGCCATTTCCCCTAGCATGTGTGGCTGGCCTCCAAGCCATGGAGTAAAACTTATCTCGGCTATTCTTGGGTGTTAGTCTCCTATTTTGTTACTTTATGTTCCCCAGATGAATGCCATCTTTCTATGTCTGTCCTTCTCTTTCTGACTCATTTCGCTTAGCATAATATTTTCCATGTAGTACCACTGTATGTAAATTTCATGACTTCATCTTTTTAAAGAGCTACATAGTACTCCATTGCATAGATGTACCAAAGTTTCTTAAACCAGTCAAATGTTTTCGGGTACTCAGGTTTTTTCCAGATTCTGGCTATTGTAAACAGTGCTGCAATGAACAAACACGCGCAGATGTCACTTCGACTATACCTTTTTGCCTCTCTGGGATATATTCCCAGGAGTGGTATTGCTGGGTCAAATGGGAACTCAATTTCTAGTTTTTTGAGAATCGTTCATATGGTTTTCCAAAAGGGCTGGACCAGTCGGCATTCCCACCAGCAGTGTAGGAGGATCCCTTTCTCATCACATCTGCTCCAACACCAGTTCCTTTGTTCTTTTGGATGTGGGCCATTCTCTGTGGTGTGAGATGATATTTCATTGTTATTTTGATCTGCATCTCCTGATGATTAATGATGTAGAACATTTTCTCATGTGCCTTTTTGCCATTCGGATATCTTCTTTGAGAAAGTTTCTATTCATTTTGTCGCCCTATTTTTTGATGGGGTTGGATGTTTTCTTCTTGTGGAGTTCAACCAGTGCTTTGTACATCCTTGTTAACAACCCCTTGTAGGATGGGTACTTCGTGAATATCCTTTCTGATTCTGTAGACTGTCTTTGTATTTTGGTCACTGTTTCATTGATCTTTCGAATTGTTTCTTTGGTTTCCATGTCATTGATTTCTGTTCTAAGTTTTATGATCTCTTTCCTTCAGCCTGTTTTGTGCTACTTTTGTTGGTCCTTTTCTAAGATCTTGAGCTGTGAAGTCTAGTTGTTTATGTGGGCCATTTCTTCCTTCCTGAGAAATTCTTGCAGAGTTATAAATTTTCCCCTTAACATGGCTTTAGCTGCATCCCATAGGTTCTGGTAGCTTGTGTCTTCATTCTCATTTGTTTCCAGGTATCTTTTGATTTCGTCCTTGACTTCCTTCTTGACCTTCTTCCTTGTTCAACATTGTTCAATATTGACTTGTTTAATTTTCAGGTATTTCATTTGGTTCTCTGTGTCTGCGTGT
Organism: Sorex fumeus; assembly: GCF_029834395.1. Lineage (NCBI taxonomy): Eukaryota > Metazoa > Chordata > Mammalia > Eulipotyphla > Soricidae > Sorex > Sorex fumeus. The sequence continues at coordinate 66,447,706 of NW_026606065.1, read as the reverse complement.
GATTCTCTTCTATTCTCAGTGCATCGTGGTCTGAAAGGATTATTGATACTATTTCTACCTTCCTGACTCTATTGAGGTATGTTTTGTGGCCTAGCACATGGTCTATTTTGGAAAATGCTCCATGTGCACTGGAGAAGAATGTGTATTCTTTCTTTTTGGGGCGTAAAGCCCTGTGTAGGTCTATAAGACCTCTCTCTCTCTTATTTCTTCCTTCAAAGTCAATGTTTCCTTGCTGATTTTTGTTCTTGTTGATCTATCAAGAGGTGATAAGGTGATGTTGAATTCTTTAAGTACTATTGTGTTGCTAGCAATGTCCTCCTTAAAATCTGTTAGCAGTTGTTTTAAATATATAGCTGTTCCCTCATTAGGTGCGTATACATTTAAGAGTGTTATTTCTTCCTGTTGTACGTATCCCTTGATGAAGAGAAAATGGCCTTTACTATCCCTTATAATCTTTTTCAACCTGAAATTTATGTTGTCAGATACTAGTATGGCCACCCCAGCTTTTTTGAGGGAGCTGTTTACTTGCAGGGTTGTTTTCCATCCTTTCACTTTGAATCTGTGTTTGCTCTGGCTGTTGAGATGAGTTCCTTGTAGGCAGCAGAATGTTGGGTTCTGTCTCTGAATCCATTTTGCCACTCTGTGTCTCTTAATTGGTGAATTTAGACCATTGACGTTGAGAGAGATTATTGTTATGGGTTTTTGTGTCATCTTTCTGTAGGGGTCTGTTGTGCTTGTAGGATTTGTTTTGTCTCATAGTAGCCCATTTAGCCCTTTCTTTAGGGCTATGAAGTTTTGTGAAGTCTATGAAGTTCCTGAGCTGTTACTTATCCACAAAATAGTGTACTGTTTCTTCAAGTTTGAGTGAGAGTTTAGCTGGATAGAGTATTCTTGGTGAAGTGTTCATTTCAGTGAGTTTTTTCCACTATATCCCACCATTGCCTTCAGGCTTGGAGGGTTTCCTCTGATAGGTCTGCTGTGAATCTAAGGGGTGCTACTTTGTATGTGATTTCCTTCTTTGACCTTGCTGCTTGCAGTTTTGTGTCTCTATCCACGGCATCCATGATTCTAACTATGATATGTCTGGGGGTGTTTTTGTTTAGGGTCTTTTCTGGCTGGCACCCTTTGGGCTCATTGAATCTGAATGGCTGAATTGTTGAGCTCTGGGAATTTTTCAGCAATGATTTGTTTGACTGTGGCTTTTTCATTGGGATTGTTTCCCTGAGCTTCTGGTACTCCAATGATTCTAATGTTGTTCCTCTTGGAATCATTTCCTAGGACTCTGATTTGCTCTAGAGCTATTTTTAGGTCTCTTGCCATTGTTTATTGTTGCCTGTTGACTTGGTGCAGCTGATCTTCCAGCTCACTGATTCTGTCTTCAGCTGTGGCCGTTCTACTGTTGAGGGCACAGACTGAATTTTTTATTTCATCTAAGGAATCTTTCATTCGTGACATTTCTGTGCTTAGCTTTCCAATTTCTGCTCTCATTTCTTCCCAGATTTTCTCGATTGTCTGATCCATTGTTTCTTTCATGTCCTCCTTCAATTTACTGGATATCTGTCTCACTGTTACATTGAGTTCATTGAACATCTTCATTATTTCATATCTGAATTCTTTCTCAGAGAAGTCCCTTAGGAGAGTAGCATCTAGTGAGGCCTCTGGACTCTTTTCATTTTCCTCCCCTTATGGTGGAGATTTGTGTTGTTTCTTCATGTTGGTGTGGAGGTATGGAGACTGAGATGATACATGAGATTGCTAGATATGAGTGAACTACCTGCAGCCACATTGTGTGGTGGCCCCAAATTAGGCCATGCCCACTTCTCTAGAAGCCACACCCAATTCCGAGGAGGCCACACCCCCTAAGGGTACCTGGTGTATGTGCAGGGGTACAACCTGGGGGAGGAAGAAGAGAGGCACAGTGGTGGGAGCAAACAGGAAGAAGCTCAGGAATTGTGAATGTCCCAGGGTCCTAGAGGACGCCTGGGGCACGTTCAGGGTGAAAATCAAGTCCTGGGTTCGAGTACAGATGGGCTAACTGACCTGGGGGAGGAAGAAGAGTGGCACAGCGTTGGGGGCGAACAGAAAGAGGTTCAGGAATGGTGAATGTTCCAGGGTCCTAGAGGATGCCAGGGGTGTGTTCGCAGCGAAAGCCAAGTCCTGTGTTCGAGTTCAGACAGGCTAACTGACCTGGAAGAGGACAAAGAGTGGCACAGTACTGGGGGAAAACAGGAAGAGGTTCTGAACTTTATTATTTTTAGATCTTTATTTTTAGAGGTCAGAGTTGTATATTTATACTTCTGAAAGTATCTGTTTCCATTACAGTATTTCTAATATAATACAATATTTTACAATACAATTAATGATAGAATTTGATACATATGACATTCACACCACACAGTATTTCACCCCACCAGACTATTCACTTCTCTTCACCATTATCTCAATCCCATGACCTCCCCTGCTTCTTGTTCATTTGTTTTATGAATTTAGATTGTTAACTCATTTTCTCAGGATTCTTTCCTCTAGAAAGTCTTTGAAGTGTGGGTTTAAAATAGCTTCTTGCATGTCATTATGCTTGTCTCTGCTTCTTCCACATGTTAGAAGATATTACCAACCTGAGTGCATTCCTCAAATTTTATTTTGAGATTATAGGATTATACAGGGATGTAAATTCTAAGTGCTCATAGATGTGGATGCTATTCAGAGCTAAGCATTTCTCTCCCTCACCTTTTGCTCAAAGAAGTTTTTCCCTTGTATTTTTACTTACTGATGCTTTTGTCTTATGGGAACTTAGAGTTTCATTGAGTTCTATAATTCAATTTTGTATTTGGTAGGGTTTTGGTTCTTGAGTTTCACAGTCATGAGACTAATTAAACTAGTAGGTAGAGATGTTGAGGGATGGATTGTTAAGTTCCCCTGCAAAGCTTGTGGAAAAGCACTTTCTGTTTCTTTTCCCTAGAATACTCCAATTTCTGTGATTTTTTTATTTGCTCATTCATGTATTAAACATCTTGGGTAAAGGGTTTTGAGAGAGAGTAGAGCAGAAAGGGTGCTTGCCTTGCACATTTTCAACTAGAGTTAAATCTCCAACAGCCAAGGTGGTTCTCTCAACTGCCAGGAATGATTCCTGAACACAAATCCAGGCCTAAGACCTGAACACTAGCAAGAGTGTACCCACCCCCAAATAAATTATGGTAAAGAGTGAAAAGATATTTTTTCGTTGTCTATGCTAGAAAGACTTTCTGGGATTCCATTCTGCTATTTTCATGGTTTATACTGGACACTGTCTTATAACTACTATGCCACTTAATTAAAATGTAGTATTAGTTTCAACTACTATTTGGTGAAATTTTATAACCATTATATATAATAATAGTAGCACTGTAGCACTGTCCTCCCATTGTTCATTGATTTGCTTGAGCGGGCCCAGTAACATCTCCATTGTAAGCCTTGTTACTATTTTTTGGCATATCGAATACATCACGGGTAGCTTGCCAGGCTATGCCATGTAGGCAAGATACTCTTGGTAGCTTGTCGGGCTCTTTGAGAGGGGCAGAGAAATCAAACCCTGTTCGGCTGCATGCAAGGCAAACACCCTACCCACTGTGCTATCACTCCAGCCCACAATAATAGTAATAATAAGAATTATTTTTGGGGGGAGCTTCCAAGCATTGCTCAAGAGGTCTTGAAGCCCTTCCAGGCAATTCTTGTCCAACCAGCTAGTTCAATCCAAGCTTTAAAGCTATGGTGCTTCCTAGCAGGTGCCTGAGGGCTGCAACCTATGATGATCAGGAACCAAGTGTTGCTGGGGCTCCAACTGTGTAAGGCATGCAGCTTAACCCTTGTACTATTTCTCCAGACCCTATAAAATGTTTTAAAATATAATAAAATAAAATAGAATTGTTTTAGTACCAGAGCTCTTTAGTTCTTTATATGTCACCTAATTTAGTGCTCCTAACAACCCATTCTGGCATGTTAATGTCTATCCTGATTTCAGAAATGAGGAAACAGATGTCTTGAAAAGTTAACAGCATCTATCAGCTGGTACTGACAGACTATTTTGGAGCCAGACCTCAACCATGGGTGAAATGACTTTACTGAAGAAATTTTTCTCCTTTTCTCCTATTCTTTGATAATAAGATTTATCAATCACAGACAAATTGACACAGCAGTATAATAAAATTGTATCCTTCAAATTAAAGTGATGCAAACATTTTGTTGTTTCTCTTTCTCTCTGTCTGTCTCTGTCTGTCTGTCTGTTTTGCTCTTCCTCTCTCTCTCTCTCACACACATACATTTACTCTCAGTACAGTTTTTACTATAACATTTGAAGATAAGTTTTAAGGTAATTTTGAAAAATAAGGACTCTCTATCCTTGACAATATTGAGACATCATTTACATAGTGATATTTTAACTATCTTCAAAGTGACTTATTTGGTGAATTATTCTAATTTTCCCTGCAGTGGGGGAAATTCTTTACCCAAGGAGAGGGTTTCTTTTTGCTTTGGATGTTAGGGTTTAGTAAAATGTCTTTCTTAGTAGGTGACTCCATAAATGTCTGGTTAAAATTTAAGATCGTAAGTAAATAGGAGAAAAGGTAAATGTTGTCCAAGATTTAAAAAATTGTACCAATTTAAATGACAGGACAAAAATACATTGAAGGGGCCATTTTTCTCCGAGAGTTATTCTGTAGCCTTTCACCCTCAAAAGGAATGAAGAGAAAACCACTTTGATGTCTATCTGTGTAATTGGTCATTCCTATGTCAGGGACTATTTTGTTCTCCAGTCAGACAGTGATCTCCGAGTATGGAATTCGTCCTCTCTGTGTATTTGTATCCAATATACAATTCCTGTCAAAAAAGTAAGATGAAATAAATTTATTCCAATGAATTATTTATAGTAAATGTATTATATATAGTATATCTAGTAAATATTATATATAGTAAATGTACCTTATTATTGCAATAATTTCTTCTACTAAATCCAATTCTAATGCTTCTGAAACTATTATTGTTTGTCATGACTATATCACTGAAGAATATGTGCAATCTATAGCTGAGGAATGTTTGAAGTGAATGAGGACAAACTTGATTCTATACATTTTATCTCCAACCCAGTGTTTTTCTATGCTTTTTCTTTTGATTCATTGTCTATGAAAGGGACAATTCTACAGATTAAAGTGGACAAGAAGTTAATTATTTTGCAGAATTCCTGACTTTACTTACATAAGGTAAAAGGCAAAGGTCCTCCTGTTGATCATCGATTTGCTCGAGCGGGCCCAGTAAAGTCTCCATTGGAGACTTTGTTGTTACTGTGTCTGGCATATCGAATACGTCACGGGGAGCTTGCCAGGCTCTGCCGTGTGGGTGAGATACTCTCGGTAGCTTGCCGGGCTCTCCGAGAGGGGCAGAGGAATCGAACTCGGGTCGGCCATGTTGGCTGCATGCAAGGCAAACGCCCTACCGCTGTGCTATCGCTCCTCCTTACTTACTTATCATTTAAAAAAATTAACCCAATAGGTATTATCGTAATTTTATTTTTTTTTTTACATTTTTAGTGTTTTGGGGGCCACACCTAACCTTTTTAAGGACTTATACCTGATTCTGCTCAGGGATCACTTCTAGGGGGATCTGGGGACTTTATGTGATGCTGGAGATTGAACCTGAATTGGCTGCATACAAGGCAAGCACTCTACTAGTTGTATCATCTTTCTGGCCCTAACTGCTTCCTCTTTTATTCCCTTTGTTTTAGGGCCACACTCAGGTAATTAGGGACCATTCCAGTTGGCCTCACGAAACCATATGGGGTGCCAGGGTTGGAATTTGGGTCTATTGCTGTAAGACAAGTGTCTTTTACATGCTGTACTGTGGTTTAGGCCTATAGCTACGGCTTTCAGGTCGAGTAACTATAAATGATTATCTTGGTCTTAATAGAATATTAAAATAGACTTTCAAATGAACATACATTGAGATACATATATATTTATAAAATGTATTTTATATGAATTTATATATGTGTATATAAATTATATATTATTTATAATGGGCTGGAGTGATAGCACAGTGGGCATTGGGTAGGGCGTTTGCTTTGCATGCAGCCAACATGGCCGACCCGAGTTCGACTTCTCCGCCCCTCTCAGAGAGCCCAGCAAGCTACCGAGAGTATCTGGCCAGCATTGCAAAGCCTGGCAAGCTACCCGTGATGTATTCGATATGCCAAAAACAGTTACAACAAAGTCTTACAATGGAGACGTTACTGTGCCTGCTCAAGAAAATCGATGAATACTGGGAGGACAGTGACATTATATATAATATGTTCATGCATATACATATATTTCCTCCACTATTTCTTTGTCTCTCTCGGAGAGCCCAGCAAGCGACCAAGAATATCTCGCCCACATGGCAAAGACTGGCAAGCTACCCATGACATATTTGATATGCCAAAACACAGTAACACCAAGTCTCACGATGGAGACGTTACTGGGCCCGCTCGAGCAAATCGATGAACAACGGGAGGACAGTGACAGTGACAGTGATATACATATATAAAAATTCATGCATATTATAGTAGTTTGTGCCTGACTCTCTGCACACTTGAGTGGAAAATCCAGGAAAAGAAAGCGGATGAGTGTGAAATTTTTTGAGACTACAGATGAGAGATGAGGGCTAAGGAGCATGTAGGTGATTGCTTTGAATGGCAGCTAGAGTTATATTCTGTTGAATTTTGTGGCTATTAGGTGCCTAATGCATGAATTGATTGTCCTAGTATATGGATCTAATGGTGGCTTACAGACTGTTACCCCAACACACCAGCTACCAGGCTGTGCTCATATTGAGGCATGTGGAACATTTACTGAAGTTGACATATAAAGTAACACAGTAGCCAGTGAGCATTTGGGTTGATTGACTTTGCCAAACTGCTTTTATTCTATTCCTGAATCTACTTCCACATTCATATTATCTGTCCTTTCTAAAAGCCTACTGTCAATGCACCAACTGCTGCTATATTGTTCCACTCTAACCTCTGAGTTGAAGTTCAAGCTTTTAAAGAAAAGTAAACATGCTAATTTCAGAATGAATTTCTTGTGACACAAATTGGTACTTAATGGTAGTGAAGTGGTATGTTAGTTCAACATATTCCCCCGAAGACATATTTTTCCTCTCTTCTAAGATCTTTTTATTAACCCTGAAACAAAAATATGTTATCTCTCTGGAATTCAGTAATATTTGGTTTGATGTTTACCTCCCTTTATCATCTGTACATCTATTACACAGTGGCAAAGGAAAATGTATTTAATATTGGGTATGGAGTGTAGAAGCACAATGTAACTACTGAAAATCAACCACAAATTTTAGTTTTATTTTATGCACTGTTCAACCATTTCAAAATAACTACTATATAATATTCAGACTCTCCTCAGTGTAAGGTGATTTTCTGAAAAAATTCTTTTATTTTAAAAGATAATTCACTAAGTCTGTATTTCTTTGTATGATTTTTAAACACGTTAAAGGCATATAACATATTTTATTCAGAAACATATTCATTTAGACAAAATTTTTAAACAAAATGGAAATGAAAGTACCAATAAAGTTCAGACCATAAATATATAGAAATAAGAGTATTTAGATAGTGTGAAAATAAAACAAGCAATAAAGCTCATCACAAAAGAGTGAAGAACATGTATTGAGAAATATTTTGACTTTGTTAATGTAAGGATCTGTGTACTCCATCCACGAGTACATAATAAATACAGAACCTACAAATACACAGAGATATTGCATTTACTTTGGGGATGGTGGTGAATCATGTGGCTTTTTAGTGAAAAGTGGCTTCTCAGGAACCTGGGTTGACGCTCGATAGTGTCAGATCCAACAGTATGCTTGCTATTTTTCATTAGTAATCTTGTGAAAGGAAGTTAAGACAGAAGTTACATTCTTATAAGGTATTCTTATCAAATGCAGAAGTGAGAACATACTAGAGAGATAAACAAATCATTGAATGCTTGCAGTATGAGCTAGGAGCTGAGAGAAGCTAGGAAGTTGGGGCTGGTTAGCACTTCAGATGGTTGCTCATATTCCTGGCAGACTATTTCATGCTATAAAATTAAAATGAAAGCAGATTAAATGAAAATATAAATGAAAAGAGAAAGTTCATTTTTCTGTTTTGTTTTTGAGCCACACATGGTGGTACTCAGGGGCCTACCACTGGCTCTTTGACTGCAGGTCACTCCTGGTAGTACCAAGAGGGGACATATGCTTGGGATCAAACCATTGTATTGGATAGTTTTGTGAACCCTCATCTAAAATATGGAATTGTTGACATCTATCATGGAGTTGGTTCGAAGATTGACATATGTACTAAAGTCCCTATCTGATGCCAAGTACAGTTGTGGTAATTTGGTGTTAAATTAGTAAGTACTTAGGTGTTGTTGTCTCTACTACTCTAAGCATCATCCCATGGAAATAGCACTTGTCTGACATATATGTAGGAGAACAGCGAGGCATGTTATAGAAGCTCGCGAGCAGTATTCTTGGATTCATCATTCCAATTCTCCAGGTGAGATCTTCTGTACTTGGCTGCCAGGGAAGACCCAGGGTGTTTGCAACTGTGATGACTCTCCAGATTGCTGCATATGGATGCTCACAGGTCCTGACTTACTCCTTGAATCATACAGCCTACAATTACTTGTTCCACACGGAAGGGGTGGAACACAATTTCTCCAAATATCTCCCTTAGGAAGGCACCCAAGTAACTTACATTGCAATGAAGCTCAGTGTTACCTGCTTTCTATAAGCCCCTCTCTTGAGGGTACAGAAGCTGTAGCAAGAAACACATAGCTATGCCTCCAACATCTCTTGAGTTCCAGATTAATTTCTCCCATGGGGAAAACAGCTTCTTCCTAGACCCCTTCCCAAAGGAAAGTGGCTCAGGCCACTTACCTACCATTTGTTTGAATCTCAAGGTAGAAGCAAAGCTTCTTCTTTGAAGCCATCATTTCAATAGAAAGACCTTGTTTTCTGTATTATTATTTTTCCCATTATTGATAACTTCATGTTTTAGTTGTTATTATCTTTACATGTAGCCAGCAAGAACCTTGATGACAAAATAGATGTTCTTGGTTTTGAGTGGGGAGAGAAGGCATACATGGATTGAATAGGGTTTACTCCTGGATTTACACTCAGAGGTAACTCTTGGTGGGATTCAGAGGACCCTGTGGGTTCCAGGGATAGAATAAAGATAAGCTATGTACAAGGCAAGTGTCCCACCTATTGTACTATCTTGCCCAGAACACCTTAAAAGTTTTTTAAAGCAATTTTTAGTCACCATGGTTTATAATATTATTAATGGAAGGTCTCATACGTAATAAAATCTAACACTACACTTTCCCCACTACCTTTCATCAACCCATCTTATCTCCCCATCCCTTTTATGTGATAAGCTTTCAACTGAAGACACAGTCTCAGTTTCTGTTACCTTGTGGCATTTGTTAGAGCCCTACTCTGTTTTGTTCTGTGTCTTACCCTCTGCTGACTAAATTTACTTAGCTTGATACTCTTCAGATCCATCCTCACATAACAGATTGCATGATTTAATCATTTCTTATGGATGAGTAGTTTTCCATTGTATATTTATTTATTATATATTTCCATTTTATATACCCTAGTTTCTTTGTTCAATGATCTCTTCTTGGACACTTGGGTTCTTTCCAGATTTTGGCTATTGTGACTAGTAATGTCATGAAAATAGCAGTGCAAATGTCTTAAGAGTTTCAAGGCCGTGGGTATGGATGCCAACAAATGTAATTGCTGGGTTATGGAAGTTCAGTTCCTAGTTTTTATGAGCAGTGTTGATATTGTTTTTCAAAGAGGTTGGTCCAGTCAACATTCCAGCAACAATGAATGAGGATCCCTGTGTCTTTCCATTCACACTAATACTAGTTGTTTTTGCTCTTTTGTGATGTGTACCATCTCAATGGTGCAGGATGGTATCTCGTTGTTTTGATTTGCATTTTATTGATAAATGAAATAATCTTTTTCATATACTTTTGACCCACCTGTAAGTCTCCTCTGAGGAAGTTTCTGTTCATCTCTTTCTCCCATGTTTTGATGGGTTGTATTTCTCCTTTAAAGTTCTATGGCTGATATATATATATATCTATATCTATATCTTGGATATAGATATATATATATATATCTTGGATATTAACCCTTTGTCATATGAGTGGTGGGAAGATATTTTATTTCAGCCTTTGTGGTGTATTTATATTTTTGTTGTTTCTTTTTCAATGCAGAAGCTTCTTAGTCTGATGTAGTCACATTTTTTTATCATTGCTTTTGTTTGCCAAAGACATTGAATCATTGACAATATTTCTAGATTCAATGTAGTGTCGTGTTCTACCTAAGTTTTACTCAATATAATTTATGGATTTAGTTATTATATCATTTAATCACTTGATCACTTGACATCCCGCTGCTAATCGGTTTGCTTGAGTGGGCACCAGTAATGTCTTCATTCGTTCCTGTCACGTGCTAGTGTAGCCCAATAGCGTCTGCTCGCTCCAGGAACACAAAGAGCCGCAAACCATTCATTCAGGGTCTTGAAGAAGAAATCTGACCATCTCATAGGTGGGCAGCCATGTGATCTTTTGACGTCCCATGGAATCCTGTCTGTAATGGCTCTAGTTCAGCAGTCGTCTCCAAATCGCATTATGTGTCCAGTCCATCTGATTTTCGATACCTTGGCAAATGATACAGTGTCCCTGATTCTCGATTGTCGACGGAGATTGGAACTTTGGATTCCTTCTCTCACTTGAGTGAAGCGTGATACTCCAACCATCGCTCTTTTGATTCCTATTTGGGATACCCAAATAGCGTTCTGATTCTGTTTTCAAAGGGTCCAGGTCTCCGAGGCATGTGTTAATTCAGGAAGAATAGTGGAGTCGAAGAAATGTGTCCAGAGCCAAAGGTTCTTCATCCTCTTAGCTATTTCTACGATGCTCTTGAAGGCATTCCAAGCTGCTCTTTTCCTCCTTTACAACTCAGGTGCCAGGTCATTCGTCATGTTGAGTACTCAACCTAGGTACATATAACTGCTGCATTTGGAGATGTTCATTCCGTTGAGAGTGAATGGAACATCAGGAACAAGTACATTTCTCATAAACGTTGCTTTGTGACATTCAGCTGTAGTCCGACATTTCCACACTCACAGTTGAAGTGGTCAGCATTTGTGTTGCTTGGCTAATGTTTGGTATTATTAGAACAATGTCATCAGCAAAGCGAAGGTGGTGTAGTTGCTGACTGTGTATCGTCATTCCAATTCCTTCCCATTCCAGTCCTCAAATGACGTTCTCGAGAGTGGCACTGCAGAGTTTCAGTGAAATGAAATGAGAAGGCATCAATCACGCCATGCCATTTTTGACACTGGAGAAGGACTGTTCCTCAGAAAATGTGACAAAAGAGGCGTTGGTGGTGTCGGTGTCCTTGTCAACATGAACTTGGCCATGAGCATTGATTCATTCGAATGCCTAACAAACTGAATAGGATGATTATACTTGAATAGATTTGGCTCACTGTTGGGAGTTTCTATCTTCTTTGTCTATGCACCAACATCCAATTATGATGAAGAATAAATTGAGAAGTTCTACATGTAGCTGGAGAAGTTCTATGAAGAAGACCACATCTTCTAAAGATCATTGTTGTTGATTTTAATGTCAAGACCCATGGCCTAGAATGAAATGAATAGGGTGAGAGACTGTCTGAGTTCATCATGTCGACCAAGACCATCCATGGTAACTCAAAATTCCAGAAGGCTGAATCTAAATGTTGGGCAGGAGAGTCTCCTGGTGGAAAGTTCCACAACGAAACTGACCACATAATATTCAACTGATGGTTTTGTCTGACCTATGATGCCGTTGTTGCAAATTCCAAATGGGATCAGACCACTATCTCCTTCATGCAAAATTCTAATTAATGGAGTGGGAGAAATGGCTGCAAAGTTTAAGAAGAGATCCGAGAACGAACACCAACTGGGAGCTCTTTGGCTCTATTGCAGCAACATGGGAAGATGCCGTCGTTGACAACATTGAGGAAGAATATGATTGACTGGTTCAGCACTTCCATGATTGTGCGAGGAATGCCTAGAGAGAGAGATAGCCACAAAAAGACGCCTGTCTTTGAAAACTCTTGAGCTCATTTGCCAACGTAGCTTGGCACAAGACTCACGCAACTGCAAGTGAATGTTTGAGCTCTCAAAGCAGTGCAGAGAAGCAATCAAGGAAGACCTCAAAGAGAGAAAAGCAGCAGTGTTGGCAGATGTAGCAGAAGCAGGGAAAAGCATTTGCAATGCCTGCCTGTCCTTCGCCAACCACAAGACCCAAATGACTGCCCTCCAACATCCTGATGGATCTATCATATCTTCCAGAACGATAATGGAGAAGATTATCCATGACTTCTACTCAGATCTCTTCGATCGCCACGACCACCTGTCCACATACCACATTCTGCAGGATGGATATGTCGTTTCCAATGTTCTCCCTTCTGAAATCCAACACGCCATTTTCTCAGTAAAGAAGCTAACAGCACCTGGCCCAGGCAAGGTCAGACCTGAACACATGAAGAATGTGCCATCAGTACTCATCAATACACTGGCTCAGCTCTTCACATGTTACCTATCTGAATACAAGGTCCCGTCCCAATGGAAAACCAGCAGGACTGTTCTACTGTGCAAGAAGGAAGACATCCACGACATTGGCAACTATCGCCCAATTTGCCTGTTGTCTGTCCTATACAAGTCTGTCCTCTACTCAAGTCATCCTGAATAGGATTGGCAGAACACTAGATGAAGGACAACCATGAGAGCAAGCCAGGTTCTGAAAAGGATTCAGCATGTTCGACCATATCCACACTCTAACCAAGCTCATTGAGGTTTCTCGGGAGTTCAAGATGCCGCTCTGTCTAATGTTCTTTTATTTAAAGAAGGCATTTGATTCTGTTGAGACTGAAGCAGTCATTGAAGCCCTAGCCAAACAGGGCATTCAAACTCAGTACATCAGGATCCTCCATGAGCTGTATTACAGATGCACCACCAGGATCTCACCGTTCTGCAAGGAAGTGATCATCGATATAAAGAGAGGGGTTTGGCAGGGTGATACCATTTCACTGAAAGTTCTTATATAGAGGTCTCTAATATATTTTAATATTTTATTTTTATTTATTCTTTCGGCTTTTTTGAATCACACCCGGCAATGCTCAGTAGTTATTCCTGCCTCTGCAGTCCTGGAATTACTCCTGGCAGTGCTCAGAGGACAGTATAAGATGCTAGCGATCGAACTTGAGTTGGACGTATGTAAGGCACATACCCTCCCCCACTGTACTCTAGCTCCACACCCTCCCTGTACTTTAATATTTTAACTTTAGTGTATGGAGTTAGAAAGTCATCTGAAGTAAATTTCATTTTTACATGTGGCTAACCAGTTTTCCAATAGAAGAGGCTTTCCTTGTTTCACTTCATTCTTTCACTCCTTTGTCAAAGATTAAATCTCTGTATACCTATGGATCTGTCTCAGGACTCTGAATTTTATTCCATCTGTATATGTCCTTTTCCCACTACCACACTATTTTGATTAGTATAGCATTATAGTACATTTTGAAGTTGACAAAACAGATGCCTACCATCTTTCCCCTTAGTATTTCTTTGACTGTTGGGGGCTATTACTCCTATAAATTTCAACTGTGTGTATATATATGTATATATATATTTTTAAATGTGAGTATTTTTATAGGGACTGCAGAATGATCTGAGCAAGATTATTATTTTGACGATGTAAATCCTTCCAATTCATGGACAGGGGAGAGGATGTGTTTCCATTTTCTCATGTCATCTTTTATTTAATTTAGCAGTGATTTGCAGTCTTCTCTGCACAACTCTTCAATCTCTTTTGTTAATCTCATTCTCAGTAATGGTTTTTTGAGGCATACTTGTAAATGGTAATTTATTTTTAATTTCTAATTCATTATTTGCATATAGAAAGGCTATGTATTTCTCTGTTAATTTTGTAGGCTGCCATTTATTGCTCAATTTTATTATTTGTAGGGACTTTTTAATAAAGTATTTATGGTTTTCTAAGTATAGTACCCTGTCATCTACAAATAATGAGATTTGACTTTTTTATTCTAATCTGGATGTCCTTGAATAATCTTTTATTCCTTGATTGTTATGACATAGACTTCCATTACTATATTGCATAATAGTGGTGATCCTTGTTTCTAACTCTGGAGGGAAAAATTTAGTTTTATACTATTGAGCACAATGTTTGCTGTGGACTTGTGGTGTGTGACTTTATGTTGAGGAAAGTTTTTTCACTCCCATTTTTCTGAGTTTTCATCAGGAATAGATGTTGGAGCTTGTCAAAAGCTTTGTTGTCATCTATTTGATGTGACCATGATTTTTATTTTTCCATGAATTGATATGGTATATTTGTTGATTGACTTGTATGTATTAAACGATGTTTGCATCCTGAGGATGATTTCTATTTGGCCACAGTGCATGGTATTTTTCATGTGTGGTTCGATTCTGTTTGCTAATATTTTATTTAGAATATTTGAAATCACTTTTATTAGGGATATAGGTCTATAGTATTCCTATATTATGAAGTCTCTGTATGCTTTTTTTTTTTTTTTTTGCTTTTTGGGTCACACCTGTTGATGCACAGGAGTTACTCCTGGCTCTGCACTCAGCAGTTACTCCTGGTGGTGCTCAGGGATATGGGATGCTGGGAATCAAACCCTGGTCAGTCACGTGCAAGGCAAACGCCCTACCCGCTGTGCTATCTCTCCAGCCCCTCTGTATGCTTTTTGTGTCATGGTAATATTTGCCTCAGAGAAATTGGGAGAATTTCTGTTCTTAACTTTCTGAAAAATCCTAAAAAATAAACGAGTTATGTCTTCTTTAAAGCTTTCTAATAACTCAGTATCACTTGGACCTGGCATTTTATTTTTGAGCTGACTTTTGATTAACATTTTGATTTCCCAAATAATTATAGGTGCTTTGTTTCTTCTTGGTTCAGTCTCGGGAGGTTATAGGCATCCAACAATTTATCTATTGCTTGTAGTTTATCTAGATTTGTGGCATGAATATTATTGACAATCATTTGAATTTATATGGTATCTGTAATGGTATCTCCCCTTTCATTTCTGACTCAGTTTACTAGGGTTATCTTTCCTTGTGATTTTTTCCCCCATTTCCATTCATGATTAACTTTAACTTTCAACACATCATTGTCTGAGAAGAGTTGATAAAATTTCTATCCTATTAATTTTTTGAATGTTTTGTGACCCAGCAGGTGGTATATCTTGGAGAAAGGCCATGTGCACACCATAAGCACTGAAATGTGTATTTGACTTTTGGGAAATAGTTTTTAAATCCTTTAAAATTAAATCTATGTTTCTCTGAGGGGCAGTGGTTCAATTACACTCAGTGATGATCAAGGGCTGCCACTGACACTGTTTTCAGGAGTGGCTAGTGATAGTGTTCAGGGCACCATTTGCAGTGTCAGGGGTCAGTCACATGTAAGCAAGTGCTTTATCTCCTGTACTATCTTTCCACCCTAAATGTCCTCAGTATTATGTTCTTAAGATGAAGCACGAAGCATAATCACTGATATAGAGAATTTTTTTTCTTTTTGGGTTATACCTGGGTTTGCATTCAGAAATTACTCCTGGTGGTGCTTTGGGGACAATATGGGATGCAAGGGTCCGCCATATGCAAGGCAAGCACCCTTCCCAGTGTAGAGAAATTTGGAGGAATCAAAAAGTACATCTTCTCCCTATCATGCTGGATTGACTTACCTTAGTACTTCCCTACACTTTTTTTAGTTCTGAAGAGCCATGTTCCCTGTGAAACTGGAGTCCAGATCACTTTCAGTACCAGCTGCCTTGCAGTGACAAACCTCACTTACCTGAGCTCTTTACCATGACCTGTGCAGATACACATCTGGAGAACTGGTGGATAGTGTGTGGCCACGAGTCTACACCAGGCTTAGGTGCCAGCACACCACCTGCAGTGCGACACCCCAGTATAGCCTGAGATGCTCTTTCCCTGCTATAAACAGAGTGGCTTGCATTGCTTCAGTGGTTTTTCTCATCTTGGCAAGAAATGGAATCAGCTATTGTCTGGGTCAATTCTAGCTCCAATCTCCATGTTTGTATTCAAAGGTTAATTGATTTACACCTGCACATTCCCAGCTTGGCTTCCCCTAGAAAAACAGCACAATGAGAACTGTATTTCTACCCTCATATCCTTTGTAGCATCAAGAGCACAGACTATCTCTTTATTTGAAGCCAAACGCTCATTCCCATTTGAGAGACAGTTGCGGTTGGCAGTAAGTAGTGACTGGCTGGATAACTGCTTGTTCTGAAACCCTTGAAGATATTGCTCGGTCTTTCTATTTGCTGTGGCTGGTGGAGAAGAATTCCTTATTTTCTCAGGGCAGCCTTTAATGAGCACTCGATGGCTTTTTGTTGTTGCTCTGCCACAGACTGTGGGGAAAGGCAGCACCAGGAATCATACATTTTCATTTGTAGAAGTATTTTGTTTTGAACCCTGTCAGAAATAACACTGCCTTTGGGACACAGAAAATCCAATTTGATAGCAATGTTTCTGCCTTTTTTCTCTTTGACACATTGTGTCAGGGTACGGTCTTTGGACCTCAGCTATTTTTCTCTAGAAAGTAATTTGGGACAGATTTTTTTGTTGTTGTTAGTAATGACTTTGAATTAAGTATATTTATAAGCAGTCCTGTCCTAAAATGACCCAAGTCAATACCCAACATTATGAAAGGTGGGGAGGAGAAAGGAGGATAGTAATTAATCCATATGTGTTTCCTGGGAATGCCTTGAGACTAAAGTAGCGTGTAATTATTTGAGAACTCCCAACCCCCGCCCCATTAATTCTTATGTAAGATACTGTGTAAGCAAGAAAACGGATTTGGGTGCTGACAGAAAAAAAAATCAAAAGATTCACCTCAAATTACTAGTGTCTAAACAGCTCTCTTTTCTCCCCCACCCCCGCCTTCTGTGTGTGCTCTGTGTGTGTGTGTGTGTGTTTGGGTCACATCTCGGGTGTTCAGGGGTTATTCCTGGTGGTTCTTGGGAGACCATATATGGTGCCTAGGGATCCAACTGCATTGGGCTACATGCAAGGCAAACACCTTCCCATCTCTCTCTGCCTCTGGCTTTTACTGCCTTCTGAGCAGAAGACAAGCACTAGCCAAGGGACTATTCCCATATAATCAGATCTTTTGGACAGTTTGCAAGTAGTCATTCATTTGACTTGTTTGTTAATGCAGCCATGTACTTAAGTATCTACTGCAGGTCACACAGAGGTGACAAGAATAAGACCTGGATTTTCAATTTAAGTTCTTATTACTGGGCTGGAATGTAGTATAATAGAGAAGGCACTTGCCTTGTACACGTCCAAACTGGGTTTGATTTTGCTGGCACCACAGATGGTTCCCTGACTTTAAGAAGAGTGATAGGACTGGAGCAATAGCACAGTGGTAGGGAGTTTGCCTTGCATGCAGCCAACATGGCCGACCCAAGTTCGATTCCTCCGCCCCTCTCGGAGAGCCTGGCAAGCTACCGAGAGTATCTCACCCACACGGCAGAGCTCCCTGTGACGTATTCGATATGCCAAACACAGTAACAGCAAAGTCTCCAATGGAGACGTTACTGGGCCTGCTCGAGCAAATCGATGATCAATGGGAGGGCCTTTACCTTACCTTACCTTAAGAGGAGTGAACCCTGAATATAGAGTAAGAAGTTAGCCTTGAGTACTGATGGGTATGGCCCCCCCAAACAAATTTCTTGTTACCTGGAAGGAAATAGAGACATGAATAAACCAGTGCAGTGAAGCATTAGAGGTACTGAACTTTAGTTCTGTGCCAATAATACAACATCAACTTGTGGCTGTATCTCATTCCTCCCACCTTTCTTTGGGTGTGTGTTAAACTCTTTAAAGAAATTTTCCAGACATTTTATTTTTCTAATCATTCTTTTCCATTGGGCTGGAGCGATAGCACAGTGGGTAGGGCCTTTGCCTTGCAAACGGCCAACATGGCCGACCCGAGTTCGATTCCTCCTCCTCTCTCGGAGAGCCCGGCAAGCTACCGAGAGTATCTCACCCGCACGGCAAAGCCTGGCAAGCTACTGGTGTCATATTCGATATGCCAAACACAGTAACTGGAGACGTTACTGGGCCCACTCGAGCAAATCGATGAACAACGGGAGGACAGTGACAGGACTGTGACAGTGACAATCATTCTTTTCCATATTGAATTTTAATATCAGGTATACCATATTTTTAATACTATATGTTTATTTGTGCTATATATAAGCAAAAAAGAGCAAACATTACTTACTTTTGCCTTCCCACACCAATGCTTGCTCACTTAGATGTAATATTATTCTCACTGAAAATAGATGACTGGAAGTCAGACATCACTTCTCACTCAGGAGAGTTTAGTAGGTCCTCACATTCCACTAGGATCTAACATTTTATATGATGAGTAGGCATGCTCTCATTAGGTGTAAGAATAGGGAAACAAAGCACCAAACTTCAGAGACATGACAAACACAAACAAACACTGTCCTCCTATTGTTGATCAATTTGCTTGAGCAGGGCCAGTAACGTCTCCATTTTGAGACTTGTTGTTACTGTGTTTGGCATATTGAATATATCTTTGCTTTGCAGGCGAGATACTCTCGGTAGCTTGCCGGGCTCTCTGAGAGGGGTAGAGAAATCAAACCTGGCTCGGCCGGGCTGGCTGCGTGCAAGGCAAACACCCTACCACTGTGCTATAGCTTAGAGACATAACAGAAGCACCAAAATTTAGAGTGATGACAGGAATAGCTTCACTTGCAGTATGCACAAGTAGGAAGAAACCACTTTTACACTGAATTCTTTTCAAGGTGCTGTTTACATGATTCGCCTATCATGTGCTCCAAGAGCAGTAATTGTCATTCAGGTGAATATCTGTAGTATCTGGGAATATTATTATTTATGTGATACTCTTGGACAAAAAAGATTTTCCAAGAATGTTAGAAATTAAAAAAAGTGCAATACAGAGCCAGGAGTAATCCCTGAGCATAGCCGGTTATGTCCCCCCCCCCACACAAATAAATAAATCAAACATCTTCTTTTGACAGTAAAATAAAGCGTACAATAATTTGTTTATTGCAGAAATATCTGTTAAATGTCGAGGATTGGAGGGAGAAATGAATAGGAGAATGTGGGGCATTTTTAGGGTGGTGACATTTCTCTTTATGATATGATAATGGGCAATTTCTGTCATTGCCCATTTGTCCAAATCCATAAAATGTTCATCACTAAAAGTGAGCTGTAATGTTAACTATAGATTTTGGGTGATAATAATGTGCTCCTGTAGAATCAAGGGAAACAGTTGTGTGGGGGAGAAGACGCACAAGTGGAGACAGGAAGTACCTGGGAAATTTCTTTTATTTATTTATTTATTAATTTTTTAAAAATTTTATTAGTTCACAATGCGATAGCACAGGGCTGGAGTGATAGCACAGTGGGTAGGGCATTTGCCTTGTATGCAACCGAATCGGGTTTGATTCCTTTGTCCCTCTTGGAAAGCCCAGCAAGCAACCAAGAGCACAGCAAAGCCTGACAACTCCCTGTGGTGTATTCGATATGCCAAACACAGTAACAACAAGTCTCACAATGGAAACGTTACTGGTTCCCACTTGAGCAAAGCAATGAACAATAGGAGGACAGTGCTACAGTACTACAGTTCACAATATTTGATTACATTGGGCTGGAGCGATAACACAATGGGTACAGTATTTGCCTTGCATGCGGTTGAGATGGCCGACCCGAGTTTGATTCCTCCGCCCCTCTTGGAGAGCACTGTAAGCTACCGAGAGTGTTTTGCCCACACAGCAAAGCCTGGCAAGCTACTTGTGATGTAGTGATGTATTCGATATGCAAAACACAGTAACAAGTCTCACAATGTTACTGGGCCCGCTTGAGCAAAATCGATGAACAATGGGAGGACAGTGACAGTGAATATTTAAACACCAATCTTACCACCATTACACCTTCTTACCACCAAAATCAGGATGTTTCCAACCCAAACCCCAATCCCTGTTCCAAAACACAACTGAAAGAATATATTTTGTATTGTCTTTTTTGAAGAACTGCTGAACATGCTTGCAAAAGAGTGTTCATACAGGAAACAGTGTGAAGATTGTTCTATTTTGGTAGGAGCCATTAAGACATTCTATAGGATATCACTAACATGTTGTTGCAGTTTAGGTGATGTGAGCTTTGGTCTATATATGTGAAAATATGTATATATGCATATATATATATATATTTCCCTCTATGATTTCTTGCCTACTGTCTGAACCCCATCAAATGTGGTGTGGCAATCATGAAGAATGGATAGGGAGTGTCTTATGATGTGTTCATGGCCATGTGGTCCAGGAACATGTTCACTCATATGTGTGGCTCAGCCTGAGTGAGTAGGGAGCAGCCTGCAGGGTGGAGGCAGTTGGGTTGTGGAGGTTGGCTGCCAGGACTGGATCCCTTGAAGAGGGCTCTTACTCGCCCCCCTCTGAGGCACCCCAAGAGAAAATAGCCTGGCACAGAGTCTGGTGGCATGACTATGGGGACCTCATTTTATAACCTGCAACTTTACTATACAAGTCTATTGTTTCTAGGAGTTTCTGGTAGAGGCTATAGGGTTCTCTAAATATAGTATCATGTCATCTGCAAATTGTGAGAGTTTGATTTCTTTCTATTAACTAAGGAGGTAAAGGACCTATACAAAGAAAATTCTACAAAATGCTACTTCAAGAAATAAAAGAGGACACGAGGAAATAGAAACGTATCCCCTGCTCATGTATTGGGAGAATTAATATTGTCAAAATGGCAATACCCCCAAAGCATTGTACAGATTCAATGCTATCCCTACAAGGGTACCCATGACATTCCTCAAAGAAATTGATCAAATTCTACTGAAATTCATAAGGAACAATAAACCTCCGTGAATAGCAAAAGAAATTCTTGGGAAGAAAAAGATGGGGACGGGGAAATCACCTTCCCCAACTTCAAACTCTATTACAAAATGGTAATAATTAAAACAGCATGGTATTGGAAAAAAGCAGATCCACAGACCAGTGGAATAGGGTTGAATATCCTTATACACACCCTAAAATATATGAGCATATAATCTTTGATAAGGGAGCAAGAAATGCGATGTGGAATAAAGAAAGCCTATTTAACAAATGGTGTTTGCAAAACTGGATATTTATACGCAAAAAAGGGGCTCAGATCTCTACCTAACACTATGCACAAAAGTCAGATCAAAATGGATTAAAGACCTCAACATAAGACCAGAATTCATAAGGTACATTGAAGAAAAGGTCAGCAAAACCCTCCACAACACTGAAGCTAAGGATATCTTCAAGGACGAAATGCTATTGACCAAGCAAGTGGAAACAGAGATAAACAAATCAAATATCTTAAACTAAGAAGCTTCTGTACCTCCAAAGAACAGTGACCATGATACAAAGACAGTCTACAGAATGGGAAAGGTAATTCACCCAATACCCCTCCAATAAGGGATTAGTATCAAGTATATAGAGAAGACACTGGTTGAACTCTACAAGAAGAAAACATACAATACCATCAGAAAATGGGATGATACAATGAACAGAAACTTTCTGAAAGAAATTTAAATGGCCAAAAAGCACATGAAAAAATGCTCTTCATCACTAGCATCAGGGAGATGCAGATCAAAAAACTATGAGATATCATCTCACACCACAGAGATTTGCACACATACAAAAGAACAAAAGCAACAAATGTTGGCGTGGATGTGGGGAGAAGGGGACTCTTCTTCATTGCTGTTGGGAATGCCGACTGGTTTAGCCCTTTTGGAAAACAGTATGGACGGTTCTCAAAAAAATTAGAAATTGAGCTCCCATTTGACCCAGCAATACTACTCCTGGGAATATATCCTGGAGATTCAAAAAAGTACAGTAGAAATGGTATCTGTACTTGTATGTTTATGGTAGCACTATTTACAATGGCTAGAATCTGGAAAAAACCCAAGTGCCCGAGAATAGATGACTGGTTAAAGAAACTTTGGTATTTATGCAGCTGTTAGAA
This sequence comes from Sorex fumeus, assembly GCF_029834395.1. Lineage (NCBI taxonomy): Eukaryota > Metazoa > Chordata > Mammalia > Eulipotyphla > Soricidae > Sorex > Sorex fumeus. The sequence continues at coordinate 66,425,511 of NW_026606065.1, read as the reverse complement.
AAAAAATGAAATCAGGAAATTTGCATATAAGTGGATCACTAGGAAGTAACATGCTAAGTGAAATGGATCAGAATGAGAGGGACAGACATAAAAGGACTGCACTCATTTGTGGAATATAAAGTAACATAATATGAGACTAACACCTAAGGACAGTAGAAATAAGCTCAGTAGGATCGCCCCATGGTTTGGAAACTGATCTCATGCACTGGGGGAAAAGCTAGCTAGGATGGAGAAGGGAGCACAAAGTAAATGAAGGTTGAAGAGATTGCTTGGGATAAGATGCATGCTGAAAGTAGACTATGTACCAAACATGATGGCTGCTTGGTACCTGTATTGCAAACTATAACACCCAAAAGGACACAGAGAGTAAGAGGGAATATGCCTGTCACAGAGGTAGGGGGTGGGAAGGGGTGAGGGTGGGGGGAGGGATACTAGAAACATTGGTAGTGGAGAATGGGCACTAGTGGAAGTATAGGTACTTAAACATTGTTTGAATGAAACACAATCATGAAATTTTTAAAGTCTGTAACTGTATCTCATGGTGATTTATTAAAAATATTATTTAATTAAAAGAAAGAAACTGAGGACAGTTACTACAAAACAGTGTTGCAACCCTTCAGACACTTTCCAGATTTAGTCCGTTCACAGATTAATTCTTTTAGTTCACAGATCTTTTAAGCAAAGGCAAGATTTTTTTGAGGTTAAATTCACCTATGTGGCTAACATAGACTTTAAATCTTCTCCCAATCTTCCTCAAAGAGATCTTTTGTTATTTACTGGTGTCAGCACATTGGGAAAGAGAACTAAATACACTTTACGGTTCGGAAATAACACAAATTTTTGATTTTTATAAGCATTTAATAGTTTACCGATGAGATTAAGGTCTTGAATGCATCAGATATTTTATGGAAGCTTGATTTATGTGCTTTCAGTGAGGACTTGTTGGTCTCTAAACCTATCATGTGGTTATTTACTCAAGTGTGGCATTTATAGTTGGAGAAGTCATAATGAGTTGAAGGTACTGGTTACTTGACCCACAGAGAAAGTGGTCTGTCCTGAGATTACATATTAATAAGACTAAGAGAGGGATTGCTCAACAACTGCTAGGATGTCCTTTGCACACCAAAATAATATATTGAAAAAAAGTATAAAATTTTTGGGGGGATTTTATGCATGAAATTTATGCCACGGTCAAACATTTGAAGGATTTAGTACAAGATCCTTAGTGCTGATTATTTTTTAAAAATTTTTATTAGTGAGACACCATGAGGTACAGTTGTAGACTTACAAATTTTTGTGCTTGGGTTTCAATTATAAAATAATCAAATACCCATCCCTCCACCAGTGCCCATTTCCCACCACCACTGATCCCAGTATCCCTCCCACCCCCTAACTTCCCATCCCACCCTGCCTCTGTGGCAGGGCATTCCCCTCTGTTCTCTCTCTCCTTTTGGGCTGACTGGTGCAGCCCTTTTGGAAAACAGTATGGACGATTCTCCAAAAATTAGAAATTGAGCTCCCATTTGACCCAGCAATACCACTCCTGGGAATATATCCCAGAAAGGCAAAAAAGTATAGTCAAAGTGACATCTGCACTTATTTGTTCATTGCAGCACTCTTTACAATAGCCAGAATCTGGAAAAAACACCACTGATGTTTCATCTTTTACCCGAGAACAGATGACTGGTTAAAGAAACTTTGGTACATTTACACAATGGAGTACTATGTAGCTGTTAGAAAAGATGAAGTCATGAAATTTACCTACAAGTGGTACTACATGGAAATTATCATGCTAAGTGAAATGAGCCAGAAAGAGAGGGATAGACTTAGTGCTGATTCTTGATCACATGATCACTTCACATCCCGTTACTCATCAATTTGCACAAGTGGGCACCAATAAAGTCTCCATTTGTCCCTGTTGCATACTAGTGTAGCCCAATGGCATCTGCTCGCTCCAGGAACACGAAGAGCCTCAAACCGATCATTCAGACTCTTGATGAAGAAGTCTGACCATCTCGTAGGTGGGCGGCCACGTGATCTTTTGACATCCCGTGGAATCCAGTTGGTAATGGTTCTAGTCCTGCGGTTGTCTCCAAATCTCAGTACATGCCCAGTGCATCTGATTTTCAACACCGTGGCAAATAAGACAGCGTCCCTGATTCTTGACTGTGGATAGAGGTCAGAACTCTGGATTCTTTTTTTCATTTGAGTGAAGCGTGATACTCCAAGCATAGCTCCTTCGATTCCTCATTGGGAGACACGAATAGCGCTCTCATCCTGTTTTCATAGGGCCCAGGTCTCTGAGGCATATGTTAATGCAGGAAGCACAGTGAAATTGAAGAGATGTGCTCAGAACTGGAGGTAAGTTCTTCATCCTCTTAGCTATTTCTTCCATGCTCTTGAAGGCGTTCCAAGCCGCTCTCTTCCTCCTGTGCAACTCAGGTGTCAGGTCATTCGTCATATTGACTTCTTGACCTAGGTACACATAACTGTTGCATTCGGAGATGTTCATTCTGTTGAGAGCGAATAGAACGTCAGTAATGAGACTGTTTCTCATAAACATTGTCTTTGTGAGACTCAGCTGTAGTCTGACCTTTCCACACTCACGGTTGAAATTGGCCAGCGTTTGTGCTGCTTGGCTAATGTTTGGTGTTATTAGAACTATGTCATCAGCGAAGTGGAGGTGGTGTAGTTGCTGGCCATCTATCTTCACTCCCATTCCTTCCCATTCCAGTCATTGCATGATGTTCTCGAGGGTGGCACTGAAGAGTTTTGGTGAAATGGTATCACCCTGCCGAACCCCAATCTTAACATGGATGATTACTTTTTTGTAGAATGGTGAGATCCTGGTAGTGAATCCATAATACAGCTCATGGATGATCCTGATGTATTGAGTTTAAATGCCCTGTTTGGCTAGGGCTTCGACTACCATTTCAGTCTCAACAGAATTAAAGGCCTTCTTTAAATCAATGAAGGTTAGACAGAGTGGCATCTTGAACTCCTGAGAAACCTCAATGAGCTTGGTTACTGTGTAAATATGGTCTATTGTGCTGAATCCTTTTCAGAAACTGGCTTGCTCGCATGGTTGTCCTTCATCTAGTATTCTGTCAATCCTAGTCAGGATGACTCGAGTGAACAGCTTTTAGAGGACAGACAACAGGCAGATTAGGCGATAGTTGCAAATGTCGTGTATGTCTCCCTTTTTGTACCGTAGAACTGTCCTGCTCGTTTTCCATTGGGACTGAACCTTGCATTCAAACAGGTAGCATGTGAAGAACCAAGCCAGTGTATTGATGAGTACTGATGGCAGGTTTTTCAGGTGTTCAAGTCTGACCTTGCCTGGGCTGGGTGCTGTTTGCTTCTTTACCGATGAAATGGCATGTGGATTTCAGAAGGGAGAACGTTGAGAGTAACATATCCATCCTGCAGAATGTGGTATGTGGGCAGTTGGAAGTGGCGATCGAAGACATCTGAGTAGAAGTCATGGATAATCATCTCCATTACCCTTCTGGAAGATGTGATATATCCATCAGGATGTCAGAGGGCAGTCATCTGAGTCTTATAGTTGGTGAATGACAGGTGGGTGTTGCGAATGCTTTTCCCAGGTTCTGCCACAACTGCCAGCACTACTGCTCTTCTCTCTTTTAGGTCTTCCTTTATCACTTCTCTGCACTGCTTTGTGAGCTTAACACTTGCTTGCAGTGCCTGAGACTTGAGCCAAGCCATGTTGGCAAATGAGCTAAAGCGTTTTTGAAGACAGGTGTCTTTTTGTAGCTCTCTCTTTCTAAGCATTCCTCACACAATCATGGAGGTGCTGAACCAGTTGATCGTATTTTTCATCAATGTTGTCAATGATGGCATCTTCCCATGTTTCTGCAGTAGTACCAAAGAGCTCCAAGTTGGTGGTCATTCTGGGAGTTCTCTTCTTAAATTTTGCAGCCCTTTCTCCCTGTTCTGTGAAGTAGAATTTTGCAGGAAGGAGACGGTGGTCCAATCCCGTTTGGAATTTTGGGACAACAGCTCTATCGGTCAGACAAAACTGTTGTTTAAAAATGATGTGGTCAATTTTGTTGTGGTACTATCCACCAGGAGACTCCCATGTCCAACATTTAAATTCGTTTAAATTCAGCCTTCTGGAACTGTGAGTTACCATGGATGGTCTTGGTCGACATGATGAACTCAGTCTCTCACCCTGTTCATTCCATTCTAGACCATGGGTCCCAATGTGGAGTTCTTTGGTTGATCCTCTCGGTCTTATCTGGCATTGAGAATAAGAATCTCGCTCATTTCTTACTATGATCTATTTAGCCTTTGCTGAATACAGATAGAGCTTGAATATTTGAGAACAATAGTGGCATGTTTTAGGGTGGCAGGGATGATAAGTTTAAGTTATGAGTCCAATTCCAGCTATTTTTCCAGGTTTGATTCTTATTTTTTGGTGGGTGGTGGTAGGGGTGGCACACTGGAATTGTTCATGTGACCACATGTTGTACCGGTAATCAAACTCAGATGACTGTGTGCAAGGCAAGCACCTACCCACTGTACTATATCTCTAGGTCCCCATGTTTGACTCTTTTGTTAAGAAAAAATAGTAATATCTGTATACCTGGTATGCAAATTCAGTGGACTTTGCTCCCTTGTTATCCACCGAAACACTAATGTAGGCATAGCTATTATAATATTTTAGAGGTGTGATGAACAGTGTCATAGAGTTCATCTTAGGTTTTGTATATTTTGCAACTCGGGGTCACGCTCATTGGTGCTGACGATGGGGGCTTGCTTCTGTCTCTGTGCTGAGGAGTTACACCTGGTGGTGGTTGGAGAAACACATACATTGCTTGAAATCAAACCTGGGTTAGCTGCTTGCCAAGTAAGCACCTTACCTACTGTATGATCTCATGAACACCATAAAGCTTATCTTAAATAAGGGCAATTATTCTAGATATTCTGGGTGGGCCTGATTCAGTTAACCATTAGACTTTAATCACCGAACTGAAGCTTCCCTGATGAAGAAAAACATCCTCATGAGCAAAGCAGCCCAAGCCTGAGTTCTAGTCTGCTGTCCCTTATAGCTTGTCTTCTATATTTTAGATCTGCCTGCTTAACCTTTGTAGTCACGTAGACAAAATCATTGTCATCAATCTCAATATAGATGTACAACTCATTCGGTTTCTTTGGTTCAGCCATGACTGAAGCAGAGATTAATGTGACCCATGTGCTTTCTTCATAGTTGCTAATATACATTATCATAAGCAGTTTTCTTTTAATAGGCAAACCCAGCAATACTTCAGTGTATTAATTTGGGATTAAAATTACTCTCCAAATTTGTTATAATATTGTCCACTGGGACCTTGATTACTTCTTCATTTTATAAAACAACACGCTGCTCTGCTAATTTGATGATATCACGTTAATTGGAGGAGTGACCAGAAAGTCAACAACGACTCCACACATCTTTTCAAAGCAGAGGGTAGAAAATACTTCCCTACTTCCTAAATTTAGAGACTTTCCAACTTTTAGACTTCTAAATATCTCATGATATGCTAACATTAATTTGGAAAAGGTTCAAATTGAAGAATAAGTGACTGAGTGTAATCTTCCTACAACAAAGATAATGGCACCTAATGAGTCTTATTTTTGAGGCATCTTATGTTTCATTTTGGCATGATTTCTCAGACCAATTGATTAAATAACCAAAGAGCTGACAGTTTTCAAAAGCCTCAGGCCAAGGAAAACTATGCTTCTGGTTGAAAGTGCTAAGCTGCTGTTACTTAGCCTGTATGACCAAATAAACCCATTTGATGGTATGAAATGGGTATTGCCAATATGCTCTGTAAAACATTTGCATAACCCTCAAGGTCAACGTTCTACTACAGGTCCACAGACTAGTGCTGGTGCATAGGTGTAGACTGGTTGAAACTACTGGTTTACTGTCTTGGTTATAATTGCTAGTCTATGGACAAATTTACTGAACAAGTGCTAGTTGTATGCAGGTATAAAAAAGTTAAAAAATGTTGCTCTAAGTGATTTATATCAGACACTTTTATAATTTTGAATATGCCTCAATAATTTACAGACACTCCTGATTGTGGGTTGTTTCTGAAAACTCTTGATGGATCATGCAGTACTAGGGATCAAACCCACACCCCCTTGAGCAATATTTCTGAACCCTAGCCATATCCTTGATTATAGGCCACTAAAATTGCCATCATAAACTGCCTGTTATAGGGTAGCACAGTGGTAGGGTGTTTGCCTTGCACGCAGTCAATATGGCTGACCCGAGTTCGATTCCGCCGCCCCTCTCGGAGATCCCGGCAAGCTACTGAGAGTATCTCACCCTCATGGCAGAGCCTGGAAAGCTACCCGTGACGTATTCGATATGCCAAACACAGTAACAACAAAGTCTCCAATGGAGACGTTACTGGGCCCGCTCCAGCAAATCGATGAACAATGGGAGGACAGTGACAATGTGCTCAAGAGCATTACATCTTTAAGTATAGGTGATATGTATGAGATCAAGCTCAAGCAGATCTTAAACTTTGGATGTGCTTTTGTCATACTTGCCTTACATGCATGTGTAAAGCCCTGGGCTCAATCTTCAGAACTGCAAAAATAAAAAAAAATGCTTGTAATTTAAGTTGAATGGGTTGGAAGTTGCTCAAGTTGTTAAGTAATCTCATCACTCATGTGAGCTGCCCAGGGTTGCTACTTCTGGCATATTGCCTTGTTTCTCTCAGTTTGCACTCATGGCTACATGAGAAGTGATGCCCATCACCTATCGAATAAAAAGATTTAAAGGTCTAGTATATAAATGGTTCTGTATGGTATTCTGGGCCTACGTAAACAAAGACAACACAAGGATGTCACTTTGGGGTGACCTTGAAGAATATTGATAAATAAAAATTATTCTTATTAGGCAAAACTTTAAGCAATATTCCTAGTCTCCTTCCTGCCTCCACCCATTTTTCCTGAAAAAGAATATGGTCAATGGTAGGCAGAGATCTGAATTATTTAGTGATAAAGCAGCTAGGCAAGGGACTTGGCTTGATGGCAAAGGACTTGGAAAGAACCTGACTGGAAAAGGATAACTAAAAGGTCTGCAATAAGGCATGTGGAAAATGTGGTACAGGATATGCCATCCTGGAGAAGCATCAGAAGAGAAATTTAATTACTACCTAGACAAAATGGCCTGTTTTATGAATATATTAACCCAATTTCCGTGACATCTCAGTTTTTTTCCAATGAGCTCATGAACAAATGACTTTGATGGCAAGAGCGGAGGTTATACATGGGCTCAGTAACTGGACTTCTATTCATTAAGGCTAATTTGTTTACAGTCACTGTTTAATACCTAAAATAGTAACAGAAGAGACCAACTCAGTACCTAAAATAGCAACAGAAGAGACTGACTCAGCCAACTCTCTGTTAGGCAGTTACTCTATATTTTTATTTCTCATTTTAATACATTTTATTGGATCACCATGAGATACAGTTAAAAACTTGCATGATTACGTTTCAATGTTCAATTATGATACAATGCTCGAGCACCCATCCCTCACCAGTGCACATTTTTCACCACCATTGTTCCCAGTGTCCCACCCGCCACCCCCCCACCCCATCCTACTCCCTGCCTCTATGACAGATACAATCCTTCTTACTCTTCTCAAATTTTGGGCATTATGATTTGCAGTACAGATACTAAGAGGCCATCATATTTGGTCCTTGGTCTATTGACAGCACACATCTCTCATCCTGAGCGATCCTGCCAGTCATCCTTTACTAAGTGGTTCCTTCTTTATCCTAACTGCCTTTTCCCCCAGCATGTGGGGCTGGCTTCCAAACTGTGGCATGATCCTCCTGGCCCTTATCTCTACTGTCCTTAGGTGTTAGTCTGATATTATGCTACTTTATATCCCATAAATGAGTGCAGTCATTCTATGTCTGTCCCTCTCTTTTTGACTAATTTCACTTAGCATCATACTCTCCAGGTCCATCCACTTATAAGCAAATTTTATGATTTCATCTTTTCTAACAGCTGCATAGTATTCCACTGTGTAGATGTACCAGAGTTTCTTCAACCTGTTATCTATTTTCGGTCACTGGGGTTTTTTCCAGATTCTGGCTATTGTGAACAGTGCTGCAATAAACATACAGGTGCAGCATACAGATGCAAAAAAACACTGTTTTTTTTTTTTGCCTCTCCAGGATATAGTCCCAGGAGTGGTATTGCTGGGTCATGTGGAAGCTCAATTTCTAGTTTTTGGAGCAACATCCATATTGTTTTCCAAAAAGGCTGTACCAATCCCGCCAACAATGAATTAGATCTTTTCTCCCCCTATCCACACCAGCACTGGTTGTTCTTGTTCTTATTGATGTGTGCTAGTTACTGTGGTGTAAGATGATACCTCATTGTTGTTTTGATTTGTATCTCCCCGATGATTAGCAATATAGAGCATTTTTCCATTAGGCATTTACTTTATACAGGTTAATTATACAGAGCCACATCTTATAGGAAGAGAACTTCGTCCTCATTGAAATGGACATTCTGAATGATTATTTGTCTTTTTTATTAAATTTTTTTCCAAAAAACATTTACCATTACAGAATATCTTATTTATGGTTGTACTATTTTATATAGCATCACTTCTTTGTAGGACTAATTTCATAGAAAATAGACCCTTAATCCGACATCACTCATCTTACCATCTTGTCTCTCAGCCTAGAGGAGCTGGTCTATGATATGAAATGACCTTTCACAATTTGGTTACAGCACCATGTGGAAGTGACATCATATAGGCTGGAGCCACTCCTCAATGATGAAGAGTATGCTCTGAAATGTCACCTCTGCATTATGTTACTTCTCTCCTGAAGAGAGGCTGTTCACTATTACACCTGGTGGATTTCTCATAATAGTGAAACAATAGAGAAAAAAAGAACTGTTCTAAAGCAATTTATTTGGTGAATAAAAGAAGAGTTTATCCTATCATCAAGAAAATTGGACCAGATAAGAGTATATGTGGAATGTTAGAGATCTCTTCTATTAATTGTAACAAACCAGCAGAGCCTTCAGTCCTATGCCACTGCACAGGTAGAGAACCATGAATAGAAGATTTAATTTGGTGAGAATAAATTAAATATTGAGTAGTAGCAGAAGAATGACTCTAGAGCATTTAAGCATGCAACGCCTTCTGAGTATCTTCCTAGCCACATATCCAATACTTGTTCCTCCCTTTCTCTATGAAAATCATTTCAGTTAGGTTCCTTTCTAACATCTTCTGCTGAATTCTATCTTCTGAAGTTCCCCAGTGCCTATTCCATTGTCAGTTTCAAAAGGCAGTTTCAATTTCTAATGTACTTTACCTGTCAGTTGCCATTTTGTTCCTTTTTGCAGCCCTTTCTTGTTCAAGCCATGTATCCTTCATGTATATAGTTTCTTCCATTATCTTTGCTTATTATCTTTCCAGAGATAAATTGACCGTGTTCCAGGAGTCAGCTGTTAAATTTTTTTCATTTCTTCTCACTACAGTTTCTTAGCATGTTTAGTTTTATTGCTTTCCACACTCCTCCTACCCACCCATACCTTTGAATGTTCATAATGCCAAATTTTAATTTTGGAGGGACGGAGAATCACACAAAGCACAACTCCGGGAAACACATTGTGCAGAATATGGAACTTGTGAATGCAAAGTATGTCTTTTGAGCCATTTCCCTCACCTCAAACTTCGTTAGCTTAGAACTAACTCTAGTCACAAAATACTCCCCTCACCCCTCTTACATCATCATATTGTTTGCCTTTTAGTTCACCAGAAATGAGATGATTATTTGTCTTTGCTTAAACTTTTTCTTTATATTCTAGAACATAATTTACTTTCCCTTGGATATATAGTTCTTAAATCCCAGAAGGCATTCTCCTTTTTTAAATAGACTATTTTTTTCGAAGAAATTTTATGTTTACAACAAAATGGATAGAAAGGACTAGTGATTTCCTATATACCTCTTCACCACACATATGTTTGGTATCCCAAAATAAACCCCATTCACTATGCTGGTACATTTATCATAACTGATGAACCATTGTTGATGCATTATTGTCACTCAGTGCATAGTTCACATTTAGATTCACACTTGATACGGTATATCCTATAGATTTGGACAAATGTCTGGTGACATATAGCCACTATTATAATATCATAGAAGTAGTATTATTGTCCTACAAATTTCCTGTGTTCATCCAATTCATCCTGGCTCCTAATTGCTGGTACTCAATGCCCTGGTGCTCTTTTTACTTTCTTCCCAATTTTGCCATTTTCAGAATGTCACATAGCTGAAATTATATAATATATAACTTTTGCAGAATGTCTTCTTTCTCCCAGTAATACGCATTTAAGTTTTCTCCATATCTTTTTATGGTTTGATGTCTCAATTTTTAAGGGTTGAATAATATTTCAGTGTCTGATTGTGTCACAGATATTTCTATTCACTTACTGATGTTGAGGTTGTGTTCAGGGTTACAATAATAGCTCCTAAAATACTACCTGACACAGGTATTCAATACATCATCCTTTTCATTATCATGCAATTTTTCTCTCTTTGAAGAGCGTCACCTTCTTATAAATACCCCAATCAAATAGTGAAACAAAACCAAGATTTTATAAATTTGATATTTTTCTCTCCACTCTTTCTCATATACCTTCTTAAACTTCCTTCTTGATTAGCTCTTAAATTAATCTTCTCTTAATCTCCAATGCCAATGAATGATCATTCTACATTATCTTTTCCCTAAATAGATAATTAGGCTATTCACTAATCTGACTCCTATTCATAATTTATGGTCTTAAAACATATAATTTATATTTGTTTTATTGTTGTGGGCATTATACCTGGTGATGCATTTGGTGGCAGTGATCAAATCCAGGAACTGACACATACCAGGCATATGTTGTTAAGTTATATTACCAGCCTAAATCTGTACCTTATTAGTTGTTCTCTTACTCAAAATATTCTTAAGATTAAAGCTGAAGCTCATTTTCATGCAGTTAAACTTCTCCAGCTCTGATTATTTATTTTTGCTTCACTCTATTTAAACACTCCTATTTACAAAGTTGTTCATGATGATTTGTTGCAGGCATTCAATACCAATCCCACCATGACTGTCACCTTCCCTCCATCAATGTCTCCATTTTCCCAACCACCCTTCAAACCAATCCCGATAGCAAGCCCACAATAATTTATTTGATATTGCTTGTTACCACCAAATGGCAAATGGAACGATCAAGTAAATTATCCTTAGAAGAAAATTTGTGGAAATGGTATCTCACCATCAGGGCATCAAATCCCTGTTTGAGGTTTGCTAGGTTGTTGTTGCAAGTTAAGCTTTCTATGTTAATGTTTTTGTTAGTTGAGATTGGTTAGGGTCTATGTTACATCCCATCCAATCTGGTGTACTATTACTGAGATGTCTGAGTTTGGAGATGTCGCTGTGTGCTCCAAAAAAATCTAGAATATAATTAAATATTATATTTAAAATGGGTATTTGGGTTACAGAGTCACGGTGACAGCTTTGGGGTATGGGAGAGGCTGCTGGGGCTTTGGTAGGGCAGGAACTGGCTGCCCCACTCCCTAGATACCACAGAGGTCTCAGTCGGGAGTGGGTCTCTGAGAAATTTTTATGTTTAGTTGATTTCTTTTGAAATTTATTCATGAGAACCTGGAATAAGGACCATAGAAGAGCTAACATGGTGGCATTGGTGAGATGTGGGTCTCTCCAGCTATACTTCTTTTTTTTCATTTAAAAATTTATTTATTTTTAATTTTTTAAAGTTTTTATTAGTGAAACACCATGAGGTACACTGTAGACTTACAAATTTTTGTGCTTGGGTTTCAATTATACAATGATCAAATACTCATCCCTCCACCAGTGCCCGTTCCCCACCACCACGGATCCCAGTATCCCTCCCAACCCCCATTGCCCCCATCCCACCCTGCCTCTGTGGCAGGGCATTCCCTTTTGTTCTCTCTCTCCTATTGGGTGTTGTGGTTTGCAGAAGAGGCAATGGGTGGCTGTGCATCTTATAGTGTTCTCAGCCTCTTGTTCAGCCCTATTTTCTCCAACCCCACCTTTCCTGTGTGCTTTGAATTATCTGGAGTCCTCAAAACAAAGTATAGTTTGTTGAATTCAAGAGAATTCATGAGAGTCTCATGCTGCTTTGTGATTTCTTTTCTTTTCTTTTTTTTTTAATGAATCACAGTGAGGTACGGTTACAGACTTTCAAACTTTCGTGCTTACATTTCAGTCATAGAATGATTTAGTACCTATCCTTCCACCAGTGCCATTCTCTACCACCAATGTTCCCCGTATCCCTCCCACCCTCTTCCCCGCCTCAGTGGCAGGTGCATTCCCCTCTGTATTCTCTCTCTCCTTTGGGGTGTTGTGGTCTGCAATACAGGTATTAAGTGACCATCATGTTCGGTCTATAGTCTACTTTCAGCATACATCTCCTATCTAAAATGTTTTTCCGTGCCCTATTCTGGGCTTTAAAAAATAATTAGTTCATGATGAGTTTCATATTTGGGAAATGTATTTTGCATGAATTATAGAGAAATGGGTTGGAGTGATAACACAGCGGGTAGGGCTTTTGCCTTGCACACAGCCGACCCGGGTTCGATTCTTCCACCCCTCTTGGAGAACCTGGCAAGCTACCACCTGCATGGCAGAGCCTGGCAAGCTCCCCGTGGCATATTCGATATGCCAAAAACTGTAACAACAAGTCTCACAATGGAGACTTTACTGGTGCCTGCTTGAGCAAATCGATGAGCAATGGGAGGACAGTACTATAGTGCTATAGAGAAAAATATACGGCTCTTAAAAATCTGAAGTTGATACTGTCAGCTTCTGTATTAATGTGCAGTAACACAGAAGCATTTCATTAGATAGCAGGAAGCTTGTGGCTAATACCTATAGAAGACATGTGATCTTTCTCAAAAAAGACTCCAGATACTGCAGCCAAATAGCAATGAGTATGTAGGCACAGAACTGATCCCTCCATATGAATCTCTTAATTTTTTATATATTTCCCCTTCTATTATTATAATGGGCATCATCCTGATGTTTTGTTTTTGTTTTGGTTTAAGCAAAGTAGAAAGAAAATTTTTGAAAAAAATTATTTAAACAGATTAGGGAAGTGGAATTCTTGCTGTGAGAAATGTAAAGGCTATGTTTTTCACATTTTATAACCTGCTCCTTAGAACATTGCGCAGACACATGTGCACACACATTTTATTAAAGCCAAGAACATTTGGAACAATGTTAAGAGCTAAATGAGCAAGGTAATGCAGAGTGAAGAAAGAATGTCAGCCTATACGTAATAACTGCATATCCTAGTAACTAAAGGATCTGATGTAATGAGATACAGCAGAACTTTGGGAAATTTCATCAACCATTTGATTTCAAGTGGTTTCATTCTGTTCTTTCTTAACTCGCTGTATTGGTCTTTGATATTGAAATAGGAATAGCACATTGAATCAGATATTTTTCTTCTGGTACTTGCCATTTCAAAGAACTTTACGTTATTATTTCATCCCCAAGAAGCAGGTAGGATTAATATCCTTACAAAGTGCTTTGGTTTTCTACTGTTAGGGTCTGTGGAGTCTTCAAATGATAAATGACTTGGATGAGCAAATCAGGGGCAGAACGGTGTTTAAAATTCAGATTTATTAGTTTCCAGGATTACAGTCACTCAACTGATCTATTTTCTTCTTCAATTTCCTGGGGCATTATACTTGTGTTCTGTATGGTTGAAATTAAAGCTTGGGAAAGATATGCTACCAAGAGTAATGAATTTTGAGTTATAATCACCATTGCAACTCTTAATTTCTACTAAGTCTTTCTTAAATTCAGTTGTACAATCTGTGACATTGAACTGGTAAAATTAATTTAAAGTGAATAAAATTAACTTCACTAAAGATGAAGACGGTTCCAGATGACTTCTTAACCTTGGGGTTTTTAAATCAATATTTTCTATTCAAGTGCATTAGAATGTGCTCCTGAGATGGCATATCACAGAGACACAAATTTGATGGAATGCTGATCTTCATATTTTTCTCAACAGTTCTTTTTATCTTATATAGGTAAAATATAAAATCCTTTATACAAAGGAGATGCAGGGTAACTGAATGGATTGCTTATTCCCATATTCCTGTTTTTTGGCTACTTAACCCCATCCAAATTTCCTCTTTTAGCACACTGTTGGGGCATTATAATTTTAGTTTATTAATATTAAATAATAACTAAATCTGAAGTCGGCTGCATGCAAGGCAAATGCCCTACCCGCTGTGCTATTGCTCGAGCCCCAATATTCTTAATTTTAAGTAATTAGTCAAAAATCATGTTGTAGGTGGTTCTGTATAGATTAATTTAATTCTTGAAATAATTCTATGAGTTAAAGTTCCAGTATAGTTTCTCTTTTATGGGTAAAGAAAAATAAGTTTATAACTTTAAAATAATGTGTTTTAGGTCATAAAATTGGTTGAAAGTAGATCTGGAATTCTGGATCCAAAGTTAAAATTTGTGGATGCAGGCTAAATTGTTGAACCATGTTGTGTGTGAATAGGATGTGACTCAGGGGCAAGCTTGGTTGTGTGTTCAGTCTTGAGCATTTAGTTGGTAATCTGAGATAACTGTGTTTACCAGACTATAAATATTAGTACTATTTTAAACATAGCTTAATTATAGTAATTAAAAATGACAAATATCTAGCTTGAATTGATATGATCATATAGCTTTTTGGAAAGAATTAAAATACAGGACATAGGCATGTTTTTTTAGAAATATAAATTTGCTGGGCCTGGAGCAATAGTACAGTGAGTAGTCATTTGCCTTGCATGTAGCTCTCCTGTGTTCAATCTCGTGCATCCCTGAGCACCAACCAGGAGTAATTTATGAGCATAGAGCCAGGACTAACTCCTGAGTACAGCCAGCTGTGCCCCCAGAATAAAACAAAAATAAATTTAAAAATTATCAAAAAATTTTGCTGAGGGATATTATATTTAGGGTGAATGCACATCAAGGGGAAGTTATTCAAAAAAGTGACTTGGGTTTCATATCGAAAGTTATAAGAATTCCATATTCTTTCGTGACTGACTAAATATACAAAGTCCAAAAGCCAAGTCAGTATTCTTTTCTCATTTCTTTGAGCTCACTACTGAGAGCATATTTTGTTCCAACTTAATAGAAAAGCACAATACAGATTTCATAGCTATCTTCTGGAAAAAAGCAAAGGATTAGAATGTATTCCTTATTGTGTAGGAATCACCTCCTCCAAAATGCATTCCAGGATTCTCCTACTTTGGGCCAGTTTCCTCCCATCGCACATTAGACTCTTTCACCAGACTCCACACAGTTTTGTATTTATCTGTGACACTGTCTGTCTTCCTCACTGGTCTGACAGAAGTACAAGAGTTTTTCTCATTTACCTTTGCAATTGTCTGCCTAGTAGATGCTGTATCCATTATGAGCACTCAATAGAAGTTTATTTAAAATAAAACACAGGCGCTTTGAAGCTAGTCTGGAATCTTTGGGAAAGATAATATTTGTTTTTCTTATTCTATTTCTATATGACTTTTACTGTTTATTACTTCATGTGGTCATGGTATTTTTGATTTATATATCCAAGATATTTTTGTATAGTGGATATTTAAAATGTGCAATCAATTCACTGATATCAAAATGGGTTCTTCACAAGGTTCAGAGAGATAATACAGTGGGTAATGTGCTTGTCTTGCAAACAGCTGACCTGGATTCTATTCCTCACACCCCAGTGTCTCTGTCCTTGAGCTTACAAGGTGTGATCCCTGAGCATTGCTACTCTGTCCCTTAATTAACACCCCCCCCCAAAAAAAAAACCAAAACGAAGTTAGGTTCTTCACATATAGTAAGGAGCTGGAGAAACTGTAGCTAGTTTAGGTTATGTTGTGGTAACAAACAAGCCTTTGAATGTCAGAGACCACACATAAAGCTTCATTTCTCAGCCTACATTAGAAAATGCACCACATCACTGGGCTACTAACAGAGCTTCTTCTCTCCAAGGTCCAGACCTCTGGCATCTTGTAACTCTGCCATTTTAAACAGGAGCCTTCCAGGTTTGCATGGCAGGAACTGAGAGAGCTGTGAATTGGCATCCAAATGTTTTGGTCTGGAAATGACACACATTGCTCTTCTCACAGCTCAGCCGTTTGGCAAGCACAAGTCTCTTGGTCGACAGAAAAATAGGGGGCAGAAAAATAGGAGGGAACCATAGGGAATGCCTCCACTCTCCAGGGAGAGCCAAGCAGGATCCGACAATCACAATTTTCATTTAGTTTTCATTTAAAAATAGAAATAAGTTAACTTTAAAAATTAAGGTAAAAATACATACTTTCAAAGGAATTCATAATTTAAAGGTTATGAAATTCCCTTCAGCTCTCCTACACCCTCCTTGGGCCAGAATCAACCAAGGCCTTCTGTATGCGAGGCATTTCCTACAGCCCATTGAGCTTTCGCTCTAACCAGTCCGACCTCCAGCTACACACACACCTACCCTTTGGAAATCAGTTTAATTTTCTATTGAAACTGTGAGATACGCAGTTACGAAGTTGTTCATGGTTGGGTTTCAGTCATGCAATGTTCCAACACCCCTCCCTTTGCCAGTGTACTTTTTTTTCTGACCATCATTCTCAGTTTTTCTCTACCACCCCCAGCCTCTGTGTTATTGTTTAATTTCACTTCCAATCAGATTTACTGTGATCCTGCCGGGATGACAGTACTGTAAGATTTGAAGGTGTTGTGTGGCTGTTAACATGCGGTCTGGATGCTATAGATCGAGAACAATTTGGTGGCTTACCATTTTGATGAACCTCATATACAAAACTGGTCCATTTCTATATTGAAGGGTGTCAGGTGTACATGCTGGCTCATGTGCCTTCAGAGAGGGGAATCTTTCATTACTATTCTGAGAAGACTGCTGAGTTCTCAGCCTGGACCAGTCTACCTGGAAAGATTTGGTAGTATCGTGTTCCTTTGGAGCTGTGATGCCGCGTCATTTCTCTGCTGGCAAGATAGGTGGGTGTGGGTGGGGGCTGTTGGGTTTTCCAGAGGTGGTGGGGTGTAGGCAGATTTGCCTGGCCCCATTCCAAGACTATACCAGAGTTTTCAGCTCATAGGACGGTCCGACCTAGAAACAATAAATTGCTCATCAGTCTTTTGAGATTAGATGGGAGACTGTTCTGCTTCTGTTTGGGAGTCTGTCAGGTATGGCTGGAGGTAACTTTGCGTTCAGGCAGAAAAGGTAATCATCCTCTTATATTCCAAGAAGCCCTCAGCTTTCTCAGCCCAGACCAGAGTATATTAAAACCCACATATTCCTGAGCTCTACTTCTCTTTCATTTTTGTATTTTATGTCTGTTTGATGAGCCTGGAATGGCCTAAGCCTGCATTGTGCTAAGGGTGGGTCCAGGTTTAGGAAACTGCTAAATCTCTGTTTTCTGGGTCTGGATGTTCACTGTTACAGGAAATACTGCAACATGGTCTCTGAGCAAGAAATCCCCTCGCACTGTTTTTTCCTGATTGTCAGAATTCCCAAGACATAAGAGGAGAAGCACAGGTATTCATCAAGCCATTTCATTTCCAAGAGTACTTGACAGAACTACATTTCCAGGTCCCAGCCTGTCAGTGGGGGTCATGTCACTGAAATGTGAACAGTGATGGCATTTAAGAAAAGGTGCATGCCTTTTCTATCCCCATCTCTCCCATTGGTGCTGCAGTAAATAAAAGCTTTGGCAGATGGAAGCAGTCTGGATTCTAAAGTCACCTTGTAGAGGAAATGCAGGTTGTAGGGTCTCCTGGCTCCCAGCAGACACTGATGTCAATGAAAAGAAAAGTTCTGATGTGTTAAGAATGCTGACATTTCAGGGCTAATTAATTGACCAAAGCCTAGTACCACCTACTCTGCTTAACATGCACGAGAGAGTTGCATATGGGACATGCAGATGTACAACATTTAAGATGCATGAAAGGTCTTTGTGTAAAACTATTTTAAATTCCTTTCTAAGATATTACACAATAGCAAAGATGTAATGGCAAAAAATTACAATATGTGATAAGAGAAGCTTATTAGAAGATTGCTGTAACAATCGTGTTTCAAAGTTATTGCTCTCTAAACTTCAAAGAAAATGAATTAAATAAGAAATATGCATGTGTGGGTTAAAGAACTCACTGTTGCACTGTTAATTGTTAAGAGATTAGAGTGCCAGAGGTCTTACGATCTTCAATACGTGTCTCTGAGCTGACGAATCCATCAATAACGATCTGACAAGAGGACCAAGAACAGAGAGGATGGCACGTGAGAAACTTTCATGGTTCAGGCTGCCAATCATCGCCTAGAAATTAGTTACATTCCCATATCTTTCTGCAAAAGGAAGCTGACGAATTTAGTCTGATGTGTACCAGAAAGAAGGCAAAAGGTGCTTGGTGATCAACTGGCGGTCTTAGCCTCACTTTGTGTTAATTTAATCCTTAAAACATCTTTATGGTTTAAGGCAGGGCTTCTTAAACTTTTCCATGTGCAACCTCTTTTTGCCTGAGAAATTTTTACATGTCTCTGTCATACAGGGATATATCATAAATGTACACATCAAACATTTACTGATAATAGATTATAAGAAGTTCATTTGAATTTTCAAAAAACATTACATTACTTCACATGGATGTTATGACCCACAGTTAATGAAGCTAGAGCTGGGACCTGAGAGATAGTATAGCTGATAGGGTGCTTGCTCTTAAGTTAATAATTTAAGGAATTGAAATGTTAATTCACTTACCAGAGATTAGCACCAAGTAATAGATCCTGGAAGCATTTAGTAGGTGGTAACCACTTGACTATGTTCATTCTTCATACAACATAGGTTACTACACACTGTACTCTATATGGTTAGTATATTTTCCTTTTAAGGATACTTGGCTGTGTTTATCAATGCTAACATAAAAACTAAGTTTTTTTTAATGCCTAAATACTACTATATTTTATAAAAGGGTAATGATTTAACTTCCAGAATTGTGATTGTTTCCATTTTCTCCTACTTCAGTGGAACTGAATATGCCTTTCTAAAGTTTGTATTGACAGATGTGTGCCTCTATAGAGAGAAAAATTATTTCTATAAGTAAAATTACTCAGACCAAATATATATATGTGCATATATATTTTTAATGGTTGCTTTTAAATTCTCTACAGTTCTCTAATTTTTTACAAATATTAGAATCCACCATATTCATTTGAACTTCCACATATCCTTTGATAATGGAATAATGACACCAATTTTACAAATGTGGAATTTACCACTCAGAGATTAAAGCACAATCTGGCCATAATTGGAAACTAGGCTCCTCAAATCTAAAGCCAAAATCAATAGTTAAACACAATATTATAGTAAAGAAGAGCATGAGAGACTTATTTGAAAATATAAATACTTTTAACTTCAAAGAGGATTCTAAATTTTCCAATTCATTTATTAACGGGATAGCCTTTCTAACATAAAATAAAATATGCTAATATTTAAGTACTATTTATGAGAAAATAACCACTAGAACTTCAAAGGAAGAAAAAAATAGCACTGCTAGTTTCGACACATTTGTATCTTTTATTCCCAGGTATGTCTAGCTAGTGTAATCTCTGGCCTGGTTTATACAAGGGTTTCTATGACCTGTTGATGCTAATTGTGTCCTCATTTAAGCTATTCTCCATACTCATCAGGGCTAAGATATTGCTAATCTCATCACAAATTGCTCTTCCGG
The DNA here is from genome assembly GCF_029834395.1 of Sorex fumeus. Lineage (NCBI taxonomy): Eukaryota > Metazoa > Chordata > Mammalia > Eulipotyphla > Soricidae > Sorex > Sorex fumeus. The sequence goes on along the minus strand of NW_026606065.1, from coordinate 66,405,689 downwards.
TGTTAGAGTTTATTAGGTTAGAGTTATTTTCCTGATTATATCTCTTACCTCTGTAGTCTGAGATCTTGCCAGAATGTGCTAGCGACACCAAATCATCCAAGTTTCTTTAAGCGTATAGCCAGCTTTTTCGTCTTTACAATCCTCCCTACACCACTTCATACCTTTTCTTATATATTGGACTATTTCTTTTCTTAGATGTTTTGTTAACTGACAAAGAATAGTTTGTAGACTATTCTTTTAGTAATAAGGAGTTCTGGATTTTCATCCTGGTTCTTTTACTCACTGTGGCACTCTGGACACATTCCTTTCTGCAGGCAGTAAATCTTCAAGTAGATTTTGGGTCTGAGATACACAGAATTAGGTTCACATTAGGCATGTGGAACATAGGCAGGGAAGATTTTACATATTGTATTACTATTCTTTAAAAAATTGTAAACTAGCTTTATTTTACAGTCACAAGAGTATAAATATTTTAGTGGTAAATGTTAACAAACCCATCCACCACCAAATTTCTAATATTCTTCCACCATTGCCTATAGGAACATTTTAGTTCTCTCCAACACATCCTTAGTAACAGTCTAAAGTTTTGTTTTCATTGGACATTAGTTAGTTCCTTGTTTTGCTTCACTATGTACTATAATGAGTTGGATATCTAGTGTCTCTATTTCTCCCTTGACTTATTTTGATTAGTACAATCCCTTCCAGTTCTATCTGCAGCAAAAGGCAAAATTTCATCTTTCTTTTTATAGTTAATATTTCATTGTATAGATATATATGTCATAGCTTCTTTTTGTTTGGTGAAGTATTTTATTGAAACTCATTTGGAAAGTTGTGAAGGAAGAGAAAGGGAGAAGCATATGATAGAGAGTGAACATTGGATTCTCCAGAGTGGAAAAAGGCAAGCAAAGAAATCGACAAGCAAGCAAGTTATGTGTTCAAAAGAGAACATGGGCTTGAAGAGCAAGACAATACCAGAACTTCTATATCCATTCTTCTTGCTTTGAACATCTATGGCATTTCCAGATCCTAGATATTATAAATAACACGGCCTGAGCATAGATGTGTATAAATCTCTTTGGCTGTGTGGTTTTGTGTTGTTGAAATAGATACCTAGAAGTGAAATGGCTGGATCATATAATTGTGTTTTTTATAGTTTGAGAAACCTCTGACCAGTTCTTCTGTAGAGCTTGGACCAGTTTACATGTCCCAAACTTTGAATTCTCATTCTCTTTTCAACTCCTTGCCGGTACTTTGTGTTTCTGGTCTTTTTAATTTTCCTGAGAATCAATGATGAGTAACTCTGTTTTTGTTTTATTCCTCATCTGTATCTGTGTGCAAAATGTCTGTTTACTCTCCTTAGAGGAGTGTCTGTTGAGCTTTTTACCGTTGTTTTGGTAAGGTTGTGAGTTTGTGAGTTCTTTACGAATTTTGGCTATTCATCTTTTGTCAGAGACCTGGATTAAAATATTTTCTTTTACTCAGTAGACTTACTTAATTAGTTTATTTCATTGTGCAGATGCTTTACAGTAACATATAATCCCTTTTATAAATTTTCCTTGTGTTAGTCAAGTGATATCACTGAAGCCAACATCATGAAATGTATTACCTTTGTTTTTCTCTGTATTTAAACTTCACAAAGACCTATAGGGTTGAAATTAGTATCTTTATAATAGCAATAGAAAGTTGTTTTAAGGAGATGCATAACAACTCCAATGGCAGAGGTGAAAAGAGTAGAAAAGCTGCAAGTCAGGCCTAGTGTACTCATTTCCACAATAAATTACTTGGGAAGTGGGCAAAAGGTTAACTGAGAGATATTTGGGGAATTCCGTTGGTAGGGGCTTTGTTATTTCTTAGGAAATAATCTGGAGAAACTACAAACCCCTCTTATAAGATAAAACATTAGAACAGTCAGTATGCACAGCTCCTGACTACAGATAATTTGATACGCCAGAAGAGCAAGCTCAGCGAATGAGCCTATGCTAAACATCACGGATTCTCATGGATTTCATGTTTTCATGTGCCTCTACAGTGTCGGGAGATTTCTCAGAGCACTTGTAGGGGATGCAAAATGCTGAAAGGAATAGAAGAGATATATAGAATAATGCAGAAAGTTAGGACTAAAATAGAGGAATGTTTTTGTATATAGATATATATTAGAGCCTACCACTTAAGTAGTGTCAGTTGGAAACACCGGGGGTCAGCCTAACTTCAGTGGATGTCCAGCCAGTTGAGATGAACTAGAGCAGAGCTTATCTATGCCAAAACATCAGTGCATCAATTATGCAAGCATTTAGAAATTCAATGGGGAGGAGGTCTCTTTAACGAGGAAGAAGTATGATATAATTTTTTGAGATTAAATCTTGACAGCAAGTGAAAAATGGACTGAATTTCTTAATTTAGCTAGAAAAGCATTGGTTAAATATAGAAGACACAAAAATCAAGATCAATGTATTTGTTGAAGAGCTGAAGATAGTCGGTTCTATTGATTAGGCTTAAAAACAAGGTGAGATTCTTTGTAAAGCTTTTCAAAAAACAATTTTCAACTGTGACAGTTATTGTCAGCTGATAGATATTTTGTGCCTCTCATACAGAGTTGAGAGGACTTTGGGAATACTTCCAAATTATTGGCCAATCAGTCAGTGGGTCAATTTTAGGGCATAGGAATATTGTGTGACTTGGACCCTGCAATTTTAGGGAATATGAGTGTCATACTCAGTGGTATTAATTTTTTACAGGTGTAGTGTGCTTATGGGTTGGAGTGATAGCACAGCGGGTAGGGTGTTTGCCTTGCATGAGGCCGACCTGGGTTCGATTTAGGGTGTTTGCCTTTGATTCCTCCACCCCTCTCGGAGAGCCCAGCAAACTACCAAGAGTATCTCGCCCGCACGGCAAAGCCTGGCAAGCTACCCATGATGTATTCGTTATGCCAAACACAATAGCAACAAGTCTCACAATGTTACTGGGCCCACTGGAGCAAATTGATGAACAACAGGAGGACAGTGCTACAGTGCTACAGTGTGTTAACATCTCTTGAGAAACACACTTTTGTAAAACAGCAAAATTACAAGAAAAGATCAAAAGAATAATTCAGTCAGTCAGCAACTACTTCTTAATCACAAATTACCTGTTATATACTGTTAGCTTATAGTTATTGATACTTTCAAAGAAAAGACCTGCTTGAAATAATTCTCCCTCCCCATGACCACATGATATCTCTTAAAGACTCACACAGATCTTATAAAGTTTAGTTTCTGAAACCCAACGTTTTGTTTCTTTGTAGTGACATATCCTTATCTTTTACAATTACCCCCACTAACAAATTGAATATTGTTAGAGATTTCTGAATTTTCCAACAACTGACTTAAACAGGGGTATGATAGACATATATGTGACCATGTGTAAATTTTTTAGCTTCAAGTATTATGTCACATACATGTGGGTTTCCAATGTTTTTTCTCTGTGGTGATCTCAGCTCCTTTATAGGCTGTTCATACTAGCACAGTAGATTAGAATGTTTTTATACATCAAAGTTGGAAGAGGAAATACTACTTTAGTAAAATAAGAATGAGGAAGAATACTTTCAGAAGGTCCTTCTTTAAGCTACAAGGTTATTTTTCGGTAGGCGGTGGGGTTATTTCACTGGAAGGCCAGATCTCCATATAAAATACAAAGCATCATTTCTGCCTAAATAGTGAGAGGACCCACCACAGTCACCTGGTGAGATGCATACAATATTTAGTACTACTGAGTATCTCTAAACAGATGCTTGCATCCTGCCAGCCCCACGAGGCCTTCTACAAGCTGCACCTGAAGAACACTCGTTCCACAAGGTATGGGAGATGATCCCTACCAACAGACATCTTAGAGAGCCATAGACTCAGACTGGAGCAAGGAATTGTTCTTTGCAGGAAAGATAAGTAGGTCCTAAATTATAAAAAAAATTAATTTTATTGAAGCACCATGATTTACAAAGTTATTCATAATTGAGTTTTAGACATGCAATGTTCAAACACTGATCTTATCACGAGTGTCAACATCCCTCTATCAGTGTTCCCAGGCCCCATCCCACTATGCCCCTCTATGTACCCTGGTACCTTGGTACTTTTTATATTGGGTTGTTAATATTTGAAACTTGGATCTCATGAGTTCAGTGTTGCTAACTCTGTGGTTTTGATATTTACCTCTGTCATTTCTTATCACCACCAATGTTCCTGAATCCCTTTAACCCCTGAGACTCATTATTTCTCATCTTTTTTCCCTCCCTTACACTCTTTCTTTCCTTTTCCTTCCTACTTCAGGGACAAGGTGATCTAGATACTTCCCCACTCCCCTTGAAACCATTGAGTCCTTCACCAGTTATTCTGATTAACACATATTTGTGATATAAACCTGTGTTTTTCCTTATTCTTCATTTAACATATCTTTCAGTTCCATCCATATTGCCAGGATTTGCCTGATTTCATCATTCCTTACAGCTGTGTAGTATTTCATTGTGCATGTATATGACACATCTTCATGATCCACTCATCTGTTCTTGGACATTTAGGTTGATTCAAAATCTTAATAATGGTGTGCATACATTCTTTATTTTTTTCTTTTTGGGTCACACCCAGCAATGCTCAGGGGTTACCCCTGGCTCTGCACTCAGGAATAACTCCTGGCGGTGCTTGGGGGACCATATGGGCTGCTGGGAATCAAACCCGGGTCAGCCACGTGCAAGGCAAACACCCTACCTATTGTGCTGTTACTCCAGCTCCGATTGAATGAATGTTTTTCTGTCCTGGGAATAAATAAGTAAAAGTGAAATTTATGAGTCGTATGGCAACTCAATTCTGAGTTTATTGTGAGCCCTCCGTACTGTTTTTCAGAGGAATCGAACCAGAAACAATCCTGCTAGCAGTAGATGAGAGCACCTTTTTCACTGCATCCTTGTCAAAAGAGATTATTCCCTGTGTTTTTGATAATGTGCCATTTTCACTGGTGTATGATGTTGTCTCATTATTGTCTTGATTTGGATTTCCCTAATGATAACTGAATATGAATACTTTTTTCATCTGCCTGTTGGTCATCCATTGGTTGTAAAGAAGTATCTATTTATTTATTTTCCCCAGTTTTTGTTTTTTTTTTTTTAGATTTTTTTGTTGTTAATCTTGTGAGTACTTTATATATCCTGGATGTCAACCTGGGATGTTGTGTATATCTTGTGTGTTGAGTGCAAATATTTTATCCCATTAAGTTTTCATTTAGTTTTAGTGCATGCTTATTTTGTCATACAAAACCTTTTTAGTTCGATGTAGTCCTATTTATTTAGTTTCTGTTCTGCAGACTTTGCCAATGGCATCTTATCGCTAAAGACTTCTTTGAGATCTAAATGTTGGAGGGTTCTTCCTGAATTTTCCTCAGTGTACTTTATAGATTCAGGCCTGATTTCAAAGTCTTTGATCCAGTTTGAGTTGACTTTTGTGTGAGATATGGATACAGCTTTATTTTTTAAATATGCTTATCCAGTTCTCCCAAAGCCATTTGTTGAAGAGACTATCTTTATTTCTTTTTATTCTCTTAGAATCGTTGTCAAAAATTAGTGACCATATATAATGCAGTTTTGTCTCTGGATATTCTAGTATGAATCATTAGTCAGAGAGTTTTTCTTTGTTCCAGTACCAGGCTCTTTTGATCACTATGGCTTTATATTATAGCTTCAAGTTAGGTAGTTAGGTGCCTCCCAATTTTTTATTTTTCAGTATGGTTTTGGTTACTTGGAATCTTTTATGATTTCACACAAACTTTATAATTGGCTATTCTAAGTCCTGAAGAATGTGGTATGAATTTGGATAGATTGCATTAAAATTATATAGTAATTTCTGTAGGATGGCCATTTTGACAATACTGATTCTTTCATTACACAAGTACAGAATGTTTTTCCATTTCCTAAGGTGGTTTTCAATTAAGTGTTTTGAAGTTTTCTTGGTATAGGTCTCATACCTCCTTTGTTAAGTTGATTCCTGTGTACTTGATATTTTTGGACATTATTTTAAATCGGATAGATTCTTTGATCTTTTTCTCCTCTGATTCATTATTTATATATAGGAGCACAATTGATTTTTGTGTATTGATGTTGAATCTTAAGAGTCTGCAGTACTGGTTTATTGTTTTTTTTTTGTGTGTGTGTACTCTTTAGGGTTTTCAATGTATATCAATATTTTATCTGCATATAAAGATAATTTGAATTCCTCTTATCAAATTTGGATCCTTTTGATTTCCTTTTCTTACCTGATTGCTGCTGCTAGGACTTGTAATACAATGTTGAATATAATAAGTGAAGAGAATAGACACACTTACTTTGTGTCTGTTATTAGTAGGATTGTTTTACTTTTTTACCATTAAGAATAATATTAGCTGTGTTACCCAGGCTTCTTAGGCATGTTGCCTTTCCATCACAAAAAAGAATTTTAGGAGGCAAGTAGTGAAGTAAAATAAAATTGGGGGGAAATAATGGGAGATGGGGGGTTAGGAGGAGAGAGATAAATTTAGATAATGTATTCAAGAAAGAATACAGGCTTCTCCAGAACAGAGAGTGCCCAAAGCAGAATTTTGGCGAAGGCTAACTGTGGATATTTTTTTAATAATCTTTTTGTTCCCATTTTTTATACATAATGAGTTAAATGGCGCTCTTTCTGGTGAAAAGCATTTGAACTTCTAATGGTCCATTCTTTTTTTTAAATTTTTAATAGTGAGACACATGAGGTACAGTTACAGACTTACACATTTTTGTGCTTGGGTCTCAATTATACAATGATCAAATACCCATCCCTCCACCAGTGCCCCTAATGGTCCATTCTTGAGTTCATATCACAGCCTTTTCTTGTGTGTTTCTGGACCTCTCCTCTCAGAGATTCTTCCATGCTCTTTCCCAGAATTCTGCATCTTATTGGGTTTCCTAGTTCCAGAGTTGCTTTTGTGTTGAAGCCTCCCTGTCTTTGTACTGGTTTTGGTTTCAGGAACTTTTTCCTGACAGTACCAGGACTCTCCTATCTTCTCATATCAGAATCACTCCCAGTTCCAGTGATTTTTAATTTTGTTAAGTGATTGTCTCAAAATCACTTAACAAAATTTGAACATCAGTTGGCATTTCTTGTGCTCAGGACCATCAGACATTATGCTTTTGTCTTGCTCTGTCCTCTCCAGGAGAAATACTGGTACCAAACAATCTGGTAATTTGCCCTCACTTTTTGAAGCTTAGGGTTCTGGGGGATGCCTTGTCACATAGCTATAAATCATATTCATTAACTTTTCTTTGCTATATAGTTTCTCTATATAAAGATTTAAAGAGATCAGAATTAGGCCACCATGTTTCCAGAATACCTTTTTTGCCCCCTTGATGGAATGAGAATAGAAAGAAGTATAGTTTCATTACTTTTTGCCCCTTTACTTTAGAAATTTCATAAATTTTACTTGAGAACACTAGTTAGTTTGATGACTAATATATTTAGTATTCAATTAATGCACATTCATACCATGAATGATAATACTTGAAAATTATTTTTTTAAATCATATATCGCAAAAATTGTAGCACTTTTATAAATCACCTTCCCTTTATTTTTTCTTTTCCTATACTCCTCTGTCTCCCTTTCTTGCTAATACTCTACTATTTTCAGGAAATCCTATATATCTATATTTTTTCATGCTTTATAGCTTTTCTAGAGACAGCTTATAAAGAACTATTGATGGATGTCCCTCTTGTGCTGCTCTCTAACTCAATCCAAGACTATGTTTATAGAGATAAGATGTCTCATAGTATAAAATAGAAACTTTATTTCATTATTAGTTTTGTCAAAGATAATTTAGTAAAATTAGTTTGTTCAGTAAATATAGACATCAATTTGTTTTTCTCTCTTCCTGAATTTAAATTCTAAATGTAGTGTTTAAGTGTTTGGGGCCAGGTTGAAGAATTATGGCCAAGGAACTATCTGAGGGAGGTTGTTTCTCTTGGCCTCAGCAAATAACCTGACAAAAGGACTTGCTGCTTAACCAATACCTATTGTGTCATTTGGAAAGCTCTGATGCTCAGTTTTATTAGGCATTTACAAAACAATGGCTTTCTCCCTGCATTGTAATTAGGTAATTAGAGTTATATGTGAAGCATCATGTATCTATTACGGAGATTTCTCAGAATAAGAAGTATACTGAATTACCTAATTAAAATTATTTAAAAAGTCCATGAAGTATATTTAATAATGCTTGATATTAAAAAAATAGATTCCAGCAATGAAAATAACATGGAGTGATTCAGAACAAAACTGCTTCTTGCTTATACTTTTCTTCATACTCAAGGCTGGCTGGGCATAATGTTTATATATGAAATGAAAAATAGACCAAAGTAGATTGTGGGCATTTTTTTTTCCTGAGAGGCTAACAAGAATAAGCGAAGTGTCATGCCATGTTGACCCAGGGAACAAAATTGTAAATATAGAGTGGAGAAGCAGGTTTCTGAGTTTATATTGCTGCTATCTTATGGGGATCAACTTCTGTTGTTACCATAATGTGTTATGTTGAAAAGGGCAGAAAAGGCTGTTGGGCGGCTGGTTGGAGAGTCCCCAAGAGATTTCCCAGGAAACTTAGTAGCAGTGAATGTTGGAGGAGCCTCAGGAGTGAGAATAAATCCACAGTATGTGGTTATGTGCCTGAGAGTACTTGTCATTTGTTGAATAGTTCATCTGAACAGAGAGCATCTTATTTCTCTTTAAAGTCAAAGAATGCAAAATGGAAAATATTACATGCTCTACAAATAGGCACTAGTCTTTACTTTTCTAAATCCAATGTAAAAGTGTCTGTATATTGTGTCCAGGAACCATATTGGCCCTTTAGAAAATCACAGTTTCAAATGCGGTTAAGGTTCATCTAAAGTGACTCCTGTTATTTCAGTTCAATTTTTAATTGCTATGCTCAGTCTATTTTCTCTGTACTCCCAACCACAGCTATTGATCAAAAGTTAAATTGGACTAAGTTGCTATGCATCACAAATTGTCAGCTCTGTTAACATACGTTCCTTTTTCCAATCTTGGTGCCCTTAATTATACTTAACAGAATCCCTGTTAAATTAAATTCACAAAAAAGGTAGAGTTAATATGTAGATCTTTTGCTATTGAAAATTTCAGAGAGACAAACACTTTACAAGGACATACTATAAGGTGAGTGAGTAGAAAATACTTCAGAAGCAGTGATGCACGTTGTGTGGAGAAGTGAGAGGTTTCCTTTATTCTTCCATTCTGTCTGAAATGGGAGAGATGTTGCATGACATATAGAGAAGGCTCATGGTTATAACTTTTAACCTACTTCTAGAAAATGTTAAATATTAGTTATTTTTTTATCACTTACTGTGACACATATTTCATGCCCAATTGCCTCTCTTGGGAATTACTTTGTTCTTTGATCTTCTGAATAACTAAGACAAGCGTATAATATGTTTTTGTGGCAAATAAGTTTTTAATAAATGTGTACTAAACTAGTTAGTTTCCTCTTGCAAGATTTTGACCTAGTGTAACATCCAGTGATTCTGAAATATCTGAGACAATGGTGATTTGTAAATGATGGACTTCCTTTGGGTTACACATCACTTGAAGGATTTTGGAGTTATATAATTTAAAATTAGATATATTATTTCCTTTTAAAACTGTTGAGGATAAGACAAGGACCAGAGGCAGCAGTTGGTTATTAAAAGTCTTATAAATATCTTTATGAAAATCTTTAAATTTAACTTCTATGATTTATCTCCTGAGACTGCAATCAGAATTTCTTTGGTAAAAAATAGATTATATTATGATTATGACATACAACTGTTCTAAGAATTTTCAATTATGTTATAATACCCATTTCTTCACTGATTTAAATTGGCTATGAAAAGTTGATTTCTGAGTAAAAGAGATAGCTTAGGGTTGTAGAGTAGACTTGGATGTGGGAGTCCTGGGTTACGTTCCTAGCACCACATGATTCCTTGAGCATTTCTGGGGTGAAATTACTGAGCACTAATGAACTATGAATAGCCCCAAAGCAATGCTGGTTGCAGCCCAAGCCAGAAAAACAAAAAAAAAGTGGATTTCTATTATTGTTTTCTAGTTTCATATGCAGCTCAATGTATGTGTCAAATGAAACATTAAAATTACTTAGCAAGGGGGTAAGGGGAGAGAAACCAGGGAACATTGGTACTGGGAAATGTACACTGGTGGAGGGATGGGTATTGAAACACTGCATGGTTGTAGTCACATCCTGAACAGCTTTGAAAGGGCCTATCTCAGTGACTCAATAAAAAACTATTAAAATAAAAATGATGAAAAATTACTTAGCAAATGATAAAATATGTAGTCATCAGTTATCTTGTATTGTGATTTTATTTGTTGTGTCTAAATGCTAATATATAGAAAACCTGAGGTTGACAATATCAGCCAGCTGCCTGGCAGTCCTGGTTCTCATTTACCTTAGACATTATGTCTGGTGAAAAATGTGACAGTGATGGAAATGTTAGGTAGAATATCTATGTCTCCCTCAGTGCCCTTCACTTTGTAGAGTATAATGGTGACAAATGCCTGTTTAGTTGGAAACATATTCTGGGACCCAGTCGTGTATTGGGTTTGTTTTCATTTGGTTCCAGCGCCTGGAAGAGAACAGCGCAGTCTCCTGCCCCCACGCCTGGCTGTCCTCGCTGGGCCCCTTGGAGGGGGGAGGGTTGAGTTTCCTTCCCTGTCCCGAGCAGAGCCACAGCAGCTGAAGACCTCCAGAACCAGCCACAACCATGCTGAGACCACTCTCCACACCCATGAAGGTACTGGCAAAGGAACAAAGGCATGCGGGTCCCAGGGCTGTGATCTCCAAGCCTGCTCGGATTGGGGCTTAGCATCCTCCACCCAGATCCTCTGTCTTTCAGTAGACAGGGGTCACACCCACCAATTGGCCCCTGGATCCTGTGTAATCCCATCAATGGCCAAGACCCAGAGACTATAAAACCCAGCTCCTGGAAGTGCGTGGCCGCATTTGCGGCCATGCAACATCTTATTATCTCATTCTTGCTTTGGACAACCTGGCAGGCTACCGAATGTAACCTGCCCACAGAGCAGAGTCTGGCAAACTCCCTGTGGTGTACCCAATATGCCAAATACCAGTAACAATGATGGGTCTCATTCTTCTAACCCTGAAAGAGTCTTGAATATGGCACTTTTTAAAATCTCAGGGCTAGGATGAAGGAGACGTTACTGGTGCCTGCTTGAAGCAATCGACAAACAACAGGATGATCGTGATCGTGATTGGCTTGGTTTGGTTTGGTTTTGTGCCACACCAAGCTGTACTTAGTCTACTTCCAGCAGGGCTTAAGGGACCATGTGAGCTGTCAGGGATCAAACCCAGGTCAGCAACAAGCAAGGCAGGTATTCTACCTGTTACACTAATCTCTGGACTTGATTGGATTTTTCAACAAATGAAACGTGATTGAATGTGACACATTATCTTCAGGTCTGACCCGTAAAAATCTCCTGACAGATTCTTCCCAGGTCTCTTCTTTGCCTTTTGACTTTATGTTCAGATGATAATACTACCAACGGGATGAGTCTATAAGCCCTTCAAACTGTTTGGAGGAGATAGCCAAGTTTATGTGTTTCTGTAGTTTCACTAGACACTTCTATTCTGCTCCGAATTCCTGGGTGAGCAGGAATAAAGTTTTAGTTTTATTACATTTCTGGAATTTTTGGTTTTGTTATATCAATGACAAAAGTATATAAATCCATCTAAGCATATATGGCTCAAATTTAATAACAGAATTAAAGGGAGGAGAAAGGGTAGCAGAAAGGAAGAAAGAGGTAATTTAATTTAATTTAAGAGGTAAATTTTTGGTCTTAAGTTGCTGAATATACACCATGGAAGGAAACCACATTTAGTCCATTTCAGTATCAAGCTTAGAAAAAATTTTGTAATTTAGTGCTATAATTAGTAGTTTTGTAAGAACCAAACATTTTTATTCATTCACACACATTTATTCATTTAATGAATTGTCTGCTAAGTATAGATACTGTCCTCGGCATTGGGGCTAATTCAATAAATAAAAGAGAAACATCAAAAATTTGTTTATCTTCATATTCTACTGCTTCTACTCATTACTTTTTTCATTAGTGAGGGAATTAATAACATCTTTAATCATGTCATATAAATCAGCAAAACTCTATTGTTGTTTGCTCTTACAATTTGAGTCTTTTATGCCTGTTAAGTGATTTCAGTTAGTGAAAGGAAATATCGTATTTGAATTTTTTTCTTTAGTTCTTTCTCCTGGTGCTCGCTTGATTCTGACAGCAGATTAAATGGGATGTGTATGGGTTTGTGAAATAACTGCTTTTAAAATGTACAGGATTTAACATTTAAAAGGAATTGCATTTCAATACTTGATAAAATATCCAGATTACCTTGAGAATTGGGGCTGCTATTGTCAGTTATATTGAATGACTTCTAGCATGCTAAATTACCTGACAAGTTGTGGTGTTTTATGTGCTTTATTGATATTGGAGTACTTGTTTTGCTTCAGTGGGTACTTAATTGTTTGTTTCTTCTTGACAATGTACTAGAATTAATTCATGGCATTATGAAATGACATTAAAAATCCCTTTGAGAGCAAAGGCTAGATGTAACTCTGGTGCATCATCTAAATGTTTATTTTCTACACAGTTAAATAAATTAACTTTGTGAATTACTACCAATTTAAACATTTTCTTCAATTTTGCTTTTGTGATGATCAGGAGATGAATATGCTTTGTTATGGTGCCTTTACACCTGGTTTTGGTCCTCACTGGTGGTTGCACACTTGGTTAAGCACTCGCTAGGGGAGTTGTACTCAGCTAGTTGTGGTACACATATTCTTTTTTGCAGTGCTCCTTAGAGGTTGCTGTGGTGCTCAAATGTGTGCTTGGTGGGAATTGTGCCATGGAACTTGTACATGTCCTTAGTGGTGCTTGTGTCATGGAGCTTGCACATCTTATAGTTGGTGATTTTCCCTGACACCTGGTTGTGAGCTGAAGATTAGACACTCGGTGGCAGTGCTGAGATCCCAAATAGAGCTGCTGGATTGGGATAATCTCATGTGGGTGTTAGTGGAAGTAGAACTCAGTCTCATTGGAAAGCTGTTGCCATTTGTCATTGAACCATTGTTCCCTTGCTTATCAATTCCTTTTTGTTTGTTTTTGGGCCTCACTCTTCCATGCTCAGGGATTGCTCCTGGCAGGGCTCTGGAGACCATATGGGGGTGCAACAGGTGGAACCTGGGTTGGTTGTGTCCAATCCACTTTACCCACTGCTCCCATCCCTCTTTCATAACTTTTATTTATTTTTATTATTTTTTGAAAGTTGTTCACAAAAATTTGTTCGCAATAATTTCTGTTACATTTAATATCCCAACACCGATTCCACCACCATTACACCTACCCACCATCATATTTTGAGTGTTTCCACACAACCCCCAAACCCTGACCTCAAAACAGGACCAAAATGTATTTTATAGTTTGTTATGAATAATCCATTAAAAATGATCCAAAAAGTTTTCCTAGGGGAAGGTGTGTGAAGACAGTGAGCCCTTGTATAAGAAATTACTACCATATAAAATGTTGCAGCTACACACTTGAGGAATTCTAAAATTTTAAAAGGTGATATAGCTGAGGTTAGTTTAATTTTTTTTTAAACTGGATGGTGGCTTTGGGGTCAAGAGGCATCTCTGCAGTGTATCATTCTGTTTTGCACTCTTCCAAGAGATTTATTCGGGAGTCTCTCGATTCTGGCCACTAATGAACTTAGAGGGCATCAGTGACAGTTCCTGGACATTACTACCAGGCTATCAGAAGCACAGGGAGAGATGTGGGGAAGGTTGCCCATTCCAGAATCCGCGCAAGCCTGGAGATTTCAGTCACAAGCCCTGCATACCTGGGTTTTTCAGCAAATTCACTTATGGATGAAGCTGAGTCTGTGGAGAACAGCCTTGAGCATAGCAGTGCTTGAGATCTGGATGTTTTTGGCTAGCGGAACTCAGTTGGGGTAGAGAGGGGAACTCAACCCGCTCCACTCTGGGTTGCCCCCATTAAGACACCTTGGTGTGGGGTCTGGATGCATGTCTATGACGTATTCTCTTTCATTACTTTTATTTTCTTTCATTTATTTATTTTTTAATTAGTGAAGTACCATGAGGTACAGTTGTAGTCTTACAAACTTTCATGCTTGGGTTTCAGTTATACAATGATCAAGTACCCATCCCTCCACCAGTACCCATTCTCCACCACCAATGAACCCAACCCCCCCATCCTACTCCACCTCTGTGGCAGGGCATTCCCTTTTGCTCTCTCTTTCCTTTACGGTGTTGTGGCTTGCAATAGAGGTATTGAGTGGCCATCATGTTTGGTCTATAATCTACTTCAGCTTGCATCTCGCAACCTGAGCGAGTCCTCCAAACACCCTTTATTTGGTGTTCCCTTCTCTATCTGAACTCCCTTTCCCCCCACCATGTGCTGCTAGCTTCCAAGCCATGGAGGAAACCTCCTGGTACTTATCTCAACTATTCTTGGGTATTCGTCTCCCATTCTGTTACCTTATATTCCCCAGATGAATGCAGTCTTTCTATGTCTGTTCCTCTCTTTCTGACTCATTTCACTTAGCATGATACTTTTCAGGTAGAACCACTTGTTTGCAAATTTCATGACGTCATCACTTCTAACAGATGCATAGTATTCCATTGTGTTGATATACCCAAAGTTTCTTTAACCAGTCGTCTGTTCTCAGGCACTCAGGTTTTTTCCCCAGATTTTGGCTATTGTGAACAGGGCAACAATGAACATACAGGTGCAGATGTCATTCCGACTGTACATTGTTTTTTGCCTCTCTGGGATATATTCCCTGGATCAAATGGGACCTCAATTTCTAATTTTTTGAGAATCGTCTATACTGCTTTCCAGAAGGGCTGAACCAGTCAGCATTCCCACCAGCAGTGACTCCACAGACTCTTGCCACATCTGCGCCAACACCGGTTGCTGTTGTTTGTGTGGATGTGGGCCAGTCTCTGTGGTGTGAGATGATATCTCATTGTTGTTTTGATCTGCATCTCCCTGATGATTAATGATGTAGAGCATTTTCTCATGTGCCTTTTAGTCATTTGGATTCCTTCTTTGAGAAAATTTCTGTTCATTTCATCACCCCATTTTTTGATGGGGTTGGATGTTTTCTTCTTGTGGAGTTCAACCAGTGCTTTGTATATCCTCGATATCAATTCCTTATTGGATGGGTATTGGGTTGTATTTTTGTATTTTGTATTTTGTACTTTGTATTTTGGTCACTGTATCTTTTGCGGTGCAGAAGCTTCTTAGTTTAATATAGTCCCATTTGTTTATCTCTGTTTCCACTTGATTGGTCAGTGGCATGTCATCTTTGAAGATTCGGTTAGCCTCAATATCAAGACCTCAACATCAGAACAGAATCCATAAGGTATATTGAAGATAAGTTCAGCAAAGTCTTTCATTACTTTTAAAAGGAGAAAAACTATAACTTTTCTAGCCAGAAGGAGACTTCAGGAATTCCAATAAAGTGAGTTAAATACAATGGAGGTCAATGGAAACACTTAGGGAATCAGTTTATGATGGGCTCATGGGGAAATGGCTGTCAGTAGTATATGACACAACTCACTGCTCATTTGCAATTAAAATTATTCACTAAAATGGCAAAATTTCTGTATAAAGAGTTTTTGTTTGGTAATACACAGAAGACATAGAATGAGTTGATCTAAAGGTTTTATAAATTATTGGTGTGCCAGATTGCTATGTTATGAAATTTTAATTTATAACTTATTGGAAAGTGTGAGTTAATTATACATATACACACATATATGTATATATAATTAACATCTTGGTAATTTTTAAGCTCTTTAGCAAGAAAAGATACAGAAAATTCCATGTTAATTTAGTGTTGAAAAACCAAGTTATTTTCTTTCTCTCTTATCTGGAAGATAATTAAGGATGTCAAGAAAGGTAAAATGATTTTCTTTAGCTATTCACCCAATATTCTTATTCATAAGAAAAAATATTTTCAATAAGAAAAATTATTTTTACTTTGAGATATAATCCTTTAATAGGTAATATTTTCTAATCAAAATGACATTGCATATTCAACTGTTATAGTCAAAAATTGAAAGCTTAGCTGAAGATACATTTTTCTCCCCGTGAAATTATAATTTTAACAGGTAACGTGTCCTTGCTAATTGAACTTTTTGTTTTCTTACATGCATTTAAATTTTATTTTAGTAATTATATATTATTTAGTAGAAATGTTAATAGCAAATGGCTTGGTGGGGAAATTGCAGTAAAAAAATCATTCTGTGATTTTCTGAAGTGGTATTCAGGAGATACTTATAGAAACCAAGGAAGAGGAAATAAAATAATATCCTTACATTCATTTGGGATACAAATGTTCTTTCCCACGTAAAAGCAGTGGAAAGAAGCTTGTAAGTCAAGAAGAATAATTGAGAAAAACATTACAAAACTAATGTCAAAATCCAGTTTTTATTCTGCATTCATTAGTAATATTTACATTCTATGTATTTTATAACTGTGGTCATAACAATAATTATACAGAAACTGTCATCAATGATTCTACACATCTGATATGTTTTCCTACCCTGTTCATTTGGTGAAGTAGATTTGTAATACAAAATTATAAATATATACAGTAAATACAAAATATACAGAATATTTAAACCTAGCCCCTGCTATTTTTAGAGAAAGTGGTTTTATGGATCTGTAGTTTTATGGGTTGAAAAAATAATGTCTTCTGAAAATAGAGAGCTCATCCAGAAGTCTAGTATCTGTACTTGTTTGCCAAGAACTACTGATGATATTTGTGTTGGGGGAACAGAGAAAAGGGAAGAATCTAAGCAGAGTATTTGACTCAAAATTATAGTAGAAATTAAGAACAACTTCCCCTTTTAAGTTCAGAAGTTCTTTTTATAGGGATAAAAAATGAGAAAACACTGTCAAATAGTAGAGTATTAGGGTACTAAAGTGTAGTATATGGAAACTAGTACTAGTGAAGCAGCACTGTTTTGGTGAGACAAGATATATTTTGTTTATACTAGGTGTAATTAAAAAATCTTTACTTAGAGCTGGTAACATCTATATATTTTTCAGTGGTATATTTGAGAAAAAATCTATTTTCTTTTTATGTAGAAATTAGTAAATGGAGCTTTAGCAAATAGAGCAAGAAGATCTTTGTGATAAATTTTGAGATGTTTTTGGATGCCTTTTTAGTTTCAAATATTACAAGAAACAAAATATAAGAAACAAATATTGCTAAAATTGACTGTTGGAGTCCCTTCATATACTACTTATCTGAGAGCTATGTAGTACTAGTACTGAAAGAAATGTTATTATATTGGAACTGTCCCCTACCGGGGCCCCTTGGAGGGGTGGGTTGAATTTCCCTCCCCACTCCAAGCAGAGTCCCGGCAGCTGAAGGCCTCCGAACACAGCCACAACCATGCTTAAGACCACTCTCCACACACTCAGACGAGCTTCACGCAAGAAGGAAGTAGCAGAGGAACCCAGGTGTGCAGGACCCGGGGCTGAGATCTCCAAGCCTACTCAGATTGGGGCTGGGCCTCCTCCAACCAGATCCCCCATCTTTCAGTAGCTAGGTGTTACACCCACCAACTTTCCCCGGCACTGTGTAATTCCATCAAGGGCCAAGACCTCTTATTGTCTAGTTCTTGCTCTCAAAGAACCCAGCAGACTACTGAGAGTATCCTGCCCGCATGGCAGAGTTTGGCAAGCTCCCCGTGGCATATTCTCTATGCCAAAAACCCAGTAACAATAATGGGTCTCATTCCCCTGACCCTGAAAGAGCCTTTAATGTGGCACTTACTAAAATCTTGGGGCTAGGATGAATGGAGATGTTACTGGTGCCTGCCTGAGGAAATTGATGAACAGTGCGATGACAGTGATACAGTGACAGTGATTGAAACTGATTATTATATGCCCCATTTATGTATACTGACTTGTTTTCTATTTAAATTTGATATTACTGGTATAACATGGTTTACAGCAGAGTTAATGTTTATGCTTCAGACATATACTTTATTGCACCAAGCCCATTATTTAAGTGCCAGTATCCCTCCATTACTGAATTTTAAAATCAGCCTTCTACAAGACCACCACCTTTTTCCATGTACTCACTTCCCCCACCTGCAGCCTGCTAACCTTAGCTCTTTAGTGAGTCTGAGGGTTTGTTTACACTGGGCATTGGCTTTTCTCTTGCTTTATTTCTTTATAAACCACACATGAGTAACGTCATCTAGTATTTGTCTTCATCATATAATTTACCCCTTTACATGATTTGCCACCTTCTCATTACACATATGGTATGATACTCAGGGTTTATTTATTTATTTCTAATTGGCTTTGTTCTAGATTGTGCTCTCTTACAGTTATAAGCATATTTAGTATAAGACTTGTCTTTTAATTTTTTAGAAAATTTTTTGTTTGATATGTGAAAATTCCTCAGATTAATGTAGCCTAAATTATAATTTTTATGATTTGCTTTTAAGAAGCCCAATTTTCTTCCTTCTCCTAATTTCTAAAAGTTTGCTGTTCATATTTGTCTTTAAATCACTTGGTATATTACTTATGAAATTAGTAGGGAATCAATTTTTTTCAGGTTTCTAGTCAATCATCTGAGTAGCATTTATGGAATTGTCCATGTTTTCCTGACAAATCTGCAACAATACTTTTTTTTATATGAAGTTACAAAATATACATAGGTAAGTTTCTGTGTGCTTCATTCCCTTCCATTGGTTTAGCCTTTTATCTCTGCCTCAGTATGATACTGAGTTGATAAAATAGATCATAAGATATCTTGGTATGTGGAAGAGTGACTAACCTCGTTTATTTCAAAAGCATTTTTCTTTTGTTTAGTGATACAAATTTTAGAATCAGCTTGTCAAGATACAAAGCAAGATACACTATTGGGAGTACGTTTGAAATTGTATTGAATTTAGAGATTTATTTTTTCTAACTGCAGCAAATTGGTCTGACGTGTTTTATTTCATACACATCCCTCCTAGGAACAACTGTACATCTTGCATTCAGAAAGCCCTATCTATATCCACTCTTTGGAGACAAGTTGCCTTTAGTGCAACAGAGGATGCTCCATTTGAATGGCCAATGGGGAATTCCTAACATCTTCTCTAAGTAGCTCAGAGGAGGAAAAACTGAGCTAGTTAATTTTATGGCAAGGTACCCCATTAGGAGATCAAATAAAGAGTTGAGGAAAAAGAACAAATCAGCACAAATCAATACAGTTAGAAGAGAGGTGATATAGGGATTTAATTTACATTATTTGTAAGTCTCTTGGTACATGTAATATCCTTTGCTATAGGAAAAGAGAGGGTGAGGAGAAATGACACATAACTTTCAGAAGGAAAGGAATAAAGTATGACATTGACTTATGGGATCTAAGTACAATTTTAAAGGTTATCTAATATATCCTATTCTGAAAATGATGAAATGGTGGCCCAATGAGTTTTAGTAGCTTGATCTAAATTTCAATGGAAGTAACAAAATGGTGAGATTACCAGGTCCATTGTTAAGTGCTTTTCAAGTTGAGACATTATAATTTTATAAAAAGAAATAAATTATTACTATTATTTTTGGTGCTAATAATTACCATTAATACAAAGAATTAACCACCTAGAGCTATTATATTTTAATTTTCGATACTTTTGTTTTATGAATTAAAATTTTTTCACAGTGTAAAACTGCACTGGAAACTCACTATCAGTTGCCCACCTAGTTCACTACTTAATGAATAAATCAAGAACAGTCATCATGTAAATTTTTTGATGACTATATTGATTTCCTAGATTGGTGTTAAGTCTGATTTCTTCACAGTGTTAGGAAAGTGTGATTTGGCATTTTTTTCTTATTATATGCCAATTATGTACTGAGATTTTCCACAAGTATTTTAGTAAACCATCATTTATATCCAAGTTTGTTTCCTGATGAAAATATCTAAAATATAGCCTTAAAATTAGTAGCACTAATTATTTGAAAGAGCATGCTCTGGTCCTTAATCACTTATCACTTAACTTCCCGATAGTCGTCGATTTGCTTGAGCAGGCACCAGTAACGTCTCCATTTGTCCCTGTCGCGTGCTAGTGTAGCCCAATGGCATCTGTTCGCTCTGGGAACATGAAGAGCCTCAAACCGATCGTTCATGATCTTCACGAAGTAGTCTGACCATCTGGTAGGTGGGCGGCCACGTGGTCTTTTGATATCTCGTGGAATCCAGTCGGTAACAGCTCTAGTTCAGCGGTCATCTTAAAATCTCATTACATGACCAGCCCATCTGATTTTTGACACCTTGGCAAATGAGACAGCAACCCTGATTCGTGATCGTCGACGGATGTCGGAACTCCGGATTTTTTCTCTCATTTGAGTGAAACGTGATATTCCAAGCATAGCTCTTTCTATTCTTCTTTGGGAGATGTGAATAGCGTTCTCATCTTGTTTGCGTAGGGCCCAGGTCTCTGAGGCATATGTTAATGCAGGAAGAACAGTGAAATCAAGGAGATGTGCCTGGAGCCGGAGGTTCTTCGTCCTCTTAGCTATATCTTCGACTTTCTTGAAGGCATTCCAAGCCACTCTCTTCCTCCTGCGCAGCTCGGGTGCCAGGTCATTTGTCATGTTGACTTCTTGACCTAGGTACACATAGCTGTTGCATTCGGAGATGGTCGTTCCGTTGAGAGCGAATGGGGCATCAGGAACGAGGCTGTTTCTCATAAACATTGTCTTCGTAAGATTCAGCTGTAGTCCTACCTTTCCACACTCACTGTCAAAGTCGGCCAGCATTTGTGCCGCTTGGCTGATGTTTGGTGATATTAAAACAATGTCATCAGCAAAGCGGAGGTGGTGTAGTTGCCGACCATCTATCTTCACTCCCATTCCTTCCCATTCCAGTCGTCGCATGATGTTCTCGAGGGTGGCACTGAAGAGTTTCGGTGAAATGGTATCACCTTGCCCAAACCCTCTCTTGACATCAACGATCACTTCTTTGTAGAATGGTGAGATCCTGATAGTGAATCCGCAATACAGCTCACGGAGGATCTTGATGTACTGGGCTTGAATGCCCTGATAGGCTAGGGCTTCAATGACCGCTTCCTTCTCAACAGAATCAAAGGCCTTCTTTAAATCAATGAACGTTAAACAGAGCAGCATCTTGAACTCCCGAGACACCTCAGTGAGCTTGGTTATTGTGTGGTGCTGAATCCTTTGCGGAACCCGGCTTGCTTGCATGGTTGTCCTTCATCTAGTGTTCTGCCAATCCTATTTAGGATGACTCGAGTGAACAACTTGTAGATGACAGACAATAGGCAGATCGGGTGATAGTTGCCAATGTCATGGATGTCTCCCTTCTTGAACAGTAGTATGGTCCTGCTGGTTTTCCATTGGGACGGAACCTTGCATTCAGACAGGTAGCGAGTGAAGAGTGGAGCCAGTGTATTGATGAGTACTGACGGCAGGTTCTTCAGGTGTTCAGGTCTGACCTTGTCTGGGCCAGGTGCTGTTTGTTTCTTTACCGACGAAATGGCGTGTCGGATTTCGGAAGGGAGAACCTTGGGAACAATATATCCATCCTGTGGAATTTGGTATGTCGGCAAGTGGACATGGCTATCGAAGAGATTTGAGTAGAAGTCATGGATAATCTTCTCCATTGCCGTTCTGGAGGATGTGATGGATCCATCAGGACTTTGGAGGGCAGTCATCTTGGTCTTGTAGTTGGTGAAGGACAGGCGGGTGTAATGAATACTTTCCCCAGCTTCTGCCGCATCTACCAGTACTTCAGCTCTTCTCTCTTTGAGGTCTTCCTTGATCGCATCTCTGCACTGCTTTGCAAGCTCGGACATTAGCTTGCGGTTGCCTGAGTCATGCGCCAAACCACGCTGGCGAATTAGCTCAAGAGTTTTCGAAGACAGGCTTTTTTTTGTGGCTATTTCTCTCTTGACGTTCCTCGCACATTCATGGAGGTGCTGAACCAGTTAATCGTATTCCTTGTCAATGTTGTCAACAATGGCATCTTCCCATGTTGCTGCAATAGTGCCAAAGAGTTCCCAGTTGGTGGTTGTTCTGGGAGTTCTCTTTTTGAACTTTGCAGCCCTTTCTCCCCGCTCTGTGAAGTAGAATTTTGCACGAAGGAGACGGTGGTCCGATCCCGTTCGAAATTTTGGGACAACAGCAACATCAGTCAGGCAAAACCGTCGATTGAATATGATGTGGTCTATTTCGTTGTGCAATCGTCCACCGGGAGACTCCCATGTCCATTGTTTAGATTCTCCCTTCTGGAACTGTGAGTTACCATGGATGGTCTTGGTCGACATGATGAACTCAGACAGTCTCTCACCCTGTTCGTTCCATTCTAGGCCATGGGTCCCGATGTGAAGTTCTTCAGCTGATCTTCTCGGTCCTATCTTGGCATTAAAATCACCCACAATGATCTTGTAGAAGGTGTGGTCTTCTTTATAGGACTTCTCCAGTTCCATGTAGAACTTCTCGATTTTTCTTTCATCATAATGAGATGTTGGTGCATAGACAACGAAGATAGAAACTGCTGGCAGTGAGCCACATCTATTCAAATGTAAACATCCGATTCGGGTTGTTAGGCATTTGAATGAATCAATATACTCTGCTCCTAAGCAGTGTAAAACAGACCATTTCCCCCTTTTGATCATATGATTGTAACTGTATCTTGTTCCCTTCACCTCTTGTTGGGATGTGGGGCAATGTTCTCTTTTACTACAGGTTCTGATTAGTATACAAAATATTGTTTTAAATCCCACTTTAAATATAAGGCGTTTCCATGCACCATCCCTAATGTTTTTTAAATACGAGGGTGATGTGCCTGACTCTGAATGGTTTTCCTTGGGGAATCATTTGGCTTAAAGCACCAGTATTATGGGCAAGTTCACCCGAACCCAGTGAGAGTCACTGAAACCAAAAATAGAAGAAAGGTGGAGTGAAGCTTATTCCAAATTCAGTGCAGTGAGTCGGGCTCTCATAACCGCGAAAAAATAACTCAAAGACTATGATCACATTTATACTCTAAAACTACATATCAGTGAGTCAAAGAAGAGCATGCGAGATTTAACAGTAATCTGCAATAGAACAAAGCATCGCCCCGCATTCCGACTACAGGTGAGGGGAACAAGATATAGTTCCAGTCTTATGATTTAAAGGGGAAAATGGTTTCTTTTACACTGATCAGGATGAGGGTCCGCTTTCCCATTAGTTATCATGGAGTCAGCACAGATGGTCGCCCACGAATTCCAGGGTCTATTAGAGAGTTACAGAGTTAGCTCACAGTTACAAAGTCAGCACATATGTGTGCTCCTAAATAAATTTCAGGAACAAATTTTTTTTTTTTTTTTTTTTTTTTTCCCCCTTTATTTTATTTTATTTTTTTTAAAGTTGTAGATTTACAATTTTTTGTGCTTTGGTTTCAATTATACAATGATCAGATACCCATCCCTCCACCAGTGCCCATTTTCCACCACCATGGATAATATCCCTCCCACCCCCATCCCCCCATCCCCCCGTCTCTGTGGCAGGGCAATCCCCTGTGTTCTCTCTCTCCTTTTGGGTGTTGTGGTCTGCAAAAGAGGCATTGAGTGGCAAACATGTTCAGTCCATAGTCTACTTTCGACATGCATCTCCCCTCCTGGGAGGATCCTCCAAACATCCTTTATTTGGTGCTCCCTTCTCTATCTGAATAGCCCTTTCCTCTAGGATACCCGACTGGCCTCTAAGTTATGGAGTAATCCTCCTGGTGCTGATCTCAGCTATTCTTGGGTATTAATCTCATACTTTGTTACTTTATATCCCCCAGATGAATGCAATCTTTCTATGTCTATCCCTCTCTTTCTGACTCATTTCGCTTAGCATGATACTTTCCATATTGTACCACTTGTATGTAAATTTCATGACTTCATCTTTTCTAAGAGCTACATAGTACTCCATTGTGTAGATGTACCAGAGTTTCTTTAACCAGTCATCTGTTCTTGGGCATTCAGGTTTCTTCCAGTTTCTGGCTATTGTAAAGAGGGCTGCAATGAACAAACAAGTGCAGATGTCACTTCGACTATACATTTTTGCCTCTCTGGGATATATTCCCAGGAGCGGTATTGCTGGGTCAAATGGGAGCTCAATTTCTAATTTTTTGAGAATCGTCCATACTGTTTTCCAGAAGGGCTGAACCAGTGGACATTCCCACCAACAGTGAAGGAGTGTCCCTTTCTCGCCACATCCACGCCAGCATCGGTTGCTTTTGTTCTTTTGAATGTGGGCCAGTCTCTGAGGTGTGAGATGGTATCTCATTGTGGTTTTGATCTGCATCTCCCTGATGATTAATGATGTAGAGCATTTTCTCATGTGCTTTTTTGCCATTCGGATTTCTTCTTTGAGAAAGTTTCTGTTCATTTCATTGCCCCATTTTTGGATGGGGTTGGATGTTTTCTTCTTGTGGAGTTTAACCAGTATTTTGTATATCCTGGATATCAACCCCTTGTCAGATGTGTATTCGGTGAATATCCTTTCCCATTCTGTAGACTGTCTTTGTATTTTGGTCACTGTTTCTTTGGAGGTGCAGAAGCTTCTTAGTTTAAGATAGTCCCATTTATCTATCTCTGTTTTCACTTGCTCGGCCAGTGGCGTGGCATCTTTGAAGATACCATTAGCTTCAATGTCATGGAGGGTTTTGCCAACTTTATCTTCAATGTACCTTATGGTTTCTGGTCTGATGTTGAGGTCTTTAATCCATTTTGATCTTACTTTTGTACATGGTGTTAGGCAGAGTTCTGAGCCTATTTTTTTGCATGTAGCCGTCCAGTGATGCCAACACAATTTATTAAAGAGGCTTTCCTTACTCCACTTCACATTACTTGCACCTTTATCAAAGATTAGATGAGCATATGATTGAGGAGAGATGTCAGTGTATTCAACCCTGTTCCATTGGTCTGCAGTTCTGCCTTTGTTCCAGTACCATGCTGTTTTAATTATTACTGCTTTGTAGTACAGTTTGAAGTTCGGGAGGTTGATTCCTCCCATTTTCTTTTTCCCAAGAATTGCTTTAGCTATTCGTGGGGGCTTATTGTTCCATATAAATTTCAAGAGTGTTTGCTCCATTTCTTTGAAGAATGTCATGGGTATCCTTATAGGGATTGCATTGAATTTATACAATGCTTTCGGTAGTATTGCCATTTTGACAATGTTAAGTCTCCCGACCCATGAGCAGGGGATATCTTTCCATTTCCTCATGTCCTCTTTTATTTCCTGAAGTAGCGTTTTGTAGTTTTCTTTGTACAGGTCCTTTACTTCCTTAGTTAAGCTGATTCCTAGGTACTTGATTTTCTGGGGCACAATTGTGAATGGGATTGTTTTTTTCATGTTGCTTTCTTCTCTCTCGCTGTTTGCGTATAGGAAAGCCATGGACTTTTGCGTATTGATTTTATAACCTGCAACTTTACTATACGAGTCTATTGTTTCTAAGAGTTTTTTGGTGGAAGTTATTGGGTTCTCTAAGTAGAGTATCATATCATCTGCGAATAGTGAGAGCTTGATTTCTTCCTTTCCTACCTGAATGCCCTTAATATCTTTTTCCTGCCTAATCGCTATTGCAAGTACTTCCAGTACTATATTGAACAGCAGTGGAGAGAGTGGGCATCCCTGTCTCGTCCCTGATCTTAGAGGGAAGGCTCTCAGTTTTTCCCCATTGAGGATGATGCTTGCTGTAGGCTTGTGGTAGATGGCTTTAATTATGTTGAGGAAGGTCCCCTCTATACCCATTTTGGCTAGGGTTTTCATCATAAAGGGGTGCTGGATCTTATCAAATGCTTTCTCTGCATCTATTGATATGATCTTATGCTTTTTATCTTTTCTTTTGTTGATATGGTGGATTATGTTGATTGATTTCCGAATGTTGAACCATCCTTGCATCCCTGGGATGAATCCTACTTGGTCATGGTGTATGATCTTTTTGATGAGTAGTTGGATTCTATTTGCTAGTAGTTTGTTGAGGATCTTTGCATCTGTGTTCATCAGGGATATCGGCCTGTAATTCTCTTTCTTTGTGGTATCTCTGTCTGCTTTTGGTATCAGTGTGATATTTGCTTCGTAGAAACTGTTTGGAAGTGTTTTTGATATTTCAATTTCGTGGAAAAGCTTAAAGAGTATTGGGAGTAAGTCCTCTTTAAAGATTTGGAAGAATTCACTAGTGAATCCATCCGGGCCAGGACTTTTGTGCTTGGGGAGACTTTTTATTACCATTTCAATTTCCTTGATGGTGATAGGTCTGTTCAGGTATTCCAGGTCTTCTTGGTTCAGCCTTGGGAGTCTGTAGGAGTCTAGGAATTTATCCATTTCCTCGAGGTTTTGATGTTCCGTGGCATAAAGCTTCTCAAAGTACTCCCTGAGGATCCTCTGAATTTCTGTGGTTTCTGTTGTAATGACCCCCTTTTCATTTCTGATTCGGTTTATTAGGGTTTTCTCTCTCCCTTTCTTTGTGAGTTTTGCTAGAGGCTTATCGATCTTGTTAATTTTCTCAAAGAACCAGCTCTTGGTTTCATTGATCTTTCGGATTGTTTTTTGGGTTTCCATCTCGTTAATCTCTGCTCTGAGTTTTATTATTTCCTTTCTCCTGTTCGGGTTGTGCTCCTTTTTTTGGTCCTTCTCCAAGCTCTTAAGCTGTGAGGTTAGGTTACTTATGTGTGCTCGCTCCTCCTTCCTGAGGAATGCTTGTAGAGCTATAAACTTTCCTCTTAACACAGCCTTTGCTGTGTCCCATAAGTTTTGGTAACTCGTGTTCTCATTTTCATTCGTTTCTAGGAATCTTTTGATTTCCTCTTTGATTTCCTGTCTAATCCACTCGTTGTTCAATAGTGCACTGTTTAATTTCCAGGTGTTTGATTTAGTTTTCTGTTTTTGTGTGTGAATTACTTCTAATTTCAGCGCATTATGGTCTGAGAAGATTGTTGATACAATCTCTACCTTCTTAATTTTATGGAGGCATGTTTTGTGGCTCAGCATGTGGTCTATCTTGGAGAATGTTCCATGTACGCTTGAGAAGAATGTGTATTCAGCTTTTTGTGGATGAAGTGTCCTGTATATATCTACTAAGTCCCTTTCTTCCATTGTTTCCCTCAAATGAAGTATGTCCTTGCTAAGCTTGAGTCTGGTTGATCTATCAAGAGGTGACAAAGCAGTGTTGAAGTCTCCCACTAGTATTGTGTTGCTATTGATGTCTTTTTCCAAATCTATGAGTAGTTGTTTTAAGTACTTTGCTGGTCTCTCATTAGGTGCATATACATTTATTATTGTAAGTTCTTCCTGTTGTACAGATCCTCTGATCAATAAGTAATGGCCTTCACTGTCTCTTATGACCTTCCTCACTCTGAAATCAATGTGGTCTGATATAAGGATGGCTACCCCAGCTTTTTTATGGGAGCTGTTTGCCTGTAGGATTGTTTTCCAGCCTTTGACTCTGAGTCTGTGTTTGCTTTGACTATTGAGATGCGTTTCTTGCAGGCAGCAGAATGTTGGGTTCAATTTTCTAATCCATCCTGCCACTCTATGTCTTTTAATTGGTGCGTTTAGCCCATTGACATTGAGAGAGATTATTGTTATGGGATTTTGTCCCATTGTTATGTTAAAATTGGGTGTATTTGAGGAGCCTTTCTTGCCTTAAAGTAGCCCATTTAGTTGTTCTTGTAACCATGGTTTTGAGTCTATGAAGTTCCTGAGCTGTTGTTTGTCTGTGAAACTGTGTGTTGTTCCTTCTATTATGAATGAGAGTCTTGCTGGGAAAAGTATTTTGGGGGAGGCATTTATTTCATTGAGTTTTTTTACTATGTCCCACCACTGTTTTCGGGCCATGAGGGTTTCATCAGAAAAATCAGCTGTGAATTTTAAGGATGCTCCTTTGTAAGAGATTTCTTTCTTCGATCTTGCTGCTTTCAGAATTTTGTCTCTGTCTAAGGTTTTGGTCATTTTGATCAGAATGTGTCTTGGGGTATTTTTATTCGGATTTCTTCTAGCTGGTACCCTTCGGGCCTCCTGAATGTGGTCACAAGTTTTCTTCAGCTCTGGAAATGTTGTAGCAATGATGTCTTTGACAGTTTCTTCTTCATCGAGGTTTTCTTCCTGTCCCTCTGGGACTCCAATAATTCTTATGTTACCCCTCTTGGCTTCATCACGATCTTCTCTTGCCATCTGTTCCCGAATTGTGAGTCTCTTTTCCATTTTCTGCTCTTTTCGGGAGAGTCTCTGAACTTCATCTTCGAGCTCACTGATTCTGTTCTCAGCCGCTGTTACTCTGCTGCTGAGGCCTTCCACTGAGCTTTTCAATTCGCCTACGAGATTTTTCAGGTCTGACATTTCTGATTGCATTTTCCTCATTTCTGCCTTCAGATCCTCTTGTCTTCTATTGGCATTGCTTTCCATTGTTTCTTTTAATTCCCTAAGCATCCTAAGTAGCTCCCTTCTGAATTCCTTGTCAGAGAGGTTGTCTAACACTACAGTACTGTTGGTGTCATCTGGGCTAGACTCTTCAATATGAATGTTTGGTGGGCTTTTGCGTTGCTTTACCATTGTGAGAGGTGTGGTTTAGTCCTTCACGTTCAGTGTTACTATTCTGCTTGATATGCAGTGTGAGTTAAGATAGGCTTATGAGTTATTGGCAACTGTATTTCTAGTGGCTGAGCTAAAATAGAGAAGTTTCCATCTAAGAAGTTAGCTTATGGTTCCTATGGCATATGTAGTGGGAAAATATTTCGCGGCCGCATTAGCGGCCGCGGCTCCGGAAAGAGTCCCTGGCACTGGGCGAGGAGTTGGGAATGTCTCCTGTTTGGAATTGGAGCCGTTCAGCTTTGTTGCCCAGAGCTGGGCCTCTGTGCCCGTCCCACGCGGCTCAGGGGTTGAAAACCGGCTGTCTCGGGGCTGTTTCTAGCTGCGCGTGCCCAGAGAGGAACCCAGGCCCTTGGGGGCGGGCTGTACCTGTTGGAATTGGAGCCGTTCAGCTTTGTTGCCCAGAGCTGGGCCTCTGTGCCCGTCCCACGCGGCTCAGGGGTTGAAAACCGGCTGTCTCGGGGCTGTTTCTAGCTGCGTGTGCCCAGAGAGGAACCCAGGCCCTTGGGGGCGGGCTGTACCTGTTGGAATTGGAGCCGTTCAGCTTTGTTGCCCAGAGCTGGGCCTCTGTGCCCGTCCCACGCGGCTCAGGGGTTGAAAACCGGCTGTCTCGGGGCTGTTTCTAGCTGCGCGTGCCCAGAGAGGAACCCAGGCCCTTGGGGGCGGGCTGTACCTGTTGGAATTGGAGCCGTTCAGCTTTGTTGCCCAGAGCTGGGCCTCTGTGCCCGTCCCACGCGGCTCAGGGGTTGAAAACCGGCTGTCTCGGGGCTGTTTCTAGCTGCGCGTGCCCAGAGAGGAACCCAGGCCCTTGGGGGCGGGCTGTACCTGTTGGAATTGGAGCCGTTCAGCTTTGTTGCCCAGAGCTGGGCCTCTGTGCCCGTCCCACGCGGCTCAGGGGTTGAAAACCGGCTGTCTCGGGGCTGTTTCTAGCTGCGCGTGCCCAGAGAGGAACCCAGGCCCTTGGGGGCGGGCTGTACCTGTTGGAATTGGAGCCGTTCAGCTTTGTTGCCCAGAGCTGGGCCTCTGTGCCCGTCCCACGCGGCTCAGGGGTTGAAAACCGGCTGTCTCGGGGCTGTTTCTAGCTGCGCGTGCCCAGAGAGGAACCCAGGCCCTTGGGGGCGGGCTGTACCTGTTGGAATTGGAGCCGTTCAGCTTTGTTCGGAACAAATTTTTTAACCCTTTACTCAATCCAACAGTGTGTGGATGAAGTTTTCTTTACCAATTAAGTATTATAGCAGTTGACAACAGATGGGGATATGAGAAAGGCATCAAAAGTGCAGCACTTTTACAGCTCTATTTTTAAAGGATGATGATTTTGCTTAGTCCTAGCAGAGCAGTGTTTGGTAGCATTTGATTGCTGTCAGTGCTACATCCAGTGATGCTCAGAAGTTCAGGCAGTGCTATGGATTGATTTAGAAGCCAGGTATGTACTATACTACTGGCCTCTCTAAAGCATTTACTTGAGTCATCACACTTTACAGTACTGTTAATGAGGTAAAGGTAAAAGGTAAAGGCCCTCCCATTGTTCGCCGATTTGCTCGAGCGGGTCCAGTAACGTCTCCATTGGAGACTTTGTTGTTACTGCGTTTGGCATATCAAATACGTCACGGGGAGCTTGCCAGGCTCTGCCGTGCGGGCGAGATACTCTCTGTAGCTTGCCGGGCTCTCTGAGAGGGGTGGAGGAATCGAACTCGGGTCGGCCATGTTGGCTGCGTGTAAGGCAAACGCCCTACCGCTGTGCTATCGCTCTCCGTTAATGAGAGTGCATACATATTCCAACATCTTCACCCCCTGTATATGTTTTTTTATACAGCATGTGTTCTTTGAGTGTCTTTTCTTTGTGTTTGCACTGTATTGGTAATGTGGATCTAACTTTAAAGGAGTTAAATCAGGTGGCAGAAAAAAAGTCACATAAGCAGATAATTTTAACAACATTTGGCAAGGATGGATTATATATATGTGCATATACACATACATATATACACAGTTTTAAGTGTACATACATATGTAAACATATGTGTAGAATTTGTGCAAATCTTTATCAAGGTCACAATTGAAAAGAAAAACAATATTCTTTTTTTTGAAGGGCTCATGTGTTGAGGACTTTGTCAGAGAGGGAGGCATCTGGAAAAATGTGACAATGAAGCACTACACTGTCCTCCCATTTTGCTCAGTTTGCTCGAGCTCGAGCTCAAATTGTGAGACTTGTTACTGTTTTTGGCATATTGAATACGTCACTATCGCTCCAGCCCTGTGATGATGAATATGAATCTCAAACAATGAGAAAGTGTTTATTAGCTAGATAAAACAAAGGGAAAGAACAATTTCATAAAAGATCGATGTGATTTAATCCCAGAAGAAACATAGCGTATGATAGGGGAAATAGGATAGTTAGCACTTAATACTTTTTTTCTGAAAACAGATTTATGGTATCTATTTGAGTCCCTCCTCCTAGTTATCTCTAACTGTTCCCTAACTATTCGGGAAGTCTTTGTGAATTATGAATTGACATTAGAGAGAAGTTTGAAGCGTATAGAATAAAAGAAAACCATTATTTTCATATTTTTGGACCACACCTGGCTATACCCTGGTCTTACTCCTGGCTCTGTAATCAGGGTGGAGCTATAGAGAGCTCCAATTCCATATGGGGCATATTGGGTGCTGGGGATCGAACCTTGGTTGGCTGGAAGCAATCAAGTATTTTACCCACGGTTCTATCTCTCTGACCCCCAGTACCACCATTTCTTTGATGCCAATTAAGTACCAGATGATTTAAAAAGATTTATCTTATTGAGCTCTTCTATCTTCAGGATAGAATTGTTCTCATTTTTAAGTAAAAGAAACTGAAGTCAAGCCAAAGGTCCTTGTCCAAGCTCATTCAATATGTTAAAGGAAGTACCTGCATATGACCCAGAATTATCTTTTTCTGAGGCTGTGACATCAATGTCTTTGTATTAAAAAAATCATTGCTTATGTGACATTTTTCTCTGCTTTTATCTAAAAAAGATGTCTATCAGAGTAAATGATTCACTATTAATGAATGCACGTATTAAAAACAGTTTTGTACTTTAAATGGCTATTCTCTGTATTTGGAGTTGTATTTACTTTAAAAGCTTTTTTAAAAGTTCATAAAAGTCAATAAACTCAATATTCCATAAATTACTTGCAATTTAACATCAGATAATTAGGGTAACAAAGGGAAGTTAATTCAATGGTGATTAACTTAGTACCATTTCTTTCCCTGAAGACAGGAAGAGTTTAGAAATAAAGTAATATAAATGTGCTGCATCCAAGGAGATAGATGCAAGAACAAAAGATTTGTTATGAAGTCCTTAAAATCACAGTGCCCTTTTAGCTAATTATGGTAGCTTAATTAAAGTTATTTTAAGTAATAGTTAATTATGCTTAATTAAGGTAATTATGGAATTAGCCAGGGGAATTTGAATGAACCATAACGCAGACATGTTTAGCCTCTATGGATCAAGTTTACTCCTTTGCATAGATCCAAAAACAACTTTATGTGTATACATGTAAAAGAAAACATATAGTAAATCCTGTGTAATTTTTATTATACAAAGCTATTGCTAACAAAGAAACTTGTATGCACATAAAATGTTCTACCATGTTTTCAAAATTCTAGAGATTGTATTTGATTTCTAATGTGGGTTTATTTTTGAAATAAAGTGAGGTTTAAAAATCAGACAGCTCATCCTCTGCATGTGTTGAAAGCCTACATAATTTTTCTTTCTCCAACAATTATTAAAATTTATTAGATACTTTAGAATTTCTGGCCAATTTTAGGAAAATTCTGACTTACAACTTACTACTTGGAGTTAAAATTTGGACTGAAATATCTAGGTCTGACATTGTTATCATCCTGTTCTTGATTCAATAAAGACATTGAATACATAGACAAATGCATAATGTTTCCTGTATTGCTTATGTTTGCAAAGCGCTGCTTGTGTTTGTTAAACATTTTCCTAATGCCTCTTGATTCTGTTGTTGGAATATATTTTTCTGCTTTTTGGGAGACTTCCCAGTGAATTATTGTCATTAGGTCAATTATTATTAAAGTATAGTATCTCAGAATCTTCCAAGTGATATTCTGCAGTTCACATAGTCTAATTTTAGTCTACTGAGCATAAGCATATATATTTTTTCAGATGAACCTCTCTGCTCTGTGAATCTCAACAATATTTGTGCTGATGTAGGCTTCCTCTTAGGCTTTCAGTCTCCCCCTACTTTTCTTAGATTTTCTGGTGGATAATTCATATTCTTTTTCCTTAAGAAGTAGTATCATAAGAACATACAATAAATAAGAAAACAAAAATTCCCCATAATCAAGTAGAGAGTGAGAGATTATTTTTATTCTTGGTGGAAAAATCACACTGGATAGAGGAAAGGGATAGATACCTCAGTATCAAGCAATGATACTTCATAGTAGGATGCTCAGATTTCCAGCTTAGTGCTGTTAAAGTTGTTATAATTGCTGAAACACACCATCACCTCTAACGGATAGCATTTCCCAGAGATTCTGATTACAGGTAACCGGTAGGATAATGTCACATAAATAAGGACTCTTTTTTTGTTTAGTTTTTTGGGCCATACTTAGCCTTTTTCAGGGTTTTCTCCTTTTTTTTGTTCAGGGGTCACTTCTGATGAGGGGGTGTCCTAGGACCATAAGCAAAAGTTTATGGTCAAAAGTTTGTCATTGATATTGCAATTTCTCTTGTTTCTCTGTATACCATAGATGAGTGAAATTATCTGCTCTTTTTCCTCCTCCCTCTGACTTATTTTTACTTAAAATAATGTTCCTTAGTTCCAGTAGGTTGTAGTGTAATATAAAATTTCATTTTTTCTTACAGCTGCATAATATTCCAATATATATCTGCCATAACTTCTTTAGCCATTCATTGGTTGTTAGGCATAAGTTATTTTCTATATCCTAGCTATTGTACTAAGTGCCTATATATGTATATATGTATTATATATACACATATAAATATATTAAAATAAATATTATATTTAATAAATATATAATGTATAATAAGTGTCTATTAAATAGATATACATGTATGTACACATATATACTTGAATACATATTGCAATTGTGGGGTAGATGCCAAAAAGTGGAAGTACTAGATTACAATGGAAGATCTGTTCTTTTTCGGGAAATCTGTTTCCCATAGAAGCTGAACCACATGACATTCCTATTAAGAGTGAATATTTCTTTTTATCACATCCCTATCAACACTGGTTGTTTGAAATCTTTTTGATATATGCCATTCTTACTCGTGTGGGATGACATCTCGTTGTCATTTTGATGTGTAGTTCGGTGATAATATATGATGAACATTTTTTTCATATATCACTAGACATCAGTATGTCTCATTCAATGAAGCTTCTGTTCATCTCCTCTCCTATTTTTTAGATGGGAAGATTTTATTAACAATTTTAGAGATGAGGAAAATGTGGTCCAAACAGGATAAACAACTCACTTCAGTTCACAGTTGCTAACTTCCAGTTCTAAGATTCTAACCCTTCTATGCCTGAATTTCATCATCATGATCCTGAAACTTGAATGCATTTCTGTAAAGTATGTGATGCATTCTAAAACAGTTGCAAGATTTATATATTAAACATGAATACTTCTATGATGTTTGTTTAAAATTTAAATGATTAAAGTTATATTCTGTTTTAAATTGGAAGAATCAATTTAACATAGTAATACTTTTCTACTCTTACATTTGCTTTAAAATATTGGAGCAAAGTATAGATTTTATAACACTTTGAGTGTCTTCAAAATAAAATTTCAGAATAGCCACTATTATTTTAAGGTATAGTGCTGAGTGACATGTAGTACAAAATGCTGTTTATTAAAGTTTTTATACCATGAAAATATGTTTGTATAAGTCAAAGTTTGTATTCTATTAAACACAATTTGAAAGTAGATTTATATAAGTCAAATATTGAATTTTATTAAAAATAATAAGTAAAGTAAAGTAAAGGCCCTCCCGTTGATCATCGATTTGCTTGAGCGGGCCCAGTAACGTCTTCATTGGAGACTTTGTTGTTACTGTGTCTGGCATATCGAATACTCTCGGTAGCTTGCCGGGCTCTCCGAGAGGGGTGGAGGAATTGAACTCGGGTAGGCCATGTTGGTTGCGTGCAAGGCAAATGCCCTACCCGCTGTGCTAACACAACTAAAGTCCAGAAAGTTGCTATAAAATGTAAAAAAGAAAATTAAATTATTTTAAGACTTGGTAGTTGTTTTCTTAAGATGTATTTTTTTTTTTAGTGTCATAAAATAAGAACTTAAGGAGCCAAGTAGGGATTCTTCTCATGAGTGTATCTTATCTCCTTCCTAATTGGTAACTGCAGGACAAACACCCCATCAAACACACAGGATCTCACTATATCATAACATTTTCTGGAAGGCAGATTTGTCTTGCACAATGAGAGCAGTTTATCCCTTTAAGTGCCAGAAGGACCTTGCGATAGCTTTACCTCACCAAGTGCCTCAGCAGGAGCAGCCTTTTGGGACCTTGTTGGGATGCCAGCTAATAAAAATGATAAGAATTCTTAAAGCCTCTTTGGAGTTTTTTGTTATTGCTAAAGAATTTAGTGTTATGTTCCTGAAACAGAATAGAATGCAACAAAGAATTCTATTGCCATTTTGAAGTAAGGAATGCTTTGTAATGCTCAGGATATTCACCTTAAGAAGCTAGGGTGCTATTGTACCACTAGCATAACTGGAAAGGCTGGGTTTCTCCTTTGTGGTGGAGGGTTAGAGCCAACCAACTAGGGCTGGGGAACATTTTGAGCTGCCTGGGAACAAAATATTGAATCAGAGTGGAAAGTGGGCAGGAAGAGCTAAAGTGAAAAACAGCTAGCTGCTGGTCCAATACTTTGAGACTCAGTTTTGCAGAAAGTGAATGATTTCTTTCCAATATGTGACTGTGAGTGTAGAGGAAATGATCCATCAGAATTTGGCTGACTGACATATTGAGCAGGTGTATGTGCTTGGGTGACATGGTGTGGATGAATTGGAACACAATGCAATCTCTGGTTCAAGCTTGTTAACTGTGTCACAAAGCCATCCATTAGAGTCCCATCTAGTGCCACTATCAGCTTTCTGTAGGAAGAGACGAAGTAGGAGCACAACAGATGCACTGAGGTTCAGGATAAATACTCATTCTCAAAAAAAGAACATGTATCCCAAGGCTCTTCCCAGGCTTTCCTCCTTATATTACGTCTCTCGGAGAGCCCGGCAAGCTACCGAGAGTATTCGATATGCCAGACACAGTAACAACAAAGTCTCCAATGGAGACGTTACTGGGCCCGCTCGAGCAAATCGATGATCAACGGGAGGGCCTTTACTTTACTTTACTTATTACGTCCTCAGATCACAGTTCTGTTGACCTTATCAGGAGGTTTGTTTCTATTGGGGTTTGCCTAATCTCCTAATTTGTGTCTGTAAACCACATATGATCAGGCTTATCTAGAAATTGTCTTTTTCTTCCTGACTCACTTAGTATGACACCCTTCAATTCCATCCAAGTTGAAACAAACATTTTATCATTTCTTGTATCTGACTAGTATTCCATTGTGTCTATGTTCAACAATTTACCCACTCATTTGTTATTGGGTACCTGTTGTTGCGCTCTTTCCAGATCTTGGTTATTGTAAATAATACTGTGGTAAAAACAGGTGTGCAGTTGTCCTTTCATTATTAATTTTCTATAATTCAATACATAGGATGTTTTATTTTTTTCAAAGTGTACTTCTCACTGGAGTGATAGCACAGCAGGTAAGGCATTTGCCATACAGGCGGCCAACCCAGTCGACATGAGTTCGATTCCTCTGCTCCTCTCAGAGAGCCTGGCAAGCTACCGAGAGTATCTTGCCCACATGGCAAAGCCTGGCAAGCTACCTGTGACATATTTGGTATGCCAAATACAGTAACAAGTCTCAAGATGGAGATGTTACTGGGCCCGCTTGAGCAAATCGATGAACAACAGGAGGACAGTGACAGTGACAGTGACTTCTCACTAACCCCCGAAAAGACAACTGCATCTATTCAGTTGTTTAATATGTTCATTAGATAATAGTTGAAAGTACAAAGGAAGAACAAGAACCCAGTTAATTTAGTGACAAGGTAGCATGTGAATAATGCTAGAACTCTTTTACTACATCCTACCTTTTCCTACCCATGTTATTGTTTGCAGCTTGTTTTGTAATTTAGTTAATCATCTAGCTGTCATTTTAACATTTTCTCATATGTAGACTACTCAGAAGCTACATTACTTTTTCTTAAGGACCAAGTCCTTTGTGAATGTTGATAGAATATTATCAGTGGTCTGGGAGATATAATTGCAAGTATGAAACAAAGAGAATTAATTGAATTGGGAACCTGATGCAGATGAGTTGGCCTGTGGCCGTGTATACAAATAGACACATGGAATTGTTGAAACTGGTTTTGGTAATGTTTGAGTAGAGTGATATGGAGGACTAAGTCAGAATTTTA
Organism: Sorex fumeus; assembly: GCF_029834395.1. Lineage (NCBI taxonomy): Eukaryota > Metazoa > Chordata > Mammalia > Eulipotyphla > Soricidae > Sorex > Sorex fumeus. Next base: position 66,368,437 of record NW_026606065.1, on the reverse strand, counting down.
GAGCAAGTCATATCAGGAATGAGACATGCTTCACAGTTGTTCCCATGAACCTAATTTACTAATTTATGAACATTTCATTTCTCCATGTCTTACTTCCTTGTTAAATTATATTCAGCATTTTCATTCAGGACATCAAAAAATTCCACTTATATGATGCATTTGTTAAAAGGGAAAAATAGCCTATGTCATCATTATTTCTTTGGCTCTTAGTTTCACATAGTGACTTTTTTTTAACTAGAGAGGAATGATCTCATGGATATAGGTACATTTACCCTGAGAATAGTTGAGACTTATGGAAACTGTGATGCCCTTGTGAGCCATAATCATATATTCTGAATCATAGTTTGGTTGCACAGGAGTTTCTAATTATAAGAGAATCAAAGTATTTGGATTAGAATTCAGGGTTAGGATGAACTATTGTCCTATTTCTCTCAGGACTGAGGAAATTTTAAAGATGTGGGGTTTTAATGCTAAAAATAAAATAATGCTAGTCAAATTGTCCTGGTTGGTTCCAGACTGATTACTTTGGGTTTCAACTGAGCAGCAAGGTTCATTATGGCCAAGTTTATGACAGACTTTGTATTATTAAGAGCTCCCATTTTCTGTCATCAAATCAGAACTGTCTCTCCCTAACCTTTCTCCTCTGAAGCTTTTATATAGGACTGAGAGACATTTTTAGTTTTAAGACCATGCAGAAGAAACAGAACTTACACTATTGGTTTAACCACTTCATCTTATGCAGGGAAGTAACACTAATGCATTAGGACACACAAACTGGGTTCCATTTGCTAGTGCAAAATTACTTTTTGATTCATGATACATTTTGATCTGAAATACACCCATGATCTAAATTTTTAGCAATGCTGTGACCTTAGTGTGAGTCTCACTACAAAGGGAGAAAATATTCCCTTCGTGGAAAATTCCAACACATCTCTTTTCATACTTTGCCTTTCCCCATTCCATATTTAAGTTTCGATAACAGCAATAGAAGTTTGAGAAGCATCGTAAGGTTGCTACACAAACAGGCATGAATTCAGAATCAGAAACTAGAGTGAAAAGGCAGGAAGAGAGGCGAGGGAAGATTGAAAGTGACAAGACAAACCTGAGTCACCCACAGATTTTTCTATAATTCACTACATTCGTATGATGGTTTCTGCTGTGTTTTATTCTGTATGCTCAATGAGTGACACTAATGCCCTTGGAGAACCTTCTCCAGTGTGTTTCTCTCAAGTACTGGATATTTTCTTGTAGAATAGATTTCTGGTTACCTTGAATTGGGTCTTAAATTTTTTATCATTCACATTTACACTCGTAAAGACTTTTAGTGATCGCTGGTGGAAAGAATAACTGGAATGTGATATTAAACAATTGCTAATTGAGGCTGTTATCTAATTTCTGTTCTGGAATTTAGTTTTTTTTGAAGTTAATATGAAGTCAATATTTTCTCCTGAAAAATATCATGGCATTTTTTTTTCAATCAACAGCCCTTCAAGTTAACGACCTTCAGATAACAGAATGTGGTTATGCAGATCATAGAGAATTTACCTTTATTTTGTCTTCTTTGTGTGCTAACTAGGCAGTTATTTAGTGCTCAAAGTGTAGCCAGTGAGGCGGCATCACTCTTATTTGGGAGCTTGTTACATTGCAGACTCAGATCCAGCTAGAGACCTCTGGAATCAGAATTTGCATGTTAACATGATCCTCAGATAACTAAGACACATATTAAAGTTTGCAAAGTAGAGCTGTGGAGATTTTGGAGAAAAATGAGGGGACATCTCCAGTCCTAAGTCAGTCCACAAGCCTGTTCTGCAGTCACAGGGTTCCCCTTCTATTTTCAGAATGAAAGTCATATTGCAGAGGAAAATTACTCCAAGTATCAATGTCCCATGTTTTATGAATGTTGTTGCACTCTTACTGTTCTTGTGAGCTCATGACTACATTTGGAAATTGACTTTTAGTATACTCACGCAAAGTGACAACTGCAATCCGTTCACCAAACATTCATTGCTTTCAGAATAGTGCTTGTTATGTTTAGAAGAGACTTGTCATTAAGGAGCAGAGTTTGAAAGGGTGCTGGGTTGCAGTTTTCTCAAGGCTGATTCCAAAAAACTTCCTAAAAGAAAATAGCCACCGTTATATAGGTAATTAGAACTTACAGGCTCCTAGCAGTAAACAAAGCTATGCTTTGTAATTATGATATTAGATACTCAGTAAGGCAGTGGCAACTTGCTGTGCTCTGACATTATCGAGGAGAGATTTGGAGTGAAAAATAGTCAATTGCTTTTTAAAAAAAAATACTTCCCTTGATCTATAAGTCACACAGTCGTAACTTTTTTTAAAAAATATTGTGATACGGGTAGATGGCTAAAGGTCTGAAGCCCACACTTTGTCCTGGGTTTGATACCCCACACAGCGTGGATCCCTAAGCACCACTAGGACCAACCCTGAGCACTGAGTACAGAGCATTTTCTGAGCACCACTGGTTGTGTCCCAAAACAAAAACAAAAAATACAGAAACCATCATTGTTATTATTATTGTTGTTGTTAAATACAAAATAATTGATATAGAACATTTCAATTTCAGATATACAGCAAAATGGTTCAATATTTTATATATATTGTGAAATGATTGTTATAAGTCTAGTGTACATTCTTCACAAACCATAGTTAGAATTTTTCTTTTGATAAAAATTTTTAATATGTCTTTTCTTTTTTGTTTTCTGGACCAGTGTTCAGGGGTTTCTCCTAGCTCTATTCTCAAAGATCAACGCTGATGAGCTTGGGGGTCTTATAGGGTGTGAGAGATCAAGCCCGAGTTGATCATATGCAAGGCACACATCTCACCTGCTGTATTATCATCCTGGCTTTTAATATCTGGTTTCTTTAAAAAATATTAAAGCAATATGATTTACAATGTTATTCATAGTTGAATTTTGGACTTACAATATCCCACTGTATATTACACTTGAACTATCTTCTCCCAGGTTTCTTTTATATGACTGAATCATGGGCTGGAGCAATAGCACAGCAGTAGGGCATTTGCTTTGCTCGCCAGCCTGGCTGAGTTGGGTTCGATTCCTCCGGCCCTCTTGGAGAGCCCGGCAAGCTACTGAGAGTACCTCGCCCGCACGGCAAAGCCTGGCAAGCTATCCGTGATGTATTCAATATGCCAAACATACTAACAACAAGTCTCAAAAATGGAGATGTTACTGGGCCAGCTTGTGCAAATCGATGAACAATGGGAGGACAATGTGTGTGTATGTGTGTGTGTGTGTGGCTGAATAATATTTATTTCTGTAGGGCATATGTGTGCACAAGTGCATGCATTATAGTTTCTTTGTCTATTCGTGAAAACTTAGGTTACTCTCATATCTTGACCTGTGAAAGTTATGCTGCAATGAACATGATGTGTATATACCAAGTTGGGGTAGCATTTGCATTTTATTAGCATAAATAAATAGAAGTGGAATGCTAGTTGATATTGCCATTTTATTTTTTAATATCTGGAGGAACATACGAACTGTTGTTTCCTTAGTGGTTGCACAATTTACATTTCCTAATTGTGAGTCTCAGAGTTACAAAGACTGAAGATTTGGAGGCATCGTCACAGTTTTTTCTGTTGACATTTAGTCAGAAGGTCTTCGTTTATCTCCAGAGTCACTGCACCATATACATACAGGGCATCCCATCAACAGTGTTGTTTATATGAGTGGAGCTCCTTGTAATAGCATAATGTGGCTATTTTGCTTATATTTCCACAGTGTAGAAAAATATATAAAAAAAGAAAATAAGCAGGACTCAGAGAAATAGTACAGGGGTTAAGTCACTCATCTTACATGATTCCCCCATGCCGCATAGTTCATCAGGTCCCACTGAGTGTGTCCCCCCTAAGCACTTCTGGGTATGATCCGCAAAACTGAAAAAAAGGGGCTAGGACATGGTATGATGGGAGATTGGTATGTACTCAACCTAGGTTCAATCCCCAATGCACCACCTGCATATTATCTCATGCAACCACCAGGGACCTCTGAGCACTTCCAAGTGTGGCTGTAGTGGCCCCTGGCACTGAAGGGGTGACATGGATATTCTGAGCACCACAGGGCTGAGCACCATGACATATTTGAATCTTTTCTTGAACGTCCAGTTTTCAAGGCTAAGAATCGCAGATGGGACCCTAGCTTCCTGAATACCATTTGGGAGTCCTCAACCCTAAATTAAACTCCCCCAAATAAAGAGCTATTTCATTTACTAAGCATATATTTAATATAACTGCAACCAACTCATACTGCATATCAAAATCATCCCTAGAGTCATAAGAAATATAGATGATCAGGTTCTATTTCTGTAAATATTAATTCTGTAGATCTGTATTTGGATCTGGAAATCTATAGTTTTAGAAAGTCACAGGTAATTGTGATGAACTGTGTGCATCCTGTTTAGTGCTGAAATAGGTATTTAAAAATTAAAAACTGTCTATGACTTTAAGTCAGTTTTGAGGTCAGTGGGACAGATATATGTACAGATGACACTTGATAGAATAGTATCTTACAGATGTGATGGGGAATATCAAGATTCCTGGAAGAACTTGGAGTTAAATATGGTAGAAATTGGAGTTAAATACTTACTTAGGATCATTTTGTGTGTTTTTAAGCAAAACTGAGGTCTCTGTGATAAGTAGCATCCTTCTATGTTGTCTACAAATTTGTTGAGCTCTGTTCTGTCCTACTCTTATCAATGTCCAGGATCTTCTGGTCTACCCTTAGCTTATTAGGGGTCAATCCTGGTAGTATTTGGGCCTGATGTTGCTCAAGGGACACCATCAGAGTCACAGTCTCAGGCCATGTTGTGCCTGGAATTGAACTGAGAAGCCTGCACATCCTAGGCACATGCAGTACCACATAAGACACATTTCTGATTTACCATTAAAAAACCCTGCTTTAAAGAAATGATCTATGTGTTCACACTGAGGTAGTATATGTAAATATTTATGTGTGTGTATATATACATACACACATAATTCTTTGTTACTGTACTTGAAACAATTTTCATTTTATCAGACATACCAAGGCCATAGTAGAACTTGAGAGCGACAGTAGTCTGTGTGTGTCCCACTGACCTCAAAGCTGACTTAAAGCCATAGACAGTTTGGTCAGGTAGGGGAGTGTGTATAAAAGAGAACAGTATATGGCTAAGTTGGGGGTAGGAGCCCAAGTCTCCTTATAATTTCACCAAATCACCATCTCTAACTACTGCATTAGGGCTGATGGCAAAATTTAAGAATTCAGGTAGGAAATGAGGGCAGAAAGAGATGTAACAACTGCTGTTAATTGTTAACCACAGCCATTAGTTCAAAATGAAGCATTAATTCAGAAGTGCTGAGCAAGAGGAGACAAGGGGAACAAAAGCAATGACACTCCAGTGAACAGTTGGTCATGTCTTAATGAGCACTGAAAATCAATGAGGTGAAAAATGTCTGCTTACTCAAAAGGATGTTTTTCTAGTTTAAAAATAATCAGTTGGGTGCCAAGTTATTCCTACAATTTAGTCATGTGAACATATTTATATTTTACTAATCTCTTTATTATCACAATAGCTTTCCACTTGTGGTCTCCTTCAATACTTACAGTGAGATTTTTACTTTTTTATTTTTTACTTTATAAATAAATGGGCTAGGAAGACATATTATTTCAAGGCCAAACCATTTGACCATACAGTTCATGGGTTTCTGGGCAGCAAAGCCAAAGCATCCATATCTTGGCTGCACAATTATCCAAATGGGCAAACTATATTGGTGGGAAGGTTATAAAAATCATCCTTTGATAAACTTTTCTGAAAATAAATGTAAAGGCAGAGGAACAACAGTGTAATGCTTAAGCTTTTGTGTGACTTGTGAGAAGTCATAGAAACCAGGATCCTTCACTTTTAGATGTCTGTTCCTTTTGATAGCTTATTCATCCTGTACCTTGTCTGTAATTTTAAAGATCAGTCAAAGAAGGTTTGAAGTTTTCTTTGGAGTCTTTCTTTCAGAAGTAGACTATTTGTTACTGGTTTTTGGCTTGTTGCAGGTGTTCATAGCAGGCCTCTTGAATTATCTTAGCATCCCCACCCCAGACCCCAATGGCCATAGTTTTTAGAACATAAACTTTGCTGATAATTTTGAACAAGGAAATGCAAGCATTTCAGAGGATTTCAACATGAAATAATCTCAGAGGTGAAGTCAATATTATGTCTATTATGAGGTTCGTTTTTGATGATTGTCATACATTCCTATCTTAAAGAGGCACTTCAGGAAATGAGAAAAAAACCACAAATGTCATACGCAGTGAGCACACATGTTCTGAATCATCCGTTTTAATTCTTTCTGGTTTGAAATCATGTAACATACACAAGAACCTGCAAAGTCCACCTACATATGTTGTTTTGTCTATCATGATGGTCAACCACAGTTTAAATCTGATGCCACAGTTTAAAGGCTGTGGTGAAAGCTCTGCATGATCTTTTGATTTGTTTGTCAAACTTGTCTGAGATGACGTGCATCTCTGTCTGCTTTCATGGAAGAAACTACAACACAGCTGGAATTCAAAACACTAAGAAAAGTACTCAGGTGAAATGCTTGTTGTCAGATTTTTTTCCTTTGTACTTTGAAATGAATAAGCCCATAATTTTATAGTATGGTCAGAATCTGACAGTCCACAATAGTAGAATACAAGTGTAATGGAGAATGCTTATGTGCTAAATGAATCAGCTATTTAGTGATAGATAATTTATCCACAGATCACTTTGTAACAGATAAAATAGACTTGGTTCTTTTCCACACTCTTGCTTTTGCTATTTGCTCGGCATCAGGATATATCTTCAAGCAAAATCTAAATTCCAAATCCTGGCCAGTGTTTTAGATTACACAAATCCCAGTCTTTATGAAGGTAAGATTGTAGTAGTAGAAAAATAAATGTAAAACCATCTCAATGAACAAATATTCATAATCAGTAAATGAAAACTAACATGTTTAATAATGCTAATCTCAGGAAATTAGAGCTATAGCAACTGCTGTGTGCAGTGGAATTTATGTATGTTGAAAAACTATCTCTTCCCATTTTCCAATGACCTGTACAATTAAGCAAATGATATATTCGTTGATTGCCTGTGTGATGACCTGGAACACTGAATCTCATGGTTTATTAGTATGCATTCATAGATATTCTTTCCTTGCAATGGTGGTGCCTGAAATTGGCTCAGGAGGGGCAAGTGGGTTGTGAAACTATGGACCTGAGAACATTTTCTACTTGCAAGTGGCAAGAAATTCACAATATACCTTGATATGTTTACACTTTTGCTAAAAAAATTGTTAGAATAGAAACATGCTTATGTTTACTCTGTGAAGAGGTTTTTTATTTTTTGCATCTATTACAATGATATTATTTCCTAACAACAGAGTTGGATAATTTCAACGGAAGATAAGTTTTGGTTTATGAGGGAGAAAGACTTTAATTTAGAATAAGGGGAAATTTGCATTTGGTTGCATATTTCTATTTCATAGGTAGGTTGAACATGAGTTTTGTGGCTGAGATATTTGTCTCATCCTCTCTGCTGAACATTTTTGGATATTTTTTGGTGAAGGAAAGAAAAAATCAAGAGTAAGCAGAAATGGAGTAAGAACTTAACAAAACTGAAATAAATGTGTAAAAGAGAGATTAATGATATATTCTGCCAACAATTCACTACCATAATTTTAATTTACTAAAGGCTAATTATATATTCACCCTTAATCTATGTAGTGAGGTGATGGCTTTTTAAAATTATTTATTGAACTACATATTGTAATTCTTATTTAACTAAGGGACATGGGAAGAGACTGGCAAGCTCCCTATGGCGTATTCGATATGCAAAATACGCTAAATACAGTAACAACAACAGGTCTCATTCCTCTGACCCTGAAAGAGCTTCCAATTGTTGGGACAAGACGAGTAAGAAGGGGCTGCAAAAATCTCAGGGCTGGGAGAAATAGAGACATTACTGGTGTCCACTCAAGTAATTCAAAGATCAACGGGACGACAGTGATACAGTGTTACAGTGATTTAACTAAGGGATAACTGAATAGTTAATTTTCCGAAAGTTATTGCTAATAAGTTGTAGAATGCATGTAAGCCCACATCAGTCTGAGCCTATTGCCCATGAATTATACAATTACCATACATTCTTTTCCTTTTCACTTAAATTTAGAACAAGTATTATAAAAAGATGTGCCCTTTGCAAACCTGTTTAAAGTACAGAATTCTGACAGGTTGTGTTTTGGTCTTCTAAAACATAATTTCTTATTTAAACTTAATTTCCATGCAGGACAAGTTCTTAGAATAAATGATTCAATATTTTGCTACTTTAAAACAACTGAGAAACCAAAAGGCAGAACAAATGGTGCTGTTCATGTAGTTATTCTTAATTTGTGCAAGAATATTTTACTACACTGGTTATATTTATGGATGTGAGAAAAAATACAAGAGTTGATGTGATCAATTTGAAATATGCTAATTACTAGTCCTGTGAATATGCATCCATACTATACATAGTAACGTTAAAGGAACCTTCACCATACAATCCATCAATACGTAGCTGTCAATCTGTCAGTTAATTACAATTAATGCAGAAGGCAAAGCAGTATTCCACAGCATATTAACATTACTTTGTATTCTCCAGTCATGCCCTTTGAGTCATCATAAAGTGTGTGATGAATACACATTAAAATAATGCATCTTTTTCAGCAAAATAAAATGTTAGCACATTGATGTGATAATACCATTCCTCACTGGAAAGTAAAGGGGAAGAGAAATTGTTCCAAAAGAACTAAGAAACAGTTTCCACATGCTACATTAAATGAAGAAGTATTTATGAAGAAGAGAATTCTGGTAGATAAAATTCTTTGGTTAATAGACTATTTCTTTAGAGTTAGATGTATGTCTATTACATCTAGTAGCAAAAAATGAAAAGTGCAGGGGATTTCTCCTCTATTTTCTTCTCCCCCACTATCAAAATCCTTTACCGGTGTGGGCACATTGGTAATAACTGATGCACTTTTATCATCTAAAAGCTACTTCGTATTAGGGGCCACTTTTGGTGCATCTACATGGGTTTTGACAAATGTATAATGATGTATATAACTTCACAAATAGTAGCCCCCCCAAATCCTGTATTCTGACTATCCAGTCTCCCTTTTTGGTAAATACTTATGACAGAAATAATGAAAAAAGAAATTTTGTCTATTGACAAACACTTGCATCTGTAAGATTTTCCCTCTCAGTGATTGCATTTACTTTAGCACATTTTGATTTCCCGAATAGTCAGTGCCATCCTGAATAATTGGCATATGTGAAAGTTGATACAGACATAACCAAATAGTATTGTGAGAACCTTATTTGAAGAGTCTAAAAATTCCCACACTTGGTCCATATATCCTCTGACTAAAGAGATGCAAAAATTGCTCCTCTTTATGGTACTTTGTCAAATGGATTTAAGTAAGTTCTGTAGTGTCCCAGGTGTCCTTGAGGGCTGAGACTCCATTTCCAGGAAGCCTATACTTGTGACTTCCCTATATCTCAGCTTCCCAGTGACTTGAGAAAACATCTCAGTTGCTATTCAGTCACAGGTGTGTGATTCAACCTTTTTTTTCAACTGTCTTCTCCATTAAAAAACATTGTTTCTATTTTGAATTCCAAAGGGGTTGATTTTCAGGAAAGTTGAGGCAAGATTCACTTTAATCCATTTCCACTCTGAGAACTACCTAGTCCAGAGGTACCTGACAACCACATTGAGATTTGCTTACACTCCAGCTCATGTTCTGGGGACTGGCAGTTGATTGACAGTGAGCTGAGAGAAGGTCATTACAGAGAAATGCAGCTGCTTTGTAATTGCTAGCTCAAAGTCCCTGGCAGCTTGCAGTCACTGGATCTTGTGCCATCAGAAGCCTTTGCTGGGAGGTAACCCATGCAAGTGAGCTGTCACTATCTTAGTCACCTCTAAGGAGCATGGTGGAGATTTTTTAAATACCAATCTTTCTCTTTCTTTGTCTACAGGGAAAAACAGTTATGTTCTTCCTAGAAAACACTTGCCGTGCCAAAGCCTATTCACATGCTCTTCTTTCTCCTCATTCTCCTTATTCATTATTACATTTTCAGTAATAGCTTGAACATCATAAAAAATTATAAATGCAGGACTAATGATTAAAGCACTTTAAAATCTCTGCTCACGGAAACAAGGAAATTGCATGCTTGATCTGTCTCTTAGTCCAGTGATCAAGCCTCTTTTAAAATTATTTTAACAATGAACTCTTACGAATTATTCTTTTCTTACATATTAAGAACACTTTAGCAAACCACTGATTCCACCAAGATTTTCTGCTTAAGGGATATAACTTATTTTGTTCTAATCATACTATGCTCTATTATTCTCTGAGAATAAATTATCTTTTCATTTGTATTGTTAAGTATTCTTGAAAGGAGATATGGGTAAAAAGGTAGGTTATTATTCTTGAAATTTATGTAAAACATAATGGAAGAAAATAACTTTTTGAAAGGTGACTAAATTGTGAGAAAAGATTGGTTTTTAAAATAATTTTAATTGAGGTAGACATTTAATGTCCTAATCATTTGATATTCAAATGATACTGATATTTGACTAAAATATATTTCTAGAAAACTTTTATACTATAGTCTGTCATGGTCCAAAGACATTGCTCTTCTCATTAATTAATTTGTCTAAAGTAAAGAATAGTATTATGGCATTTAGAATACGGGTACCTATATGTAATTCAGGACATGTCATTATTTCCTTCAGTTGTGATTTATCTGTATCTTGTAATGGAAATAAAGTTGTTGTATGTAAGATATTATAATCTAAAGAGCCTGTTTCAACCCAGAAAAGGCATATGGAGCACCGACCTGCTTGCCTTCTTTGTTTCTGTATTATCTATTTTCATGAGTAACATTTGTTCAGCTAAAATAAAATTATGACTTGCAGCTTCCGGAATTAATATTTTGATCTAGAATTATTTAGAAAACTTGAGCTGTTAGACCACCATCATCATAAAACGTAAAAGAATGAGTAATATTTGGTTTTTTTGTTCTTTTTGATGATTATCACTGATGAAGCCACTAATGTCTGCCAATTAGCTATTGATTCAACTGAAATGCAGATGGAGTGTATACTATGTTTTCATGTGTAGGTGGGCAATACATAAGGCCATTGGCCCTGTTGGAATAATGTAGATGAAAATTGCACAGAATATTACATTATAAGAGTTTTGTAATGGAAATAAAGGAAATAATTACACAAAATATTACATTATACATGATTTCATTTTAGAAAGCTAATTAAAATATCTGATTTAAAGGATGTTACCTTCTCTTTGATATTTAATTTTTTCTTCCTCTTTTTAAAAATTTACTCTGTAGACATAGCAAACATTGCATGTAATATAAGCTTAAACATTGTTTCCTCAGACTTCCTATAGGTTAATTCTTGAAGCTTTCCATTATCTTCATCAAAATAGTTCACAACTGGAGAATTAAACATGATAAAACTATAACTTTGGGCTATGATATTAAAAATCCACGGAGAAAAAGCCCAGTGCAATTATCTGTAGGCACACACAAGGAAAGCAGCCACCAAGTGTGTATAATGTCTGAGCAAGCTATAAATCAGCAGAGCATGACAGACCAATTCCCATTATCAAGAACCTCATGGGGCATCACAGTTTCATTGTAGTGGAATCTTATTTTCAGAATCTTGCTCAGATTGTCCACTTTCCAGGACTATAAATGATATGTATGACACCCAGTATCTCTGGAGATAATATGACGATAGGATAAAACTTGCATTCTTAGAAGTAATAAAAAAGTACAACAAAGTTGCTAGATACAAGATCAGCATATAAAACATATCTCTATACTCATATCCTGGGAAGAACTTGTTAGAAACTAGAATAGGAAAAAGGATTGCATTTAAAATTGTAGCATAGTCTATATAGTGACTGGGATTAACATAGAGTCTAAGGTGCCTTGAGAAGAATCTTTCATTGAGAGAAAATTGTAAATTATTTCATTCACCATGATACACTTATATTCAAAATTATCCACAAAATTTAAGATTATATCAGAATTTGTTTATGTAAAAATATAGAGAAAGGATATATACATGACTAAAAGTATCTTGGTAATTAGGGTTGAGAATAGTTTTGGAGTCTAGACCAAAGAGAATTTATTTTTATTGAACAACTAAAATTTCAGTTTCATTTGTAGTATTAAATTTTTTATAGAAATATGTCACATGTATAAAATTTTTACATGAAGGAAATAGTTGAATACAAGAAGCATATAGACAACCACAGAGGATATGTAACAATAATTTTCTTTAAAATTATTTTTTGTTTAACCAGTCATCTGTTCTAATGAACTTGGGTTGTTTCCAGATTTTGGCTATTGTGAATTGTGCTGCAATGAACATATATAGGTACAGATGTCATGATCAAAGGAGAGAAGGCAGCTGGAATAGAGAAGGGATCACTAAGAAAATGACGGCTGGAAGAACTGATCGGGATGGGAGATGTGTGCTGAAAGTAGATAACGGACCAAATATGAAAATCTCTCAGTATCTGCATTGCAAACTTTAATGCCCCAAAGTAGAGAGAAAGTATGGGGAATATTGTCTGCCATGGAGTCAGGAGGAGGGTGGGAAAGGGGAGGTATACCATGGATATTGGTGGTGGGGAATGTGCACTGGTGGAGGGATGGGTGTTTAATCATTGTGTGATTGTAACCCAAACATGAAAGCTTGTAACTATCTCACGGTGATTCAATAAAATTTAATTTTTTTTTATTTTTATCAAATTCTTATTGCCTATCACCTCTAAGAAAATCACTTATTTTCAATTTGATCAACGATGGCTATGGGATATTTGTAGAATACATTGTAAAAAAGAAAAGAACCAGTCATAATGTGACATTTGTGAATTAGAAATAAATTCATCAAGCCGAAATGAAAATTCTGTTTTCATTCAGAAATTTAGGTAAACTTTTGGTTAGATATTTGCAGTTCAAACTTGGAGATTATAGTACTTATTATGAAGGGTATTTTTTAAACAAAATCTAAATTGTCATAATAGTTTCTACTATCAATAAGAGTTTTAGAAGACGGAAATGTTTAGGATGGAAGTCTAAAATAGGATATAAAAAAATTCACGAATCTTACAAATTATCAGAGGAAGGAAGCTAAATATCTAGGAAAGTTGTGTCTGTATAGCCAGATTCAAAGCTATCTTAAAAAAATAAGCATTCAATCTTCTCAAAATGGAGTATAGAAGATGTTTCAAAGGATTGACACATGTGCTTTGCATGCCTGAATCCTGGGTTTGATCCCTAGTACCAATGTTCCCTTAAGTAGGGTAGCAAATGAGCAAAAGTCCCTCAATCATCACCAGATGTGGCTCCGAAGCTAAGGTAAAGTAGAATTGGTGTTACTTAAGAAAAAGAATATGTAGAAATTGCAACCAGAGGCCAACTAATGAGAACCTTCTTGAACTATGATAAAGTGCCTATGTTGGAGTTTGGACCTTATGCTGGTGGTGGGAAATATGTATTTTGAGGGTTGACTATCGTCCAAGCTGTGGCTCACACTGACAACTCATAACAACCATAGCAGATGATGGTATTGTGAGCTTTCAAAAAATGAATATATAAAGGTCTTGAGGGTTTCCTTTGACTCTGTTGATTGTGTGTGTGTGTGTGTGTGTGTGTGTGTGTGTGTTTGCGTTATGGGTCACAGCCAGCACTATTCAGGGATTACTGAAGGTCCTGTACTGAAGGGTCACTCGTGGTGGACTTGGGAGACCATCTAAGGTACCTGGGATCAAACCTGGGTCAGCTGCATGCAAGACAAGTGTTTTACCTGCTATACTATATCTCCAGCCCCTGACTTTGTTGGTTTTGTGTTAAAACTAGAATTTGAATCTTAGCTCATGTATCACTCTAAAATTGCTCATTCCATCAAACCCTAGAAGTAGATACTAAATGCTTGATATGGGGACTGTGTGTGTGTGTGTGTGTGTGTGTGTGTGTGTGTGTCTGTGTGCTTGCGTGCGTGTGTGTACTGAAGACCTATTGAGTATCAGTAAATGTCCTAAGAGTTTTGTATTTTAAAACTTGATAATAATTTCTCACAGCATTTATCTAAGATATTTACAGATGGGGCTGGAGCGATAGCACAGCGGTAGGGTGTTTGTTTGCCTTGTGTGCAGCCAGCCCGGTTGAGCCAGGTTCGATTCCTCCACCCCTCCTCTTGGAGAGCCCGGCAAGCTACTGAGAGTATCTTGCCCGCACGGCAAAACCTAGCAAGCTCCCCCCGTGACGTATTCGATATGCCAAACACAGTAACAACAAGTCTCAAAATGGAGACATTACTGGGCTTGCTCGAGCAAATCAATGAACAAGAGGATGACAGAGACAGTGACAGTGATTTACAGATGAGGGTCAAAGAGATATTACAGCAAGTAGGGCATTTGCCTTGCATATGTCTCACCCCGATTTGATCCCTCGCACCATATATGGTTTCCCAAGCCCTGCCAGGAATAATACCTGACAGCAAAGCCTCAACCACTGCCAGATGTGCACCCAAAGCCAAAACAAACAAAATCCCGTATTTACAAATGAGAAAAGGAGATTCAGAGAGGCATTGAGACCTGCTCTCAAGGACAGAGTTCTTTATGTTCTCTATAGATGTCACAATCCCATATGTTCTCTATAGATGTTATTCAGAGAAATTTATTCTATGCCCAGTATGGTAAATTCTGTTTGGATGGCTCACTCCCGGAGATACATCTCTATCTTTTATTGCCCCAATGTGATCAGTAGTGATCAGACCTCGCCTTTTTTTGTTGTTACAACTATTTTGATATGTCAACTGTCAAATCAAAAAAACCTGTCTTCTATATTTCGTCTAATCACTTAGTATATTTTCTCTTACTAATTCTCTATTTTAGGGTCAAAAAATAATGGATAAAAATTCCTGGTTCCATTGTGATTCATGAGTACTGACTACTAGTTGGTAGTTGGGCTGATTTTTTTTAAGTACAATTTCATTTATGTACCCGATGAAAAGGAGATTTTACTATTCTGAGAATACTAGATGATTCTACTTGGGGTGGGGGTGGGGTAAAGACTGGGGGAAGAGAGAAAAGCAGCCCTGTAATTCATTTGAGAATTGGCAGGAGAACATAACTGTGGCTGGGCAACCTTGAAGAGAACAATATGTTAAAGGAAGTTAGCAGTAATATGGTTTTATTGGACAGCTTTATATAGGCACCAAAGCGATTGGAATCTGGGGAAAGCAAAGATGAAACCAAAGTGCCCAGGGTTGCAGGCCTTTTATTGGGTTAGTCAAAATATTAATGGAACTGTTTATGGCTGTGCAGCAAAACCGACTTTCATTTCCCTGATGTAATGCATCTCCTGGGTTTATCTTATCAATGCCTTTCTCTTTTGCTCTGCATCCATCTCTGTGAGGCTCATTACCAGTTTAACAGTAACTGAATCTTCAGCTTTTCCTTTGCTGTGGTTCTTGTCCTCTGTGCCCAGTGCTTGGGAAACTGATTTCAAAAGTTCTGTAAGTTGAAATTTCCAGAGAGTGTTAGCCTTTCAACCTAGAGTGAAAAGAGAGAGATCAAGGTGTTCAAGCATAACACAATCAAAATTTGAGATATCATATTGAAGATTGCTTCAGTTAGTAAAGAACTATGACTGTAATAGGTAAGATTATAGTGCTATCTGAATCCCTTGTATTATTCTATCAGGACATAGTTTTAATATGAAATAGATAAGTCCTTTCTGTAAAGCACAGACAAAAAAATCAGCCAGTTTACATATGTTATTTAAGGCAGAAAATTTTCAGTTTTCTTCATAAGAGTTTTTCTTTCCCTCAGATAGACTTTCTTTTTAAAGCTGTTCTTTGAGTGTTATAGCAAGATGTAAACTTCAAACAGATGCTAATAGATTAATTCCCACTGAGCTCATTTTAACAAGTAAAACCGGTTTTATAGCAGCTAGCCTGAAGCTATGGGACAAGGCCAGAGTGGTCCCAATGGATGGAAGCAGATGGGAGAGGATGGAAGCAGATTATCAGCTGTGAGTGAGCATTCAGAAATGTGAATCCTAAGGGCTCCTGTTTAACAGTGTTTATGAACCCCACATTTATGAAGTTGGTGCCTTATACTTCAGAGAAACTCAAGGCTATTTGAATAAAATAAATAAAAGAATATTGCTTAAAAATTCTACATAGAATATATTTTTCATAATAGCAATGAAAAGTAAAAATTTTTTGCAAAGTAAAATCAGTAAATGCGAAAAAGAATGCTAAAAGTCAAAAATGAATAAAGCCATAGGCAAAAGGTATTTTGTGAATTTTTCCAAAATGATATAATTCCAATTTGATTTTAGTTCGAGTTTGATAACTGGGTGCCATCTTCATGGTGTGTTGAGTAGAATCTCATTTGAGCAGCATTGTTTGATAATGATATGTTTTAATGCATGTCTCTCCTTGGTAGCTAAAGACTAATCTTTTAAGGATTCAGATATCTGAAAGAAAGTTAAGTAAAATTCTTTGAATTTTATATTTATTTAAAATCAGGATCACCAAGTACTATTGAGCATTTCCTAACAACTAAGGTTCATCTTAAGAATTTTATTCATTGTGTTCTGCTAAAATACAGTGTTTTCCCTGGGCATGCTTTTAAAGTGGTTTCTATCCATACTAAATTATGCCGAATTGTTCTGTTTGAGACCTACTGTTTCTCCCCACCCCCTAGTTACTTCCTTTGGTTAAATTGTAATGTAACATTCGCCATCTTAGTGTGTTCTCCATTCTGATTTGCTCGTTATAATTATGCTTGGAATGAGAAACCAGATAACTGAGCATATCAGGTGCAGAAAATTGCAGTAAAAGAAAATGGGTTCTGAGGAGCACTTTAATGAGTGGAGTTCATGCACTTTCATGGTATATATATATCATGCAATTTGTCTTCTACCTTTTAGAACTAATGGCCAAGTTTCTAGAAAAGTGACCTACATTTTTTTACCTCTTAGTTCCTCACACTTCTCAATCCCTGAATTTTTTCTTCCCTTAAGAGACTGAGACTACTTTTGCTTTGATTATTTTTTTTCTTTTGATTGTTCATTTTCAGTTGCCTTTGGTAGCTCTTTGTTCTCTCTCCTCTTATGTAACATTTTACCCTCAGTCCTTATCTCTACTCACTGTCTTGGGCAGCTATCAGAGAATGATTGCTCAAAGTCTTTTGGGCATCTTACAGAAAAAAGAGAGGCATTAATGGACCCGAGAAGGAGTCTGTACTCAAAAGATCAGGCAATGGGATGGGCTATGACCTTGGGTAGGTAGTTGTGTGTAATGGTTTGATAAGTAGCCAAAGAATTAGAGGGAGTTAATCATGGCAGATGTAGAAGCCAGACCTGCAGTTGATTCCCAGATGCAGACACAGGATATAACAGAGAGGGAAAGGAGTGCTCGGCAGGTGGCATAGTAGGGATAGTGGGCACAGATAACACGTGCATCATCTTTGAAAGCTTTTTTGTGATCTTAAAGTGGAGTGAATGTAACTTTCATGACTAGTACACAACTCTGCTAGCCCTTAGGGTGGACCAGCCTGTTTAACTCTCATTGATTTTTGAGATAGGATCAATAGAGCTTGTGTGTCTGTATAGAAAAAAAGCAATTGGAGCAGGGAAAGGCAAGTACTAAATATTTTATGTCTTAGGAAACATGGTAGCAAATGCATGGCATTTACTGCTGCCTGGACCCTGATGGCTGTAAGGTTCATCTGAGAGCTCTATGTAACACAACTGACATATGAATATCGTGATGTCTTGAAAAAAATGTCTTTCTCTCAAAGTCAGCTAGTGTACAATTATGCATATAATCATGCAAAACTAAAGTCATGGGTCATTTTAGACTTTTTGATGGCTATTCTTGAATCATATCTGGTGGTTCCCTGGAGGATTTTGCTGACTCTGTGCTCAGGAGTTACACCTGGTATTGCTCAAGGGATGGATCACATGTGATGGCAGGGATTCAAACCTTGGTGAGCTGCATGTAAAGCAAGTACCTTACAACCTATACTATCTCTCCAGTCCCCATTTAGACTATTCTTTTCCCATATCTCAGTGGTTACAAAACCCAGCAACTCCTTTTTTTAAAAAAATTTTTATTGAATCACTGTGATATAGGTACAAGCTTTCATGTTTGGGTTACAATCACATAATGATCAAACACCCATCCCTCCGCCAGTGCACATTCCCCACCACCAATATCCCCAGTCTACCCCCCCTTTCCCACCCTCCCTCTGCCTCCATGGCAAACAGGATTCCCCATAATCTCTCTCTACTTTGGGGCATTGTGGTTTGAAATACAGACCCTGAGAGGTTATCATGTTTGGTCCTTTATCTACTTTCAGCACACGTCTCCCATCCTGACCGATTCCTCCAGACATCTTTTTCTCAGCGATCCCTTCTCTATTCCAGCTTCCTTCCCAACTTTGCTCATGAGGCAGTCTTCCAGCAATGGAGCAATATATCTGTCCCATGTATCTACTATCCTTACATGTCAGCTTCATGTTATATTGTTTTATACTCCACAAATGAGTTCAGTCCTTCTGTGTCTGACCTTCTCTTTCTGACTCATTTCAGTTAGCATGATACTCTCCATGTCTATCTATTTATAAGCAAAGTTCATGACTTCATCTCTCCTGACAGCTGCATAGTATTCCATTGTGTAGATGTACCAAAGTTTCTTTAACCTGTCATCTGCTCTAGGGCACTTGGGTTGTTTTCAGATTTTGGCTATTGAGAACAGTGCCCCAGCAGCCCTCTTGCACTCTAATTAAAACTGTCTTTCTTATTATCCAATTACAACTTCTCTTTATCAGATTTGAATACATTCTCATCTTTTTCCTTAAGTTTTTGACTTATCACCATGATGACCTTCAAACTTGTTTTCCTTAAAGTATCTGGTTAAATTATCTGCTAACAAGCCTAGAATTAGTAATATTGCTAAATAAAAACATAATTATTTTTAAGTCACTGAAAATATGAATAATGCTTCTGTTTGTGGACAACAGATAAGACCTATTGTGGGATATATTTTTTAGTATGGGATATATTTCTTAGATTAGTAGTAGTCTCATATAAATAAAGGCTAGCTAGTAGTTTAAATATATAAGAGTAAATGAATGTGATTACATATTTTAGTATTATAAGTGCTAATATAATGCACATAAATTGCCAAAAGATTAATTAATGTTTGTCCTAATGAGCTTTTTCCCCTGGGTTAGATAATCTGCCATAAAATGTGTTAAATACACAAATATCGGGCATTAATTGTGGCTAAATGTACTCATAAGTGCCTGACAATTTCAATAGTTACTAATATATGGACAAATTGAATTGGTGGTAATATGCTAAAAAATTTTAGTGCTTTGTTGAAATCTGTAATTACTATCTATAACAAATGATCTGTTCCCAATTTGTTTGAAACTTCATTTGATTGAACTCATGATCTAGGTTCAATATTTATTTTCCTTTAAGTATTTATTGATTGTTGATTATCAGTCACATATTAGAGTGGGTATAGAACTGATAAAATGTGGGAAAGTTGACAAGGTCTCTGTCTTCATATTGAAATGTATAGAAAACAACCTGAAAAGATAACAACATGATTCTATGTAATAAAATAAGACTGTTTTTTTAAATATATATAATTCCCTCCCCTCAAAGTTAAGATCTAAAATTCCGTTAGTCTTTACCATCACTGAGTAATGTAATCCTTTTCTAGTTTAGTCACAATCCTATTTTTATATACTTTTATATAACTGGAGGATTCAGTTTAAGTTAGACACGAACTATTTTATATAAAATGTTAAGGGAAAAGGAAAGAATAAAGAGATAAGGTAGTTAATAAATAATACAAATTTTATATAGAGAGATCAAGAGAGAAATACAGCTCTAGCTCTATAATAATTTTAGTTTGTTTTATTATTATTATTGTTTTTAGGGTACCATTTGGCAATGCCTGTCTCTGTACTCAGTAATTACTCCTGGATGTGCTTGAGGGACCATTTACTATGCCAGAGATTGAATTCAGGTCAGCTAGTGCAAGGCCAGCACCCTACTCACTGTTCTATCTCTCCAGCCCCAGCTATTTATACTTGAATCAAGTCCTATTTTATGTTTCTTTTTTTTCAAAGCAAAAAAGAACCTGTTTTTATATGTGTGTGTGTGTGTGTGTGTGTGTGTGTGTGTGTGTGTGTGTGTGTTTGGTTACTAAGAGAAACTAGTGAAATGAAAGTTGAGTGCCATTAAACAAGACTTTGTAATTCTATCTAAAGATATGATGTACCCCTCCCACCAGATACATGAATTTTAAGACTAGTTAAAAAAAGTAAGCATGTGATTGCTGATTTTTAGTATATATCACATTCAGTTCTCCTGCTGAAGAAACATGCCCTTTTTAAAAGAAAAGTCTTGTCTACAAGCTGATGCTATAACTGAGTCTTCAAGAAGACAGTTTGTTACTTTAGCAAGTCAAGTGCTTTGCATGATGAGACATGAACACAGGAAATTTCACAGGTGTAAGATAATTAAGTTCTCGACCCAGGTACACCTATGAGATGGTCAGACTTCTTCGTCAATACCCTGAATGAACGGTTTGATGCTCTTTGTGTTCCTAGAGCGAGCAGACGCCATTAGGCTACACAAGCACGCCACATGGACGAATAGAAACGTTATTGGTGCCTGCTCAAGCAAATCGATGAGCAACGGGATGACAAGTGATAACAAGTGACAAGTGATACAAGATTAATTATCTTATTTTTTCTCTACAATGCAGATACTTGAAATATCATCATAATAACCATAATGGTATGCAGGGATGGCGTTTTTGTAAGCCTATGGATGATGTTGCAGTGGAATATCAGTATTTATTGCTAGGCAGACCAAAGATGAGAAAAATGTAATATAATCATCTGTCTAGAAGATTGTTGAATAGTTATTTCAGAAGTCTCATTGTTCCCTATCCTTGTAAGTTAAAGTGCTCAGTGATTATATTACCAGATTAATAATTGTGGATTTATGGGATGAGAAAACTACATTGTTGGTCTCATGTACTGCCTGCACTCATACTACCAGCACCCCTTTATATTACTACTAATTGAACTCTGGGTTAGAAGTGACAATGTGATGACTGATATCTAAAGGATGGTTCATTCTGTCCATTTGCTTCATAATTGACCTCTACTGAGTATTTACATTCATGCAAACATATGACTATATTCACACTTTGTGTCCATTCTGGGGAGCTTATTCCCCAGGCACTTTTGTCAGTAATATTACATTTTTATTTTTATTTTTTAAAGACTTTTATCTTCTAGCTAGCTTTCTCCTGCTCATCAATCAGTGTGGATCCTCACTTTAGAACATTTTTCCTTCCATAAGAAGTAGTTAATTGGTTACCTTCTCAAAGCTTTTTCCATTCTGGTTGTTGCCCTTCCCTTTTTATTTCAGAGCCACACTCAAGAGTGTGGGATTTGCTACTTTGCCTATATTTATATGACCATAATGTTTGAGGCTTTTATTAGTTTGGTAATTATAATTTACTGTTTTAGATACTTCTATTGTTTTGTTTTGTTAGTTGAATAGGAATAAATAGGTAAAGGTAAAGGTAAAGGCCCTCCCGTTGATCGTCGATTTGCTCGAGCGGGCCTAGTAACGTCTCCATTGGAGACTTTGTTGTTACTGTGTTTGGCATATCGAATACTCTCGGTAGCTTGCCGGGCTCTCTGAGAGGGAATAAATAGATGTTTTAAATTTTCTCTTTCCAAATTGTCATGTACTTTGCATTATTAAGCAGATTTTTTTGTTTTGTATATTGTGGTTAAAATGAATTAAATATAATTTCATATTTCACTATTTACAAAAATTACTTCATTTCGAAATCCATTGCACACTGCCTTATTTAGAGAATTTTTGAAATAAAATGTGCTTTCTTCTATAGATACCTCAAAAAATGGGATTCAATTTTAGAATACATCACAAATGTCACTAGAATAAGCACAACAAATTACATCCCATTTCTCTAAGATAAGTTGTGTGTTAAGTAAAATGTCTGAATGTATGTAAGAATCTTGAAGAAAGATTAGACCTCTTACGTGAGTAGCATTGTGGTCCTAAGGAAATGTTTTAGTTGGTGGGATTTATTTAATTTGTCAGCTTCATGAAAGTTCAAAATGATGAAGAATTTCTCTCAGAATTAACTTTAAATACATATCACCTTGCATATCGCACAGAGTGAATTGGAGATAGTGATAGGGACAAATGCCAATGGAGGCATGAATGTACCAGTAATTTTTGAGGATTTTAAGAATTTTGGTTTTTTTGTTCTAGAATCCTTAGATTTTGTTTCCCAGTCTCTGTTTTTGCCATAAGAAGAAAAGGTTTTTTTTTTACAGGCATTATTCATAGAACAAGAATGCCTTTTTTTTAAAAACAGGAATGTCTAGAGAGAACCTCTCAGTGCAATCTACAGAAATTTATAAAGTGTGAAGCATTATAACAGTTTCACCTGCTAGACTATATAGACACAATGTGATTATGCATATGACATTTCTTTACAAATGCTAAATATTTTTTCCTGTTAGAGAATCTCCAAGAATAGGGTCTCCAAAAACTTGTTGGTCATTTTTTTTTTCAAGGAAACTTACAAAAATGGTATTTGTGTGTGAGGCACAGAGAATAAAATGAGTAAAGCTGTCACGGTGCCTCTTTTGTGAAGGTAAAAATACAGTGGGAGAAAATTAGATAATCTCAATAGTGATTGCTTAATTAAAAGCTATGAAGCAGATGAGCACGTCATATGACAGTATGTTCTCTACTTTTTTGATCATGACTATGGAGCAAAAGGATCTTTTGAGGAAAGTGTAGTCATACACCATACTGGGGCCAGGAATGGAGGTCAGTGGTTTGGTTTCATAATATATTTGGCTTTGAAATTTTGGTAGCATTTTCAGAACAGTACTTAAGTGGGTATTATGATTTTTTACCCGAATTTCCCCCCTCATACACACTTTCTGTGCTTTGAGGAGTAAAGT
The DNA here is from genome assembly GCF_029834395.1 of Sorex fumeus. Taxonomy (NCBI): domain Eukaryota; kingdom Metazoa; phylum Chordata; class Mammalia; order Eulipotyphla; family Soricidae; genus Sorex; species Sorex fumeus. Next base: position 66,345,249 of record NW_026606065.1, on the reverse strand, counting down.
ACTTCTCTAACTGCTGGGGATAGTGTTGGCAGAAAGCCCACAGATTTTGCTCCTTTCCAGACTGGAACCATGGGTGGTGGGAAATGTACACTGGTGAAGGGATGGGTGTTGGAACATTGTATAACTAAAACCTGATCGTGAACAACTTTGTAACTGGGTATATCACTCTGATTCAATTAAAAATATTTTTTTAGAAGGAAAGAAATTTTCTGTGCAATGTCCATTAAAAACCATACATTGCCTAAAAGAAAAAAAAAAGAAGGGTCACCATCACCCAGGCCTTGGTAGAAAGAGGGTATAAAGACCAGTCCTCTTGCTGACTCTGGAAATGTATTCCCACAGGGCTTGCCGTGACGTATGTGTCTGTGCCTGTTCCATCCTCTCTTCCTTTTCTTTCAGAGGAATGGATTCCAAGACTTATTTACTAATTTCCATTCCAGTTCAGCTTCCTAAGAAATTCAACCTCCAGGAGACTGTAGCCTACAAAAGTAACTCAGCCAGTCATTTAATCAAATCTTCAGTGGGCCAATCTGTTTTCCACCAAGTCAACTTGAAGTTGTCAGGATAAGACCAATGAGTTTTGTGGATGTTTGTTCTCTTTCTACTTTTGCTAGGGAATGTGTTCCTTGTCCAAAGCTTTTATATGTGGAATAATATGAAGAAAATATGACATTAGTATTTGTTGGTGCCAGCAGAAACATTTTGAGGAGGGAAAGCACAGCTGAATGTTGAATAGATATACATTTGAGTCAGGACAAATAAGGGCTTTTTCCACAATGGCAAAAAAGCCATGTAAGCAAACTTATACTGGCTGTTTTCCTGAGGATATAGAGCTATATCAAGGGCTCTTTATCCTATGGGGAAGATATATAAAGCATTGTAATTAAAGCAGATTCGGAATGCCTATTTGGAATTGCCTTCATAGCTCTTACCAGCATGTTTTTTTCTTTTGCCCTAATGATATATATTTATATAATATATATCTTATGTCTTTGATATAAATGTTTCTGAGTTTTAGGCTATTTTATCACTTAACTCCCAAAACCATTGCGATTACAAATCACTTTTGAGCATTAATTAATTTTGATGGATTTCCAGGTGATTAAAATGATGTTAAAAACTATGTGATAACAGAAAAAAAATGCAATTTTAGTTAAATAGTTAAATACAAATTTTTAAAAGTTTTTTCTTTTTTTCTGAAACCTACTGGGAATAAGTGTTTTTATATTGCAAAAATGATTAATCCTCTTTTCAAAAAGAAGACAGCTGTTCTTTTATTTCTTTCTTTCTCTTTTTCAATTTGGAGGTATATTCTAAAACATATATAAAAATGTTGGTTTTTCTTTTTTCCCCCCAGTCCGTGATCCTGATGACAATTTGCCATCTGTATATGCAGGTGTAGCTGAGAATGACACATAAACATTTATTTTCCATGTTCGACAGCAGTGACATTTGGGTACTTTTTGTGAGCTTTTCTCACTGGCTATGTATATTAATTATTAGAACTCCTGCTTTAATTATATAAAATGATTTGGACTACATACACATACAGTATTTGTATGTAAATGATTTAGGAAATGATTTAAGTATGTACTAATATCTTTTCATTCCATAAAATGGCACACTTTTTATTTTGAGTTGGCATAAAACAATTGTTACCATACTTGCTGAAATAAGCACTTATAATTTAACAAATCACACAAAAGACTGTGTGCTGGCTCTTCTATTATTGTTTTCTTCAGTGGTTTATAACTTCAACTTGCTATGTTTCTATTCTCAGAATGGTTTGTATCAATCAGTTACAATCAGTTAATGTTCATAAGGAGACATTTCTGGGAAAGTAACTGGTTAGATTTTTCTTAAACTTGTTTTATGTTACTGAACTTTGAGTTAAATTTATTTGCTACAGTTTTATGTTTGAAGTAACGAAGATGAATCTGTGATAGGGAAATGATTGTGGTTTTAGGCTGAATAGGCTAAATACTAAAAATATCACTGGAATTTGAGTAGTTGCAACAGTTAAATAAGACTAAAGATTCCTTTGTTTAATCATCTCTAGTGGTTTTAATATCATAGGTGGTTTATTAATGACCTCTTGTATGTTTTTAGTTTTTAATCTAGCAAGTTAACATTTATTGCCTTAAAGTAGTAAGGAGATATTATGGAGATTTCTTCCTGCTTCCACTTCCAAGGTTTAGGATATTTTAATGACCACTCAAACTTGCTAGGGAATCAGGGATTAACTTTGGCTACAAGGGAGAATATTCTATTTGACCTATTCTGTTCACAGCTGGGTATTTGATTTCTGAATGTTTTGTGTGGAATGTAGCTACCCCATCATATTTTTAAACGGCACAATTGGCTAAACCCTTACTGTAGCAGTTAGATTTTCCATTTGAAACTGCAAAAGCTTCTGGACACTGATAAGCATTGTAAGTAAAAAGTAAATGACTCTTAGGGTCTGAGATTCTTCATCCAAAAAAAGTGGAATTTCATCAATTCCTCTTCATTCTGTTGAGCTCTGTTGGCACAGACACCTGAAGCTTATCATCTACTAGAATTTGCACTTTTGTACTTGTCTGGGTTAATGGGATAGAAAACCAAATTGTTTTGTTTTTCAGAAACAGGGAACTGCTTTTGAGAACTGTAACATGCATAGGAATTTACAGTACACTGCAACATCTCTTTAGGTGGAAACAATTCATGGTAAGTTCTATTTATATGTCACTAACGTGCCTTCTTAATTGGATTTTTTAGTAAAATTACACAAAGTGTATAGCAGAAATTTCCAATACCTTTTTTGGATATTAAGATGTTTGAGCCCCGAGTTAAATAAGAGTTAGACACAATATAGTCTGAGATTTTACCCAATCAGGACTGCTGGTTTTAGCTTTGCCGGCATAAATTAGGATTCTATAGTTGGAAATGACAAGGGTATCATGAGATATCAAATGGGAGTTCCTTTTCCTGATATACCAATGCTGTTGCTTTAGTGTGGTAATCTGAGAATCTGAAGAAATTAGAAGTGAAAAGGGAGAAAAATGTAAGTATGTCTCGCCTGTGAGCCTGTTAAGCTAGTGAAATTTTGCTTTTCTAAAGTAACCCAATGAAGCAGGCTTTTAGAAACTCTCACTCTTGAAAACTATAACAGAATGCTGTTCTTGTGAAAAAGTTATGTTCCTACCTTCCTTATTCTTTTTGAAGAAAAGACTTTTATTCAATTGCTAGCAGGCTCAATCATTTCAGTTAATGTCTGTTTTCATGATGTCTTTAAAATTGGGAACTATATCTTTTATCACCAGGTGATGAAGACTGAGAAGGCACTTAATTTGAGTGATTCACTGATGATATGCTAATAAATGCTGATATTTAAAAATTTAACCGAATAAGAAGATTTATTTCACATGTATGTCACGTTTCACATGTGAAATTTTGGTGTGCTGCATAGCGCATACATATATAGTGTTCTATCCAGCTAGACAATCACAGAGTCACACGTCTTGTTTGCCAGTGGGAAAACACAAAATTTAACTATTCATTCCAAATATGAACTAGTGCAATGATGTGGGGGTGAGTACACTGGGAGGTTTCCTTGAGAAATATGCCACATCATAAACCCAGCAAGAGCATTGCCCTTTGAAAGGGCTTTAAAAGTGCCATATAATTCAACCTTGATTCAGATTGTTAGACATCTCACAAAGAATACCTTAAAATAATTTGCATGGAAAGTAGACTAGATAAAAAGAAAGAATGAGAAATGTGTGTTAAGGTTTTCACGTGGGTTTGCAAAATAAACGAAGAAGGTGACGAAGGACCATATAGCCGCAGCAAAGCCTGTGTTTCCATTTTCAGCAGGGACTCAGATATGGTCGAGTTCTTATAACTGGAAGGCTAACAAATGTCAAGTCACCCAGAAAGGCATGATGGTACTGATGGTCGTATCATCCTGACTGATTCATGATGGTGGGAATCTTGCAGGTTTCATAAAGGCAGCCTCATGTAACCCCAGTATTGAGCAAGGGTTCCAGAAGGCTGTACTGAGGAAATGAAAATATTTGAATAGATAGAACAGAAGATTATTTCCAAAGTCATTCACTTGTCACATGTCACAGACACAAGCACTACAAAGACACAGCTAAGAAATACTGCTTGCAAATCAGATATTTCACACACACGTTTTTAGCTTGTGTGCCTTTTAACAGATTCACTATGGTTTTAGTACTCATGAGTACTGTGTTAATTTCAGTTTGGGAAATAAGATTAGGCATGCCTGGCCATAGTTAAAAATGAAAAGTAGTGAAGCTCTTTGCTCTCTAATCTTCCTTTTCTGGAAACTTTGCCTTTAGAAGTACTCCCAGTTTCCTCATAAAGTCACGCTTGTCTACAGAGAGATGTTTCTCTTTGTACTCCTTATATTCAAGTCTATTTCATTCAATTTTTTAATAAATAGAATGAATGACTATATGCTATTTTTTCCCTATTCTTCTCCTGACTAACTTAACAGCATGGCACTCCCTTGATCCTTCTTTGTAGCAACAAATTGCATAATCCATCTTCTCCTCCCCCCTCCCCTTCCTCCCCTCCCCTGCCCTCCTCTCCCTGCCCTCTCTCCCTGCCTTCTCCTCCCCTCCCCTCCCCTCCCCTCCCCTCCCCTCCCCTTACCCCACTTCTCCTTCTCTCCCCTCTCCTCTCCTTTCCTCATCTTGGACTGGCTGGCTATTCATTAAATATAATATTAATTCCCCACCCTGGTTTCCAACACATCAGTTACTGTTTAAGTTGAGAGAGCCAATTAGTTAGTAAGTACATCACAATTGAATGGATACATCAGGAGCAGAGACTGGGATATTTCCCAGAGCCAATCAACAGGACCCTTAAAGGATAAAGTTGTGGATGTTTCCTATTTTATTTTTTCCTACATTACTTTCTACATCTAGAAAACCCAAAATATTTTATTCTATTCCTTCCTAGGCAAATTTTGGCTGCTAATTTATATTCTAGAACCTGTGCTGTTTTGTCCAGAAAACTATCCCGATCTTGTTGAGTTTTTGTTAAGTGGATTATCTCCCACACCACACACAGTGCTAAGGATTGGCCCATTTTCAGAAGCATGAAAGACAAAAGCCTTAACCATCGTATTCATATTCTCTCTCTGGTCCATGTTTTCATAGTTTTATAATGAGTTAGTAGCACACGGATGGTGAATGGTGAAGGATAATGTGGATTCAAGACAACAATTTTCGGCACTTTCATCATGGCCAGAAAGTCTCTTTTGGGTGAAGAGTTGTTAGGATGTTCACAGGATGAGTGCAGATTTAGAGATTTAATTTCAGTTTTTACTCAACCATGCAAAGTTGACCCTGACAAACTGACATTGGTGGTGCACCTTATGGAAAGCGGTCAGTAGAAGAAATGTGGTTAGGAAAAGATCAGCATATTGATCTCAGAAGTTGTGAGGCTTTTTAAAGTATAGTTCTGAAGTCTGAGGATGCAAGATGGACCTTATCATTTTTTTTGTCTTTTTAAAAAATATTTTATTTTATTTTTATTTTTTAATTTATTTATTGAATCACTGTGAGAACAGCTACAAAGCTTTCACGTTTAAGTCTCGGTCATACAATGATCAAACACCCATCCCTTCACCAGTGCTTATTTTCCACCACCAAGAACCCCAATATACCGCCCATCTTACCCCTCCCCCAGCCTACTATGCAGATGATTTCCTCTTACCTCTCTCTACTTTGATTACATTCATTATTTCGACAAAAGATGCACCATTATTATTTGGAACTTCCCCCCAACAATCAGACCTGCTGAAAAGGCATTGTGAAATAATTTGTTTTCTATTGCTGGTTATGAAGACCATATGATGTCCCACAGCCACGATAGTGGCCATGCGATTTTGGATTTCTGATACTTTACTAATTAAATATGAAGGGATTTCTGCCAAAAGTTGCATAGTTCCAAGATTGGAACTCTGGGTGCATGGTCATACCAGAAAGCCACTCATGAGGGGCAACTTGTGGTCTTGACAGGGTGGGAAGGATGTGCTGGTTCTGCACCCCTATCACATGAGGTTGCAGTTGCCCTGTCACTGCCGGCTCATGCCTGGCTGTCCAATAGACTTTGAGGCAGTGGCCACAGAGCCGCCGAGGGGGTGAGGAAGGCAGAAGAGACAGATACCCTTTCCCTCCGCGGGGGGGTGGGGAGCATGGCACTATAGCTTAATGCATAGTCCATTCACATTTCTGTCCAAAGCTGCTGGGTTCTGAGATTGGTTTGTGTGCTTCTGGGGCCATGGCCATTCCTGAGAGCTGCTTGTGGGGAGGAGGGAGCAACTCGTGGTTTTGGCGGGGTCAGATCTTATCATTTTTTATAGCTGAGTAGTATTCCATTGTGTATATGTACCCCAATTTCTTTATCCAATTATCTGTTGTTGGGCACTCAGGTTGTCTTCAGATTTAGACTGTTTTGAATAGCGCCGAAAGGAACATAGGAGTACAAATGCACTCATGTATTTTTTTAATTAGTGAACACCTTGAGGTACAGTTGTAGACTTACAAACTTTCATGCTTGGGTTTCAGTTATAAAATGATCGAGTACCCATCCCTCCACAAGTGCCCATTCTCCACCACCACTGATCCCAGTATCCCTCCACCCCCCATCGCATCTCCCCACCCCACCTGGTCTCTGTGGAAGGGCATTCCCTTTTGCTCACTCTTTCCATTAGGGTGTTGTAGTTTGCAATAGGGATATTGAGTGGCCATCGTGTTCTGTTTATAGTCTACTTTCAGCATGTATCTTGCATCCCAAGCGAGTCCTCCAAACATCCTTTACTTGGTATTCCCTTCTCTATCTGAGTTGCCTTTTCCCCCAGCATGTGCTGCCAGCTTCCAAGCCATGGAGCAGACCTCCTGGCACTTATCTCAACTATTCTTGGGTGTTCGACTCCCATTCTGTTACTTTATATTCCACAGATGAGTGCAGTCTTTCTATGTCTGTTCCTCTCTTTCTGGTTCATTTCACTTAGCATGATACTTTCCATGTAGAACCACTTGTATGTAAATTTCACGACTTCATCTTTTCTAACAGCTGCATAGTATTCCATTATGTAGCTGTACCAAAGTTTCTTTAGCCAGTCATCTGTTCTTGTGCACTCAGGTTTTTTCCAAACTTTGGCAATTGTGAGCAGTGCAACAATGAACATAGAAGTGCAGATGTCATTACAAATGTACTTTTTTGCCTCTCTGGGATATTCCCAGGAGTCATATTGCTGGGTCAAATGGGAGTTCTGTAGCACTGTCCTCCCATTGTTCATTGATTTGCTCGAGTGGGTTCAGTAACATTGTGAGACTTCTTGTTACCGTGTTTGGTGAATACATCATGGGTAGCTTGCCAGGCTTTTCAGTGCAGGCGAGATACTCTCGGTAGCTTGCCAGGCTCTCCAAAAGGATTCATTCATTCATTCATTCATTCATCATCCTGTTATTCGTCGATTGCCTCGAGCAGGCCCCAGTAACGTCTCTTTCATCCTAGCCCTGAGATTATATTCAAGGCTCTTTAGGAGAATGGGACCCATCATTGTTACTGGTATTTGGCATATTTGGTACGCCATGGGGAGAATGCGGCCACGCGGTTCCGGGAGCTGGATTTTATAGTCTCTGAGTCTTGGCCGTTGATGGGATTACATGGCGCCAGGGGGCCAGGTGGTGAGTGTGATCCCCGCCTACTGGAATTTGGAGGATCTGGGTGGAGGATGCTCAACTCCAATCCGAGTAGGCTTGGAGATCTCGGCCCCGGAACCCGCGTGGATTTGTCCCTCTGCCAGTACCTTCATGTGTGCGGAGAGTGGTCTTGGCATGGTGGTGCCTGGTCCTGGAGGTCTTCCGCTGCCGGAGCCCTGGTTGGGGCAGGGAGGAAAGCTCAACCTGCTCCCCTCCAAGGGACCCCGGCGAGGAACAGCCAGGCGCAGGGGCAGGAGACTGCACTGGTCTCGTCGGGGAGCTGGATATAATAGGCACCGTGTAATCCCATCAGCGGCCAAGACTCAGAGACTATAAAATCCAGCTCCCAGACGAGACCAGTGCAGTCTCCTGCCCCTGCGCCTGGCTGTTCCTCGCCGGGGTCCCTTGGAGGGGAGCGGGTTGAGCTTTCCTCCCCGCCCCAACCAGGGCTCGGGCAGCGGAAGACCTCCAGGACCAGCCACCACCATGCTGAGACCACTCTCCAAAAGGATGGAGAAAACAAACTCGGGATGGCCTGGTCTGCTGTGTGCAAGGCTAATGCCCTACTCTCTGTGCTATCGCTCCAGCCCAATTTCTAATTTTTTGAGAATCGTCCATACTGCTTTCCAAAAGGGCTGAACCAGTCGGTATTCCCACCAGCAGTGAACGAGGGTCCCTTTCCCACCACACCTGCGCCAACACCGGTTACTTTTGTTCTTTTGAATGTGGACCAATCTCTGTGGCGTGAGATGATCTCTCATTGTTGCATGTGGTGTGAGATGATCTCTCATTGATCTGCATCTCCCTGATGATTAGTGATGTAGAGCATTTTCTCATCTGCCTTTTTACCATTCTGATTTCTTCTTTGGGAAAGTTTCTGTTCATTTCATCACCCCATTTTTTGATGGGGTTGGATGTTTTGTTCTTCTGGATTCAACCAGTGCTTTGTATATCCTTGATATCAACCACTTGTCAGATGGGTATTGGGCGAATATCCTTTTCCATTCTGTAGATTGTCTTTGTATTTTGAACTGTTTCTTTTGAGGTGCAGAAGCTTCTTAGTTTAAGATAGTCCCATTTGTCTATCTCTGTTTTCACTTGCATGGCCAGTGGCATGTCATTTTTGAAGATACCATTTGCTTCAATGTCGTGGGGGATTTTGCCAACCTTGTCTTCAATGTACCTTATGGATTCTGGTATGATATTGAGGTCTTTAATCCATTTTCATCTTACTTTTGTACATGGTGTTAGGTAGAGATTTGAGCCCCCCTTTTTTGCTTGTATAGCTGTCCAGTTTTACCAGCACAATTTGTTAAAGAGACTTTCCTTGCTCCACTTCACATTTCTTGCTCCTTTATCAAAGATTAGATGATAATGCATTTGGGGGAGGTGTGTTTTCTAAATGCATTCGTGTATTTCTTAACCTCTAATAAGATGTCTCAGTTGTAAAAGAATGTGACAATTGATTGAGGCTTTAATGTTGGCCTTTGAGGCTCCATGAAAATGTTGAAAAAATTATTGGGTTAAATGGTAACTGATGAGTTTCCCAGACCTTCCAAATATCATAAATAACATTTTCCTATATAGATCGTGAAACATACTTAGTGGGAAAATTGCCTTATTATTAACAATGTCTTTAGGATCATGGAAAGCCTTGTTTTCTATAAAGCCTACTTTGTAAGCAATCATCTGGCTGAACATACCTGGCAGACTTTCTGGAATCTAAAATATTCCAAATTATTTAGTAATATCTGGTATTTTGTCTCTTTGAGGGACAAACACCTTTCTCCTTAAAGAACACTCACACAGAAGTTAACATTCCTGTTTGTTTGAGGAATGATTGTGTGGAAAGAGAAATTGGGGCCTTTAGAATTTAAGCTCCTTTTTAGACAAAAGACTTGACTCATCCTTTACAATAGGTTTGGGTGTATCAATTTCAGAGTTTTCTCTCTATTTTTGGCCACATTCTGATTTATCATGTTTTCCAACACCTCACACTGTCTCCTGTTAAAGCTGAGAAGCCCTTACTATGAAGAGACTCCATTTCCCCAGAGGGAAGTTTGTAGTGTGGTGGTGGTGGTGGGGATGTCTCAGCTATACTGTCTAAGACAACCTGTTTTCATCGGTTGTCTTAGGGTAGATTTATTCCAACTGCCAGCTCTTTCAACAATACTTTCAGAGTTCTCTAGCTTAACTTTGGGGAAATAAATGTGAATAAATACTCAGTGTAATAATCTTAACTGCTCCCCCGCCCCCTAGCAATTTTCTCGTTTTCTCTAAGGCAGATAAATGCTCTGTTGATTTCTCCTTTGGTTCACAGTGTTTTCCCAGATACCCAAAGGACTCCAAGCTGTATGATTCTGTCTTGGTGGTGGGTAGTTCAGAAATCTGGGGAGCTTGGCAAAGCCCTTCAATTTGTATTTACATCCTTGGGCAAAGCAACACATTACGAATCAAGACTCAGAAACAGCCCTGGGCTTATCATAGCTCCCTGAGGTAATTATGGAAAGTAAACTCTAATAAAGATCATGGGTTATACACATAAGAGCAGCTTTAATCCATGCTTCATTTAAGCTCATTGTGATGAGTGAATATTTGGTTGGTTGTTGTCTTTTCCCTGCGGACTAAAAGATGAGCGTTTATTTCAGGGAAGCATAACTTGTTCTTCAAGGAGAGGTGATTATATGATGAAGGAAAAATCACATCCTGGGGGATAAGAGGCGACTTGACCTTTGGATTTTTAAGTGTGTATGTGTAGAGGGATTCTAACTTGGGATACCTTTATAGAAAGTAACTACTTAATTTGGGAATGGCTCCTTCTGTCTCTGGGGCCTGATGATGACTTTTCTGAGATCTTCAGACCATTACCTATTTTTCCTTTCATGCAAGAATAATTTAAACTAGCACGGATAAAAGAGTAGGAAATTGCCTTGGTAAATCTGGGCTGATATAACATAGTATCATAGACTTGTTGTTTTATAATGATGAAAATTAATAGTTATTGAGATTGGGAATGCCAAGATAAAGACTTGGACAAATTGAGATCTTTCGAGGGATTTCTTTTTAGTCCTTATGTCTTTTTCTGTGTTTTATATGTTGAAATGGAACATGGAATCTTTCTGGGGTTTCTTTTATAAACTTGTCAGTTCTACTTATCCAGAGTTCTGCTAATAAATTAATCACCTTAAGAATCTACTTCTTAGTAACAACACCATGCATATTAGCATTTCTACACATAAATAAAAAAGGCAGTTGGGATAGAGGCTATCTAAACATTTTTTCCAGTTATGAAATCATAGTACTGCACTGCACTGTCCTCTCATTGTTCATCGATTTGCTTGAGTGAGCACCAGTAACATCTCCATTGTGAGACTTGTTGTTACTGTGTTTGGCATATCGAATACACCATGGGGAGCTTGCCAGGATTTACTGTGAGGGTGAGATATTCTTGGTAGCTTGGTGGGGTCTCCGAGCGGGGCAGAGGAATAATTTATAAGTCTTGTTTGATGGGGCAGATAAACTGAATTGTGACAGGAATTCAATTTATTGTCTTTGAAGTCCCATTGGATCTCAAGAATAGTTTTTCTTAATTTCATTGTCTTTTCATCCTAATGTCCGTGAGGTAGGGTCATATCTATTAGCTCTTTTTATACTGAAAAAGACAGAAAGTGAATATTAGAAGTCTTAACTGTACCAGCAGGTGGAGTCTGGAATGCAGCCTCGTGTATGTGGAGTATGGAATAGACATAGTTTTTGACATGACACAAAAAAAAGCTCTGAGCTATGACATATGATTGGCATCCCACCTCTTAATCTCTCCCAGGTGTCAAGAGATGTCAGTTTGGATATGGTTTCTTTATTCTAATATTTCTCTTTAGAGATTTGGAACTCATTATCATTTCTGATAGCCAGTCTTATGGTTTAAAAAATAGTAATATTGATAATGGCTCAGCCTTATTTAGCACATTAATTTAACACTACGAAGAATGCATCTTTTAAGCATTTCTCATTTCTTTTTCACAGTAATTTTATGAGATGGTCCTATTATTTTTCACATTGCAGTTGAGAAAATGGAAACTTCAGAAAATCAGTTAACTTGCCTGAGTTTATACAACCAAGTAAATTGTAGAACATTTGCCATCAGACTTCTGACTCTATAATATGCAGGATTGTAAGTCAATCCTCTAATTTTTTTATTACATCAAAAGTGTTCCTTTATTAAAATTCAGGTGAGAAACTTTTAAAACCAGATCAGTCTTGTTCTAGAATCTGGTTTGTTCACAATAGAACACAATCAAACTTAATTTTTTTGTATATTAATATTAAATTTGGCTATGTGCATTTTCTCTTTGTTCTGATTTTCTCATGGCCTAATTTTAATTGTGTGGTTAGTTATTTCACACTTGTTGCTGCTACACTTCTTACTGTATCTATGAAGAATTTATGTCCTCATGTCCCCAACCTCCATATAATCAGTTGTGATAAAGTCAGTGATGATATTCCTGCTGGTACATTGTCTTTCTTATGCTGATACGGGAACAAAAACTTTCTGGATCCTGAGGCTGCAGTATTTTCTTAGGAATTCCTGTGTTTGTGGTCAATGGAGTCTGAGAGGATAGAGTTACTTGTTTCTCAAATAACATGGTTTGAAATGGCATGCATCAGTTTGCTTGACAGAATCATTTCTGTTATATGGCACCGTTTGAGGCAAAGGACTAAAAAATATGATTTGACTTAGCATCTGTGTCTTTCTGCAGTGCTAAGTAGCAAACCTATGGCATCGGAGATGCGACTACTCTACTGCTAAACTGTAACTAGCCTCTGGAATCTGTTTACTGAGAATAGTTATGAACTGAAGAACTGAATTTTTGATGGACAACTAGTGATCCTTTCTGTTTTCAGTAACAACTATGTATTCTTTGGTAAAATGTTTGTTTTGAAAATAGCTTAGAAGTTGCAAACTTAGAATCAGTATGACTGCAAGAACCATGGAAAGTTTTGTGGGCCCAAGTGTCTGGGTGCATTGGTATAATTTATGTGACTGGGCTTCTGTTTCCTTATGTGATTATGTTCAGCTTTCCAGAATGAGTCCTGCCAGGCAATTAAACTATCACTGAAGCCCTATACCTGAGTGCCAGACACACCCCTCTGTCCTTTTATCTGCTACTTTTCCACAGCTGGTAGAACCATAAAGCTTATGCCACCTGACTTTGAACATAGCCAATGCCTAAAATTTAAGGCCAGGAGTGTTCAGTATTGATGATGAATTTTCCTTTACTACCACCTAGTTTTCAAAAATTTTTTGCAAAGACCCTGGCTCCAACCCACTTAAATGGCATGACTTCCACAGCATCTCAAAGTGACTGGTAGTCACAATAAAATAGAACTTTACTTCCTTTTTTCTCTTCCTTCTCCCCTTCTAATATTCTTATCTAGACCCAGATAATGGATATCCTTGAATATCCATTCCTAAACAGAGAATATATAACACTGTCTTGATTTTTGCTTCTAAGTACAGTTTTCATAAATTGTTAATACTTTGTAAGATTACCTATTCCCTCTCCCCATTGCTTTTCAAAAAAATGTTTTGTTCCCTGTGAATTTTCCTATTCACCAGTCTGTAGTTTTTATCTTACTTAACTCAAGGAAGATACTGATAAATAAGAGGAATATGGCACATTTGTAGTCAGATCACTCAGTCCAGGGAGTGGCCTCAGCCCATCTGAGGAAACTGGCTTAAATTTTGCCTTCCTAGCGAAATTCAGTTTTCTCAACATGACAGTCATAGATGGTGAAGGAAGTCAAGTCCGCTTAACTTTTCACATAATTAAAGTCTCCAGCTAGGTGTCTTTATAGTTCAATCTGGCCAGCATATATGATTGATATTTACCCTCCCCTGCATTAAAAAAAAGGAGATAAAATTATTGAGAGAAACTAAACCATCTGACGCAATTTTAAGAAAATATGTATTTCTTTTTGGGCCATACCCAGAAGTGCTTCGGGGCCACTCCTGGCTCTACACTCAGAAATCACTCCTGGCGGTGCTCAGTGGACCATATAGGATGCTGGAGATCAAACCCAGTTCAGCTGTGTGCAAAGCACATGCCTCCCTGCTTTGCTATTGCTTGACCCAAAGAATTTTTTTAAAAAGGTGGATTGTCTGGCTCAATAAGCAAATTTTAATAAAAGAACAAATAATCATCAAGTAGAATTTTCCCTTTGGGCTCTAATTTGGAATTGAGCTGGAGTGTGTTGGCACATCCAGCTGTATCCAGGGTTTACTCATGGCAAGTGCTGTATGTCTTGTACTATCTCTCTTTAGAGCAAGGATCTTTTTGAATCCTTGCTCTAAAATTCAGAGACTTTCTTGGGAGACATTCATTCTTCAAATCCAAAAAAGAACTTACTTCATTTTCTGACTCTATTCTTTTCTGGACATGCAGTTGGGTATCACTGCATGTCCAGAGAATGGCTGTTAATCAAGAAAACAGGATTTGTTCTAGGGCTCAATACATATTTGTGTGGCTTCTGAAATACATTTTTTAACTTCCCTGATCCACATACAAAAGAATGGTAACAATGTTGGTGCTAATAGACAAGCATCATGCCACACTAACTGGTTAGGAACCTTTCACACCATTCCATGCCCAAACAGGAGTCTCCTGGTTTAGATAGATACTGATTTCCCATGAGTTTGTCAGTTTTAACTGGGTTGCAAAGTCGACTAAAATATGGTGTTTTTTTAATATTTGACATTTTAAGTATTAGTCAGGATATTGTTCTTTAGTTTACCGCAGATTTTTAACATTCCACGGAAACATTTCATACTTTTCCCGGACATGGGGGCATTTTATTTTGTAATCTTTCATTTTAGGGGCTTGATTAAAGTAGATGTATCCTTGAATACTGTCTGATTCTTTAGAAAGTCATTTATAAAAGAGGAAGTAGGGGTCAGAGATGTGGTATTGTGAAGGTATTTGTTTTTCATGCAGTTGACCTCAGTTTGACTCCCAGCCTCAAATAGTCCCTGAGTATAGTAGGGAAGACCTCGAAGCACCAAGTTGGGAGTACCCTCTGAGAAAGTCAAATGTGACCTATATTCCCCAATGCTATTTTTAAAAAGAAGAGAAAAATATATAGTTAATAGGAAACAAAGTTAATTTTTGGTTCTGTTTTTGGGTCATCTAGTGGTACTTTAGGGCTTCCTCCAGGCTCAGCCTTTAGGGGTCATTCCTGCTGGTGCTCAGGGACCATGTGCAGAGCTAGGGAATGAAACCCAGTTTTGGCTGTGTACAAGGCAAGCACTCTACCCACTGTACTATCTCTGCAGCCCAGGGAAGCCACTGTAATACCCATGGCAAGTTTTGAAAACTAAGATATAATTGACATATAACTTATTAATTTTAGGTACACACATATCACAAAATACTAAAGTAATTTGAGTCAGTATCTTTCACCAAATATAGATACATTTTTTTCCTTGCAAAGAGAACTTTTTAAACTTTTTTATTTTAGAAAATTTCAAAGTATATGATACAGAGTTACAAACTATAGTCACCAGACTGAACATTAAATCACCAGAACTTTTTTATCCTACAACTGAAAATTTTCACCTTTTTACCACCTTCTCCCATTTCTTGTCTGCCTGTGAGAACTACCAATCTGTTCTTGTATTGGGAAGTTCAGGTATTTTTAGATTCCACATAAAAATGATATCAGATAGCATTTATTTTTATTGGAACTTCTTAGGAACCTTTTGTGATTTGTGATTATAATTATATGAGTTCCTTCTCATGCATCTATTGGCCAATTACATATTTTTGGAAACACACCTATTTTGACTTTCGTCCATTTAAAACTGTATTGCTTTTCTGTTGAGTGCTCTCTATATTTTGGATATTAACACCTATGAGATACATTATTTAAATATATTGTCTCCTATTCTTTAGGTGATCTTTTCCTTTAGTTTATGATTTCCTTTGCCACAACATTTTTCAATAAGCTAGCACTTTCTATTTTACATATGAGTTTATTGATAGATTAAAAGCATTTAGCCACTAACAATACAGAGTAAAGTCTCTGAATACCATTTTTGGAATTATTCTTTCGTAAGCTTCTAGTTTCCAAGGTTTATATGGTCTGTAGGCAGTACGATGTCTTGCTTTCTAAACAAAATTCAGCAATAAACATGCGTAATGCATGAAATAGTAAATTCATTCTGAAGCTAGGGCATCTAGTTTTGTTCTTTCCCTTCTGTCCTTGAACAAATCACCTCCTGATTTCAAGGAAAATTTTGCTTACAAAAATCAAGAAGTAATCTAGTTCTTGATTAATAGTTATGTATGCATATATATATAAAATTTATTTTCTCTTTTTTTCATGAAACCTCTCTACAAAAGGAATTGATGGTAATTTTTCTGTTTAATGCTGTCATTTTTATGTAGTGCATTGGGAATGCTTGCTGAGTTTTGCATTTGAAAACATCTAAAATTGAACTAAACACAAGAAGCATGAGTATTTACCTATTGTTATATTACCAATACTGCTGTTTCCCTTTTGCACAAAGGTCACACACAAATGTTTACTCCTGACATAGCCATCTCTTATACTTTAAAGAAATTATGGAAGTAGTAATATAACACAATTGAACCACTGTCATCATAAGAAATAAAAAAAGCAGCAAGAGATAAATGGCCTAGTTATTGACTGAAGTGAGGTAAAATGACCCTGTAATTCCTATCTGATTGTCTTAATAACTTCATTGCATATGGACAATGTCAGAAGGCCATCCCGAAACAATCATTTGCCATAAGAACATTGTTACTTTCTAGAGGCATGACTCCAAGCTTATCAGAATGTCAGAGCAGCAGCCTTGGCAACTGCATTTGTTGATTGGCAGGAAACCCATCTGTAAGCCAGTGATAGGGGGATCTGGCATCTGTGGAATGTGATTTTTATTTTACTGAGAATAAAGAAGCTGTATCCTTGAAATGACAAGTGTTGAATTTGTCTGTGAGGGCATAGTGACTGCTGTGCCTCTTCTCCTACTTTTTTTGGTAATCAGTTTATAGAAGAACTAAGAAAGGACCTTACCTGTTTCCTATATTTCAGAATAAGAGAATTAAAGGCTAAACTCCAACAAAAACATTTAGATGGAGACTTTTTTTTCTATGGGCCACTTTATAGGTAGTTGAAGCAGATAGTTTCTTTTTTCTGTCTTTTATTTTCTCTTAATTTTTTTATTTAAGCACTGTAGTTACAAAATTGTTGACATAATAATTTTTAAAATGTTTTAAGTTGTGTTTTAAAATAATATATTTAGTGTTTCAAAGAGTATATAAAATAAAGCACTATATAAGGTGAATCAATTACATTGAGCTACAATAATAAAAATATATGAAACTTGTGTGGAGCACAGAAGTGTATTCTGTAAGGAATCTTTGAATATAAATACTATAAGTCCTCTGAGTAAAACACTGTGAATAGGAGACAACTCAGGGATCAAGGCTCATACCTTTCTTTTCTCAAGGACTCGAATTCAACCCTTGGCATAGTGTGACCTCCTAAACACTATTGGTTGTAGCTCTTAAGGCCCTCTGAATACCACTTGGCCCTGGTGGCTACTGAGCACTGCTGGGGAATAGGAGAAGCCCTGGTGACCCTCAGTACTACTGGGCCTGCACAGTGTTTACTGTATCACCAGTCTCCAAGCATTGGAGATGCATTGAACTACCCTATCCAGTTGCCACACTGTCTCAAAGAGTGGCCCCTGGGGTTATCTGGCCATTACTTGGGAGGACTACCTTTATCCTCCATAAAAGATTTTTGATTCCTACTATTTGAACCCCATCAAATGTGGCGCGGTACTTATGGAGAATGGTTAGGGAGTGTCTCACAATGTGTCAATGCGGCCATGCAGTCCAGGAAATGCATTCACTCATATGAGAGGTTCTGTCTGAGCATGTGGGCAGCGGCCTTAGAATTGGTTGTGGTTAGGTTCTGGCGGTTTTTGGCTGCCAGAGCTGGGTTCCTTGGGGTTGGGAGGGCTCTCACCCGCCCCCCCCCCTTTGGGGCACCCCGAGTGAAACAGTCTGGCGCAGAGTCTGGTGGCATGGCTATGGCAGGTGTCATGTTGCTTCCTTCTGGGAAATAAAGTCATGTGTTCTGCATGGTGGCTGATGATGAGATTATCTGGTGCCAGCAGGAGGTGGCTTATGGGTATATGACCCCTGCGTTGCCGGAGACTGAGGAGAAATGGGCAGAGGATCTCCACTCCTGGTCCCATTGAACCCAGAGTCCAAGGTCACAGAGTTCCGTATTACCTGTGTTTTGTCATACTTCACTCATATGTGCGTCTTGACTCGAGCATGTGGGGAGTGGTCTTGAGCATGGCGGCAGTTGGGTTCTGGAGGTTTTCAGCTGCTGGGGCTGGGTCCCTTGGGGTCACATTTTATGGGGTTTAAATAGTAGGCAACAAATCATAGATGGAAATATATATGTATATATGCATATGTACACATTTTCAGATATATATGTGTATATATACATATATATATAAGCTCACATCATTTAATCTTTAACAACATGTTAGTGATATCCTAAGGAATGTTTTAATGGCCCCTGCCAAAATAAAATAATATTTACACTGTTTCCCCTATGGATACTTTTTTGTATCATTTTCAGCCGTTTTTCATAACAGACAATACAAAACAAAATATTTCAGTTGTGTTTTGGGACAGGGCTTGTGGATTGGGATGAAGACATCCCAAATTTGGTGGTGGGAAGGTGTAATGGTGGTGGGATTGGTGTTTGAATGTCAAATATCGTCAAATATTGTAAACTAACTTAATAAAATAATAAAAAATTAAAAATATTTTTGAGGACAGTAAGAGTTGATATACAAGTGATTTCTTTCTATTAATGACAAACTAGTGGGTGATGGTAATAGTGCCACGATTTGTTACCTAAGTAAATAATTGATGGAAATTCTAAATTTTGGTTAATAAGTTATGGAGAACTGTATTTCTTCTCCAACATGTTGATAAATTCCCACTCTTTTATTATTTGGGAAATATATGTACACTAATTTAAAGATGCAGGCTTTAGCATGGGTAAAACTTGAGAGTAAAGGGATGATACTCTTACCATTCGATTCATTTGAGGTATATTTGAAGATAAAGACAGATTTTACATTTGTACATTTGTACAGATTTTCACATTTGTACATCAGTTTTTATGAAATAAGGACAAAAGCATCAATATTCTGCATGATCTTTAGGAGATCTTTTAGGACCTAGCATTGATTGTTAGAAAGAAATATATTTCAGAAGTTGAGCAGTTTGTTATTTTGCTGTATTTTCTTTAGAAGTTTGATTTAAAAATAATTTTGATAATTTTTATTTGATAACACATCTGATCCAATCTATAAACATTTCTGATACAAAAATGTTGCTGCTTGCCTTTCCACTGACATATAAATATAAATAAACAGAAAATTATACGGAATAATATTTACTAGTAGTTGGCAGTGATCATTGTTAAATTGTTATTTTGTTATTTTCAAGGAAAAGTGAATTACATATTAGCATTTGTACTAAAGAAAAGGAGGTGTATAATGAAGCTTGGAATGAGAAGTGGAGTGAAGTACATTTGTACAAAGAGAAAAACACGAGATTGAAGGGAGAGATATTGACTTACAGGCAGCACTGTAGCACTGTCCTACCGTTGTTCTTCGATTTGCTCAAGTGGGCCCAGTAAGGTTTCCATTGTGAGACTTGTTGTTACTGTGTTTGGCATATCGAATACCTCACACGTAGTTTTCCAGGCTTTGCCAAGTGGGCGAGATACTCTCGGTAGCTTGCCAGGCTCTCCAAGAGAGGCAGAGGAATCGAACCCGGGTCTCCCATGTCAGCCGTGTGCAAGGCAAACGCCCCACCCACTGGTCTATCGCTCCAGCTCATGCCACCTGAGAGCCTGTGCATGGTACTATTAGATTTTGCTCCACAAAGGATCAGGAAATACTCTGAGATGAATCCACTCATAGTGCTTAGTGTTTCATTCATACATCATGAATGTATAGTTGACAAAGGAAAATAAGACATATTTTCATGTTTTCTTAGGGCACTAAAACCTTTTATGTATAAAGCTAGGTTTCAAAATCAAAGTTCTTTAAATATATAAATTATGGAACATGGGTCTCCTGTCTGTTCACTCCCCACCACCCCGCAGCTTACAAATACACCCCTGATCTCAGCAACTGTGAAAAGAAAGGATTTGGAAGTAAGAATAGAAAGAATTCTTGTGACAGCACTTTTCTGTGCTCAGTAATACCTATGTCAGGCTCAGCTGGAGATGATGAGTGGAGTCAGAAGTGTGAAAAGAATAATGGTTTAGGAGCATTCTCTGGAGACTGGCATGGCAAGTAGGCAAAGAGTAGGTATGAATAGTCAGGGCCTAAATGTTATGAGACAGCATGAATGTCTTAATGGTCTTTTCTAATAATGTTCAGAGACTAAGAAAAAGGATTGCAATACGGCTACTCATATAACTTTATTTCCTTCTATCTATCCAGTGCATGTTATACTGAGAACCTTTCCCATGGTTGACACTGTTCTGTTTTGGAGATAAATTGATGTACATAGTAATGCCTTGCTCTTAGTTTTTTTCTTTTTGAGTCAGAGCCGGCAATGCACAAGGGTTACTCCTGGCTCATGCACTCAGGAATTACTCCTGGCAGTACTCAGAGAACCATATGGAATGCTGGGAATTGAAGCTGGGTCGTCCACATGCAAGACAAATGTCCTACCCACTATGCTATACTCCAGCCCCTGCCTTGCTCTTCTGAGGATAAAATGTGTTTTTTGTCTTCCCAGAATTTCTTGAAATGGCACAACTAATTTAGTAGAATAATAATAAATTTAGTAATCAAAAAATGTGCCTCTGAAATAAATTTCTTTTGTACAAAATTATATTCCACTAGTATTCCACTAGCTGTGTTAGGAAACTGTTTTTTAAAAAATTAATTTTATTTGTTGGGATGTTCGGTCTATACTTCAGTGGTTCTCAGGTCTTACCCTTGGCGCTATGCTAGGGATCAGATCTGGAAGTGCTCGGGAACTATATTTGGTATCAGATCTAACGGGAGTTGGCCCCTTGACAAGTGTGGGCCTTAACTACTGTATTATTTCTTGACTCAAAACTTAATTATTTAGTTTCAGGAATTGACTTCAGTGCCTCACACATGCAAGACATGAGCTTCAACACTGAACTGCATCCCTAACCCTGTCATAAATACTGTAGGCTGCTTAGCAGTGCAGGGATTAGTCACCATTCATTGTATCCTTAAGTCACTGTTCAGTGTCTTTCTTTCCACAGATTTTCCTCTATCCTGTTTTGATTGACAGAGCTGTAAGTTTGAGTAAATTACCCTGCACGTTGTCTAACAGCGGATAAATGACTAGAATTTGACTCAAAATCTTAGGCATTCTAACTGCTAGTGAGTGTTGTATTGCTTGTTCATTTGGAGAACAGCAAATTTATATTTGTCCTGTCTTTGATGATCTTTTGAATTTCATTGGTTTCTGTTGTACTTTTCCCTTTTTTATTTCTGATTTGGTTTACTAGGGTTCTCTCTTTTTTTGTGAGTCTTGCTAGGGGTTTATCAATCTTGTTTATTTTCTTAAAGAACCAGCTCTTGGTTTCATTGACTTTTGTATTGTTTTTTGGGTTTTCTTGTTGTTAAGTTCTGCTCTAAGTTTTAGAATATCCTTTCCCATTCTGTAGGCTGTCTTTGTATTTTGGTCATTGTTTCTTTTGAGGTGCAGAAGCTTCTTAGTTTAAGATAGTCCCATTTGTCTATCTCTGTTTTCACTTGCTTGGCTAGTGGCGTGACATCTTTGAAGATACCATTAGCTTCAGTATCATGGAGAGTTTTGCCAACTTTGTCTTCAATAAACATTATGGATTCTGGTCTGATGTTGAGGTCATAAATCCATTTTGATCTTACTTTTGTGCATGGTCTTAGGCAAAGATTTGAGCCCACTTTTTTGCATGTAGCTGTCCAGTTTTGCCAGCACCATTTGTTAAAGAGGCTTTCCCTGCTCCATTTAACTTTTCTTGCCCCCTTATCAAAGATTAGATGATCATATGCTTGGGAGGAGATGTCAGTATATTCAACTCTGTTCCATTGGTCTGCAGCTCTGCCTTTGTTCCAATACCATGCAGTTTTAATTATTACTGCTTTGTAGTAGACCTTGCAGTTAGGTAGGTTGATTCCTCCCATTTTCTTGTTCCCAAGAATTGCTTTAGCTATTCATGGAGGCTTATTGTTCCATATAAATTTCAGGAGTGTTTGCTCCATTTATTTGAAGAATGTCATGGGTATCCTTATAGGGATCACATTGAATTTGTACAGTGCTTTGGGAAGTATTGCCATTTTGACAATGTTGATTCTCCCCATCCATGAACAGGGGATATTTTTCCATTTCCTCATGTCCTCTTTTATTTCCTGAAGTAGCGTTTTGTAGTTTTCCTTGTACAGGTCCTTAACTTCCTTAGTTAAGCTGATTCCCAGGTACTTGATTTTCTGGGACACAATTGTGAATGGGATTGTTTTCT
This sequence comes from Sorex fumeus, assembly GCF_029834395.1. Classification (NCBI taxonomy): domain Eukaryota; kingdom Metazoa; phylum Chordata; class Mammalia; order Eulipotyphla; family Soricidae; genus Sorex; species Sorex fumeus. Next base: position 66,322,909 of record NW_026606065.1, on the reverse strand, counting down.
TCATGTCACTTTCTTCTCTTTCACTATTTGCATATAGGAAACCCATGGGTTTTTGGGTATTGATTTTATAGGCTGCCACTTTACTATACAAGCCTATTGTTTCTAGGAGTGTCTTGGTAGAGGTTTTAGGGTTCTCTAAGTATAGTATCATATCATCTGTGAACAGTGAGAGCTTAATTTCTTCTTTCCCTACCTGGATGCCCTTAATATCTTTTTCTTGCCTAATCACTATTGCAAGTACTTCTAGTACTATATTGAACAGTAGTGTAGATAGTGGCTTCCTTGTCTCATCCCTGACCTTAGGGAGAAGGCTCTCAGTTTTTCCCCATTGATGATGATGTTTGCTGTAGGTTTGTGGTAGATGGCTTTAACTATATTGAGGAAAGTTCCCTCTATTCCCATTTTGGCAAGGGTTTTCATCATAAATGGGTGCTGGATCTTGTCAAATGCTTTCTCTGCATCTATTGATATGCTCATATGATTTTTATCTTTTCTTTTATTGATATGATGGATTATGTTGATTGATTTCCGAATGTTGAATCATCCTTGCATCCCTGGAATGAATCCCACATGGTCATGATGTATGATCTTTTTGATGAGTTGTTGAATTCTATTGGCTAGTATTTTGTTAAGAATCTTCACATCTGTGTTCATCAGGGATATCAGCCTGTAGTTTTCTTTACTTGTGGTGTCTTTGCTTCCTTTTGGTATTAGAGAGATATGGGCTTCATAGAAACTGTTTGGGAGAGTTTCTGTTTTTTCAATTTCCTGGAAAAGCTTGAGAAGAACTGGCAATAAGTCCTCTTTAAATGTTTGGAAAAATTCGCTAGTAAATCCGTCTGGACCTGGGCTTTTGTTTTGGGGAAGACTTTTGATTACAGTTTCAATTTCCTTGATGTGAATAGGTCTATTCAGGTACTCTATATCTTCTTGATTCAGCTTTGGGAGATGATAGGAATCTAGGAATTTATCCATTTCTTCTAGGTTCTCTTGTTTCATGGCATACATACTTTCAAAGTAGTCTCTGATGATCCCTTGAATTTCTTTAGTTTCTGTTGTGATATCCCCATTCTTATTTCTGATTCGATTTACTAGGGCTCTTTCTCTCTCTGTTTCTTTGCGAGTGTTGCTAGTGGTTTATCTATCTTATTTATTTTCTTGAAGAACCAGCTCTTGATTTCATTGATCTTTCAGATTGTTTCTTTGTTTTCCATGTTGTTGATTTCTGTTCTAAGTTTTATGATCTCTTTCCTTCTGCCCAGTTTGGGCTCTTTCTGTTGTTCGTTTTCTAAGATCTTGAGCTGTGAAGTCAAGTTGTTTGTGTGCATCCTTTCTTCTGTCCTGAGATATTCTTACAGAGCTGTAAATTTTCCCCTTAAAATGGCTTTTGCTGCATCCCATAAGTTCTGGTAGCTCATGTCTTCATTCTCATTTGTTTCCAAGTATCTTTTGATTTCATCCTTGACTTCCTTCCTGATCCACTCGTTGTTAAGCATTGAGTTGTTTAATTTCCAGGTGTTTGATTTGGTTCTCCATGTCTATGTGTGATTCACTTCTATTCTCTGTGCGTCATGGTCTGAAAAGATTGTTGATACTATTTATATCTTCCTGATTCTATTTAGGTATGTTTTGTGGCCTAGGACGTGATCTATTTTGGAAAATTTTCCATGCGCACTGGTGAAGAATGTGTATTCTTTCTTTTGGGGGTGTAAAGCCCTGTATAGATCTATAAGCCCTTTCCCTTCTATTTCTTCTTTCAAAGCCAATGTTTCCTTGCTAGTTTTGTTCTTGTTGATCTATCCAGGGGTGATAAGGCGATGTTGAAATCTCCAGCTACTATTGTGTTGCTAGTAATGTCTTCCTTAAAATCTGTTAGCAGTTATTTTAAATATTTAGCTGTTCCCTCATTAGGTGCGTGTACATTTACAAGTGTGAATTCTTCCTGTTGTATGTATCCCTTGATGAAGAGAAAATAGCCTTCACTGTCCCTTCTAATGTTTTTTTTTAACACAAAATTAATGCTGTCGGATACTAATATGGCCACCCCAGCTTTTTCGAGGGAGCTGTTTGCTTGTAGGATTGTTTTCCATCCTTTGACTTTGAGTCTGTGTTTGCACTGACTGTTGAGATAAGTTTCTTGTAGGCAGCAGAATGTTGCGTTCTGTCTCTGTATCCATTTTGCCACTCTGTGTCTCTTAAATGGTGAATTTAGACCGTTGACATTGAGAGAGAGTATGGTTATGGGGTTTTGTGTCATTTTCTGTGCGGGTGTGTTGTGGTTGTAGGGTTTGTCTTGTCTTATAGTAGCCCCTTTAGCCCTTGCTTTAGGTTTGGTTTTGATTCTATGAAGTTCCTGAGCTGCTGTTTATTTAGAAAATAGTGTACCATTCCTTCGATTTTGAGTGAGAATTTAGCCGGATAGAGTATTCTTGGTGAAGCATTCATTTCAGTGAGTTTTTTCACTATATCTCGCCACTGACTTTGGGCTTGGAGGGTTTCCTCTGATAGGTTTGCTGTGAATCTAAGGGGTGCTCCTTTGTATGTGATTTCCTTCTTTGCCCTTGCTGCTTGCAGTATTGTGTCTCTATTGGCAACATCAATCATTCTAACTATATGTCTTGCAGTTTTTTTGTTCGGGTCTCTTTTAGCTGGCACCCTTTGGGCTTCTTGAATCTGAATGGCTTCATTGTGGAGCTCTGGGAATTTTTCGGTGATGATTTGTTTAACCATGAGTTTTTCAGTGGGATTGTTTCCCTGAGCTTCTGGTAGTCCAATGATTCTAATGTTGTTTCTTTTGGAATCGTCTCCTAGGACTCTAATTCTCTGTAGAGCTATTTTGAGGTCCTTTTCCACTGTTGTTTCATACTGGCTTGGTGCAGCTGATCTTCCAGCTCACTTATTCTCTCTTTAGCTGCGGTCATTCTATTGTTAAGAGAAGAGACTGAGTTTCTCATTTCATCTACGGAATCTTTTAATCGTGACATTTCTGCTCTCATTTCTTCTCGTAATTTGTCGATTTTTTCTGTGGTGTTACTGGCTGTCTGTCTGACTGTTTCATTGAGTTGATTGAACATCTTCATGACTTTGTATCTGAATTCTATGTCAGAGAGGTCCCTTAGATGAGCAGTATCAACAGATTCTTCTAGATTGTTTTCATTGTCCTCCCCTTGTGGTGGGGATTTGCGTTGTTTCTTCATATTGCTGTGTAGGTTGGGAACTAGATTCCTTGGGGACTAAGTTCCTTAGTATTGGTAAACAACCTGCGACCGAAAAGTTGGCCACGCCCACTTCTGCAGGAACCATGCCCACTTGTGAAGAGGCCACGCCTCTATGGAAACCTGGGTTTGGGAGGAGATGGGCACAGTGTGAGGAGTGAAGAGGGGAGGGAAGATGCTCAGAACTGCTTTTTTCCAGGCATCTGGGGGGATGCTTGGGGTCTGGAAGGGAGAGATGCAAGTCCCGGGTTCAAAAACCGGCTGCTGAACTGATCTGGGTTTGGGACAAGATGGGCTCAGTGTGAGGAGTCAGCGTAACATCTTTGAAGATACCATTAGCTTCAATGTCATGGAAGGTTTTGCCAACTTTTTCTTCAATGTACCTTATGGATTCCGGTTTGATGTTGAGGTCTTTAATCCATTTTGATCTTACTTTTGTACATGGCATTAGGCAGAGATCTGAGCCCACTTCTTTGCATGTAGCCGTCCAGTTTTGCCAGCACCTTTTGTTAAAGAGGCTTTCCTTGCTCCAATTCACTTTTCTTTCCCCCTTATCAAAGATTAGATGATCGTATGCTTGGGGAGAAATGTCAGTATATTCAATCCTGTTCCATGGTCTACAGCTTTGCCTTTGTTCCAGTACCATGCTGTTTTAATTATTACTGCTTTGTAGTAGAGTTTGAAGTTAGGGAGGTTGATTCCTCCCATTTTCTTTTCCCCAAGAATTGCTTTAGCTATTTGTAGGGGCTTATTGTTCCATATAAATTTCAGGAATGTTTGTTCCATTTCTTTGAAGAATGTCATGGGTATCCTAATAGGGATTGCATTGAATTTGTACAGTGCTTTGGGAAGTATTGCCCTGTTGACAATGTTAATTCTCCCGATCCATAAACAGGGGATATTTTTCCATTTCCTTGTGTTCTCTTTTATTTCCTGAAGTAGTGTTTTGTAGTTTTCTTTGTATAGGTTCTTTACTTCCTTAGTTAAGCTGATTCCTAAGTACTTGATTTTTCTGGGGCACAATTGTGAACGGGATTGTTTTCTCATTTCACTTTCTTGTCTTTCACCATTTGCATATAGGAAAACCATGGACTTTTGGGTATTGATTTTATAGCCTGCAACTTTACTACACAATAGACTTACAAATTTTTGTGCTTGGGTTCCAATTATACAATGATAAAATGCGATAGATGATACAGTAGATATGCTATTCAGTTAAGAGAAAAGATGTCTTTTTGTTTTAATGTTACTTTGTTTCATTCACAGTGCAGCAGCTTTTGAGTTTGATGTCTCATTTTCAGTTTTTTTTTTTACTTTATTTCCCTTCCCCAAAAGTAAAATATCCCCCAAGATACTACTGCGGCCAATATCTGGAAAGTTTTGCTATGTTTTTTTTGATGTATTTTGCGGTTTTAGATATAACATATATAAGAGTTCATGGTGTGAGATAATGATGTTATTTAAATCTTCTGCATGTGATTACCCAGTTTTACCTGTACAATCTATTAAGGATAATTTTATTTGCATATATATTCTTGGTTCTTTAATTATAAATTGTTTATGCATGTGGTAATTTGTTTCTGGGCTTTAAATTCTATTCCATGGTCTCATGTCTACTTTTATCTAACTAGCACTGTTCTGACTATTATGGCTTTGCAATATTGTTAAAAATTGTGGGAACTTTGATACACCCTACTTTCCAACTTATAAGGATTTATTTAGCTATTTTGGAAGTCTTTTATTGTTCCATACAAATTTTTGTAATGTTTATTCTATTTCATTGATAGGACAATATATTTTATTGAGAATTTATGATGTGACGTCTTACAATATTGTAGTTGACAGGGTACTGATCTCTTTGAGCTTAAATTTAATAGTTATAATATTGCTGCTTTTAACACAATGATATGATAATTTTTTCCTATAAAACTACATCCAGGGGCTGGAGCAATAGCACAGTGGGTAGGGCATTTGCCTTGCATGCAGCTGACCCGGGTTCAATTCCCAGCATCCCATATGGTCCCCTGAGCACCGTCAGGGGTAATTCCTGACTGCAGAGCCAGGAGTAGCCCCTGTGCATTGCCGGGTGTGACCCAAAAAGCAAAAAAAAAAAAATACATCCAATTTTATGTCCCTAACATAACTATGTAATGGCATTTATACAATGCATCTATATGATAAATCTATAGTAATGTTTTTCAAAAGAACAAATAATTATTGCAGCCATGGTGTGAACTGATAAAGACCAGAAAGTATCCTTGTTACCTTTACTAGGAAGGACAGAATATAAGTATCAATGAATGCTTCAATTGCAGTTCTTTTGAGAGTAATGTCATAAAAGACTATAGTAAAAAAGATGGGGGAAGTGGGGGAAAAATAATGCAGGTGAAGTTTTTCTGGTTGTTGCAAAGAATAACAGGCTGGCTAGATGTTTGCTTATTTTTTTCTCACTAAGTTGCAGTTGATTTGGTATACATACATAAAGGTGTATCTTACAGATATTATAGGGATTGTTCTAGAGAATATTTTCTTAAAGTTCATCAGTATTGTAAGATGGTTTCATCTCAAGATTGGAACAGCTCTATCTCAAGAAACCACTTTTTTGATCATCTGTAAGTAACATTTTGTTTGCACAAAATTTGACTTGACATTGTAGAAATAAAGCCATAGTTTCTGTTTCAATACTATGTTAAATTACTTTTTTTCCTGTTACAGAGCTGGAGCAATAGCACAAGTGGTAGGGCATTTGCCTTGTGCACAGAAGCCTGCAGCTGAGCCAATTTGATTCCTCTGCCCCTCTCAGAGAGCCCAGCAAGCTAACAAGAGTATCTTGCCCGCATGGCAAAGCCTGGCAAGCTACCAGTGACGTATTCGATATGCCAAAACACAGTAACAACAAGTCTCACAATGGAGATGTTACTGGGCTTACTCGAGCAGATTGATGAACAAGGGGAGGACAGTGCTACAGAGATTTCCTGTTACATTTGCAGATATTTCTTCCGCTAAATTCTTTGATCCTTGAGAGTAGTTCATGAGGTTTGCAGTCAACTGCCAAATTATTGTTAGTGTTCATATTTTGACATCTTCCATTGAATTATAAATGCATATTAATGGCATCTAGAATGTGACTTCCTTTTCCAGAAGGCTTTTATTTTCTTTACATAAATTATTAAAACCTCAGTGTCAGCTGTAACATTTCAATATTGTATTTACTAAATAATACAACTTGAAATTATTCCTCAATCTATGAACTACAGAGTAGATTTTATATTAACATGCATAAAAATGATTATTATTCTCCTTGTCTATCTCTATCAGAGCTCTTGGGTGATTTTATATATATATATATATATATACATATATATATCACCAATGAGCTATTTTATTTTGAAGAGAATCTTATTTTTCTCTAACCAATTGGTTTTAAATAAGAAATTATGCTGTAAATAAATGTGTTTTTATTCAAAGCTTTGTAGTTCCAATCATAATGCACAGGCAGAATAGATTAAGTATAAGTCTTAAGTGTCCTAGGATTTTCAGAAATATAATTTAGTATTGGTTTCAGATTAAAGCTAGTGTCCTTGAGTAGAGTCAACCTCTGCTGAAGTTTTGAAGCTAGAAATTAAATTCTCTTTTGTAGGTGTGAAAGTAAAAAATTGCATTTCGCACTGTATGTCTGTTTGATGTACAATGAAAATTTGGTGATTAGTGTAGCCACCTTCATCAAATTTCTCAGTTATTCTGGTTAGCTACTACATTAGCACTTGCTACTTCCCTTTGTTCTTTGATGTTGCAGAAGTGTCTTCTTTGCTTAAACCTCATAAAAACAACTGCTAACTTCAAACTTTTCCTTTGTATCTTCTTTATCTCTTAGTCTTCAAAGAATCTAAGAGAGTTCTTGTTGAGGGCTAAGCTTTGGGTTGAGAAAATGTTGTGACTTATTTGATTTTCTATACAGATAACTAAAATTTTCTCAATATCAGCAATAAGGGTGCTTTCTTTTTTTTCATTTATGTGTTCACTGGACTAGCAATTTTAATTTCCTCTAGGGACTATTCCTTGAATTCATGACTTTGCTAATTGTTTGCAAGAGGCTTAACTTCCAGTCTATATCATCTTTCCCCCTGTCTTTCTCACTATGATTAATCATTCCTAGAATTTATGTCAGATACATGAATCTCTTCCTCTAACTTGAGTGCTTTAGAAGACTTTCAAAGATTATTTTTTTACCTAATGTTAAATTTGCTGCATTTCAGGAAATTAGGGTGACTCAAGGACATTGAGAAAGATGGGTAACACTCAGCAGTTGCAGCCATTTGAGCAAACAGAGCTGCTATCAATTATGTTAGCATCTTTCATGGATTAAGGACATAACATTAATGATAGTAATATCAAAGATTACTCATCACAGGTCACTATAACTTTTTATATAATAATAATGAAAGAGTTTAAAGTTCTATGAAAATTACCAAAATGTGACGCAGCAATAGAAAAGAAGCCCAGGATGTTGGAGAAATGGCCACTATAGACTTGAGGTAGTGGTGCCACTAACTTGAAATTTGCAAAAACTTTAATATCTGCATCAAATGGTTATTTTGCTCATCTTGTGATGAGAATATTCAACATCTATTCCCAAACTTTTATATATATAACTAAATTAACTCTAATCAGAATTTTGTATATGAGGTCCACAAAATATTTTTTCAATTACTTTTTTAAAAATTTTTTTTAGTGAGACCCCATGAGGTACAGTCGTAGACTTACAAATTTTTGTGCTTGGGTTTCAATTATACAATGACCAAATACCCATCCCTCCATCAGTGCCCACTTTCCACCACCATGGATTATATCCCTCCCACCCCCACACTCCCAATCCCACCCTACCTCTGTGGCAGGGCATTCCCTTTTGTTCTCTCTCTCCTTTTGGGTGTTGTGGTCTGCAAAAGAGGCATTGAGTGGCAAACATGTTCAGTCCATAGTCTACTTTCAGCATGCTTCTCCCATCCTGGGAGGATCCTCCCAACACCCTTTATTTGGTGCTCCCTTCTCTGTCTGAGCTCCCTTTTTCCCTAGCATGTGTGGCTGGCCTCCAAGCCATGGAGCAAAATTTTTTCATTTTTATAGCTGGAAGTTTATATCCTTTAATGTCTCCACCTTTGCCCCCCCCCAGTCCCTGGCAACCACCATGCTACATCATTTATTTTATCAAAACTCAGCTTTTGTAGGTTCCATATATAAGTGACTGCCTACAATATTTTCCCCCTTCTGATTCTTTCCAACTTACCATGTTAAGAAGGTCCAACAACTGTAGCAAATGGCAACAATTTTATCTTTCTCAAAACAGGATTACAGTTTATTTGTGTATAAATATATATTTATGCAAAATATATAACATATATATTATAGATTATGTATATGGTTGCTTGCTTGAAAAGATAGCAAGTGTCCTGGCTGTTTGTTTGTTTGTTTCAGGAATCCCAGGTAGTCCTGAGGCGGCACAGGGAGGGGAACATCTCTCTGAGAAATTCTTTGCTGATGGTTCAGTGTAAGGGTCCGCAGATGTGATACTGTTCGGACCGTGCAGTGATGGGGATTACCTAGACCTCAGGCATCATAGTGATCAGGGTCCTTCACAGTGGCACCGGTATTAATTGGGGGCCCATGTGCTGGGGATCAGACCCTTTCCAACTGTGTGCAAGACATGCACCTTAACTCCTGTCCTACCGCTCAGGTCCAGTCTCCTGGGGTTTGGATTCTTTGGGGGGCTAAATGTGTACACAAAACCATTTCTCATCATGACCATAGTTATTTATCTGCTGACAGACAACTAGGTTTATTCTGTATCTTGACAGCCATTACAAGGTCTAAGGTTTTTAAGTATTTACAATATCAAATAATGCCACATAATTATTTTTGGTTGTGAAAATTGCAACAACAATGCAAAGACAAACAGATACTTTATTTGGCATTATAATGAGTTTTACTTCATCTTATTTAATAATAATAATAATAATAATAATAATGGACGTTTAAAATAATTATTATTCCTTTGCAATAAAATATTGGGAAAAATTAGCATGTAGTTCTCCATGTCATGTAGCTCTTGGAGTTAAGAATGTTTGAGATGCCTTAGTATTATCTTTTATTATTATTATTATTATTATTATTTGGTCATAGCACAGCGAGTAGCACGTTTGCCTTGCACATGGCTGACCTGGGTTCGATTCCTTCATCCCTCTCAGAGAGCCCGGCAAGCTACCAACAGTATCCCGACCGCACAGCAGAGCCTGGCAAGCTCCCCATGAAGTATTCGAGATGCCAAAAACAATAACAAGAAATCTCACAATGGAGACTTTACCTGGTGCCCGATTGAGCAAATCAATGAGCAATGGGAGGACAGTGCTAGAGTGCAGTGCTACTTCATCTTACTCTATGAAATGCTGAAATTGATCTTTTAGAAATTTTGGAGGGGGGTGGGGGGAGAGAGACAGAGAGACACACAGAGAGAGAGACATAGGAGAGAGAGAGAGAGACCGTGAGATTTACTCCTTGAACTCAATAGACACGGTTTAATCCCTGGCAGTCTATATGGTTAGCCAGGAATGATCCCTGAGCACAGATGGGTTTGACTTAAAAGCAAAACAAAAACAATAACAAACCAAAAACAAATCTTAGGGCAACAGATATACTGGGCAAGCTTTATGCTTTTTTACTAGATATAGAATAACCAATGGAGGCAGTTTCCATAATTTCCTGTAATGCAGCTAAATTGTATTGTTGTTTCTGTGTGACATTATAAATTAAAATACTTAACTAAATATAGCTATTTCTATTTCAAACCACTTTGTGTTTCAGTTATTAATGAATTTTAAAGAGTCACTGCTGGGAACAATGACTAGAAAATTAACCAGGCTACCTGGGTCTGATAAAAGATCTTTGTAATTTAAAAAAAAATCATCCTGTTGACTATAATTTTTAAGGGGTAAAATGAAAGTTTATCATTAGCTAAAATTCAACGTAAACAAGAATAACTTATTTGGAAATAATTACTAGCTTATCTTTATCTAAAAGAAAAAAATTCTGTTGTTTAAGAACATATAGAACATCAATGTTATTGGTATTTACTGCAGATGTTGCAACTTTAATAAATCAGAGATGGGTTGACAACAGATATGTTAATTTTAAGTAAGGACAGTTTGTCAAGCAGAGCTGTAGTACAAGTTATTATTAGATGAATATAAACTTGTTGATTTCAACTCTTCTCAGACAAGTAGGGAAGGAGAGAATATAATTCTAGGAGAAAGAAAATTGTATTACTTTATCTAAGACTATAGCCAAATAAAAAATAATGTACTTTAGAAATTGATAAGAATCCCTTCTTTCTGCTCCTTTATATATAACAGTTTGAAGAAGATACCAAAGTCTATCTTCTTAGGGTTAAACATATTAATATAGTCCCTGACTTGACACTTCCAAATGACCAATTTAATCATCTCATAAAATCAATGGAAAATGCCATACAATAAATTTCGTGACAGAAGATAGTGCTGAATGTCAAAGCAACTAAACAAAACACAGATTGATTACATCCACTGAAACTTAGGGAGAGGAAAAGAATTAAAAGAAAAGAAAATTGCCCTGTTTAATTTGGTAATCTTTCTTGTTTTTAGTATTTTAAAAAATCAACTTAATAGACCATGAGATAAAAAAAAAGTTCTCAGTAATCTATTAGACAGACATGTGGACTACTCTCTACCTTTATTCTTCCATTAGTTAGGTTATGTTCTATGTTGCTTTTCCTACCACTCCAGTGCCACTGAATTAATATCCCACTCTCATTAAATTAGTGAGGCCTTTACATTTGAGAAATATAACAAATGCTTCTTTAATGACATTCAAATGTGACTGGTAAAGTACTTAATATTTTATAAGTACTCAATTAGGACTTGAATAAAACAGTCAACATTTTAAAATTTGAATATGTTTATATTCCCATAATTAAAACTATGAAGTCAAGGAGCCTGGAAGATGCTGCAGTGACTTAACAGCACCCAAAGCCAAGTGTGAGTTCCTCAGATTAAACTCCACTGTTGCATCAGGCACATTGTTAATCTTGATAGTTCTACTGTCTAGGAATCAGTGAGAAGGGAGAAATATTACCTACTGATAAGTCATGTCAAATTCAAATGAGTTTTGTAATATTACCAAATAACATTAGTTTTTTTTTTCTTTTTGGGTCACACCCAGCAATGCTCAGGGTTACTCCTGGCTCATGCACTCAGGAATTACTCCTGGCAGTGCTCAGGGGACCATATGGGATGCTGGGGATCGAACCCGGGTCAGCTGCATGCAAGGCAAATGCCCTACCCGCTGTGCTATCGCTCCAGCCCCAAACATTATTTTTTAATACATCTTCAATCACAATTATTACAAAAGCAAGATTTATGTAGCAAACTAATATTTTCCATCAAAAACATTTTTCCCATAGAAATACACCAACGATTGACTTATTTTAATAGCACAGCGGGTAGGGCGTTCGCCTTACAAGCGGCCAACATGGCCGACCCGAGTTCGATTCCTCTGCCCCTCTTGGAGAGCCCAGCAAGCTACCGAGAGTATTCAATATGCCAGACACAGTAACAACAAAGTCTCCATTGGAGATGTTACTGGGCCCGCTCGAGCAAATCGATGATCAACGGGAGGGCCTTTACTTACTTACTTACTTACTTACTTAAACTAATTTTAGTTTTTCAGTCTTTATTTTCCATTTAATATTGTCTTTTACTAATTGAGGTAATATTGCATTACATTATATGTTCTGTATGCTCATAATTAAATATCAGTATGTGTACATACTATACATTTATTTGCATTTATCTGCAATCCCACTTTTTCCTTCTCTTATGATACACATCAGTAGGTTCAAAGCTCTTATAATATGATCAAGTTTAGGGTTTCCAGCCAACATTTATTTGTTGATTGACAAAGAGACACCCTCCTTTCTCCTGTTTTTGGTGTTTATTTACATCTTATTCTTAACATATTTCTCATGTAGCATTTTTGTCATTGACTGGATTGAATAGTTAGATAATGTGAAGATAATTTCTATCCTTTGTTTGCTTATGGAAAAATGTTTACTGTTTTTAGCTTAAATTTTCCTATGAACTTTATCAGTACTGATCATTTATTTTTGCTGTTACTGAAGTAAATATATTACAGTTATGTTAATATATATGTTTAAACTGTACAGAGTTACTGTACCACACACACCAACTAACAGAGTGCAAGGTCTCTTCACTAATATTTGATGCTGATGCTATAATATTGCATTTGCTTGAGCGGGCCCAGTAACATCTCCATCAGAGACTTTGGCATATCGATTACGTCTCGGGGAGCTTGCCAGGCTCTGTCGTGCGGGCGAGATACTCTCGGTAGCTTGCCGGGCTCTCCGAGAGGGGCGGAGGAATCGAACTCCGGTCGGCCATGTTGGCTGCGTGCAAGGCAAACACCCTACCGCTGTGCTATAGCTTGGAAATATTTGATGCTAATATGCCAAAATATTAATAGTTTCCAATGTCAAATATTATTTGCAATAGTAAGTATGTATAATAACAAACAATTGCAAACTGTTAATAGTTTACAATTTATATTATTGGTGATTCATGAGTCAAAGGTTGTAACTTAGCTTTGGATGGTAGGGAAGCTCCATCAGGTTATGATCTATATGACTGAATTAATCAGGGCATGTTTTTCTTATGATGGCAGATGTGCTAATACCTGAGTTAATCTTACAAATTAATTTAGAGCTGCTATTTTATAACATCTGTTAATGTTTAAGTTTTTAAAACTAACCATGCCACTTACCTTAGTCTAATGGGAAAGTCAGCTCAGTTTAGGAAAAAAGAGTGCTGAGTATTATTCTGTTGCAATAGAGAGCGCAAATTATTGGAAAAAATAAGACTTGCTACTTCTTTTTGGATAGAGTACTATCTAAACTTGATCATTATGAATCAAACTGGATATTGCGTAAGAAATCATAAAAATAACTTGACATTCTATTAGGAATATCGAGGACACATTTTAGTTCACTTGATCAATTGACACTTGACATCCTGTTACACATTGATTTGCTCAAGCAGGTACCAATAATGTCTCCATTTGTCCCTGTCACGTGCTAGTGTAGCCCAATGGCATCTGTTCATTCTAGGAGCACGAAGAGCCTCAAACCAATCATTCAGGGTCTCAACGAAGAAGTCTGACCATCTTGTAGGCGGATGGCCATGCAATCTTTTGATGTCCCATGGAATCCAGTCAGTAATGGCTCTAGTCCAGTGGTTGTCTCCAAATCTTATTACATGTCCAGCCCATCTGATTTTCGACGCCTTGGCAAACAAGTCAGTGTCTCTGATTCTTGATCGTCAATGGAGGTCAGAACTCCAGATTGTTTCTCTCATGGCTCTTTCAATTCCTCTTTGGGAGACCCGATAGCATTCTCATACTGTTTTTGTAGGACCCAGGTCCCTGAGGTATATGTTAATGTGGAAAGAACAGTGAAATCAAAAAGATGTGCCTGGAGCTGAGGTTCTTCTTCCTCTTAACTATTTCTTCAATGCTCTTGAAGGTGTTCCAACCTGCTCACTTCCTCCTGTGCAACTCAGGTGCCAGGTCATTCAGAATGTTGACTTCTCGACCTAGGTACACATAACTATTGTATTCGGAGATGTTCATTCTGTTGAGAGTGAATGGAACATCAGGAATGAGATCATTTCTCATAAACATTGTCTTAGTGAGATTTAGCTGTAATCTGACCTTTCCACACTCACAGCAGAAGTCAGCCAGCATTTGTGCTGCATGCATAATGTCACTGTCACTGTCCTCCCATTGTTCATCGATTTGCTCGAGCGGGCCCAGTAACATCTCCATTGGAGACTGTGTTGTTACTGTGTTTGGCATATCGGATACATCACGGGTAGCTTGCCAGGCTCTGCCGTGCGGGCAAGATACTTTCAGTAGCTTGCCGGGCTCTCCGAGAGGGGCGGAGGAATCGAACTCGGGTTGGCCATGTTGGCTGCGTGCAAGGCAAATGCCCTACTGCTGTGCTATCGCGCATAATAGTTGGTGTTATTAGAATGATGTCATCAGAAAAGCGGAGGGGGTGTAGTTGCTGACCATCTATCTTCAATCCTATTCCTTCCCATTCTAGTCATCGCATGACGTTCTCGAGGGTGGCGCTGAGGAGTTTCAGTGAAATGGTATACCTTGCTGAACCCCTCTCTTGACATGGATGATCACTTCCTTGTAGAATGGTGAGATCCTCGTAGTGAAATCGTAATACAGCTCATGGAGGATCCTGATGTATTGAGTTTGAATGCCCTGTTTGGATAGGGCTTCGATAACTGCTTCCATTTCAACAGAATCAAAGGCCTTCTTTAAATCAATAAATGTTAGACAGAGCAGCATCTTGAACTCCTGAGAAAGCTTAATGAGATTGGTTATAATTTGGATATGGTTGATTGTGCTGAAACCTTTTCGGAATCCACTTTCTCACATGGTTGTACTTCATCTAGCATTCTGCCAATCTTATTTAGGATAACTCTAGTGAACAGCTTGTAGACAACAGACAATAGGCAGACTGGGCGATAGTTGCCAATGTTGTGGATGTCTCCCTTCTTGTACAATAGTACAATCTTACTGGTTTTCCTTTGGGACGGGACCTTGTATTCAGATAGGTAGCGTGTGAAGAGCTGAACCAGTATATTGATGAGTACTGATGGCAGGTTCTTCAGGTGTTCGGGTCTGACCTGGTCTGGGCCGGATGCTGTTCACTTCACTTCTTTACCAATGAAATGGCCTGTCGGATTTTGGAAGAGAGAACATTGGGAATGACATATCCATCCTCTGGAATTTGGTATGTGGGTAGGTGGACATAGCTGTCGAAGAGATCCGAGAAGAAGTAATGGATAATCTTCTCCACTGCCCTTCTGGAAGATGTGGTAGATCCATCAGGACGTTGGAGGGTAGTCATCTTGTTCTTGTAGTTTGTGAAGGACAGGGACGCATTGTGAATGCTTTTCCCAGCTTCTGCCACATCTGCCAGCACTGGTGCTCTTCTCTCTTTGAAGTCTTTATCACTTCTATATACTGCTTTGCAAGCTCAGATGTCCGCTTGTGCTTGCTGAGGCTTGCGCCAAGCCACATTTGCGAATGAGCTCAAGATTGTTTTCAGAAACAGGCATCTTTTTGTGGCTATCTCTCTCTCGGCATTCCTCGCACAGTCATGGAGGTGCTGAACCAGTCGATCATATTCCGCATCAATGTTGTCAATGATGGCATCTTCCCATGTTGCCGTAATAGTGCCAAGGAGCTCCCAGTTGGTGGTCGTTCTGAGAGTTCTCTTCTTAAACTTTGCAGCCCTTTCTCCCTGCTCTATGAAGTAGAATTTTGTACAACAGAGACTGTGGTCTGGTCCTTTTTAGAATTTTGGGACTACAGTGCTATCGGTCAGGCAAAGTCATGGATTGAATATGATGTGGTCAATTTCATTATGAAACCATCCACCGGGACACTCCCATGTCCAGTGTTTAGACTCGGCCTTCTGGAACTGTGAATTACCATGGATGATCTTGGTAAACATGATGAACTCAGACCATCTCTCACCCTGTTCGTTCCATTCTAGGCCATGGGTCCTGATGTGGAGTTCTTCGACCAATCTTATCAGTCCTATCTTGACATTAAAATCACTGACAATGATCTTGTAGAAGGTGTGGTCTTCTTTATAGAACTTCTCCAGCTCCATATAGAACTTCTCAATTTCTGCTTCACCGTAATTGGATGTTGGTGCGTAGACAACGAAGATGGAAACTGCCGGAAGTGAGCCACATCTATTCAAATGTAAATGTCCCATTCAGGTTGTTAGACATTTGAATGAATCAATGCTCATGGCCAAGTTTGTGTTGACAAGGACAACGACGTCTCCTACACCTCTTTTATCACATGTTCTGAGGAACAATTCTTCTCCAGTGTTGAAAATGGCGTGACGAGATTGGTGCCTTCTTATCTCAGTCAGACCAATGATGTTGTACTTGATCTTTTGCACGAGGATCCATCAGGTCCTCAATGGATGCATCTGATGCCAGCATATGTGCATTTAAAGTATAGACAGTAATTTTAGTCCTTCTTCACTTTGGCAGCCAAGTTTTTCCCTGAGATTTTATCAGCCTCTCCTTACTCATCCTTCTTAATGCTGCCGTATTGGAGGCTCTTTCAGAGTCAGGGGCATTAGACCCATTGTATTTACTGGTTTTGGCATATCGAATACACCACAGATAGTTTGCCAGGTTTTGCATGTAGGCGGGATATTCTTGGTAGCTTGTCAGGCCCTCTGAGATGGTAGAGGCTTTTAGGGCGGCCTCTGATCACCTTTGCAGGTGTTCCCATGGTTCAAACCATATTTGAACCCTATCAAAAATGGTGCAATAATCTTGGAAGATGGGATTTAAGTGTGTTATGATATGTCGCATGGCCACTTTGCGTGAGTCTTGGCCTGAGCTTCTGAAAAGCATCCTGGAGCATGGCGGCAGCTGGACAGTGGAGGTAGTGGTGGTAGTGCAGGTCTGCCTAAGAGATATTTAAGAGATATTTATCTGGTATGGTAGGGTGGGTCTTCTGTGTGCAATCCCTGTGTCTCAGGAGATTGGTGGAAGCAGACAGGGCAGGGTAGGGTGGGGCTTCTGGGTTTGATCCCTGGGTCACTGGAGATTGGTGGGAGCAGACAGAGGATCTCTGATCACGTGTCCTGTTGAGCCTGGAGTTCCAAGGTCACAGAGTTCTGCTTACCTGGTTCTGTAGGGTTTCACTCATGCGTGAGTCTTTGTCCGAGCATCTGGAAAGCATCCTTGAGCGTGGAGGCAGCTGGGTAGTGGAGTTAGTGGAGCAGATTTAGTTGTTCAAAAAAATTGTTTTTGAAAGTAAGAACATCTATTTTTGTACATGGCGTTAGGCAGAGATCTGAGCCCACTTTTTTGCATAGAGCCATACAGTTTTGCCAGCACAATTTGTTAAAGAGGCTTTCCCTGTTCCACTTCACTTTTCTTGTGCCCATATCGAAGATTGGATGATCATATGCTTGGGGGGAGATGTCAGTATATTCAAATCTGTTCCATTGGTCTACAACTCTGCCTTTGTTTCAGTACCATGCTGTTTTAATTATTACTGCTTTGTAGTAGAGCTTGAAGTTAGGGAGGTTGATTCCTCCCATTTTCTTTTCCCCAAGAATTGCTTTAGCTATTTGTGGGGGCTTACTGTTGCATATAAATTTTAGGAGTGTTTGCTCCATTTCTTTGAAGAATGTCATGGGTATCCTTATAGGGATCACATTGAATTTGTACAGTGCTTTGGGAAGTATTGCCATTTTGAAAGAAACAGTGACCAAAATGCAAAGGCAGTCTACAGAATGGGAAAGGGTATTCACCAAATACACATCTGACAAGGGGTTGATATCAAGGATATACAAGGTACTGGTTGAACTCCACAAGAAGAAAACACCCAACCCCATCAAGAAATGGGGCGAGGAAATGAACAGAAACTTTCGCAAAGAAGAAATCTGAATGGCTAAAAGGTACATGAGAAAATGATCCACATCATTTAATCATCAGGGAGATGCAGATCAAAACCACAATGAGATATCATTTCACACCACAGAGACTGGCCCACATCCAAAAGAACAAAAGCAACCGATGCTGGCGTGAATGTGGCGAGAAAGGGACCCTCCTTCACTGCTGGTGGGAACGCTGACTGGTCCAACACTTTTGGAAAACAGTATGGACGATTCTCAAAAAATTATAATTTGAGCTCCCATTTGACCCAGTAATACCACTCCTGGGAATATATCCCAGGGAGGCCAAAAAGTATAGTTGAAGTGACATCTGCACTTGTTTGTTCATTGCAGCACTCTTTACAATAGCCAGAACCTGGAAAAAACCTGAGTCTCCGAGAACAGATGACTGGTTAAAGAAATTTTGGTACATCTATACAATGGAGTACTATGTAGCAGTTAGAAAAGATGAAGTCATGAAATTTACATACAAGTGGTACTACATGGAAAGTATCATGTTAAACGAAATGAGTCAGAAAGAGAGGGATAGACACAGAAAGATTGCATTCATCTGGGGAACATAAAGTAACATAATGGGAGACTTACACCCAGGAGTAACTGAGATTAGTACCAGGAATTTTTCTCCATGACTTGGAGGCCAGCCACACATGCTAGGAGAAAAGAAAACTCAGATAGAGAAGGGAGCACCAAATAAAGGGTGTTGAGAGGATTCTCCCAGGATGGGAGAAGCATGCTGAAAGTAGACTATAGACCAAACATGATTGCCACTCAATGCCTCTCTTGCAAACCACAGAACCCAAAAGGAGAGAGAGAGAACAAAAAGGAATGCCCTGCCACAGAGGCAGGGTGGGAATGGGGGGATGCGGTGTGGGAGGAATGCTGGGACCCGTGGTGGTGGAGAATGGGTGCTGGTGGAAGGATGGGTACCTGATCATTGTATAACTGAAACCCAAGCACAAAAATTTGTAAGTCTATAACTGTACCTCGTGGTGTTTTGCTAATAAAAATAAATAAATAAATAAATACAATTTTTGAAAAAGTAAGAACAACTATGCACAGCCACATGTGCTCAGGTACCACCAAATACTCATTCATAGAGCCCAATTATTTTTAGTTTTCACCATTTTTATTGAGGTACCATGATTTATAATACTGTTGTAGTTTCATGCATACATTGTTCCTAGACTAATATTATTAGAAAAATGGTTTTGGATCATAATTCAAAGAGATTCCAGTGAAATATCTCAGCAAAGTTGATAGAAAATATGTAATACTCCCAAATGTGTCTAATTTCATGTTCTTAACTTTTCATAAAGCACAGATAATTAAAAATCTGTTTAATATTTAATGATAACTGTTTATTGCAGATTAAATATCAGCCAACAGCAGGCTCTCTGAAGTATCTCCTGGTTTACTCTTGGTTAGAGAACCAAGAATCACACAATTACACTAGCCAATAAATAAATAGTGTGAGGTTATTTTGAATATTGACTTTTTTTCTCTAGAAAATGATTAAAATGATCAAGTGAACTCTTAGAATTACAGGTATCAACAATTATAGATGTCTTTGTTATTTCACTAGTAAAGCACTAGTCTTTAATTTTTACTCCATCAATAAGTTTTTAGATGCTCATCCCAGTAATGATGTATGTTTGTGTGTGTGTGTGTGTGTGTGTGTGTGTCTGGTGTGATATTTGAAATTAAAAATCATCAAAGTTTGTATCCATATTTCTCCTGTAATCATGCACTATAGCACTGTCCTTCCATTGTTCATCGATTTGCTCAAGTGGGCACCAGTAATGACTCCAATGTGAGACTTGTTGTTACTTTTTTTTTTTTGCATATTGAATACACCCCAGGGAGCTTGCCTGGCTTTGCTATGCGACGGGATACTTTTGGCAGCTCTGGGCTCTCTGAGAGGGACAGAGGAATCCAATCTGGTTTGGCCATGTGCAAGGTAAATCCCCTACCTATGAGGCTATCGCTCCAGCCCCATGTAATCATAATTTTGTTAAAATTGTAAGTCTCTCCTATTTTATATAACAGGTCTTTTGAATTTTTTAGGTTTTAATATCCTTCTAGGCAGAAATACAACTTTATATTATGTATAGAGAAATAGGTAAATGAAACTCTTAGATTTGGACTTATTCCACAGATATCCAGACCTAAAAGAGAACTCCTGCTTGCAGAGATGAGCTGGGAAGTTATTTAAAAAATTATTATTTGAGAAACTTCACCTTCCAGTCCAATGTTATTTCTAGAATGCATTTGCATGTTGTGTGTCACCATCAATCTGATACTCTTCTGGGCCTACTACATTAGTGGTATGACAAATGTTACTGCTTCTGTCCAGAAAGGTACTGTTAGACCTTATCTCTGAATGTGAATTTTGGAACTCTTGTACATTTAATTACCTTGCTATACAGCTCATAAACTTGAAAAATTTGGATAAAAAAATTACTTCCAAGATGAACTTGTACTAACAGCTCATGGCTAAGCCTTAACCCTAAATGTTTTTTATTCTACTGAAAGACAAACCAAGACTTTTTTTTTTAGCAATGTCAGAGGGCAGAGCTTTGTTATTCCTGCTCTATTTGCAAAACATTTTTGAGGCAGCTTACAAAAAATGAGGCTAGTGCTGAGAACTTATAGTAGGATGGTTTGACTTGAATGTGTTTTTTCCTCCCCATTGGGACAACCTAAAAATCAAACTGCTAGAACAATTAGCAATTGGTTACAATTCTCCATAAATCTGTAAGATTTTTGTTCATAGCTACTGAGTTTAACTCAAGTTGGTTTTAGCTGAGAATTTTCCCGTGAAGAAGAAACTAATATTCTCAAACTCGGGGGCACTCATCTCAGAGCAACATATTAATAGAAAAAGCATCATAGGTGGTGGGCAGGCTGATGGTAAACAGGGATATGGCTGGGATTCTTATTTTAGGGGATAGGTTGCTCTGGACTTTAGCCCTGTCAGGGTCTAATGATGTTCCTTCATTCTGGAAGCCATATTTCGCATAGTATAGGGGTAGATTAAATCTGGACTTTAGTACTGACTCTGCCATTTCATTTACAAAGAGTTAGGAAAAGTTTGCAGTCATTCCTCACACAATATGTATGAAACATAACAAGGAGAAAAACTATAGTTTTTAGTCTGCTTTCCCAATTCTTCCTTTTCTGTTTTTCTATATTCAAGAGAACAAAGGATATTATAAAAAGAACATCTGGTTTTCTTTCTTGAATCCAATAACATCCTAAGTAGTTTTCCTGATTTTAATCAGGGGAAATTCACTTTCTATCCTCTCCTGGATACCGTTGTGCTGGAGCAATAGCACAACGGTAGGTTGTTTGCCTTGCACGCAGCCAACATGGCCAACCCGAGTTCAATTCCTCCGCCTCTCTCGGAGAGCCTTGCAAGCTACCAAGAGTATCTCTCCCACACAGCAGAAACTGGCAAGCTACCTGTGATGTATTCGATATGCCAAACACAGTAACAACAAAGTCTCACAATGGAGACGTTACTGGGCCCGCTTGAGAAAATCAATGAACAACGGGAGGACAGTGACCATATAGTGACCATATCCTCTCCTAATGTATTTACAAGATTCTCAAATGTTGGCTGTTTCTGGTCTTGGATTCTATGCTTAAGCATTTTTATAGTTTTCACTGCCTTTAAGTTTAGTTTAAGTATATTAATATAATTTGTCAGACTACCCAAGAATCTCACCCTCTCTTTTTTGTTCATGTGATAGCACAGTGGGTAGGGTGTTTGCCTTGCACGCGGCCAACACAGCAGACCTGAGTTTGATTCCTCCGTCCCTCTTAGAGAGCCCAGCAAGCTACTGAGAGTATCTTGCCCACACAGCAAAGCCTGGCAAGCTACCCATGACGTATTCGATATGCCAAACACAGTAACAAGTCTCACATGTTACTGGACCCGCATAAGCAAATTGATGAACAACGGGAGGACAGTAACAGTCACATCAAATCTCCAAGGAAGTTTTTGTTTTCATGTCTGAGATATTTTTTAAATAGAGATCACCATGTATAAATTTACCCTAATTTCTTAATTTCAACATCAAATGAAGCTTAGTTGTTGTACTTCATGCATGGCTTGATCTGAAATTATGAGTAGTCTGAGCAAAGTTTCTCAAACTCAACTCACCTTCTGTCTAATCATCTTTCCTTTTTCCCTGAACTTAGTCTTTAGTTTGGAGATGAGAGCTATAGAAACTGGGTTGGCCTAATTAAATTTTTGAATTTAAAACTGACTGTAACTTTAAAAGTCAACATTGAATCCTTCAACCTAGTTGGGTTAGTTTATTACATTTCCTATATTACATAATAGTTTATTACAATTGTGTTTCAGAATTTAAAAAAAGTAGATTTCTAAGTCAAATCTGTAATATGTTACTTATATACTTTCAGAGTCAATCCCAGTATCTAGTGAGGACATTTATTTTCTTGAACAGCTAGAAGCCTCTCTGTATCAGTCAAAAAGCATTTTGAGCATTCACTGTGGGCACTGCTGGGATAATAGAACAAGGATGGTTTTTATAGCTCCAATTAGACCCTCTTCTAGTACTTTTTAGATGTTAATGCTTTCACTAATATGGTAAAGTCAAACTGCTGTAGAAGCACATTGCCAATTGCATGTAATATTTAAAGCAAGATCTAAAATACATTTTAAGCATAAAGCTAAATAGATTGCACAAAGTTGAGTAGTTCATGTAAGAGAAGCCTGAGGCTGAATAGAACTAAATATCTGATCTCTGAAATGATATAATCTGATGTGTGCGGGAATGAATCCAGTGTATGAAAGATGGAATTGTGAAGACAAACGAGAAACTCAATTACAAATCAATATGCGAGATAGAAAGTGCATCAATCAGAGATCCCAGTAACAGGGCTATAGAAAACAGTCTCACATTGGAGATAAGTGATGCAAATGAAAAATAAAGTCATGCAATTTTTTTGCCTAATATGCTGATCTTAAGACAAGAGAATTGGGTTTCAAGGCTTTTAAGGGGAAGGGGCATCTGAATGTGTAATCAGTATAAAAATAAAAACATTGTACATATGTGTATATGTGTGTATACATACTTACAAAAATTCACATTGTGTCCGTATATATGTTTGTGTACAAAAGGACAAACATTTTTTAAGCCAAAAAGAATGCCAAACAGTAATAACTTTCTTTTGAAACATTAAGGCCAAGTGATTTGCATTCATCCATTGTGAAAGGAAAATAGATTTTGTCAACTATTCATGAATAAGACATAAATCTTTATGCCACCTACATGGCAGTGATATACAATGCCATGTCAAGTAATAACATCTGTTGGTGGGCAGATGTAAATAGGAAACTAGATGACCAAAGAGAAATCCTTATGGCTCCTGGGTATAAAACCGAAAAATGGAAAATGGGCTATGAACTTTATTATTGTTGAACAATATTTCTGTTTAGTGTGTTATAAAATAGAAGTTGGAACAATAGTTTCCAGCCAAGTATAGAGAGTCAAGAATATTCAATTCTTAAGAGGAGCAAATTTTACTAAAGTGACCAGAAAAACAGAAACAAACTACTGAGATTTATTTTTTAAAATCCACAACTAGTGAAAGCATCTGGGCAACAATATGCCTAATTATTAATAAACATTTTTTTTAACAAATATCAATAGAATTGCTAAAAATATTTTGGACATATTATTTTTATTCCTGTAGAGTAAAACTGGGCTGGAGTGACAGCACAGCGGGTAGGGCGTTTGCCTTGCATGCGGCCAACCCAGCCGACCCAGGTTCCATTCCTCTGCCCCTCTCAGAATGCCCGGCAAGCTACCGAGAGTATCTCGACTGCATGGCAAAGCCTGGTAAGCTACCCCGTAACGTATTCGATATGCCAAACACAGTAACTAGTGTCACAAGGGAGACATTACTAGGCCCACTCAAGCAAAATCGATGAACAACAGGAGGACAGTGACAGTGACAGAGTAAAACTAATCTTCAAATGTCCAAGTATCCTATGTATCTCATTGAAGTACAAATGTTATGAAATATTCCCTATCTATGCTAGAGGAAAATTGTCTATATATTCATGAATAGGTTGTCACTGCTCACCTGTTTCACAGTACATGTGAATAACAAGCAGATTATATCATTATTTAATTTTCCCAGTCAGAGAACATCTGCTAGTGAGGAGGAAACTAATTTGAACATATTAAAATAGACAAGGAATATTAAGGTCAGTCCTAGATTGTCACTCTCCTATTTAATGGCTCTGTGCATGGGAAATAAATGTGGACAAATTGTCTTAATGGTGAACATGGCAACCTGCTCTTATATTTTTTAAGGTCACAAACATTGGGTATTTGCCAACCACTTTGTTTTTTAAGACAAACTATGTACTATTGATTTGTTTTCATTTCTATTAGCCACTCTGACTGGAGACTCAATTCTGGTAAGTTACTAATGATGCAGGCCTGGCAGAAGTTGCTGTGGTGGGTCTCTGTGTTCTTTCGCCATTCCCAGGTTCTACAGTATTATCAAGAATAAAAATATTGAATAATAAAGATGCTCAGACTGAGAGGAGTTTGAAAGTAGGAAAGTTTATTGGAATGTAGAAGAGAGAAGAAAAGAGCTTCCCAGGGGCTGGAGTGGTAGTACAGCGGGTAGGGCGTTTGCCTTGCACACAGCCGGTCAACCCGGGTTTGATCCTAGCATCCCTAATGGTCCCTTGAGCACCGCCAGGAGTAATTCCTCAGTGCAGAACCAGGAGTAACCCCTGTGTGACCTAAAAAGCAAAAATAAATAAATAAATAAATAGCTCCACAAGTGGGGAGGAGCTTAGTATAGAACTTAGTATAGGACTAAGTTAAAAGTAAGGGGGGGGGGTCTCATAAAGGCCCTTTTAAAGGCCCTTTGCACCAATCAATACATATCACAGAGAATGTGAGGAATCTCCAGGGTGAACCGGCTAGTTTGTCTTTCTGGTCACAAGCTCAGGGATTGTTTATTATCTTTGTCTTGTGACTCCTAGTTCTAGAGCAGAGTGGATGGTCCCAGGGAAACACCAACAATGTTAAAGATAGGGCCTGGCGGATGAGAGGTGGTCCGTCGCTGGGTAGAAATGGAACTGCTGGTGAGGAGAAAATGTGGGCTCCGCTCTTGTTGGCAAGGGGAAATTGAGGCTTTCTCTTTCCAAGTAGAGTTGGAACTTGGAAACTATATGTGATATCATGTGTGTGAGGACCAGAAGTAGCTTGCTTAACATCTCAAAGTGCATTTACTGCATTTTAAAATTATTACTAAATATTTATATGATTCAAAAATTCTGTTGTGTTAAAATATTAGTAATTGTTGCTGATTTTTCAAATGACCCTGACTTTTTATTATTTTTTTAATTATACATCCACATTATATTCCTTTGGAATACATGAAGCTTTCACATAGATCTCAGTTTAAACAAGCACTCTTAGGGCTATATTTTTCCTAGTCTCTGTTAAGTAGTAGATTAGAATCTTCCTAATTCCGTGGAACTTAAGACCTATTGTCTTTACTATGCTTTATAGCGCTGCTAAGATTATATTCTTGGCCTCTGATAAGTTGGACTTTAAAGAGCTTTTATGGACCTATCAAAATCTGACATTTATTTCCTTCTTTCCTGCCATGGTTTTCTATGAAATAATTTAGGAAGCAATTCATGGAACACAAATCCATTATATTGTACTCACTATTGGAAAGGGGGAAAATCAAACAGTTATGTTTAAATCTACATAGCTCTTTGGAAAAAATATTGTGTGCGGTCTGGTGCTGTCAGGAGAGTTTACCAGACTAGAACCTATTGGCACAGTGCATCGTTTCCTGAAGGTTGGCTGTGTCTGTCTTTTTTTTCTCTCCAATTCTCTATTTTTCTATGTATCTTAGTTTAACAAGTATGCTGTTAAAATCCACAAATATAAAAATGCATAATTTATGAAGCAAGGATCTCTTTAAGTTTATTCATGGTTGAAACCTTTTAAAAGGATGTCTTACCTGAAGGCCACAGATGAAATTTCATAAATTCTAGACATGGTATATGAAAGTACATTTGACATAGGTTTGTGTAGGTATCTTTATAAGTGTGTTTTTAGAGGGCTTGTTTATTCTTTTCTCCAAAAATATGACCCAGGCACAGAGAATAAACTGAAAAACGGTCCATATAGATTCTTCCAGTGAAGAATCTGCATTCCAGGGTAGGATATGTTTTTCTTTATTGAGAGAGTTTTATGACTCACCATATCTCCCCCAAACCAGTGTAAATACTATGGTTTTATAAAATATATCCATTTTAAGCTACCTACAAAGAATATATACAGGTCAGTAGAACTTTCATTTGACTTTTCCCTTAGTGATACTTTCTGTATGATACTTTCTGTGTGATACTTTCTATGTGATACTTTCTGTGTGATACTTTTTGGCTGAATGAAAAATTTTTTACCCAGTAATTCAAAGCCTACTTTCAGTTTATTGAATTTCTTAGAGAGATCACATGTTTAGCTTGCCTGAAATTTAATTTGTCTTGTTTACCTCACTGTGTTACTTAGAGTTCACCAGAAAATCATAATAAAAAATCAATAGGTAGATATACATATGGATATATTTGTCTGTTCTTACATATGAAAATAATTTACTATAAGAAGCTAACTCATGGGGTCATAGAAGCTTGTCAACAATATGCACATTTGAGACTGAAAGCTTGTAAATTTTTATAGGACCAGTAATAGTTGCTATCTTAGTATACAGCTGAAAAATAAAAGATTTTTTATTAAAGAGAGTTGTAGATAAATAGAATTTTGTTTCTGTTTTATTCTTTCACTGATTGGATACCACTTACCTACTCTATGAAAGACAATTTGTTTACTGAGTCTACTAAATTGAATGTTAACCTCCTGCTAATATACCCTACAGAAATAGTCAGAACAATGTTTGGACCAGTATCAGAGCATTTCATGATCTAGAAAAATTGACATATAAAATTATCCATCATACTTATAAATCTTATTTTCAACAGTAGATACAGGTTTTGTGAGTCCTAAAGCTTACATAATTGTTGGGAAATGTGTTTTAATAAAACAATCAAACTCTAAGAATGAAGCTTGATATTTATTTAGAATGAGAAAAAAAACTTAAAAAAATTGCAAATTAAAAACTGCCAAAACATCACAAAGGTCAGAAAATAAAATTTCTTTCATTAATTGCCAGATACACGTTTATAATACTAATTTAACATTTTCAAAGTGGCATTCTTATTATTATATTCCTTATATGATAATAATTTTTATATAATTTAAAATAAAATAATAGAAATCATTTAGTGGGAAAGAAGGCCCTAATAAAATGCTCAATGTCTGAAGGTTCCCTTGGGTCAAACAAGTTTGGTTTAGTTTTAAAAAGGAAGCTGCAAGCCTGCACCCGAGCTAGAAATATCCAGTTTGAAGAAAATAGATTACCTATTACTGTGACTTAAGTGCTTTTATTTTAACCATACTTGTTAATTGCTTATCACCTTGTGGCCACAGCTATGTAAATAGACCAGCATTTGTGCTTAATCAGTATGTGAACTAGTAAAAAGAGGTCTGGTTGACGGGAGCCAGGAGGGAAGGTGTTGCTAAACTAATAAATTGCCAACCTGTTTACTCGTTTCATGCTAACTGACACCTGGTTTAGTCACTGTGTCTGCTTCATTATCTGTGACCAACTCTTCAACCCTTTGGGTCAGGACTGAAGTTACTGGTTTGATTGGCTTTTAGTGGTGACCTTTCATATCACTGAGTCATTAATTTTTTGTGATCAAATGGGAATTATTACCATAGAGCAGATATAATATGTCAACTTATTATATATCACTTAAAAGTTTTTTTTAAAACATATTTATATGTATCTATTTTATTGCACATCTCTTCGATTCCACTGTTCTTCCTGCAATAACATACGCCTCAGAGACCTGGGTCCTGCGAAAACAGGATGAGAACGCTATTTGGGTTTCCCAAAGAGGAATCGAAAGAGCTATGCTTGGAGTATCACGCTTCACTAAAATGAGAGAAAGAATCTGGAGTTCTGACCTCTGTCGCTGATCAAGAATCAGGGACGCTGTCTCATTTGCCAAGGTGTTGAAAATTAGATGGGCTGGACACGTCATGAGATTTGGAGATGACCGCTGGACTAGAGTCATTCCCGATTCCTGTGGATTCCACAGGAAGTCAAAAGATCATGTGACTGCCCACCTACGAGATGGTCAGACTTCTTTATCAAGACCCTGAATGATCAGTTTGAGGCTCTTCATGTTTTTGGAGCGAGCAGACGCCATTGGGCTACACTAGCACGCAACAGAGAAGAATGGAGACGTTACTGGCACCCGCTCGAGCAAATCGAAGATTTACTGGATGACAAGTGATACAAGTGATATACCAAAATTTCAAATATTCTTCTCCTTTGTCCTTGTATATATACTTGGATTATTTTCAGATCTTGGATATGTAATACTACTGTAATGAGCACATGTCTATTTTGAATTAGTTATATTGTGTTTTTAAGTTATATACCTAAGAGTGGAACAAGCTGGATCAAAAGATGTCCATTTTTAATATTTTGATATTTTAAAAATCTTTTAATTGAAATAGCATTTTGTAAATAGCATGAGCATTTTGTGTACAGTTATATACTACACACACTAGAATTCCAGTAGTCCTTCACTATGTTTCCAGGGTCCCTTCTTACCCCAGAAGGGACTTCAGCAGCTTCTATTAGTTCTATTCTCAGTTCTCAAGTGTTTTTCCCCTGGGCCTTGTCTGTTCCTTTGCTTTGTTCCTTGATATCCCACATATGAATAAAGCATTATAATATTTGTTCTTCTTCTGACTCACTCCACTTGGCATGACACCCTTCAGTTTCTTTGAAGTTCAAACAAATGTAAGATTTCATCTCATTGCTGGATAATTTCATTATCAACTCACCAATTGTTTGGCACCAGGTTTGTTTCAAGATTTGGGTTATTCTGACTAGTGCTGCAGTGAACATAGGTGTGTGTATCTATCCTTAGGAAGTAATGTTTTGTGTTCTTGGGATGAGGCCCAGGATAGGACTCACTGGTTCTATTTCTGATGTTCTGGGAAGTCAGCATACTATTTTCCATAGAGGCTGAGTCAGATGACAGTTTTACCAATTGTGAATGAAGGCTCTTTTTTCACTGAATCCCCTCCAGCACTGATTGTACCCACAGTTTTTGATATAGATTATTCTCACTTGTGTGAGGTTATATCTTATCATCATCTTGATTTAGATTTTTCTAATAATCAGTGAATATTTTCTCTCAATTCTGAGGATGTCTTTTTATTTAGTGATAGCTTCTTTTGCTGTGGAGAAACTGTTTGGTATAATTTTACTTAGTTTTACTTTTATCCTCCTTGCAGTTTGAGTCAATTTACCAAAAATAAAATGGGAGTCTTTATCATAAATTGTTCTTGCTTGAATTTTTCTGTGCGTATTATGACTGGAAGTCTATCATTTCTGTTTTTGATCAGGTTTGAGTTAAATTTTGTGCAAGGTATAAGATATTAAAAAGTTTTCCATTTTTCTAAATATGATCGTCTAGTTTGCTCAACACCATTTATATCAGACTTATTTTTTTTTTGATTTTTGCAATCTTTCATCTTTCATCCTTTGTCATAAATATGTGAAGGTTTATTTTTGGAATCTCAATTCTGTTTCATTGATCTGTATGACTATTTTGCTTCCACTATCACACTATTTCTTATTACTCTAGTTTTTAAGTATAACTTGAAGTTGAGGATAATTCCTAAATTTTTCCTTTTGTCTTGGATCTCTTTGACTATTTGGGAGCTCTGTGGTTCCATGACTGATAATACATATTTAATGAGGTTTGAAATTGCACATTGAACCTATATATATATATATATATATATATATATTTGTGTAAAACATGTTGCCATGATAAAGGTCAAAAATTTTTAAAATTTGATTGGTTTTAATAAGTATTAATAGCATTACATATTTTTATAGTTTATAAAAAATTTGTTTACCTCAAATATATTCATATGTAGCTGATTTGTAAAATTTCAAAAAATTTTAAATTTTCTTATGAAGTAATATTGATTGATACACATTTTTAAAATAAATATTGTATTGATGAATATACACTTATATTATTTTTAAATATGTGAAATAAGTCAGAAATTTAAGTCATTTACCAATGTTTTTATAATTCATGCCTTTCACTTATGTATCAATTAAAATTATCACCTATATTTGCAATTTAACTTGGAATAATATTTTTTGAATATAATCCTATTTTCATAAATGTCAAAGTAATTTTCATTATCAAAGTAATATATACTATCTATTGATTTTATTAAGTTTATCAATTTTGCTTCATATTCCATTTTTAACAAATCAAAAAATAAAAAAGCATAAGCAAATGCACATAAGTCCAATGAAAAAGCTTGATAAGCTTCACATATTTTAAT
Source organism: Sorex fumeus (assembly GCF_029834395.1). Classification (NCBI taxonomy): domain Eukaryota; kingdom Metazoa; phylum Chordata; class Mammalia; order Eulipotyphla; family Soricidae; genus Sorex; species Sorex fumeus. Next base: position 66,292,559 of record NW_026606065.1, on the reverse strand, counting down.
GTTTTGAAATTTCTTTCTATATTGCATGTTTTTTTAACTCAGATTTGTTTTAACAGAGTATCCTAAATATGTATATCTATACAGTCACACAGGAAGAAGCAATGCAAGACAGGGAAAGACTGTTTTAATTGTTCTTACTGAATACAGTAAAATATCTTATTTTTGCAATGTTATGCAGAACATGTGGTCATATGAACACTATTGTAAGTCTCCGTGCCTTGGAAGAGATCAAAGAATTGCATAATGATTGAGTTGAACCTTCTTAAGCTAAATTGTTTTGACTTCCTCGCATTCCCTTTCTTATTCCTCCTGTCAGTAGGCTGAATAATCCCAATGTAAGTGGAGCCACTGTAGATGATTATTTTCTTTACATCTATTTACCAGGCTATGTTTCTTTACTAGTTTTTCTGTAGTGTGCTAAAATGACATTTTTATTTTTGATTCTTGCTGCCAAAGGAAAATTGCACTAGGGGAAAGAAAAACAAGAAACACTTTGAGATTATTGCAATATTTGTAGAGATAAACTCAACTTTAAATAATAGGCAGGAGAAGTTATAAGAACTGAGTTTACTAATAGAAAAGTACCAGAGGATATCAGCAAGAGTTGTCAATGTTACGAGGGCATCTATGTTTGCTAATTGGTGCCCATCAACATTGCCATTCTATATTGGTCGGTCACAAAGATATAAAAAAATGTTCTGCTTATTTCCCCTTTTTTTCCCATTTAGAGGACATGTTTATCAAAACACAGTTGTATATAGAGCCTCTGAAATGAAAAATGTTTATACAGTCTGAAAGTACTGTTATTGGTAGCAAGCCATTCATTTTCAAAACTGTGTAGATTATCTGGAGAATAACTTTCAGAGAGTGTCGGTTTAAGCCAAGACCATTTTCTTTTAAATTTTATTTTTTGCACCATGGTTTACAAAACTCCTAATCACAGAGTTTCATGCAAAAACATTACAGCATCATCCTCTTCACTGGTGTCAGCTTCCCTCTACCATTGTCTTAGTGACTCTCCCTACCTCACCCACCCTGTTGTTTTCCATGTATTATTCTTCCTCAACATCTGCAAATGGGGAAAAAATGTACATGGCAGTATAAAAAAAATATAGGGCTGAAAGAAGGAGGAATTTGAGATAGTCATGAGATCCACTAGATAAAACCTCCCTTAGCTTTGCAGGACTGGATTTAGGGACTACAGAATAACTTGTGTCAGTTGATTGCACCACAACTAATTGTATCGGGTGCCCTCGTGTCCACAAGTGTGCAACATGTCCTATATAAAATAGTAATCTCTAATGTATGCCATCATAAGCTGCCTCTCATGAGGGTGCAGGCAAAATGTTCCTTTAGTAAATGAGATTGTTCCTTCCAAAATTCTGGCTTTGTTGTTTAATAGACAAGGTTCAAAGACCTAGAATAAACAAGAAATACTGAAAAAATTTAGACATTTAGATAAGAAGTCTTATTGAGAATTTAGCCAACTCGAGGAGGATATTAAGGTCTTTTTGATCACTATTTTTCAATGACATGGGTTAAACTTAAGTTAATATTCTTGGAATCTCATATAGCTTCTTTATGAAAATCTTGTACTTGCTTCTTTGACCCATTTCTTGCGATTTTGTCATACTGATCCAGGCATATTCTTGTTTCCATATTTTTTCCCTTTTCTTCTGGCAAGGTTTGATTATAAAATTTGATTATAAAATTTGAAATATAAAATTATGTTTAGTTAAATCAGTCAGGATACATAAGAATGCATAAGTAGGGGCTGGAGTGATAGCACAGTGAGTAGGACATTTGCCTTGCATGCAGCCTGACCCGGGTTCAATTCCCAGCATCCCATATGGTTCCCCAAGCACCGCCAGGAGTGATTCCTGAGTGTGTGAGCCAGGCGTAACCCCTGAGCATCCCTGGGTGTGACCCTCCCCAAAAAAGAAAAAATAAAAGAATGCATAAGTAGCAAAGAAACTTTTCAGGGATTTAAAGCAATTAAAATACATTTCTATCTTATACTGCATGCTCATCGAATGGAAATTTGAGTATGCTCTGATACAGTCATTTACTGTATCTTCTATCACTTTTATACATTTGTTATTCCCTTTTACTGATTAAAGAAAAACACACAGTTATGTTATATTTTACATCAGAATATGTGCAAAAAGAAATTCTACTATGCGTTTTGAAGAACAAAATTCAGAATACTGTGTGAATACCAAGAATAAATATTAGGAGAAGTCATGTTATTATCATGAACTAGGCTAGTTTTTATTGGTTTGTTTTTATTTGGGGTGAGGGGCATATCTGAAAATGCTCAAGTGGTTACTCCTAGCTCTGTGCTCAGGAATCACTCCTGGCAGTGGTCAGATGCCATATGAGGTTCTCAGAAATGAAAAAGTAACTTTTTATCACTTTATCTCCTGTACAATCTCTCAGGCCCAAGGTTAATCTTTCTTTCTTTCTTTCTTTCTTTCTTTCTTTCTTTCTTTCTTTCTTTCTCTCTCTCTCTCTCTTTCTTTCTTTCTTTCATCTTTCTTTCTTTTCTTTTTTTTGCTTTTTGAGTCACACCCGGTGATGCACAGGGGTTACTCCTGGCTCTGCTCTCAGAAATCACCCCTGACAGTGCGTGGGGGGACCATATAGGATGCTGGGAATCAAACCCGGGTTGGCTGCATGCAGGGCAAACCCATTGTGCTATCACTACAGCCCCATTTTTTTTTCCCTCCAAGGTTAATGATTCTTAAGCATAGGATCTTAGAATGGTTCATAGAATGATTCTTCCAAGCTAAAATTTAATATTTTGACCATAGATAGGTCATAATACTCCCAGTAATACTGAAGTTGGTGGGGCCCCATGGGTGATTTATGTGAGGCAGAGAGAGGGGAGAGGGTCATTTTCTTCTGATCCACCTCTACTACCTTGGGACTGGTTGGGAAGAGTAGGACAGATAACGCTTGCAGATGAGTCCCTGAGCAGCATGGGCCAGAGCCCTGCCAGCCCTACTAGGTAGCCATCAAGCCATATCTGACATTTGCTTGATCTTCTCACCTGTTTTATCTTTTAGTCATGGGAGTTAATCCCCACCACCTGATTTCTCAGGGACCTGAAGACTCAGACTAGAGCAAGGATTTGCTCTTTGCAGGAAAAGAAAGCCAGTCCTAGGTCTTATAACAGGGTTTCTAGATCTTTGTCATATATCAGAAAAGAATTTCTGATAGTAGGTGAACAGTGAAGTAAAACATATTTTATTTGGGTTTTTTTTTAAGAAAGAGAAGGAAGGAGAGAAAAGGGAGAGAAGTAATGTAATTGAGAGTACACAGGCAAAAGAGAGAATCCCATTACATGTCTGAAGAGGGAGATGAGTGCAATACATGTGCTCAGGCATCACGTGAGCTCAGGCAGCACATTCACTCTTTTCCTTTATTTAAGGTGGGTTTTATATTGTTTCCCACATTTGCCCTTCATGGGGCTTTCTAGCTAGGTAAGAGTTCATTGCTAGTGTGGTTACCAAGGGGGCTAGTTGGGAGTGATTAATGGTCCTTTTTGAAATTCCTTTTCTTGGCCTATGTTCCTGCTGTAACTTCTCTCAGAGGGGGCTGTAGCCTTCTCTAGAATTCTTGGTACAAGGGGAGAGTCTTATTAGGCCTTAGTTCCTTTGCTCACAGGTGGGATTTTTGCAGCTTCAGGGCTATTGGTTTTATTACTTCCTAGGAATTCTATTGTCGTGGGCTCTTTCCTATATACTTGCCTACATCACTTCCTTTAAAATATAGGGATATCTATATGCTTATATCAGTTTTAGAATGACCACTTACTGTATTACCACTTGTTTCCAGGTCATTAATGAATTAAAGATTAATATTTATCTGACACACCTATGCACTGAGAAATTCCCAGAATAAGTTCAATTAGGAATTGATGTGACAACATTCACTGTCACTGTCCTCCCGTTGTTCATCGATTTGTTCGAGTGGGCCCAGTAACGTCTCCATTGGAGACTTTGTTGTTACTGTGTCTGGCATATCGAATACGTCAAGGGGAGCTTGCCAGGCTCTGCCGTGCGGGCGGGCGAGATACTCTTGGTAGCTTGCCGGGCTCTCCGAGAGGGGCAGAGGAATTGAACTCGGGTCGGCTATGTTGGCTGCATGCAAGGCAAATGCTCTACCACTGTGCTATCGCTCCAGAGGTAACTGAAGATTATGGAATGTCCACTTTTGTAAACCATTATAAGATGAAATTGTTGTTTTTCTCTGAGATGGTTTCACTGTGTGGCCAGAAAATTGCCTGTTAGGTATTCCTATGGTTATTTTTTGGCCCTTATGAGGTATGGGAACAATTTTGCAGCACTGAAATATTTTATTTTAAAAGCATATTTTGTGAAGCATTTGGAAGCCTAGAAACAAAAATGGATTCATTAAAATCCATTCTGAATTTTTGTTGAGTTGAAGAACAAAGCCCAGAAAATAACATTAAATCATTTTGGGATTGCTTACAAGGACTGCAGAGCTCTAAAGCCCTTCCAGGTTTATTGATGAAACACAGTACAGTTTCTCACACAAAAGTGAAAACTTTAGAGAAACTAGAGGATTTGAAGCTTTACCTGAAGTAGGCATGGAAATAAATTTTCTTTCTTTCAGTCCATTTGAACTGAGAAAGAGAGAAATACATTTTAATGCTTTTCAAATCCTCTCAGTTCCAGCTACTCCAACTTCATTAGGGAGTTTCTAGAAGCAGTGAAATTCCCCCTCCTGCCATTGTTACTTTGGCAACAGTTGAGGCTGAGTAATTTGTCTTGAATATATTCTAGAGAGGCAGGAAAAAAAAGAAAAAGAAAATCTTTGTTGCAATGGGCACAGTAATCCAGTCAGAATCAAGTGCTATTAACTGCAAAACACCATGAAGAAGAAACACATATGAAAGCCATACTCGGTATTCAGCATCTGAGGGCTGGTCAGGTTGCAATGGGACTATCAAATGGGGAGGATCCCACTGAGAACTCCCAAAAGACCAGCTGAGCAGGCCAGAAAACCAACCATCACTTAATGAGCATAAAGTTTAGGAGCAGAGCTTAGTTGGGAAGATTTTAAGGCAAACATTATATTTGATAGGAGAAAACAACTATCAATGATGACAAAAGGAAAATCAAGGAATTTATCTTCTGCTACATATAAACATTTCCTTGTTTTATTTTACACCATACTTTTCTCCTTTTGTCATCCTTGTTTTGGCCCACTTAAAAGTACACTATATAGAGCTAGAGAGATAGCTCGAAGGGCCAGCATTTATGCTTTGTATTTAGAAGATGTGGCTCGAATCGTAACACTTCAAAATCCTTCATGCAACCCACAATAATAAGCCATGAATAGGTCCTGAGCACTACGGGATGTGCCTCGTCCCCCAATTAAAAGTAATTTATATTCTTATTTCTTAAATTGTGGACACCTCTTTGAATCACATAAATGAGTGTAGAGGGAAAAACAAATTTCTCTTAAAATACATTAAAATGCTATTTTCCTCAGTAAATGTTTAATATGTAAATCTCTATGTCCAGGGTCACATATAAATTTCTCAGGTGAAAAGTGGTCATGGGTGGAAAAGACTTGAGAAGCTGGGATAGACATAGAAAGATTGCATTCATCTGGGGAACATAACGTAACAAAATAGGAGACTAACACCCAAGAATGGCCGAGATTAGTACCAGGGATTTTGCTCCATGGCTTGGAGGCCAGCCACACATGCTAGGGGAAAAGTCAGCTCAGATAGAGAAGGGAGCACCAAATTAAGGGTGTTGGGAGGATCCTTCCAGGATGGGAGAAGCATGCTGAAAGTAGACTATAGACCAAACATGATTGTCACTCAATGCCTCTTTTGCAAACCACAACACCCAAAAGGAGAGAGAACAAAAGGGAATTCCCTGCCACAGAGGAAGGGTGGGATGGGGGGATGGGGGGTGGGAGGGATACTTGCATCTGTGGTGGTGGGAAATGGGCACCGATGGAGGGATGGGTACTTGATCATTGTATAACTGAAACCCAAGCACAAAAATTTGTAAGTCTACAACTGTACCTCATGGTGTCTCACTAATAAAAATTAAATAAAAAGATTTGAGAAGCCCTACCCTATGTCATGTGACATACAATAAGTATTCCGGACTTTTCTTTGCTTTTTAAGTTTGCTTTCTATGTAATATTTTATTGAATTCTGCATTTTGGGAGTAGAGTATATCTGGTGACCTCTTCCCCACCCTCCAAAATGAAACAATCTGAAAAATCAATACAAAATACATCTATTGAATAAGAAAGTAAAATGGAGGAAGCTTGCTTTTTAATCTCAACCAATCCTGAGTCAGATATTTAGTCTTTATTTTTGTATCCTTTCTGTCTCTCCAACTACTGCTGTAGCTTAGGGTACACGGGGGAGGGTTTGGGGTAGCCTGGGTCTCAGACTGAGGCAAGTTTTTAGTGCCATGAGTGTGGTATCAAGTTATAGGGTGGATATACTCTGCAAAAGGGAATTGGTGCAGAGATCAAAAGTCAATAGAAACCTGGCTCAAGAGATCTAAGCCCTCGAGGCTGGCTGAAAGCACAATTCTACTCTAAGTACTGTTGATAGTTCCCAATGAAGCAAAATGTTCCTGCACTGATTTCAGATAAGTGAGCCTGACTGTTCTGCCCGTCAGGCTTGGATAATCTGGCTCAAGTCATTTCTAAAATACAGCTAATTTGGTCCTAAAAGGCTGTGCTTTTTTTTTTCACGTCAGTGTTTTGGGTCACAGTATTCCCCTATGCAAGATGTGTATTGTCCAACTCAGAGGACTGGCATTTGAAATGACTCAGGGACAGTGGCACCCCTTTGTGCTTTCCCACTTTAGCTGCCCAGGGTGTGAGTTAGTGGTCAGTGCCAGTTTTGTTGGCAATGGGCATGGCAGTGCCTTCTAGCAGTTTTCCCGCCAGAGATGGTAACTGGACCTTAATAAATACAGAATTTTTCTACTTATTAAAATTGTGTTTATTTCTTTAACAGCACCTTAAAATCTCTGCATGTAATTTCATAGACATTCTGGATACTAGATTTCCTTTAGGGGAATGGAGGATATTGCTGAATAAAATGGTTCCCACTGGTACACTCCTGCATGTCTTTTTTGCTTATCTCTTTCCAATTCGTTTCCCCGAGTGTAAGTTTAAGAAGAAAATCCTTCTTTAAATGTAATCATTTTGAAAAGAGAAGTGGATTGCAGGGATTAATATTAATCTTTAAGTAAGATTGAAGCAAAAAATATAAAATCTCATCTGGCTTTTAATTCCAAAGTATATTGCCTTTTAGAAACCAAAATTGATATCACTGTTATGATAATACACATTACTAAATTATTAAAATGCAGTACTAAAAGAAAGCATCACAACTAATTGACCTCATCGTAGGATTTTTGTATAAATAAAAATTAATATGAAATCAATACAAAAACTTTTTTCCTTTTAATTATGGATACCTAAATCTTTTAACTTAGAAATTAGTATTATTTGCCAGTATTATTTTCTAAATTTTGATCTAACTAAAACTCTCTCCTCACAAAATTAGAGTGGTTTTGCTATCAAATGTTACTACTATCCTGATATTTTTAACAAATGCTTTAAAATAACACCCTTAGGCACTATAGAGATAGGTTATCTCATAGGTTTATTCAGAGAGATTCACATTTCTACTGAAGAACTCCCTCTAGGATATAGAATGAAGAGTCAAGATAAATTGTCTTTGGGGTATTATGATAACTTTAACCTCATTTGGTGAGTCTCTGAGGATCTTATTTGACTTTTACTGTGCTATGCAGCTCCATTTAGATATATGAAATATGCAAAGAGAAAAAGTAGCCAATCACATCTATAAGTCTCAGTTTCCAGTATTATTATTTTTCTTGTTATGCCTGCAGAATTAGTAGGTGCTCTACTAGTGTGGAATTTACAAATCCCAAAGATCTTTGATAGCTTTGGAGATATTCTTCCATGCTTATCTTGGTCTCCTCTGATTGGGGTGAAGTCACAACAAAGCCTAATGCTGTATACATTCTCCCTATTTTCTATGTTCATTTCCTTATGATGCTGTTGGTCTTCAGCTTTGAGAATGCCCATTCTTAAGATCAAGAAGGGTGGGTGAGAATGCCTCACCCTTTCCCCACCCCATTTGGGTGCAAGTGCCAGATTCACACTCTTTAAGGAGAATAACAGGCCTTTTCAGGAAGCAGACTGTTTTTTAATCTATAATCAATCCTGACTCTCAAACTCCTGGTAATACTTATTCCATCTCGTTTGTAAGAATATGAAGCTATGGGAAATTTTGATTGTGGAGTTTTAAACTCAGGGTCAAAGACTCAGAGTCCCTCCCCTTACTTTCTAACCTTGGAAAATATACTTAAATAAGCCTAAATTTCCTAGTGTGTGCAAGTGAGATTTATTAATACATAGTTATGGGAGTTAAAGTAAGACTATATTAGGATGAGATAGATATGATTTTTGACCCAAGCCATCTTTATAAGTACCCATTAATGGTCATTTATTTTTTTTAATTGAATCAGTTTGAACTGCAAAGATGTTCATAATAGTCTTTCATACAAACAATGGTCCAACACGGATCCCACCATTGCTAGTTTCTCTTCATTATTGTCTCAGGTTTCTCCAACCCCCAGCCTGACTCCTTAACAAGTCATTTTTTTGCCATTTGATTATTGTAGCTTGAGGCTTGCAGCATTTTTGGCTTCGTGATTTCAATATGCACTTAGAAATGGTACCAATTATTGTTTTCTACCAGAGCCAGAATAAAGGGGAGTAAGGATTAAAATCTCCATCGAATATAAAGATCCTTTGACAAATTTACTACTGTTATTTTTCATATTAGTATTCAGGTCAATTTTATTAACTCTCTTTCATATCTTTATCTTATTTCCTTTTGACAAATTTCTGTCCACTCTGTCCTGGAATCATATATGCCGGCTAGACTGCAGGATCTAGACAAGGGTGGAGTGAATGATGTATGTGTCTTAGCTGCAGTGGGGTAAAATGACTCAGCAATCAAGAGACACAATATTTTAATATATTAAAAAATCCAAATGATTGCAAAAATATTCAAGTTGTAGAAGATATTAAAATTTAAGTAGAGTACAACCAGTTCTGTACTTAACGTGACTCAACTTTACCCGAATCCTGGCAGATAATTAATATTTCACTTCTTTTTTTTCATAATTTAACATGTGAAAAGGATTTCCTTAGGCCATCCTGGCTTGTATACTCACAGTTAGAATGCAAATTATTAGCATTACCATTATTTTCTCATTAGCTTTGCAGGAGCCTCAACCTCTGCTTTTGTCTCCATAAGAAGGGAGGTGTTCTGAGAAACACTGCCACCAGCTTTTAGGTTACTACTTTCATTAAAATCCCACTTGCAAAGTCTTTTTGTCTCTAAATACTCTATTTCTCTTCTGCGTCAGTGTTCTGCTATAGGCAGAGACAACAGACAGAAGTTACAGAAAATTGGTATATGCACATGTCAACAGCTGGGTATATGTCCACATTCTTTGTACTTTTTGAAATCTTCTCACATATTTCCAATAACATTCTTTTTCTTATTTTGCTGGAGAAGTAGCTTGCCTCTCCCCACAACCCCCTTTCTCTTTGAATTTCTGCTGATTCTTTCTCTGGCAGTAGATTCTGTGATGATATCTCCTCTTTCATATTTGGCATATAGGAATAAAATAAATTTTTATGCTTATCTTGTATCCTGTGACTTTGCTTGATAATTCACTTTATTATATCTAGGAAGATTCTATAAATTGATTGGGTTTTCTACAGAGACAGTCATGTCATCTGCAAAACAGGGAAAGTTTTATTTCTTCCTTTCCAATTTTTTTTCCTTGCTTGATTCTACTTGACTCTATATGTTATGTTGGTTTGTATTCACAAACAGAATGCAAATTATAAGTACTACCATTGTTTTCTCATTAGCCTTAAGACTGCTGGAACTATGGCTCCTTTAATTTCCTTTCTCTGATAAGAAGCTAGAAGCCCAGTACTGTGTTGAATATCAATGGAGAGAGCTGACATCCTTCTTGCTATCTTTAGATCTTAGGGGAAAATCAGTCATCCTCTCACCAGAAAAAATTGTTAGCTCTAAGGTTTTAGGTGTAGGTTTATTCTCACACTGAGGAAATTCCCTTTTATTATTCCTTTTTTTCTCAGCATTTTTATGATAAATATTTATATACCAAATGCCTTTCATTGTAGCATTTGATAAAGTCATGTGGTTTTCTTTATACTGTTGATGTGATGCATTGCATTAATTGAATTTTAAATGTTGAATCAGACTTGGACTTCTAGGATAAACCACACATAGTCATTATTTCTGATTATTTTTACGCATTGTTGGATTCTAATATGTTAATATTTTATTAAAACTTTTATATACTTTTATATCTGAGGACTAACAATCTTCAGTTTTTAAATTTTTGTACTTTGCATTTCTAGATTTTATAATGCATAAAATTTTATGTATAACACGAGCTTTATGAAATTAATTGAGATTTTCTTCTCTTTCAATTTATGGAAGCAATTGTATAGAAAAGACAGTAGTTCTTCTTTAAGTATTTGGTTACATTATATAGTGAAATAACCTGTGTTAAGAGAGTTCTTTTACAGAGTTTAAAAATTATTTACTCAATTTGCATAATAGTTTATGTTTATTCAAATGGTAGGTTTTTACTTATGTGAGTTGAAGTTTGTGATTTTTGACAAATTGGTCATTTCCATTTAACTTGTTTTACTGAAGTGCATGTACTCTTTTTTTTTATTTATTGAATCACTGTGGGAAAGGTTACAAAGCTTTCAGGTTTAGGTCTCAGTCATGCAAATATCAAACACATTTCCCTTTACCAATACTTAATTTTTACCATGAAGAACCCCAATAAAACCCCACCCCCACCCCTCCCAGTCCCTGTGAGGCAGATGAATTCTAGTTAACACTCTATCTGCTTTGATTAGATTCACTGTTTCAATAAAAGATTCACCACTATTATTTAGAGTTTACCCCCCCTCCCCCAAATCAGACATGCTGAAAAAGTATTGTGAAGTGATTTGCTTTCTACAGCTGGGTTCAAGAATTAAATGTTGGTTTTGGATTTCTGCTATTTTACCTATTGACCCTGGAAGTATTTCTACTGAAAGTCAGATAGTTAAGAAATTGGTTTCTGTGTTCTGGAGTCGTGGCCGTGCTGGAGAGCCGCTCGTGGGGGGCAACTGGTGGCCTCGGTAGGGAGTGAAGGGCGGACCGAAACGCCCCCCTTCCCATGAGGTTTTAGTCGCTCCCACACCCCCGGCTCATACTTGCTGTCCACAAGGCTCCCATGCGGCCACCATCTTTCTTTCCAGAGAAGAGAGGGCGAATGGGGCGACACCCTTTCCCCTCCGGACAGACATGATGGCCTGGATTAACGCATAGTCCTTTCACTTTTCTGCTCCAAGCTGCTGGTTTCTGCATTAAGTCCTTGTGCTTCTGGGGCTGTTGCCGTGCTGGAGAGCCGCTCGTGGGGGGCAACTGGTGACCTCGGTAGGGCGTGAAGGATGGACCGGAATGCCCCCCTTCCCATGAGGTTTTAGTCGCCCCCACGCTCCCGGCTCATACCTGCTGTCCACAAGGCTCCCATGCGGCCACCATCTTTCTTTCCAGAGAAGAGAGGGCGAATGGGGCAACACCCTTTCCCCTCCGGCAGACTTGATGGCCTGGATTAACGCATAGTCCGTTCAGTTTTCTGCTCCAAGCTGCTGGGTTCTGCATTAAGTCCTTGTGTGAAGTGCATGTACTCTTATTATCCTTTTGATGTCAATAAGATCTCTAGTGATGACTGTTTTTATACTGGTGTGGGCAACATGAATATTCTCTATTTTACTCATTGTAAGTCTTTTGTCAGTATTTTTATAGAATATCATCAATAGTGGTAATCTTTTTAAAAGAGAAAGTTCTTGTTTCCTTGATTTCTTTGGTTTTATCTCTATTTTAAATTTCAGTTTCTCTATTTCTTGCTTTAAGTGTATTTATTTATTTATTTATTCAAGGTTCTTTGTGTGGGAGCTAAGATTGGTGCTTTATTTTTATTTTTATGTTGATTATTCTGATTTATTTATTTTTTATTTTATTTCATCATCCTGTTAATCGTCGATTGCCTCGAGCAGGCCCCAGTAACGTCTCTTTCATCCTAGCCCTGAGATTATATTCACGGCTCTTTAGGAGAATGAGACCCATCATTGTTACTGGTATTTGGCATATTTGGTAGGCCACGGGGAGTTTGCCAGACTCTGCCCTGTGGGCAGGCTACATTCGATAGCCTGCAAGTTTGTCCAAAGTAGGAATGAGATAATAAGATGTCATAAAGAAAAGTTCTGATAAGATGTCGCGCGGCCGCATTTGCGGCCGCGCGGTTCCAGGATCTGGATTTTATAGTCTCTGAGTCTTGGCCGCTGATGGGATTACACGGCGCCAGGGGGCCAGGTGGTGGGTGTGACCCCCGCCTACTGGAATTTGGAGGATCTGGGTGGAAGATGCTCGACTCCAATTCGAGTAGGCTTGGAGGTCTCGGCCCCCGAACCCGCGTGGCTTTGTCCCTCTGCCAGTACCTTCAGGTGTGCGGAGAGTGGTCTCAGCATGGTGGTGGCTGGTCCTGGAGGTCTCTGGCTGCCGTAGCCCTGGCCGGGGCGGGGAGGAAAGCTCAACCCGCTCCCCTCCAAGGGACTCTGGGAAGGAACACCGAGGCGCGGGGGCAGAGACTGCACTGTTCTCGTCCGGGATCTGGATTTTATAGTCTCTGAGTCTTGGCCGCTGATGGGATTACACGGCGCCAGGGGGCCAGGTGGTGGGTGTGACCCCCACCTACTGGAATTTGGAGGATCTGGGTGGAAGATGCTCGACTCCAATTCGAGTATTGCCGTAGCCCTGGCCGGGGCGGGGAGAAAAAATTCTGATTTATTGTTTTAGTATTGATTCAATTTTTAAAAAAATTTTTATTAGTGAAACACCATGAGTTACAGTTATAGACTTACAAATTTTTGTGCTTGGGTTTCAATTATACAATGATCGAGTACCCATCCCTCCACCAGTGCCCATTTTAGATCACCACTGATCCCAGTATCCCTCCCAACCTCCACGCCCCCTCATCCCACCCTGCTTCTGTGTTAGGGTATTCTTTTTTGTTCTCTCTCTCCTTTTGGGTGCTATGGTTTGCACTGAGTGGCAATCATGTTCGGTCTATAGTCTACTTTCAGCATGCATCTCCCATCCTGGGAGGATCCTCCCAACACCTTTATTTGGTGCTCCCTTCTCTATCTGAGCTGCCTTTTCCCCTAGCATGTGCAGCTGGCCTCCAAGCTATGGAGTGAACCTCCTGGTACTTAATAGGGTGTTAGTCTCCTATTTTGTTACTTTATGTTCCTCAGATGAATGCAATGATTGGTGTTTTAAAACCTTTCCTTTTTCAGCAATTAATTTTTAAAATTGCTTTAACTGTTACAAATTTTGAGAGGTATAGCTTTTGTATTTTCTGTCCTATTTCTATTTCCTACTTCTGTTGTATTCCCATTTTCACCTAATTTTCCTGGAGACATCATTGATGGGTGGAGCTCTTTACTGTTCCCCACTTACTTTCAACTGGTCCTATAAGGTGTGTTAGTGACAGTTGTAACTAAGTTTTCTCAGTTCTTGTTAGGGAGATTCACTCGAGGCAGGATAGCGCTGAAATTTTATTAACACAAAGAAAGAAGGAATAATAGTACACACGAGGGTTCGTGTGATTAGTGGTAGAATGCCAAATACACGCCTGTGGGCTTTTATCTGGCCACTTATTTACTTTGCTCCAATTTCACTGTGTCCATAATTTTCCCTTCATTTTGTTTTCCAGGTGGGAAATTCCTGCCATCAGGTGGTCTTACCTCCTCTTGCCACTTGCTGATAAAAGTGCCAACAGCAAGTAGCAGCCTCTGTTGCCCATGATTCGAGAACATCATGATTCTAGAACTGATGTTTTAGGACATTCTTAGACTAGTGTTCACACATCCTGGAATGCTTTTTTTCTGGGAAGCTTTTCTACCATTGTCAGCATTTTCTGTGGTCCTCAGCGATCTCCTCTGATTATATAAGCCTCCATGTCCTGTTCATACCTGCCTATAGCAGCCTCTGCTAACAGGTGTCTACCTCTTGTATAGCTGCGACATAGTGAAAGTTGAGTTTTTCCTTAGTCTTAACTGATAGTATCTGACAGGGAGCTGGAGGGGTCCTGTGGTTTGAGTGGTAGTCCATGTTTCTCTATGATTGCTTTGGATACTGGCAGGAGTTGAAGCTTGCCTTCTATTTCAAGACATTTCCTCAATATCTTGCCCCCCCCCCATTTTTTTGCTTTTTGGGTCACATCTGGCAATCCTCAAGGGTCACTCCTGGCTCTTCACTCAGGAATTATCCCTGGCGGTACTCAGGGGACCATATGGGATGCTGGGAATAGAACCTGGGTCTGCCGTGTGCAAGGCAAATGCCCTACCTGCTATACTATCACTACAACCCAATATCTTGGCTCTTATCTAGCATTCTATACATTATTATTATTATTATTAATAGTTGTAGTAGTATTAGCTTTTGGGGTCACATCCTGCAATGCTCAGGGGTTACTCCTGGCTCTGCACTTAGGAAATACTCCTAGTAGTATTCCGGGAAACATAATGTATGCCGGGGATCAAATCTGGGTCAGTTGTGTGCAAGGAAAACACCCTCCTCACTGTACTATCACTCCAGCCCCTATGATACTATTTTGGAAGGTGATGGTCGAGTGCCTTTTTATAGCAGAGTAACTATAAAATATAACTTCCCACCAGGTCTTTGGTTAAAGAGCAGGCTTTTGTTCTGCCCCAGCCTCCAATACCTATTTGTGCATCTGCTTTACTACCTTCTTTATGTCTCTGTGTGGGATCTGTGAGGCACAAACAAATCAGAGAGAGCCCAGCACGGTGTGAAGCTTTGATCACAAAGTCCCATGCTGCGCTGCTTTCTTTATCCAATCTTTCAGAGGGACATCTGTTTTATGGACAGCATCCACACTTTTTAGTTTTATTAGTTGGGAGAAAAGGTAAAGGTAAGTCAGCTATCCTTCTGAAGACAAATGTCAGTCATCCCTTAATGATTTTTGATGTTCGCTTTATAGTATGTTAAAATTTTATATATGATAGAGTCTATTAGTTCTGACCTATAACGCTTAATACTATGACAGTGAAACTACAATACTTACTACCATGACAGTGAAACTACAACTTTTAATGACCATATGGGATGCTGGGAATCGAACTGGGGTCAGCTGTGTGCAAGGCAAACACCCTACCCGCTGTGCTATCACTCCAGCCCCAAGAACGGTGGAGGAAAGCCCTGCACTTATCAAAAATGTTTTGAGTGCATTCTATGCACTCTTCTTTGGATGAGTGATGTTGGGATGTAAGAAGTAAAGCAGATAAAACAAAGCAAAATAAAAATGAACAAGCAGACTTTAGCCATGAAACTCAATTGGTCAGAGAGAAGGAAGTAGTGGGGGTGGAACACTAGAGGAGATCTAATGGATGGTGGTGGGTTTATGTATTTAAAAAGGACTGGCTTAACAACTAAAAAGTGTAAAAAGAATACTATGAGAAAACACACGTTTATGTTGCTTCTCTTTAAACTACCATGTGTGTAGCAGCTTGTTACACTACCCTGAATGAATGTATTTGGAACTAGCAAAGTTCCAGAAAAAATGGAGCCCCCATAGTTGCTCCATCATTTATTTTTTTTATAGTCACAGATACTTTGATTGGAGAAACCATTAATACTTTAATGATTTTAGAAAACTTAAAATGGATTTTTCCTCCTTGGTGTGCAATAATGGAGTCCTCTCTAGTACCTCAGTACAACGGCTTTGTTTTTTCCAGTTGGAGGAATTAGGATTATCATGTATCCTATGTAATCTCTCAGGAGAGTGATGTCTAATTATACCTTTCCAAGATAGGGTTTTAAATATATTTAAATTTTTAACTTTTAAATATCTAGGTTAATGGGCTGGAGCGATAGCACAGCGGGTAGGGCGTTCGCCTTACAAGCGGCCAACATGGCCGACCCGAGTTCGATTCCTCCGCCCCTCTCGGAGAGCCCAGCAAGCTACCGAGAGTATTCGATATGCCAGACACAGTAACAACAAAGTCTCCAATGGAGACGTTACTGGGCCCGCTCGAGCAAATCGACGATCAACGGGAGGGCCTTTACCTTTACCTTTAGGTTAATATGTTTGTACCAGTGTGAGAATAGTGATTCCAATTCATTGAGGTCTAGTGGCTCTTACACTGTGGAATTTCTTGTTCTTCTATAATTTAGCCACTTTCTCTCATTATCCCCCTCCCAACCCCCTCGCCCCCTTCCCGGCTCTTTCTCACAACCCACATTACTTGTACTGACATATTTCTTGGATCAAATAGGCAAATTCCTTTCAAATGCCCATTTGCCTTAACATCAAATTTATCTCTGGCCCTTAACCGTTTTGCTGGTTATTCACTTGACAAATCATCAGCAATTTCCCAGTGTAACTGATCTGGGAACATGGTGGAGTTCAAAGGCATAACTAACTACAAATGAGGATTTAACTACACCAGAGAGTAGACGTCCGTTTCACTTACTTACTTTAAAAAGACAGCAGTGGAACTTTGCTTTGAAATGATTTGATACAATTACGTATTCACATTTTTCCTCCCTCTGGTGAGGATTTCAGGTTTTCTTTTTTTGAAAAAATATATTAACATAAGCTGTTGTAATCATCTATTTTATTATTTTTTATTTTATTTATTTCTTTTTAATTTATAGTTTTAGAGCATTACAAAGCCATTCATGATTGAATTTCAGTCATACAGTATTCCAACAGTCATCCTTCCACCAATGTGCATTTCTCAGCACCAGTGTCCCCAGGTTTCCTCCCCACCCTCCACCCCCTGCCTGCCTCTATGGCAGATGCTCTCTCTCTCTCTCTCTCTCTCTCTCTCTTTCTCTCTTCTTCTTTCTTTCTCTCTCTCTGTGCCTCCTTTTGGACATTGTGGTTTGCAATAGTGATACTGAATACTGAAAGGTTATCAAGAATATCACTTATATACTTTTAACCCTTGGATCTTTTCCAGCATGATCATTCCCAACTATTATTGTCATAGTGATCTCTTTTCTATCTCACCTACCCTCAGTCCCACACACACTTGTGATTAGTTCCAAACATTCACCATTCTTCTTTAATCCCTATTTATCCTGGTCATGGATATTATTCTTCTACTATATAAATATATATTTACATATATATATATTATATACCACAATGAATACAATGAATAGTCCTGCAGTGAACATAGGAGTGCAGATGGTGTTTCTGCTATGTGTTTTTGGTCCCCCAGGATATATTCCCAGAAGTGGTATTGCTGGGTCAAATGGGAGCTCAATTTCTAGTATGTTGAGAAACGTCCATTTTGTTTTACAAAAAGGTTGGACTAGTTCGCATTCCCACCAACAGTGAAGGAGAGTCCCTTTCTCCTCACATCCATGCCAACACTAGCTGCTTTTGTTCTTTTGGATGTGTGCCAGTCTCTGTGGTGTGAGATGACATAATCATCATTTTAAAAATAGTGTATTTGAAATGATAAACTAGTTGGTATTTAAAATATAATGAATATCTTAATGTGAGATGAGCCAGAGTATAATAGTACTTAATATAATAGTGTATAATATTATAATAGTGTTTAAAAACTAGTTGATATTATAGTAAATACTATTTCTTTATATAATAATAATTTGGTTAATGTTTTTTAAGGATAATTCTGTTACTCATGTATATTAAAATAATATTTAAAAATTAAATAAGTAATTCATTGTGTCTGGAGAATTTATATAAATCAGAATTTGTATAAAATTGATTAATCTTATTTTTCTATTAAATATAATGACTTTGAATTATAAAATATTATATAAATAAAAACTAATTGTCTGCCTTTAAATAGTTTGGGGAAGTTTTTGTTCATATAAAATATATTTTATAGTTTTAATACTGAAACAAATATTATTACTACTATTCTTTTTAGTTGCATATATTGCAAGTTTGTATTTTAATCATATGTTGACTCAGTCGAATTTTCCTAAGACTGTAATATTCCAGTAAATTGAATGTCTTACTTTTATTACCACTTGCATTATGATGATAGTAATTTCTACTATTACATGATTTGTCTTTTCTTATTTCAAACTATATGCATGAAAATAATTGACTTGCTAGACTCAATTATATTTTCCTTTGAAATTGTTCTGAAAAAAGTGAATCCTCTTTTGCTTTCTTTAGATGATACAATGTAATTTTTCTCATCTAGAGAGACTAACAATATTAACATGATGGTGGCAGCTATTTAAATTAATATTCCTGGAAGTGATTTTGCAAAGTTGGAGATAGATGAGGAAGGGGATGATGGTGATTCTTATAAATCTATGACATAAAAGAGGATACAATTAAAATGATGGAGACAAGTGTTTCAAAGAAGATAAAAACTAAAGAATTTGGACAGTCACATAGACTGGGTGGTCTCGTAAATAGTCATACAGAAATGCTAAGATAATGTGCTGTCTTAAAGGGATTTAGATCTTTATACTGTCTCCAACACACAGTATTTCATCTGGACAAAATGACTAGATGTAACTTAAGAGATCTTAGTGTAACTAAATCTGTACTGATACTGTGACTCCCCAAACTCACAACTGAGAACAAGAACAAGAAAGATGCCTTCTTTATGATTTTAAATCTGGCTTTTGAAATTGAATAAGATAATTAGTTTAGAATTTTGTTTAAAATTTTGTGTCTCTAGGAAATATCCATTAAAATGTATATGAGTTGGGCCTCATTTTTAGTCTTTATCAAATTTGAGAGGACACAATTTGAAGGTAGAGATATGATTAACTAAACAGACAGTGCTCTCCATAACACAGTAAGATAGAAATATTACAGAGGCTGGTACCCACAAAAGTCATTGGACTATAGAACTAAAGGATATAATGAGTGAAATCAATCAGAAAGAAAGAAAGGTGTGTGTGTGTGTGTGTGTGTGTGTGTGTGTGTGTGTGCGTGTGTGTATAACCTCTCTTATGAGTGGGGCTTAAAAGATACTCAGTAAAATAGCAACGAAGGGCCAAAGGCAACATATACTGGGAGACTAATCCACACAGTTGAGTTGGTGGTAGATGGGGGCAGCAGGGAGTTAAAAGGGATGGGAATTGGGATCTACGGGGGGACGGAGGTCGGCAATAGGCAGGGTTTTGCAATTTGCATTCAAAGCTGTCACAGTTGTAAGTAAGAGGAAATGAATAAGAAATTGTTTAAACAGTCATCACATTATTAGAGAGATGGTGATATTTTTATCTTGGATTGAACTGTGCTTACTCAGGAAAAATCATAATTTTAAAGGTGATTGCTCATGTGTGTTTTATGAATGCAGGTATGCATGTGTGTCTTATGGTTATGGTGATTAATCTAAAAATCACTGTTCTTCCATTGTTCATCGATCTGCTTGAGCAGGCCCAGTAACATCTCTATTGTGACACTTGTTACTATGTTTGGCATATCGAATATGTCACGGGTAGCTTGCCAGGCTTTGCTGTGGGGGCGAGATACCCTCGGTAGCTTGCTGGTCTTGCTGAGAAGGGCAGAGGAATGGAACCTGGGTCAGCCGGGTCGGCTGCATGCAAGGCAAATGCCCTACCTGTTGTGCTATCGCTCCACACACAATGTAATAATAACCTGCTTAAAAACTAGAATAACTGTTAGAAAAGATAAAGTCATCAAATTCACATACAAGTGGAACTACATGGAAAGTATGTTAAACAAAATGAGTCAGAAAGAGTGGGATAGACACAGAAAGATTGTATTCATCTGGGTAACATAAAGCAACAAAATAGGAGACTAATACCCAGGAGTGGCTGAGATTAGTACCAGGAATTTTGCTCCATGACTTGGAGGCCAGCCACACGTGCTAAGGGAAAAGGAAGCTCAGATAGAGAAGGGAGCACCAAATAAAGGGTGTTGGGAGGATCCTCTCAGGGTGGGAGAAGCATGCTGAAAGTAGACTATAGACCAAACATGATTGCCACTCAATGCCTCTCTTGCAAACCACAGGATCCAAAAGGAGAGAGAGAGAACAAAAGGGAATGCCCTGCCACAGAGGCAGGGTGGGATGGGGGGATAGAGGATGGGAGGGATGCTGGGACCCGTGGTGGTGGAGGATGGGCGCTGGTGGAGGGGTGAGTACTTGATCATTGTATAACTGAAATCCAAGCACAAAAATTTGTAAGTCTATAACTCTACCTCGTGGTGTTTCACTGATTAAAAAAAAAAACTAGAATAACAATATGGTTCTTATTTGGGCACCTTGGTGAAGGGATGTCAAGTAGGCCCAGGCTCCAAGTGATAGTCACATCCCTATCATCAATATTATTTTGATCTTTCTCTTGCTGACCTTAGGGCATGCTCGTGATGCCTGAGGAGATTAGATAGGGACATAAAATCAATGACTTTATTTTGGGGGGGGTCACACCCAGCAACACACAGGGTTTACTCCTGGATCTGCACTCAGGAATTACTCCTGGTGATTTTCAGGAGACCATATAGGATGCTGGGAATCGAACCCGGGTGGGTTGCATGCAAGGCAAACGTCCTACATGCTGTGCTATTTCTCCAGCCCTCAAAAACATTTTTTTTTAAATTGGGAGGGTCCCCATCCCCAAGAACAAAGTATAAAAAGAGAAACAGTCATATATGTAGTAAGTAATTAATCATGGGACAGACTTGAGGATAAGGGAGCAAGTTTCATCGATTTGCTCGAGTGGGCCCAGTAATGTCTCCATTTTGAGACTTGTTGTTACTGTGTTTGGCATATCGAATACGTCATCGAAACTTGCCAGGCTCTCCGAGAGGGGTGGAGGTATAGAACTCTGGTCGGCCATGTTGGCTGCGTGCAAGGCAAACGCCTTACCTGCTGTGCTATAGCTCCAGCCCAGGGGAGCAAGTTTAGAAACGGAAAATATTCCTAGACAAAGGTTTTGCAAAGATTTCTACTTCTACTTCTATTTCTACTTCAGATGCTATTCTCTACCACAAGTGATGTTTTCCAGAGTATTTATTATTTCCTGCTTTAATATTCTCTACCTCTAATCCCAAGGCTTCACTGAAATTTGATATGTACTAACAATTGTGTATGTGTTAAGGAATAAAGGTCACAATAAAGGAAATTATGACGTGCCACATTCTTTTCTGCCCATGCATTTTATATCAATGGTACTCACTAAGAAGGAGTATTTTGGGGCGGGGGTAGGTGTGGGGGATAGTGTGTGAAAAAAGACTGGTAATAATTAAATGCAGGCTTATATCAGTGCTGGGAATGATGAAGAGTAACACACTGGAAGAACAACTTCAAGGTCGTCTTTTGAAAGTGATCAGGGAGTTGAGTGGGAGTGGGGAAGTATTTATCAAGTTTGCATTGCAAAATAGGTATCAGTAAATGTTTTTGTTAGCCTTTGTCTTGGTTCTTTTCAGTGGTTCTTGACCTTAGTTATAATAAGCAAATAAAATACAATTTAATCCTAAAGAAATCACCTCTAATTATTTTTTCTTAAGTACTCTGCCTACCTCAACTATAATTTGAAGTGAGTCCTTAGTGATTAACTTCTTTAGAATTTAATCTCTATGGAAGAGTATAATTATGACTTATTTGTGGTATCTTTTTTTTAAAACTGGAAGAACTAAAGTTTCACAGACTACTTATTATTTATGATTTTATGTTATTTAGCTTTACCCTTGGTATTATTACAAAGTGTTTCCTTGGTTTCTTAATACCGGTGTGAAATATATTGTTAAGAATCATTAAAAATATTGAAACCTTATTTTTATTTTTGTTTTTGTATATTCATTATAAGGACTTGCAGAACTTTTCCCTGGAAGATTTCAGAGAAGCTTTATTTTTCTTCTCAAACTTTTATTGCCATTTTCTGTAGTCATGTGTATGTCCTGTAATGGTCATATTCTCTATTGTCTGTAGCAGTGATTCCAAATATGTTGATTTAACGACCCCAGGGAAATAAATAATTGCAGTTGCTTTCTTTCCTTCTCTAGGGCAAGAGTTTTTCTATTTTTTTTCTGTCAGAAAACCAAAGGTGCCCAGGTCTTAAAAAGATTATTAAATCTTGGTGGCAGAATGTCATTAGAGATTTTAAAGTATTCAGTGATCCATGTACATTTAAAAGACCAAGATAGTTAAGAGCTGATATTCATATACCAAAGACCTCCACTATTACAGTCAAGGTGGCAGCTGGGAGGCATAAAGCAAAAAGAATGGTGGGAGTGTGGGACTAGACCAAGATTTGTTTTTCAGGTAGTCTTAAATAAGTATTGACAGTGCACTTGGAATACTTTCCTTTATTGCTGTTTATTTTTGATATAAGTTCAAAGATATTTCCCTAAAATAAACAAGTTGATATTTAAATAGAGTACATAAACTTTGATGTCTATTTGCTTGATTTATTATTCTTAGCCTTCTGCATTCATTTATGTTATTTATTGGCACATTTTGTTTTCCCATTATGCGTGTAGCACATAATGATATTTGATATTTAAATATAGTAATTTAAATATAGTATATTTAAATATATGATATTTGATATTTAAATATAGTACATAAACTTTGATGTCTATTTGCTTGATTTATTATTCTTAGCCCTCTGCATTCATATATGTTATTTATTGGCACATTTTGTTTTCCCATTATGCGTGTAGCACTGTCCTCTCGTTGTTCATCGATTTGCTCGGGCGGGCCCAGTAACGTCTCTGTTGTGAGACTAGTTGTTACTGTGTTTGGCATATCGAATACATCATGGGTAGCTTGCCAGACTTTGCCGTGCAGACGAGATATTCTCGGTAGCTTACCTTGTAAATAATTTAAATCTATTTTGAGCAAAGTACTTTCAAGATTTAAGAAAAATATTACAAATAGTCTTTAGCCGTCCTTTTCATTGTAAAGTCAGATTGCAAGTATCTCTTGAGTCCATTCTTTCCCTATTGGTTCATCATTGTCATTGCCTTTGTTTTAGGTTACAGTCATTGTCTTAGTGACTCCTTGACTCTTGGTGACTCTTGCTCTTGGTCAAACCACTATGAACCTGTGTATCATATAGCTATAAACCTGATATTTTTTGCTTTTGCTTTTGAGTCACACCTGGTAGTACTCAGGGCTTACTCCTGGTTCTGCACTTAGGGCTCACTCCTGTTTTTCCTTGGAAGACCTGATGGGGTTTCAGGAATTGAACCCAGATTGGCCCGACTTAAGGCAAGTACACTGCTTGCTTTCTGGTTCCAGAAATAATCTTTCCAAAATTCCTGTCTGATCTTTCAGCTCCCTTGTATAAACTTCCTTAATGGAGTGCCACAGTATCCATAATAATTAGCAAACCCCTTAGGCTTTGCAGGAAGAAATTCATAAAATGAACCCTGCAAGCTCTATTTTCATTTTCTGACCTTATATTTCAGTCATAGAACCTACATATAATATATGACATGGATCAAAATACTATATGGTTTTGTTGAAAATAAGACCTGAATTTTATTATCATCAGTAATAGTACCCAGTACTTGAACTTATAATTAGAATATGTGAATTTATGTTTACAACCAATTGCGATTTGTGCATTTAAATATATTATGTAACTCCAATCTAGTAAAAGTGCTTTTGTGAGATCCATTTTACTGAGAACTAAGAAATTTGTTGGGTTCCCTTAAATGGAAGTGAATTCAAGCCTAACTTCCTCTGATTCTTCTCACTCTTATCTATTTTGTTTGGTCCTGGCAGTGCTCAGGACTCTCCTGGCTGTGAACACAGGGCTCACTCATGGCAGACTGGAGGGGACCTTTGGATGCTGGGTATCTAATCCAGGTCAGCCACATAGAGGCAAGCACCTTACCAGTCGTACTATCTCTTCTGCCCCCTCTGTGTTTAAATATTCATCATTGCTGCTAAGCAAATTATTTTCTTCAAAGCAACCCAGATATCATACCCTTAGAAATATTTTCTGACACCCTGACCGTATTAAAAGACTTTCTGTTTTTTTCTTTTTTTTTCCCAGGAGCCCATGGCTATATCTATTAAAATATTTTTCTTGAAGTTCTGATATGTTTATTAACCTTTACTGTTTAGCAAGTTCCATTGTGCTCTGAAGAATATATTCAATTTTTAAAACAAATTTCTTTAGTCGGTTTATTTTAATGGAGCTTATCTCAAAGGACAGAAAAAACTTTTGTTGGAATGTAAATCCTTCAACTGTACCCTAGATCTCCTGATTAGAAAATTTGGATGCAAAACTAACCATTCTCTCTTTAGAATGGTATTCCAATGATTATGATAAACACCCAAATTTTTAGACGTATTGTAAAAAGGATCATATAGGCAGTGGAGAATGGTTTCTGAGACCTTAAAACATTAATTTTACAAGACTCATATTACTATAATGTGGATTTTTGAAACTTTCATATTAAATCCCAGTAAAAGCAATTATGTCAATATAAATGTGATACATGTTGATATAAATAATCCTAGCTAAAGAGTCTTTTGATATCATCTTTGCCTATTATGGATAAATTGACTCTAATAAGAAACTTTTTATATGTGAGGCCACTGATATCTACTATTAGATCAACAGGATCATTCACATATTATCACAGCCAAGATTGATAGATGACGGGTAATATAAACTTCTCTGATAATTTTTGGATCTTTTTATTTGGTATGTTAGTTCATTTGTGATGATGTTTCTTTTCAAAATGTAATTTGCAATTCTTTGGCTTTACAAACAGTACACAGATGAAGAGATTTTTTTTCCCCCTAGAAAAGACTAGTATACTTGATGGGGTCATCTTTAGTTTGTCAAGCAGGTGTGATTCAGAAAGCTCAATTATAGATTTCAATTTAGGCCTGGATTTTAAAAATATTTTCTTTGGATTAGATCTTTATTGAGATCATTAAAGGTAAAGTGTGTTTTAGCCAAAAGTCATTTAAAGAGTTATATCTTGAAAGGTAACTTTGGTATGATGCATGAAACCTGCATTACATTAAAATATAGCTCCTTTTATTCAAAACGTTTTCAAATTTGCATAATTGAAATAAATGAGTCTGTATATTTAGCTCATCAGTCTGCCGATTTCTGGTCACATTTAATTCTACTTCAATCTAGGTTAGGTTCCGTTTATATGCAACCATGCATCTCTTCAGATTCCAGATGCCTTCCTTTTCTTTAAATGTAGTATATAAGAAATTGTGTTATACTACACAATTTAACCGTTTATCTTTCTGAGTAGCTGTAATATGTATGCAGGTAGGAATTATGATTTACCCATCTTTATATTCTCTCAGATAGAAAACAGTTGCTGTTTGATAATTGATAAACATAGGATTAATCTGTGATTTGAACAGCAATACGGCTGTTCATCTTATTTTCAGTATTGTTTACAAAAGTAATTGGTTAAAGAGATCAAGATTTCATTATAAAATGATTTAAAAGTGAAATAATTTAGTTTTTGGTGAGGTGTGGAAAATGAGACAGAAAGTTTGGACTTTACTGGTACTTCTGAGTACAGAATAAAATTTTCCTATAATTTTGGTTTCTAGATATTAAATCACTATACTGTAAATGATTATCTACTGTAAATGATTATCTAATGTAAAAGTTATCATATTTTTACCAACATGTTCAGATTTTTAGGTAAGGTAAATGTATTTGGACACATTAAAGGAAATTAAAAAAATCCCATTGCAAAAGAGAGGGGGAAATATACTACATTTACACTAATATTTTTGGCCCTTATTTATATTTTCTATAATTCCAGATATGCAATACTAGAACCATTTACTGTAGGTCATTCACAGGCTCAAACTGAAGAAAATCTGTAAGTTTTAGAAAATAGTGACAAGTCACCTAAAGCACTTCTGAGTTCAATTTAGCTACACATTTATTAACAGGCACCTACCTTTTAGGCAGTGTGCTTTTGAATTCACATTTGATTAAAACATGCTTCTTCAAATGATGTAGATCATATTTCTTCAAATGATGTAGTTATCATTAAGATACTCTGAGATACTTAATGATATAATTAGCACTAAAATACTCAGCTTAATGAGGACCGAAAACATGGTGACAACAATTTGAGCTGGTTTAAATTACTCTAAGGATTTTTTTTCTACTTTACTTTTGATACAGCATTATCTTAGTTGTTTTTTCCTTCTTCAACTTTATTTTATCTTCTACATTATGTGTTACATTGTTTTATTTAGAGATATTCATTTTGTAAATCCATTTTTATATGAAATGTGTAATATTAGTTTATGCAGCTAAATACTCAACTTGAGATGTAGTCATTGCCTCCCCCGCTTATTATAAGAGGAATTGTTTAGCTAGATGTTGCCCAGATATTTTCATTATATGGACTGTGTACCTAACCATTTCAGACAGATTTATAGTTAATTATTGCCAGCCCAAATATGGATTGATTCAAAAGTGACCGCACTTGTCTCAGATGATTTTGAGGTTTGTTTTTTGTTTTTTTGTTTCTTTGTTTATTTGAAAACTACAGGTGTTAATGAGGCTTGTCCTAAAAAAAAAAAAAGAACAGTTACAAGAAAACAAGATATGTCATCTCAGTGCTGTTTTTATATTGGTTGAGATGATATTCAGAGTTTTATAGTCATATTATTTACTTGGTTTAGAATAGAAGGAACATGGTTTTTTTTTTATCTTAATATTGTGGATGTAATTCTTAAGAAGATCAGAGTGCATCAGCAGGCAAAGGGATTGAAGTGATGTTTTATGAACAGACAATGTTTGATTTTAAGATAGGTTTTTGAGCTTCTCCCCCCCTAACCAACAAATAAAGGCAATAATTTAAAAATACAAAAAACATGAAGTGTGAATTTGAATGGAGTTTCAAAAAACATTGCAATATAACTTGATCCTAGTAAGGGAAATTTCAAAACTGTGGTCTTAAAAAATGCATATTTTTCAGAGTGTGAGAAAATTCCTTTCCTTGAATATAATAGCTTTAGATAATAAGAGAGCAAAATTATTGTTTTCCAACATTCATAGTCTGTATAAATGGAAACTGAGGCTCAGTCAACTTTTTGATCAATTGTAGGATCATGGAATTTGAGCGGCTCAAAGGTACTGAAATCTTGTTTTATCTAACCATACACTTTAGGTTTGGATCAGTTATTTAATGGTACTGGAATTTAAAACTGAAATTTAAGGACACTGCTTGCTTTCTTTGCTGTCCTTTGATCTTATGTCTGAAAACTTCCTATAATATTGTTCTAAAGAGAGGATCTAATCTAAATTTAGATGTGATAAATTCTTGTCATTTATGATAGTTGTGTTTTATAAACACTCAAACACTGAGTTAGTGAATACTGATTCATTGCCCCTAGGGGAAATACAAGGTTAGGTTTTTGCCAACCTCTGTCACAACATTTTTGTCACCTAATCAATACATAATTTTGTTTTATGTGTGTTTCTGATTACCGACACATTATTTAACATGTATTGTTGATTTGTTAACATTGAACAGACTGCCTGAGAACACAGCAATTCCTACCCTAGGGAAGTTAATCTGATATATGTATTTTCTCTGTAAGGCACATTGCAACCTTCTTGTGTTAAGGAACACTAAAACACTTCACCACTAGGTATGGGGACCGTTATAAGCAGAAAACTCACCAAAAAAGCACATTATAGTCTTAAATAGATTGCAAAAGAATATTTACAGTTTGACCACTGAAATAAGATGCAGATGTTGCTTTATTTGACCTTGAGTCAGAACCTTTGTAGCTGATGGCTCAAAAACTTTGCAGCTCTGTTTGTACACTTTTCAATAAGTGACTGTGACTGTGAAAGAACCAAAAGTATTGAATTTTGGGTTACAAATAAATTTTACTGAGAAGGTAAATTAAATAATATGGAACCTGTGAATACTGATTTGTATTTTTAGCATCAGATTTCAAACTGTTTAAGCAGCTTGACATGTCTGCCTTCCCGTAAATTCTATCTCTCATCTCTCATTGTCTATTGGGAAAAAAAAAACATAAAAAAGTTGGGTTACCATCTTAATTTTATGTGAGCTATTCAAAATTTTGCTGAAAGACATTCCCAGTCTGAGTGCCTCTAAACTGCAACAAGGCCTAAAATATCCTTGTGAGTTTGATAGGACACTAGGAAAGTCAACACTAGGTAGATCCATTGTTATGAATCACATGCTGCTCTACTTCATTCTGTGCTAGCTTACCCACTGCAACAAATTTCAAAGTGTCAATTACCCAATAAATCTAGAGGAAATCTTAAATGATAGACACTTCTGCCATTCATTTTGTCTTGCATGTTCACATGCCATCTTTTCAATGTGAAGGCAATGCAACAGAACCAGACTTAGAAGTCCTTTTTGTGGAGACATCCCATCATGATCCCGACAATGGAACTCTATGAAATAATACTTGACTACCAGTTTGAAGTTTAAGAACAACTCAAAATATTAATCTATCTCAAGCATTTTGCTCCTCTCAGGTCTATCCTTGTGGTCATGTTATTTAACGATAAAGTTTATATCTCCTTTTTAACCTAAATTTTAATTTTAGGTCTAACAATGTTTTCTCATTGATATTTTCCTTTGGTATCTGAGAAAGGATACCAGATTTCAAAGTTGAGAAGAAGATCAACGATTATAGCCAGAAACTGGCTATACAGGCCTTTCTTATGCCAAACTTCCCGGTATATGTGTTTCATTGGGTTCACAAATTACTGCCATTTACAAGTTTTGTTATATATATTTTTCTAATTAGTGGATACTACTTACAAATAAAAAGATTTTATGTAAAACAAATTTCTGGATTCCCTTAAAAATCAAATGACTACACTGGCTTTTCTATAAGAGCACTTGATGATTTGTGGTAATTGTATCTTGTGGAAGAGGTGTTTGATTATTTTTTTCTGATTTGTGATAGTTCATAATGGTTACTATTTGCTGCAAAACCCTGAAGTTCTCCCTTTTTACATTTATATAAGTTTATAAATTTTATATCACCAGTTAAAATAATCTTTATAACATTTTATCAGAAAGCTTTACATGCATTCTTAGAAACATAGTAATAGAAATGTGTAACAAAATTGGATGAGTATTTGGGGATATTGTTGGCATATTTAAAGTTGAGTGGGGCTGGAGTGATAGCACAGCGGGTAGGGCGTTAGCCTTGCATGCTGCCAACCAGACAATCGGGGTTCGATTCCCAGCATCCCATATGGTCCCCTGAGCATGGCCAGGAGTAATTCCTTAGTGCGTGAGCCAGGAATAACCACTGTGCATCGCCAGGTGTGACCCAAAAAAAAGAAAAAATAAAGTTGAGCAAGCTGAGCATAGTGTTCCTAGTGTTATTAAGAAGGAAGGAAAGATATTAGGAAATACAAGCATGATTAGTAAGAGCTTTTCTCTTTTGCGTTTCTTATTCTTGGTATCTTTTATAGACTTCATCATCAGCTTCTTCCCTGTAGGCGAGTCCTTGGAAACAAGCTTCAACATTTACCACCTTCTCAGGTGGCTATGTGAGCAATACTAAAATCATTTTTTGCATTTGCAAAGACATGCCTTCCAGCTACCCATGCACAATTCTCAAGACTGAGTTTTGATGGTTAATATAGAATGCAAATTCTAGGGGCCGGAACACTAGTACAGCATATCTAGTGTTTGCCTTGTGCATGGATAATGTGGTATGTTCCTTGACACCATATGGAGACCCATCAGGACTTACCACTGACTGTAGGGCCAGGAGTAAGTCCTGAGCATTGCCAGGTGTGGCCCAAGAACCAAAATCCGAAATTACGGTCGTTAGCTACTCATTTGCTATCTCCAAAGCACAGCCTTTGTTCAACCACACACACACACACACACACACACACACACACACACACACACACACACATACAACATTTCAGACAATGGATTCAACTCATTTAGGTCCAAAGAGTAAAGGAGAAAAATATGGATCTAAACAATAATAGCAGCAGTAGCAAAACCAGCACCTTAAACAATTACAGAAGAATCTATAGTCTAATCAAATATTTTCCCCTTCATACCTAGAAATTGAGGCAGTCGTGACTCCACAATTTAGAAGATTGTTTTTTCCCTTTGAAAAGTTTATGTTCATGTAGTCATGATATATTTAAAATGTTACAGTGAGGGAAACAAGTATTCCCCATGACTGAATGTGTACACCTGCTTTCTGTGAGTCAGATATTTACTCCCTTTAGGTTTTGACATGTACATATATGGATCTTGTTTATTGCAAGTTCAAACTTCTGTTCTGGAAGCGGATTGTAAGGATTAGTTTTGAGGTTGCACTTTAGAAATATGTGGTGATGAATATTCAATGGGTTTTTGATGTAAGTATTGTAAATTAGTCATGTTGGTTCATGGATCTTAGTGCTTTACATAAATAATCATTAATACATGACTGTGATGTCAAGAATTCATTTATTTTCTTTTCTCTGTCAAATTGAAAATCTATTATTTGTTATAGAAGAACTGTGACTGTAACATTTCACTAGGCTGGAGTACAGATTATGTGTTACCCTCTTGTTATTAAGTGATCTTTTTATTATTTGTTCTGGGGCTATGCCTGACTGTCCTCAGGGATCACTCCTGGCAGCACTCAAGAGACACTGTGCAGTTCCAGGGATCAAATTCAAGTGCTCTGCGTGCAAGAAAGACTCTTTACTTGCTGTACTATCCATATGGCCCTGCTTTTTATTTTCACAAGTGAATGATTGCTCTTCTTGGCTTATGTGTTATGTGATTTTTTTTCGGCAGTGTCAAATAAGAAGTCAGTGCTCATCACTTTCATACTAAACCATACATTTGAATAATATTTTGTTATTAATCTGAGGTTAGAACTTTTATATTAAGTAACATTGATCATATATATATACACATATATATATTCTGGAGCAATAGCACAATGGGTAGGGTGTTTTCCTTGAATGCCACTGACCTGGCCGATCCGAGTTCAATTCTTCCGCCCCTCTTGGAGAGTCCGGCAAGCTACTGAGAGTATCTTGCTTGCATGGCAAGGCCTGGCAAGGCCTGGCAAGCTCCCCGTGATGTATTCGATATGCCAAACACAGTAACACCAAGTCTCACAATATTATTGGGCCTGCTTGAGCAAATTGATGAACAACGGGTGGATAGTGACAATGACAAATATAATTTTACATAATTTTACATATGCACACACACATGCACACACATATCTATATCTATATCTATATCTATATCTATATCTATATCTATATCTATATCTATATATGTATTTCCTTGGTTCACTCTTTTAAGATCAGTGGTCACTAGCAATTTCTTTTACCTCATTTGTATCAACCAGTTTAGGTTTTACATTTAGTATCTAATCCCACTATTACAGTTATAATAGTTTATGAGAACAACAAAACTTCATTGTTTATTCTAGTTATGTGTTATTGTGGGTCACTGCCTATGGCTCATATTCACAATATTTCCACCCTCTGGTCTCTAAGTAGACAAAAGAGCTCCTATGTGGATAATTGTTGTACTTCTAGCAGAAATAAGAGAGGTGTTAGATTTGCAATAGCTTTGAAAACTTCACAGAAGTATCATATTTCCTTGCATTCACATTTTACTGTCTAGCAAGTCACTGAACACACTTGATGTTAACAAAGCAGGAAAGATCAACTATTCTAGAGGGATGTGTGAGTTCAAGTGTGGGTGCACGACATGTGCATTCAGTGGCCGAAAACTGCCTCCTCAGTCCTCCCCAGAGGAAAAACAAAGATGGGAGACTCACAAATAGATAATAAAAATGGCACATTCAATGCAGAACTGTTACTGTACTTATAGAACATCTGAAAGGGCTCAAGGTATAGGACTGCATGTCGGTGTGATTGATCATTTACAGCGGTAAAGCATTTGTCGGGGGCAATTCTCTTAGGGGGAATTAACTCAAGGAAACACTCCTTCTCCCAGGGACATCTATATTGCTTCTCTCTTTTCCTTGATATTTAATGCATGCAGTTATTTGGATAAACACAGTAAGAGATATAGATTCCAAAACTTAGTTCTCTGGGCTCTGAGAGCAAGCAAAGATTCTATTGTAAATTCAGACTAAGTTCCCAGGTCCATTCAGCTTGTCCTTCCCCATGAAATTCCTGTCTCTTAAGTCATAATAGCTTGCTTCAAGACCATCCTTTTATGTCCAAGTCCCATGATGAGATCTACCTTTCAAAGGTGTTAGGAGATGTGACAACTGAAGCCTGAGAAAAGTAATTATGACAGATGCCCAGAAGATATATTTCAGAATCTGTCAACTTTCAAATATTAGGAGCACAGCATTAATGGTCTTTCTGTGTTTAAGCAAATGACATTATTCTATAGTAAAATATAAGAAGGCTATAGGGAAAATAGAAAAGCAAGTAATTCAGTTCAAACACAAAGTCCAGAGTTACCATAAGGTTTGACTTATAAGTAACCAAGACTGACTTAGGGAATTGTATAACAATGAGAGGTAAAACACAAAGGAAAGGTTAAAGATAAACTTGGGGGATTAGGGGTGATCACAAGAACACTATGTAAGTTTCTCTGGCAGGGGAGGGTGCAATTCACTGATGAAGCTTAAAACACTTAGGGTTAATATCCAACAGGAAGGTATATAAAATATATGGAAAATTAATTCCTCCTACCTAGGATCAAGATTCCTACTTGATACCCAAAATAAATGAAATATTAAATTTTTCCCATCAGAAACGACCTAAAAATCTTACCTAGAATTATATGAATTATATAATTCTAGAATTATACGAAAGTCTTCACATCAAACTTTCAAGGGAGCATGACTATTCTTGAGAATATGTTGTAAGTAGTTTTTAAAAACATGCCTTTATTATTATTTCACATATTTGTAGTAGAACAGAAACTGAATAACTTTGATAAATGTTCCCATTTGGGAAAAAAGCGGGAAGCATGAAAACTCATTGATCACAGTACTTCTGACAGTACACTGGGATACGTTATGAGGATCCCTAACATGAAGCTGTGAAACACTTTTTATTGCTTTCCATGACTTTTGAGAGTATTGACTTCTCTTATAAGCCTTCCATTTCTATTTATCTTTTTCTTTTGGCTCTATCTGAAGAATGAATTAGAGTAAAAATGTTCTTCTTGATGCCCGAACAGCTTTTTATAATTAGTTTCCGGCATATTAATTCAAGGGGCATTTAAATTCTCAGTCACTGTCTCTCTTAGTCTGGACTTTTGACTCTTTTGATATTATAGCTGCCTCAGGAACTGAGTCAACTTTGAAAAAATTTAATTGATAAAAATTAATGTTGCTAAGTAGCTTTTCTTTTGGGACATATCTATCTGTCTAGGCTTAACTGCACCAATTGTATCTATCTGTCTGAATTATTTTAAGAATACTACTAAAAAAATTCTTAATACTGGTCTGCCCAACATTTTTTTGAGGTACTGTGATTTATAAATTGTTAGTGGTACAGTTTCATGTATACAAAATCTAACACCAAATCCACCACCAGTGTCAGCTTCCCTACTCCAGTATCCTAGATCCCTTTCTATCACCCTCCCCCAGTACAGAGAGGAGAGAAGGGAGATAGAGAAGGAGGGGAAGGGGGAGGCAGAGTGGGAGGCGCTGGCTCAGTTATGGAGGCTAATTCTCAGGTTCTGTTGGCTTTTCTCCTTTGTTATTTCCTTACTATATTATTTATATCCAAATATGAGAGAAATCGTTCTGTAATTTCCTTTTCTGACTGACTTCACTCAGAATTCACCCTCACCACCAAGTTCTGTCACATGTAGCAGCAAATTGTGTGCTTTTATTTATTTATTTTTGTATAGTTAAGTAGTACTACATGTGTTTATATAAGATGATGTCAACATATTCATCTGTTTTTGGCCACTTGGTTTGTTTCCAGATTTTAGCTACTTTGATGAATTCTGCTGCAATGTATGTGGCAATAAAAATGCCTTTTTAAAATAGTGTTTTTGTTGTCTCCTAATCAAGTTGCTTAATGGCCATGATCCCAGAGACTCAGAAACAAATCTTGAAACCCAGTAGCTTTTGGCAGAAATGCGTTCAGACTCTGCAGTAGGTTATTGCCACCAGGCCACCCCAGGGGGGAAAGGGTGCTGTCCCTCCACCTGCTCCCCTTTGGCGGCTCGGTGGCTGCCATCTGCCAGAGGCCATTGGACAGTCAGGTTTGGGCCTACAATGACGAGACACGTGGGGCCTCACAGGATGGGGGTGGAGCAGGCCGTTTCCTTCCATTCTCAACGAGACCCCAAGTCGCCATCCACTAATGGCCTCTCTGGTTCATGATCAAGCTGCTTAACAGCCATAATCCCAGAGACTCAGAAACAAATCTTGGAACCCAGTGCCTTTTGGCAGAGATGCGTCCGGACCCTGCAGTATATTACTATTGCCGGGCCATTCCAGGGGGTACAGGGTGCTGTCCCTCCGCCTGCTCCCCCTAGGTGGCTCAGTGGCTGCCTTCCTCCAGAGGCCATTGAACAGTCAGGTTTGGGCCCTCAGTGATGAGACACGCGGGGCCTCATGGAATTGGTGTGGCGCTGTCCCTTTCCTTCCCTTCCCAACAAGATTCTGAGTCGCCACCCACTAACGGCCTTTCTGACTTCTGATCAAACTGCTTAATGGCCGTGATCCAAGAGACTCAGGAACAAATCTCGAAACCCAGCAGATTATGGCAGAAATCCCACTAGATTTAATTGTTAAAATTTTGTAATTTCAAAATCTCACGGCCACTACTGCAGCCATGCGACATCATATGTTATTCATAACCAGCAATAGAAAACAAGTTGTTTACTGTCACCTTTTCAGCAGATCTGAGTGTTGGGGTAAAATTGCAAATAATGTGGTGGGTCTGGTGTCAAAATATTGAATGTAACCAAAGTAGAGAGAGAGAGAGAGTAATGTGGAAATCATCTGCCCCATAGGTAGGGAGAGGGTGTGGGATGGAGATATACTGGGGTTTTTGCAGGTGGAGAATGGGCACTGGTGAAGGTATGAGTGTTTCATTGTATGACCACAACTCCAACCTGGAAAGCTTTGTGACTGCTCTCACGGTAATCCAATAAATAAAAATATAAAAAAGTGAAAAAAAAATAAAAAAATAAAGTAGTGTTTTTGAGCCCTTGGGGTAGATACTAATAAGTAGATTTGTAGGGTCATATAAACACTAAGGTCTTAATTGTTTTGAGAATTCTTCATATCCTTTTCCACAGGAGGCTGAAACAATTGAAGTTCCCACCATTAGTGGATGATATTTTCTTTTTCTCAATATTTGTGTCAGAACTGGTTGTTTCTATTCTTTGCACAATGTGCCAGTCTCACCAGTATGAGGGAATATCTCATTGTCATTTTTATTTGCAATTCCTCTGATGATAAGTATTAGGCAGTAATTTTCCATATATTTGTGCCTTATGTAGTCACTCTTTCAAGTGATGATAAGCACATATTTTCTGCAAGTCTGTAGAATTTCTTTTTTGGAGAAGGTAGGCAGGGGACAACCAGAATTACTCAGGACATAGTCTTGGCTTGGCACTCAATCAATGATCATTCCTGACTGTGCTCAGGAGGACCATATGGGGTGTCTGGGGTTGAACCCGGCTTGGCTGTGTGCAAGGCAAGGCCTTGCTCCCTGTAATATTGCTTCTGTTCCTGTAGGATTCTTTTTCAATCTAGTCATTTCTTTTGCAGTGCTGAATCTTCTTAATGTAATGCACTTTGTTTTATTTTTCATCTGTTTTGTTGGCCAATGGCATTGAGTCATGTAAAATGCCTCTAAATTTAAAGTCATAATTGCCTATTTATCAATATAATTCTTGGTTTCAGGTAGATATCAAGCTCTCTAAGTGCCTTTGAATTGACTTTTGTATTAGGTTGAGATAGGAGTATGAGTACATTTGTTTATTTTTTGCATGTGACTAACAAGGTTTCCCACTGCCATTTGTTGAACAGGCATTTCTTGCTCCACTTCATATTCTTTGCTCCTTTAATGAAGATTAACTGATCCTATACCCAAGGATTTGCCTCTGGACTATAATTCTATTCCATTGGTCTGAGCCTGTCTTTATTTCAGTACAGGGGTCTTTTGATTACTTTAGCTTTATAATATAATTTAAAGTTTGGAAAGAAGAGCTTCTCATCTGTTTTTCTACTATACTTTGGCTATTTTAAGGACTTTATTACTTCATGTAAATTTTAACTAGCATATGGTCTATGTCCCTAAAAAATGCAATGAATATTTTATAGGGTCTAAATTGAATCTGTATAGTGCTCTGGTTAAGACAGTAATTTTGAAAACATTAATAGTTCTAATCCATGAATACGGATACATTTCTGTTTTATTATGCCCCCTATTTCCTTTAGTAATGATTTAGTTTCCTTTGTCTTTCACTGCTTTAGTTACGATGATTTCCAGTTACTTAATTTTTTTTTGATGCACAATTGTGAATGAAAATTCTGAAATTTCTCCCTCTTCACTACTTTTTGCTTATAGAGATGCCACAAATTTTTTGTGTGTTGATTTTC
The DNA here is from genome assembly GCF_029834395.1 of Sorex fumeus. Lineage (NCBI taxonomy): Eukaryota > Metazoa > Chordata > Mammalia > Eulipotyphla > Soricidae > Sorex > Sorex fumeus. The sequence continues at coordinate 66,255,782 of NW_026606065.1, read as the reverse complement.
CAGTCAAATTTATTTCTCAAGAGTTTTTTTTTAAACTAGAATCAGTTTTTCTAAGTACTGTATAATGCTGTATGCAAGTAGATTAACTTCCAATCACTTTATTTTCTAATTGCTAAGGTGCAGACTTTCAATACTACGTTCTGATATTGTGATGAGACTGTGTCTCATGACTGATCTTAGAGGAAAGACGTTTTTAAAAAAAATTTTATTAGTGAATTGTCGTAAGGTACAGTTACAGGACTACAAACTTTCGTGCTTGCGTTTCAGTCATATAATGGTTGAGTACCCATCCTTTCACCAGTGGCCATTTTCCACCAACAATGGTCCCAGCATCTCTCCCATGCTCCCCACCCCATCCCCTCCACCCCACCGCACCTCTGTGGCAGGGCATTCCCTTTTGCTCTCTTTCTCCTGTTAGAGGAAAGACTTTTAGTTTTCCACCTTTGAATCTGAGTTATCTGTAGGTTTGTGCCAAAGAGCTTTAACCATATTGAGGAAAGTTTCTTCTATTCTCATTTTATTGAATTTTCTCATAAATGTGTGCTGGATATTGTCAAATGTTTTCTGTATACTATTGATAGCATGTCATATCATTTTTCTTTCTATGTATTAATGTGTTGTATCACATTAATTGACTTGTATCTATTAAACCATTATTGCATCCCTAGGATAAATTCTACTTGTTTATGGTATATGATCTTTTATTTTTTTTGTAGGGGGGGTACATCCAGCTGGGCTCAAGGCCTACTCCTGGCTTTGCCCTTAGGGACTACCACTGGCCAACTCGGGACCATGTAGGGTGTGAGAGATTGAATTTAGGTTGACTGCATGTAAGGCAAGCACCTAATAAGCTATACTATATCCTTGGCACCTGCTGTGTTTTGATTTGGACTATACACAGCAGAGCTCAGGATTTACTCCTGATTTTATGCTCAGAGTTCATTCCTGGTAGAGTTCAAGAACCATCTAAAGTGCAGGTGATTGAATCCTGTTGGGCAACATGGAAGACAAGTGCCGTACTGGCCATGCTATTGCTCTGGTTTCAGTGTATGATCTTTGAGTGTGTTGTTTGGTTTAGTTAACTAATATTTTGTTGAGAATATTTGCATCTGTATTCCCCAGGAAATTAATCTATGGTTGCCTTCTTTTAAATGATGTTTCTGCCTAATTTTTGTATCGGGCTAAATTTTTTTTATAGAAACAAAAGATTCTTGCCTCTTTTAATCCCATAAAGAGCTTAAGAAGAATTTAAAGAGCTCCTTCTTTAAAGGTTTGGAAGAACTCAATATTAAAACCATTTGAGCACAGATTTTTGTTTTAGGGGAAACTTTTACTTATTATTTCTGTCTACTCACTAGTAATTGATCTGTTCAGATGCTCTTGTTTCATTCTGATTAAGTCTTGATAGCTTATGAATTTTAAAACATTATCCTTAAATTATCCATTTCTTTTAGATTCTTCAATTTCATGGTATACAGCTTTTAATGGTAATCTATGATTAACATTTGGATTTCTGTAGATCTGTTGTGACAGTTCCTCTTTCATTTCTGATTCTGTTTATTAAAGATTTATTCATTTGTTTCTTTTTGAGTGTGAGTCTAGCTATTGGTTTGCCAACATTGTTTAAATTTTTGTAAAACAAGCATTGATTTCATTGATATTCTAAATTTTTAAAGTTTCAGTTTCATTGATTTATCTCTAAGCTTTATTATTTGCTTCCTTACTTTCTTTAATTTCCCTTTCAATTTTTTTCTAGTAGCTTTATCTCTACAACTGTTTATTTACTTTGGCCTTGTGTGATTATATTTTTTCTGATGCCTATAGCCATTTTGTGACTGAATAAATGTGCTGTTCATCATCATAATATACAAATTTTTGTAAAAGTCTTTAATTTGGCTTTTAAATTAATTTTAATTTTTAAAAAATTTTCAATTTTCTTGTCTATTATTGGTTAGTAGTGAGGTGAGGTTGCATCTTCTACTTTTTAATTTTTTAAATTTTCTTCTACAGTTTTCCCAAGTTATTTTCAAATTGATCTATGAATGTGATCTTCTATACTGATTTTTGTTTTGTTTTGTTTTTTGGGTGACACCTGGGTGATACACAGGGGTTACTCCTTGTTCTGTACTCAGGAATTACTCCTGGCAGTGGTCAGGGTACCAAATGGAATGCTGGGAATTGAACTCGGGTTGGCTGCGTGCAAGGCAAATGCCCTATCCTCTGTACTATCGCTCCAGCCCCTAGCATCTTGTTAAGAACAGCCAACAATAATTAATTCATGGTAGCACTTATTTTTCCCACTTCTTTATGTAAAGTCACATGCTAGTCAGATATTATATGCCCTTACACTTTTTTTTTATTAGTTAAACACCATGAAGTACAGTTGTAGATTTACAATGTTTTTGTGCTTGGGTTTCGATTATACAATGATCAAATACCCATCCCTCCACCAGTGCCCATTTTCCACTACCATGGATAATATCCCTCCCACCTCCATCCCCCCCATCCCACCCTGCCTCTGTGGCAGGGCAATCCCTTTTGTTATCTCTCTCCTTTTGGGTGTTGTGGTCTGCAAAAGAGGCACTGAGTGGCAAACATGTTCAGTCCATAGTCTACTTTCAACATGCATCTCCCCTCCTGGGAGGATCCTCCAAATACCCTTTATTTGGTGCTCCCTTCTCTATCTGAGCTGCCCTTTCCCCTAGAATGCCTGGCTGGCCTCTAAGCTATGGAGTAATCCTCTTGGTGCTGATCTCAGCTATTCTTGGGTATTAATCTCTTATTTTGTTACTTTATATCCCCCAGATGAATGCAATCTTTCTATGTCTATCCCTCTCTTTCTGACTCATTTCACTTAGCATGATACTTTCCATGTTGTACCACTTGTATGTAAATTTCATGACTTCATCTTTTCTAAGAGCTACATAGTACTCCATTGTGTAGATGTACCAAAGTTTCTTTAACCAGTCATCTGTTCTTGGGCATTCAGGTTTCTTCCAGTTTCTGGCTATTGTAAAGAGTGCTGCAATGAACAAACAAGTGCAGATGTCATTTTGACTATACATTTTTGCCTCTCTGGAATATATTCTCAGGAGTGGTATTGCTGGGTCAAATGGGAGCTCAATTTCTAATTTTTTGAGAATCGTCCATACTGTTTTCCAGAAGGGCTGAACCAGTCGACATTCCCACCAGCAGTGAAGGAGGGTCCCTTTCTCGCCACATCCGCGCCAGCATCGGTTGCTTTTGTTCTTTTGAATGTGGTGCCCTTACTCTTTTTGCAGAAGTATATTTTGCAAAATACTTGCTACTGCATACATAGGTTTCATTTTACAATTAAAGTTTTCTTCAGGCAGCCATGGTCTTGATACTTCATAATTTAGGGCATAATTCTAGCATCTATGTTTTTTGTTTTTGTTTTTGTTTTGGGGCAACATATGATGATATTCAGAAGTTACTTCTGGTTCTGCACTCAGGGATAATTCCTGCTGGGCTTGGGGGAAACAGGGGGTTCAGGGAATCTAACCAGAGTTGGCAATTTGCAAGGCAAATGACTTACCTGCATCCAAGCACTCCAGCCCCGTTTTAGCATCTAAATGTAAAAATTAGGGCTTATACTTATAAAAAGCTAATCTTATTAACTTGGACCAAATTATATTACAGAAAAAAATTGGATGTATTTATAGCTTTCTCAAGATTTGCTTCTCACTTATCTTTTTTTTTCTTGTTGCCTCTGGTATGTGAATTTTATGTACCAGGAAACTGATGAAAATGCCCAATCTTGGACAGTTTTAGGCTTGTTACCACAATTGTGCTGAGTTTATGGTAAAAGTAACCATTATAATGCTCCTTACACTTCTGCTTTAATGTGACTTGAGTCAATTCTAGTGACATTTTATTGAGAAAAGAACATCATACAGAAAAATTTAAAATTAAGCCAAGAAATATAAATAATACCAATTCTTTTATCAACTCTGTAATTCTGGGAAATAATCTAAAGTTTTTTTGAGGGGGAGATTCTGTTTTTTCTTTTTAACATTTAAAATGGAGGTAATATAGTTGTTATGAAAATGACTAGTGAGAATAGGGTCTAAATTATGGTGAAATAAATAGGAATTTATTTATTAATGGAACAATTCTTTTATTCAGTTTTTTAAAGAGGTGCTCAGAAGTCCTGTGGTCCCCACCACTGATATTTGATTAATTGATCTGGAAGTGCAGTGCAAGTGCCCAAGGATGCAATGCTTGTTGGTCCTGCAGTGATTGTGAACCTGGGGTAGACTGGGGGCCTCTAGTCCTGCATCCAATGATGCTTCAGGCACCAGGAAATGAAGGAAATTGAACCCTGATTTGATGCATGCTAGGCATTCACATTAAATGCTATATTGTATCCTTGCCTCAATAATTCTTATTTTTTTAATTTGTAAAGTTTTAATATAAATAGGAATTTAGATGGATTAAAAAGAGAAAAGAAGACATTCAGATGATAAAAATGCATTTTAAATCTTTTTGGGTAGATGAACAAATAAATTCTGAGTTGTATAACCTTTTTAAAAACATTTTGAAGATTTATAAGAAAGCAAAGTACAGAGAGATGAATTTGAATAGGTAGGTATTATAAGTTTCTAGTATTGTATTTATGTTATCCTTAGTAGATGCAGTATTTTGGGGCAAAGTTAGACTTATTAATGATGTCTGTTCCACATACATATATTATGGTAATAGCACAGAAATGCAGATTGTTATATGGAAATTGCATTACTTTAGTGTTTACGGAAGAAAGACTGGAGACAGATAAATACTGAAGGCTTGTAGAAATTTTTGCCTGAGATAGTAGACTAGGATAGCACAAAGCTTACGGGGAAAAAAGCAAAAAGGAAAGCACTTTCCTTTTACTTTAAGAGAGCCTGTGGATAATGGTGAATTTGTAATCAAGCACTCTATGGATGCTTTAGAGTGATCAAGTCACTGGAATGGCAGGGGTTTGAATGAATAGCTGGCAAGTCTGTTACAAGGAACATCCCTTTCCACACAAATAACGTCAATAATTTTGCAAAGGACAGAAGCAGGGAAACAAGGATTGAAGTGAGCATGTTTCTATAGTATTTGAAATAGGGATGGTGTTTACGTGCCGATCCATTGTGGTAAGAAAGATCAAAGAAAATGGAGCTGCGAAAAACTGGATTTGAGAATTGAGTTGAAATAGTGAGGTGACATCATAAATAGTGCTTTACATGCCATACAGAATCAAAACCCAGGAACACAAAGGTAAATGCCATAGGGTTAGGAAGAGATATAAAGTAAAATGATGATCTGCGTAATTTATAAACTAACTGAAGTAATACATGTTAATGGTAAAGCTGACTTTAAAACAATTGAGGTTTCAAACCTAAAGCTACTCAGAAACAGCGTTAAGATTTTTATAATCACTTTTTAGATAGCATGAAATTCAGGAAGCAAAAACTACTTGTAATGCCACTACCTGGAGATGATGGTTATTTATATTTTTATCGGATCCACTTATTTGCAGGTTTTCAAAATGAAAACACATTATACCTCCATATGTGTAAATTCCTCCTCTTTGTTATTCAAACTGCATATAGTCTTGCCTTTAGATATTTTCCCACAATATGATTCTGAATAATAATATTTTTCCTTTTATCAGAAATGTTAGAGAAAAAGCTGGAGTGGAGGAATGAGAGAAGCACATAGCACACATTTTGCAGAGGCCTTGGCTAGGGTCACTGGAGTCTGCACCTCTTACTGTGTCTGTTGCCTAACTTGTCTTATTCACATGTTCCCACAGAAGGTTCTTCCAGACTTCTTCCCTTTCAGGGAAAGAGCTTTGATGTTTACAAGTACTTTTCTCTAGGCATCATCTAGTCTCTTTTCTACTCTTTCAATAAGGTATACTTATGTAAATTTTGAGATGCTGAAGCTCATAAAGGTTGAGTAACAGTTTTTTTCTAAGAATATAGAAAGCAGAGATTGCAGAGTCAAAAATAAAAGACATCCTCTCTCTTAAAATTCCTCTCTTGTTCCTTCACTCCCTAAAGGAGTAACATCAACGAGGAGCTGTTATTAAAATAGTCTGGATCTTATCTGCAAAATTGGAAGGAACATAGATGTTAAACACCTAGTAATTCACATTTTAGCAGAGTAATTAAAGCAGCTAGCCGAAATGACCAGAAAACAAGCCTGGAAGAAGTCAGATTTGGAGATCTGTTTGGTTCATTGCTAGGTAAATGCTTAATGTTCTCACCATCCTCCCTGCAACATTTCCTGCTGCTGATAATGGTTATCCTAGGGCATGAGAGGCCTTTGAAAGAAATGAAATGTCAGAGTGACCCTCAATTTTTGTATGCAATGAAGTTTTGATTTTCTATCCCACTTTCTATCCTATTCTCTTCTCATAGAGGACTATATACCTTCCATACAATTTATTCTGAGAGTTTTGGAGATTTGAAGGAACAATATAGAGCTTTAGGAAACAGACGACAGGTAGAATATTCATAGCCCTGAAACTAATTTTACAAGAAGTCTTTAGAGGACAGGACAAACCGCATCATGGGACACTGAGTATAGCACTCACCCATGTCATGTATGATTGCTCTCTACTAGATTAAGGAAAGTATGATTACTCTTATATTATTAAGGGATTTTATACAGTTTCTATAGTGAATTAATATCTTGTTTCTATTGATTTTCTATATTTTATCCTTTTTTATATTCATACATTTCTTGTTATACTCTTTACTTTTAGAAACACAGAGAACAATATCTAGAAAATAAAAGTTATATTATTTTAGTAACAATATTATTAATAATTTTATTATTAATAAAATAATAATTTTATTATTAATAAAATAATAATTTTTGTTAATGATATTGCTGGGAACACCTGTAAAAGGTGATTAGAGGCTGCCCCAAAAGACTCCATCCCTTTTGGAGAGCCTGGCAAGCTACCGAGAGTATCCCGTCCGCACAGCAGAGCCTGGCAAGCTACCCGTGGTGTATTCAATATGGCAAAAACAGCAACAATGGTGGTCCTCATTCCCCTGACCCTGAGAGAACACCCAACATGCCATCGAGCTACACTAGCATGTGACGAGGACGAACGGGGACGTTACTGGCGCCCGCTCGAGCAACTCAATGAACAATGGGGTGATAGTGATAGTGATTCACTTTCTTCAATAACACTTTACTTTCATAAGCCTATTCATATTTTCCCCTTTAAGTTTTCTTAATTCTCTTCACTCTAAAAAAATTTTACATCTGTAGGCTTTACATAATTCATGTAATCTCCCAAATATGTTAGTGAAGAGTTAAAAAATAGTTTTATTAATGACGGTAAAATCACTATTACCACAATGAGTCCCAACTACAAAGTAAAAATTTTGGCAATATAATTTAAATGCCAGCTTTGAAAACTTATTTATGTAAATGAAAATAGGAATATTGTATTAAATGATTTGAATTTAATTACTTAGATTAAAATCATGTACCAACTGGTAATCATGAGCACTGTAGCATGGTCCTCCCACTGTTCATTGATTTGCTCGAGCGGGCACCAGTAATGTCTCCATTGTGAGACTTGTTGTTACTGTGTTTGGCATATCAATTATGTCATGGGGAGCTTGCCAGGCTCTGCCATGCCAGCGGGATACTCTCGGTAGCTTGCCGGCCTCTCTGAGGGGAGCTAGAAATTGAACCCGGGTCGGCTGCATGCAAGGCAAATGCCCTACCTGCTGTGCTATCAGCCGACCCAGGTCATCATAAATTTTTATTGATTCATTTTATAATAATTTTAATTACCATTCCTTTAAGGTTTGTTGGAGAAGGCAAAATCAAATTAGGTGCTACTAATGAAGCAGATTTGGGGGGATGGAAGGAAAATGGAGACACTGGTGGTGGGGTTGGTGTTTCAACATTGAATGCCTGAAACAACTTTGTAAATCACAATGCTTTCATAATTTTTACAATATAAAAATAATATCTATTAGGTTAGTACCATAAGAAGCACTGAACCTGGTGATAGAAATCTTGATTTTTATGAAATAGAAACATGACAAAATTAAATTTTATATGAAATGCCAAGAAAATGTGAATGAGAAATTGTTGCTTACTAATATATGCAGAGGCTTGATAATTTTTAAGGGAATATGGAGGTGGGCACTTTCCTGTTCAGAACATTATAGGTCTAGTCTAAGAGGGCTAGTAAAGTATTGTCTTGGGAGAATATTATTTACTCCTACAGATGTAAAATTAAGAGTGAAGTATGAGATTAATTACTCCTTGGAGAAGATTAACACGGATGACATTGACAAGAAGAGAATAGTAGAGCAGGTTGAAAACCATGTGCTTTATCTGTTAGAAGGAAGAAGTAATGGGAGATATGAAATGAAATTATTTTGCCCTAGTGTACTCATCCTTACTCTCTGCTGCCATCCATTTCTAATAATAAAATGAGAACTGTATTTAAGTGTATCATGTTTCTATTTCACAATCTTTTCAATGTTTATTTGATTTGAAGACAGCAGGAAACTTAGAAATTACTCACTAAAAAATCTGGATGTAGTTCAGCACATTGAAAGTGGAGTGTTTTATAATCTTTCCAGATTGTCATTGGCTAGAGTGTAGTCAGTTCTGCTTCTTTATTATGTAAGTCATACTATCTAAGGACCATCCTGATGAGAATCTGCTTTTTTTTTCTTTAAATAGAATGCCAAATAAAATTGGCAGTTCTCCCTGAAAATTAATTCAAAGTGTACATAACTATTTTAAGAGCTGACTTTGCAATACATACCCTTGCTGAATAAAATAGCATTAGGCCACATAATACTACAATAATAAAAATGTTTTATGTTCTGTAAAATAGCATACATTTATAGAACACTACTATGCTTTGAATTTGTTTCATCATCAGGGCAATCTTTTGAGGTGGACACCATTGTTATTCATATTTTATAAATAAGGTAAATGTTAAAATTTCCCCAAATTTCAGAATAGAGTTAAGATTTCTCAAGTGATAACACAACCAGGCATAAAAGGCTAAGATACAAGAAATGTGACCCAGCAAAGCAACCCCTAATTTCCAATCCTTTATTAGTACCCTGGACATACCTAATCTCATTTACCTGCATTCAGTTAAAAATATTAATTTTCTGTTGTAGATTACTTATCCAGTTGATTTTCAATCTACAGTCAAGTAATTGTAATTGCTTTGATTATTCTCTATTTTGATGGAAGGATGCTTTTAGAGCACATTGCAATGAAATTCACATTAAAAAATGGCAGAAAAAGTACCAGGAAGCAAAAAACTTTTGAAGATCACCATGTGTATGTTCAAATACAGCAGGCATGACTACTTTCATTTCTAATCTTAACAGGTGTTAATCATAAGACTTTACTATCGGATTCTCATTAAGGTGACATATTATCTTTCAGCATTGTAGCACAGTAGCACTGTGGTCCTGCTCTTCATCCATTTGCTCGAGCAGCCACCAGCAACGTCTCCATTGTGAGACTTGTTACTGTTTTTTGCATATCGAATATGCCATGGGGAGCTTTCCAGGCTCTGTCATGTGGATGGGATACTCTCGGTAGCTTGCCGGGCTTTCCAAGAGGGATGGAGGAATTGAACCGAGGTCGGCCGTGTGTAAAGCTGTGCTATTGCTCCAGCCCTAAATATATATAACTATTGCTCCAGGCTGATTGATTAACATTATCTTTCAGATGCTCAAAAATTTTACTTAAATATTTCAACTCTGGTTTTAGTTAAATAATGTGTGAAGCATATACACAGAATACATTTCTTATGGCTTTGTTGGGCAGATTCATTAGAGTAAGAAAATCTAGGGCTCAGGAATTGGTTTCGTATTGTTGAATTTACTAGTAATTCAATGTCTGGTAATTATTTCATCTCACAGCATTTCCCAATTTTCATCTGTAAAGTGAATATTTCTGACCTTCTCACAGACTGTGACAACTTTGATAACATTCTTATTAGGACACATTCTTCAAGTGGCTGTGCTTCTCTGGTTGTTAGCATATCTACATACAGTTCAGTGATTAATTGAGGCTTTATTTTGTTACCACACAGATTAAATTGTGAAAAGAATCAGAAGGAAATTTAAAATTGTTGAGAATTGGGAAAATAACTCAAGTGGTAGAATATATGACTAGCATATGTGAAGCTCTAGATTCAACTTTTGAAACCACCTACCCCACCCTCAATTATTGCTGGCAAGACATCTTGTGGCCCCCAGGCAACATACTTCTGGCCTAAATACCAATTGTCACCCTGTACTCCCAGGCTGACCATAGTCAGGAGTGACACTAGTTCCATCAAGCACCATTGTGTATGCAAAGTTTATATTTTTATCAAAGTTCTAATATTGGTTAGAAAATGCATTCTTCTATTATAAGGCATATAAAGTATATTGCACAATATTCTATTTTTTTCTTAACATATATCGGTCCACTAGACTTGAATGAACTCCTGGAGAGAAGGTCCAATATTTATCATTTTACATAGCTATGGTATCCAACAAGTTGTTTGCTATAAGAAGATATTTAATAAATGATTATTTAATAACATTTGTCAGTGTAGACAGTTGAAACACTGCATTATACTGGAAAACAATTACATTCAGTGATAGAATATTTAACTACTCATACTTAATTGAAGTGAAAATACTTTGACTATTCTCATTTTCCTCTATACTTGGTGAAAGGTAGGCATTTGAATGAAAATAACATGATCTTGTCTTTGTTAATTAAAATGTTTTCCATTGATATCTAATAGTAACAGAGTAAATAACTTGACTGACTTGTAATGGTCTTGGAAATTAATTACAGAAAATTTTTTTTTGAAAAGCATATTATTGCAATGGTTAAAATGAAGTTATCATTTGTAATTTATCAGAAGTTCACTTAATGATAATTCTACTTATGGTGCAAAGAATGAACATGCAAAATATCAATTACATATTTAAAACTTAAGTGATACAAATTGCGTTCTTTTTCTGGAAAAATAAGACTATGATAAAGGAAGGAAATTATATTTCTATGATTCTAGTCTGGGGTGCCTTCAAATGTTATGATTTATAATTTTTTTTTCTAGCCTGAAATGAAGGGTGGAATTGGGTTCTTCGGTGTGTTTATAGTTTTCAAAAGCCTGATCTCAATTAGTGAGATGGGATTCATTATTCCTTTCCCTCTGTTTTTCTCCTGTGATCCATTACTTTTGCTATACTTGAACTGAAGAGAACATTCAGGGATTTGTGGCAATATTCTGAAAATTTTATAACCTGAATTGACTTTTCAGGTTCAGGCAGCAACACCCAGGATATTAAACTGACACTTCAGAATTTCCCAGGGCTCCTACCACACATCTGCTATTCATTTCTATACAGTTTATAGAGTGATGATTTTTTAAGTCACAGGGGTCTGCAGGAAGTTGTTGCTGACAGAATTTCTGAAAAGAAGAGTAAAGGTGGTACAATGCACAAGATTGCCCCAGATCCCAGTTAATGCTGACAATCAGGCTTTGGGAAAATCTTCACCATCACTGTCTGACTGATTTTCAGTCTTCCTTCAGTAAGGCTGAACAGTTCAAAAAAGAGAGGTAAAGATAACCAAAGAAATGACAGGAGTGGAAGTGATGTGGTTTCAGGAATGATCTAGAAAAAAATGCCTGGAATAAAGCAGAGCAATGCGTGCAGAAATGGTGTTGTGGTCCAAATGACTGTTTCCATGGGGAACACAACGTTAAGGAAACTGAAAACAAGGTTATGTTCTCACACAGGACCTTAAAAGTCATTAAAAGCTATAATGAAAGCTGTTCAGTTAAAACGAAAAGCAGTGGAAACTATTGCTGGAGACTTTCTCATGAATAGGGAAGTTTTAATAACATGCAAATTTTAAGATTTTAACAACTCTTTCATAGATCTCTTTGTATGTTGCTTAGCTTGAGTTGGCTTTTGTTTTCTCATTTACAAAACAGTGATAGTAAATATATTAGAGATTCATTTTGATTTTTTGTTTGTTGGGCCACTTTATCTATACTCAGGACTTTCTCCTGGCTCTGTGCTCAGGAATCACTCCTGGTGGTGCTTGGGAGACTATCTGGGATGCCAGGTCAGCTGTGCACACAGCAAGATCTGTCCTCTGATATTGAGAATAATACAAAATAATAAGCACACTGAACATTTGCTGAAGCAGACGAGGCATTGATTAAATTTATTTATTGATAATTAACCTTGACTACATCTAAAGAGTCGTATGAAATTGTTTTCAGTTTTAAAAAGAATTCAAAAGAGGATGTACACAATTCTAAATTTGTAAAATTGCTCAAAGAATACAAAAACAGTCACTAGGTGAATGAAAGATGCATTAAGAAAGTTTAACTTAGTAATAGAATCATTAATGGGAACAAGCCTTTTATAAGTATTTGACCTTTTGATTAGAAGACTTATTGTCTTCATTTCTTTCTTTTAGTATTCTTTTTCTGGAACCACTATTTATTTTGTGTCGGTTATTCTATATCACTTATCACTTAATCACTTAACTTCCTGTTAGTCGTCGATTTGCTCGAGCGGGCGCCAGTAACGTCTCCATTTGTCCCTGTCGCGTGCTAGTGTAGCCCAATGGCATCTGTTCGCTCCGGGAACATGAAGGGCCTCAAACCGATCGTTCATGATCTTGACAAAGAAGTCTGACCATCTGGTAGTTGGGCGGCCACGTGGTCTTTTGACATCCCGTGGAATCCAATCAGTAACAGCTCTAGGCCACCGGTCGTCTTTAAATCTCATTACGTGACCAGCCCATCTGATTTTCGACACCTTGGCAAATGAGACAGCGTCCCTGATCCTTGATCGTCGACGGATATCAGAACTCCGGATTTGTTCTCTCATTTGAGTGAAACGTGATATTCCAAGCATAGCACTTTCTATTCTTCTTTGGGAGACCTGAATAGCCTTCTCATCTTGTTTGCGTAGGGCCCAGGTCTCTGAGGCATATGTTAATGCAGGAAGAACAGTGGAATCAAAGAGATGTGCCCGGAGCCGGAGGTTCTTCGTCCTCTTAGCTATTTCTTCGACGTTCTTGAAGGCGTTCCAAGCCGCTCTCTTCCTCCTGCGCAGCTCGGGTGCCAGGTCATTTGTCATGTTGACCTCTCGACCTAGGTACACATAGCTGTTGCATTCGGAGATGGTCGTTCCATTGAGAGCGAATGGGGCGTCAGGAACAAGGCTGTTTCTCATAAACATTGTCTTCGTAAGATTCAGCTGTAGTCCTACCTTTCCACACTCATGGTCAAAGTCGGCCAGCATTTGTGCTGCTTGGCTGATGTTTGGTGTTATTAAAACAATGTCATCAGCAAAGCGGAGGTGGTGTAATTGCCGACCATCTATCTTCACTCCCATGTTTTCCCATTCCAGTCGTCGCATGATGTTCTCGAGGGTGGCACTGAAGAGTTTCGGTGAAATGGTATCACCCTGCCGCACCCCTCTCTTGACATCAACGATCACTTCTTTGTAGAATGGTGAGATCCTGGTAGTGAATCCGCAATAGAGCTCACGGAGGATCCTGATGTATTGGGCTTGAATGCCCTGATTGGCTAGGGCTTCAATGACCGCTTCCGTCTCAACAGAATCAAAGGCCTTCTTTAAATCAATGAACGTTAAGCAGAGCGGCATCTTGAACTCCCGAGAAACCTCAATGAGCTTGGTTATCGTGTGGATATGGTCGATGGTGCTGAATCCTTTGCGGAACCCTGCTTGCTCGCATGGTTGTCCTTCATCTAATGTTCTGCCAATCCTATTCAGGATGACTCGAGTGAACAACTTGTAGATGACAGACAATAGGCAGATCGGGCGATAGTTGCCAATGTCATGGATGTCTCCCTTCTTGAACAGTAGTACGGTCCTGCTGGTTTTCCATTGGGACGGAACCTTGCATTCAGACAGGTAGCGAGTGAAGAGCCGAGACAGTGTATTGATGAGTACTGACGGCAGGTTCTTCAGGTGTTCAGGTCTGACCTTGTCTGGGCCGGGTGCTGTTTGTTTCTTTACCAACGAAATGGCGTGTCGGATTTCGGAGGGGAGAACGTTGGGAACAACATACCCATCCTGTGGAATTTGGTATGTTGGCAAGTGGACATGGCTATCGAAGAGATTTGAGTAGAAGTCATGGATAATCTTCTCCATTGCCGTTCTGGAGGATGTGATGGATCCATCAGGACGTCGGAGGGCAGTCATCTTGGTCTTATAGTTGGCGAAGGACAGGCGGGCGTTACGAATACTTTTCCTGGCTTCTGCCGCATCTACCAGTACTTCTGCTCTTCTCTCTTTGAGTTCTTCCTTGATCGCATCTCTGCACTGCTTTGCAAGCTCGGACATTAGCTTGCGGTTGCCTGAGGCATGCGCCAAACCACGCTGGCGAATTAGCTCAAGAGTTTTCGAAGATAGGCGACTTTTTGTGGCTATCTCTCTCTTGGCGTTCCTCGCACATTCATGGAGGTGCTGAACCAGTCGATCGTATTCCTCGTCAATGTTGTCAACAATGGCATCTTCCCATGTTGCCGCAATAGTACCAAAGAGTTCCCAGTTGGTGGTCGTTCTGGGAGTTCTCTTTTTGAACTTTGCAGCCCTTTCTCCCCGCTCTGTGAAGTAGAATTTTGCACGAAGGAAACGGTGGTCGGATCCCGTTCGAAATTTTGGGACAACAGTGACATCGGTCAGGCAAAACCGTCAATTGAATATGATGTGGTCTATTTCGTTGTGGAATCGTCCACCGGGAGACTCCCATGTCCATCGTTTAGATTCTGCCTTCTGGAACTGTGAGTTACCATGGATGGTCTTGGTCGACATGATGAACTCTGACAGTCTCTCACCCTGTTCGTTCCATTCTAGGCCATGGGTCCCAATGTGAAGTTCTTCAGCTGATCTTCTCGGTCCTATCTTGGCATTAAAATCACCCACAATGATCTTGTAGAAGGTGTGGTCTTCTTTATAGAACTTCTCTAGCTCCATGTAGAACTTCTCGATTTCTCTTTCATCATAATGAGATGTTGGTGCGTAGACAACGAAGATAGAAACTGCAGGCAGTGAGCCACATCTATTCAAATGTAAACATCCGATTCGGGTTGTTAGGCATTCGAATGAATCAATGCTCTTGGCCAAGTTTGTGTTGACAAGGACACCGACGCCTCCAACACCTCTTTTATCGCATGTTCTGAGGAACAATTCTTCTCCAGTGTCGAAAACGGCATGGTGAGATTCGTGCCTTCTTGTCTCGGTCAGACCAATGATGTAGTACTTGATCATTTGCGCTTGTACCATCAGGTCCTCGATGGATGCATCTGATGCTAGCGTACGTGCATTGAAAGTACAGACGACCATTTTTGTCTTCCTTCGTTGTGGCAGCCTAGGTCGGCCTTGAGATTTTGTCGGCCTCTCCTTTCTCATCCTTCTCAATGCTGCCATGTTGGTGAAGCCTTCAGGGTCAGGTGAATGAGACCAGTTGTAGTTACTGGTTTTGGCATATCAAATACACAGCGGTATTCGATATTCTATATAGACTTCTTATTTTTCCTTCTATGTTTTTGAATTTTTTTAAAAATTTATTTTAATGTGGACAAAAGCCACAAGAGTTGATACAATTCTAGAGCTGAAATTTATTAGGTGACAAAGCTGTAATCACTATCACTATCACTATCCCCCTGTTGTTCATCGATTTGCTCGAGTGGGCACCAGTAACATCTCCATTCATCCCTGTCATGTTCTAGTGTAGCCAGATGGCATATTGGGGCTCATTCAGGATCAGGGGAATGAGAACCTCATTGTTACTGTTTTTGGCATATTGAGTATGCCATGGGTAGCTTGCCAGGCTCTGCCATGCAGGCGGGATACTCTTGGTAGCTTGCTGGGCTCTCTGAGAGGGATAGACGCTTTTGGGGCAGCCTCTAATCACCTTTAAAGGTGTTTCCAGTCAGGCATATATGGGTGCAGGATACTCTTGGTAGCCTGCTGGGTTCTCTGAGAGTGAGAACTAGACACTAAGAGGTCTAGTTTTTCTTCAAAACTGTAATATTAAAATAAATTATCATAAAACAAATTTTTAATGTGTAAATTTTTATATCTGATCACAGAGTTAAGTCCTTGTCTAATAATTTATTAAATGAATTAAATCATCTCTGTTACTGTTTTTGTTTGTTGAGTTTAGTTGTCCTCTGTTACTTTTCCATCTAATTTGGTACTTCCTTACCGGAATTTCAGCATTGAGGAATTAGGAAGTGTCATGGACACGCAGTCCAGAGACTTCAGAATCTATGCTCTGGGCCAATGAATTGACTTGGTGGCGGCTGTGGGAAGTGGGTGTGACTGTCAGGGCTTTCAGAAGTTTGGGGGTACAACGGGGGTAATTGTCCACCTCAACTCTGAGAAACACAAGAATATTTAGCCTGGGCACCAGGTACCTGAAATTATTCCCAGTTTGAAATCTCTGCAGAAAGTCTTCCTGAAGTGGTGGATTGTGAGTGGGGCTATCAGGGTTTCATCAGAGCAGGTACTTTACCTATCCACCTCCCAGGGCACAGCAGAGTTTTCAGCTGTGGAGACTGGTGTTTCCATGATTTTTCACTACTTGGTGTGGATCTCCTGGGAGATTTAGCCAGGAATCGGTAGATCAGGGCCAGTGTGTAGGTCAACATGGTGACAGCTGTAGGAGGTAGGCCTCCTTCTGTGTTTTAATTTATTTTGTTTAAAACTAGTTTATCCTTTCCTGTAAACTCTATGTTTTTTATGGGGGGGTGCTCTCTTTAAAATTTTTCCAAAAGCTATTACTCTTTTAAAAAACAGTATCTTATTTACACTTCTTATATGTTTTCATCCTTTCTATAATATCAATTAGAGTATATTTAATGATTTCTTATTTTTACTTTAACTTTGCTTCCATTGGTAATGTAGTGTGTATTCTCTTGTTTTGGTGTGGAAGGTTTTCTAATATGTCTGAGAATGAGCACTGAAAGATGATGGGGACTGTATTTGCACAAGGCTTGTCTGGAAACTTGGGTTTGCTCTAGGATGGTGGAATGTGCAGAATTTCCACTGCTGATTTCCATATCTAGCTCTGTAGTTATTCTCTCCAAGAAGGCTACTTTCCTCAGATAAATGTTCTCCTAACACATGTTCCAATCATTTCTTTTTGGGTATTAAAATATATAAATTCATGTTCTCACTGGTTAACCAAAGGGAGCTGAGATGTCCTGCCATTTAGAATGTGATCATATCTTTGCTTCATCTTTGCACTTCTGCCTGTTTTAAGGTCCCAGAAACAGGACTCTGGGTGGAGTTCTCTTACACATATTCCTCTCTTCTTTTGTGGCCTGACAATGCTGGGGAAATTAAGAATACTTTCCATAAACCTGCTACATAAACTTTTTTTTCTTTTTGGGTGACATCTGGCAATGCTCAGGGGTTACTTCTGGCTCTTGCACTCAGGAGTTACTCCTGGTGGTGCTTGGAGGACTCTACGGGATGTTGGGAATTAAACCCAGGTTGGCCTCGTGCAAGGCAAATGCCCTACCTGCTGTGCTATTGCTCCAGCCCCCGGTTACATACACTTAACAATCCAGCTAAGTTCTGTCTCTACTTCTTGATTTCTGCTGTGCCTGGTTTCATTAT
Source organism: Sorex fumeus (assembly GCF_029834395.1). Classification (NCBI taxonomy): domain Eukaryota; kingdom Metazoa; phylum Chordata; class Mammalia; order Eulipotyphla; family Soricidae; genus Sorex; species Sorex fumeus. Next base: position 66,238,098 of record NW_026606065.1, on the reverse strand, counting down.
TAAGTCCCCAAAAAACCCTCTGCCTCGCAGCGAGAGCCTGCTGATTTTCCATATATTTTTCTACAGGCAGATTTATTTGACCTTTCTTTACACTGCGAATTTGTTTATCATTCCTCTTTGAGTTCAGTCTTTCGATACTACAGTTTGCCACTATAAATCTCTTAAGTTTCATTAGAGTAGTATTTTTGTTCCTTGTTATTATTTTGAGATGCCTCTTGAGAAAAGGTGAAATACCTCTATCTTAAAATAAGATTTCTTAAGTATATTTTATGTCCTATTGGATCAATCCCTGAATACAGCATATGGGTTCTTCATGATCTGATACTCTTCTACCTGCCTAGCCTTCTGAGGTTATATATTTTTATAGACTACTTAGTCTCATGTAGTACCAGATTTACAATTATCATTTGTCTGAACAATTCATGCTCATTCCTGGCTTGTCTTATTACTCTTCTGCACTTTTATTAGTCCATCTGCCTAAGATGCCCATGAGACCAACTTAATCTGTTATCTCTTTTATGAATAGGCATAGGCAGTCACTTTTCTATGCTATCACAGCAGACAGCCGGTTTAACTATTTTGAAATAGTAGTATTTTCTTTATGTCTCCTGTACTAAACTGTTGAATCCTGGAGGGCAAGTTTGCAACTAATCATTTTCATATTCCCAATACCTGATATGAGATTTTAATGTTTCAAATGAAGAAATTAATGAATAAAAATTAAAAAAAATTATACTAGCCATTCACCCTTGCAAGACAAAACTATTTTATGATATAAAGTTTGATGTGGCATCAAGTTAATAATTATTATCAGGCATTTTTATAGGACTTGAAAATTGACTCAATATTAAAAATATGTAAAATATATTACTGTGTTCTGTGCTTATAACTAGGCCATTTTATATACATTATTTCTTTTGGTATTTGCCAAATACCAATTTGTTCATCTTTCAACTTTTTTTACACTATTTCATTTGTGTGTACAAATTTCAATAGGTTATTTTATTGTAGATTTTTGAAATCTTAAATAATATGCAATGATCAAAATTGGAATTATAGATCCCTATTCTTTAGTTATTCATAGACTTAATTATTTCTGGTTTAAATTAAAGGTTATGAAGGGCCTAGATTATAACATTTACTCTCTACATTTACTGCATCTATTACCATACATTCATTGCTTTTTATGATGCTAGTATATACTAGGGGCTTAGAATATATTTATTGAACAAATTAATAACATAATAAGACTATTTGTCCCTCTTGGAGAGCCCAGCAAGCTAACCAGTGTATCCTGCCCACATGGCAGAACCTGGCAAGCTTCCCATGGCATATTTGATATGCCAAAAAAGTAACAAGTATCACAATGGAGCCGTTACAAATTAATGAGCAATGGGAAGACAGTGCTACAGTAGTGTTAAGACTTAATATAATTCAGATAAGTTATTTTAGGCCTAGTATTATTGGCAAATCCCAAGGAAAGAGCAGAAATTATGATCATGTTTAATAGGGGGTCAGAGAGGTGAAGTAGAGACATGCCCTCAGGATCCTGAAAGCTGATTTAAGATGAACACGTAAAGACTCTTTACATCTTGTTTGCTGGTATAACAGAGGGCTAGAATTCTTACCTAGAACGATTCTTTCACTTAAGAATTGTCCTTATATTCTAAATTATTTGGGAATAGTGATAAATGTACATGTTGAAAGTTATTGCCTCATTAGTACAGATAGGATATTCTAACTTAAACAGGAAACTCAAATGAGTATGTATTATTGTGGTTTGTGGGGGTAAGTGGAAAGAAAACCACTTTCCTGGTTTGCCTCTGCTTTAACGAACACAGTGACGCTTCTGAGATGACAGAGGAAAGTCCAGAGATAGGGATGTGAGACAATGAAGAATAGCAGTTTTTCTACATCTATACTCCCTTTACAAAGAGAAGTGATTTATTCCTTTAATAAAAGTAAAAAGAATTGAAGTTTAGGGATTATTTTGAAAAGGAGATTTGAGGGTCATTTATTTCTGAAAGCAGATGGACAATTCTTTTATTTGTAGAAATATATGTCCTTTGGAAAGATATTCATTTTGTGGCTAATACAAAATTCTTAACTAATTAGCATAGGGCATATTGTTTGATTAATCTTTAAAATGTAGGCAACAGCATAAAATAGATTGTGTGGTTAATTCATCATTGTCAACCCAAGTGTTTGATCCAGTACATGATATATTATAAGTCCTAAACAATTTTTATAAATAAATTAAAGTAATCGTTTCCACAATGGACACCCAACATAATGAATATCTCATTTTATGAGTTTAAATAATGTATTATGTCCACATGAGTTTATTGACATGCTAAAGTATTTCTTGTCTTTTCTTCTAAAATGGAATTGCAAATATACTAGAAAGACTGTAGATTCACTGGGCAGAAATAGAATCCAATGAAAATATTGGAGAAACTTCAAAGAAATAATAGCAGTATATGAATCCAAATACATGGGGGATACAATAAGCAAATAATAAAAAAATATCATATGTTATACTGATCTATATAGCCATGTAATATACTTAATATACTTAATATATAAATATATTAAGGCTTATATATATATATATATACTTAAATATTTGATACAATATTTGGTCTTTGACCCCAGCTCCTGATATAACTCTGAAACCCTTAGAATTTCTTTCTAATGACTGGTCCATTGATAGGCTCCTGTATAATTTCAGAAGGAGATACTCATTAAAATTCAAGTTTATGATTTGAAATTTGGTCCTTTCATTCACAACCCCATCCACTAGAAAGGAAGATGAGTAGGAGAAGGACTTAATGATTATCATACAAATGAGATTCACCTATACAAAAATCTCTAAAATATGGAATTTGGAGGACTTTCTGGTTGTTTATATTTTTATGTCCTATTCTCCAGTTCCATGGTAACAGAAACTTATATTTGGGACACTTTCAAATGTTGACTTATGCACTTTATCATCTGAGAATACATCTATGTCATTTCCTACATCCTTCTTTATCAAATAGACTGGTGAAAATTTTCCCTCATTTCTGTGCACTACATAGCAAATGATAAAATCTGATGAGTCAGTATAGGAAAACTGATTTCTAGTTAAATTGGACAAAATCTGTGGTAACCTGGAGTACTAGTACTTATGATTGACATTTGAAGTAGAAGGTCTTATGAGATTGAACCCTTAATCTGTGGGTCAGTTCTAACTCTGGTTAGTGTCAGAATTGAATTAAATTGTAGGACACCCAGTTGGTGTTATTGAGAATTTCTTCATATGAAAGGAAAATATCATGGGCTAGGTGTCAAAAACTATTGTGAGTAAAGGAGAAAAACAGTATTTTTCCTACATACAAAAAAAATTTTAAAATGCACGAATATTAAGGGATAGTTTGTAGTTTTTTGAGAGGGTCTGCCTGGCTGTGTTCAGGGCTTACTCCTGGCTTTGTGCTCAAGAATCACTCCATATAGTTATCCTGGGACCATATGTAGTACAGCTCTGGTACTATCCTATGTAGTACCTTATCCCTGGTACTATATCTATGGTTCTAATATGTTTTTAAAGGTAGCTTTACTGACCATTAATCTTGAAGTTTTTCTCTTAGGTTTTGCTTTCTATGTTATTAAATAACTTTTTACATATTAAGCGATGACAACCCTCCATTATGTGGATTGGTTATTGAATATAATATTACATGGCACTATTAATTTTAAATCACAGTGTGAAGTCATGGCAGCACGCTTTGTCCCCAGAATAAATTGCCATGTTCTATTCCTGCATATTGAGACTGTAACTGACCTGAGATCTGGACAGGACAGCCCTTGCCCCTGATGATTTTTCTGAGGTTCTGGGAATGGAGATGCTTGATAGGTAGCTTTCAGTGGGCAATCTTGTCCTACATGATTTCTTTCAGTTTGTTATTGCTATTATTTAATCTCTGGAAATCGGTATGATATATCTTGCTAGACAGAAAAAGGGTATGCTCTTAGAGATCTGAAAATAAATGGGTTTGAGGAAATAAAACAGAAAGGGATCATTAGGAAAGCAGTAAGCTATTGAAAAAACGGTGAGCCAGGCACTGTCATACAGACTTGAAACGCCACAGTGGAGGTGGCTCTCTCCTCCCTTAACAAAAATTATGGCTCTCTTCATTCTGAAAGGTCATGGCAATAAGGGAGATGAAGGGTTATTCTTTATGATCTCCAGTAATTTAAAATACTGTAAACAAATAAATCCTGGGACTGAGGAAATGTTTATTAGCCTTCAGAGACTTAGCAAGAGTTTAGGTAATGTATTGATACACACAGAGTGGTTAAAATTAGAAGACAAAGATCAATCCTCTGGAAGTATTGCAATCTTCACAGAACACTAATTGTATTCTCATTATGATAGTACACATCTTGTTAAGAATACAAAGTGATGTATTTCAAATATATACGCTCCATAAATACCAAGGGAAATCAGACCATCTGCAATGTCTGGACACAGTCACAGGGGTTTCTGAAGACTGGGAATGCTGCTGGCAAATTTGGAATAAGGAGCTAGCACAGGGCAGGGCTTATTAGGTTTTCTAGTATAATGGCTACTTCATTTTGTTGGCTTCTGTTTTAATTTTGATTTTTGTCACACCTGGTGGTGTTCAGCGGATCATACGGGAAGCGGAGATGGAACCCCACTCAGCTGCACCAAAGCAAGACCTCTACCCTCTGGACCATGCTTCAGCCCCTTTAATAGACACTTTTTGACATGAATTCTTTGAAAAACACCTTAACCTTCACCTTCTTCATGTGGAAAGATACTTTCTCTTCGTTTGTAAGAGTAAAATTAGTTCTCATTTAACATTACTGACTAGTTCTTAAAAACTACCACTTGAAGCAAAATCCGTTCTTTCATTGGTACTTGGAGTAAACCATCAGGAGACATGTGAACAATGCATAGACTCCATACAGACTGTGGTTCCTAAGGCTGGGAATTGATTTCCATTTTTCATTATTATTTAAACAAAATTGAAAATCACTCACAAAATTGACATTGATAACAATCTTACTTCTTTGAAATTATTATACACAGTATTTTTCCTTTAATGTATTCATTGTAAACTTGCTCCTGAGCATATGTGGAAAAACTTATAGAACACTGGAAAACTTTTGGTATGCTAATAGTTAATAAGGAAGTGTTGATTTTTGGCCTACACACTGCTGTCCTCGGGGCTTATTCTTAGCTCTATGCTCAGGGATCTCTCCTGACAGGGCTTGAGGGACCTTATGGAGTATAGGGTATTAAACATCTGTCAGCTGCCTGAAAGGTAAGTGCCCTACCCATTATACTATCTCTCTGGCCCCAGAACTGGGAATTTTGATGGGGTCAGGGCTCAAGTTAGATATATTCAAATGTCAAATGTTAGAAATTTCTCCAGTATATTGAAATGACCACTTTTGTATATGGGTCATTATCCAGTTGTGCCCCAAAAGCCTCAAAAGCCCCAAAAGCCTCTATCCCTCTCGGAAAGACTGGCAAGCTACCGAGAATATTCCGCCCGCATGGAAGAGCCTGGCAAGCTTTCCGTTGTGTATTCGATATGCCAAAACCAGTAACTACAACTGGTCTCATTCACCTGACCCTGAAGGCTTCACCGACATGGCAGCACTGAGAAGGATGAGAAAGGAGAGGCTGACAAAATCTCAAGGCCGAACTAGGCTGCCACAACGAAGGAAGACAAAAATGATCGTCTGTACTTTCAATGCAGTACAATAGCATCAGATGCATCCATCGAGGACCTGATGGTACAAGCGCAAATGATCAAGTACTACATCATTGGTCTGACCGAGACAAGAAGGCACGAATCACACCATGCCGTTTTCGACACTGGAGAAGAATTTTTCCTCGGAAAAAAGAGGTGTTGAAGGCGTCGGTGTCCTTGTCAACACAAACTTGGCCAAGAGCATTGATTTATTCGAATGCCTAACAACCCGAATCGGACGTTTACATTTGAATAGATGTGGCTCACTGCCAGCAGTTTCTATCTTCGTTGTCTACGCAACAACATCTCATTATGATGAAAGAGAAATCGAGAAGTTCTACATGGAGCTGGAGAAGTTCTATAAAGAAGACCACACCTTCTCCAAGATCATTGTGGGTGATTTTAATGCCAAGATAGGACCGAGAAGATCAGCTGAAGAACTTCACATCGGGACCCATGGCCTAGAATGGAAAGAACAGGGTGAGAGACTGTCTGAGTTCATCATGTCTACCAGGACCATCCATGGTAACTCACAGTTCCAGAAGGCAGAATTTAAACGTTGGACATGGGAGTCTCCCGGTGGACAATTCCACAAAGAAATAGACCACATCATATTCAATCGACAGTTTTGCCTGACCGATGTCGCTGTTGTCCCAAAATTTCGAACGGGATCAGACCACTGTCTCCTTCGTGCAAAATTCTACTTCACAGAGCGGGGAGAAAGGGCTGCAAAGTTCAAAAAGAGAACTCCCAGAATGACCACCAACTGGGAACTCTTTGGTACTATTGCGGCAACATGGGAAGATGCCATTGTTGACAACATTGACGAGGAATACGATCGACTGGTTCAGCACCTCCATGAATGTGCGAGGAACGCCAAGAGAGAGATAGCCACAAAATAACGCCTGTCTTCAAAAACTCTTGAGCTAATTCGCCAGCGTGGTTTGGCGCACGCCTCAGGCAACTGCAAGCTAACGTCTGAGCTCGCAAAGCAGTGCAGAGATGTGATCAAGGAAGACCTCAAAGAGAGAAGAGCAGAAGTACTGGTAGATGCGGCAGAAGCTGGGAAAAGTATTCATAATGCCCGCCTGTCCTTCGCCAACTACAAGACCAAGATGACTGCCCTCCAACGTCCTGATGGATCCATCACATCCTCCAGAACGGCAGTGGAGAAGATTATCCATGACTTATACTCAAATCTCTTTGATAGCCATGGCCACTTGCTGACATACCAAATTCCACAGGATGGATATTTCGTTCCCAATGTTCTCCCTTCCGAAATCCAACATGCCATTTCGTCGGTAAAGAAGCAAACAGCACCCGGCCCAGACAAGGTCAGACCTGAACACCTAAAGAACCTGCCGTCAGTACTTGTCGATACATTGGCTCGGCTCTTCACTTGCTACCTGTCTGAATGCAAGGTTCCATCCCAATGGAAAACCAGCAGGACCGTACTACTGTTCAAGAAGGGAGACATCCATGACATTGGCAACTATCGCCCGATCTGCCTATTGTCTGTCATCTACAAGTTGTTCACTCGAATCATCCTAAATAGGATTGGCAGAACACTAGATGAAGGACATCCATGCGAGCAAGCCGGGTTCCGCAAAGGATTCAGCACCATCGACCATATCCACACGATAACCAAGCTCATTAAGGTTTCTCGGGAGTTCAAGATGCCGCTCTGTTTAACGTTCATTGATTTAAAGAAGGCCTTTGATTCTATTGAGACGGAAGCGGTTACTGAAGCCCTAGCCAATCAAGGCATTCAAGCCCAATACATCAAGATCCTCCGTGAGCTGTATTGCGGATTCACTACCAGGATCTCACCATTCTACAAAGAAGTGATCGTTGATGTCAATAGAGGGGTTCAGCAGGGTGATACCATTTCAGTGCCACCCTCAAGAACATCATGCGACAACTGGAATGGGAAGGAATGGGAGTGAAGATAGATGGTCGGCAGCTACACCACCTCCGCTTTGCTGATGACATTGTTTTAATAACACCAAACATCAGCCAAGCGGCACAAATGCTGGCCGACTTTGACTGTGAGTGTGGAAAGGTAGGACTACAGTAGCTGAATCTTATGAAGACAATGTTTATGAGAAACAGCCTCGTTCCTGATGCCCCCTTTACTCTAAATGGAATAACCATCTCCGAACGCAACAGCTATGTGTACCTAGGTTGAGAAGTCAACATAACAAATGACCTGGCACCCGAGCTGCGCAGGAGGAAGAGAGCGGCTTGGAATGCCTTCAAGAACGTCGAAGAAATAGCTAAGAGGACGAAGAACCTCCGGCTCCGGGCACATCTCTTTGATTCCACTGTTCTTCCTGCATTAACATATGCCTCAGAGACCTGGGCCCTATGCAAACAGGATGAGAATGCTATTCAGGTCTCCCAAAGAAGAAAAGAAAGAGCAATGCTTGGAATATCACGTTTCACTCAAATGAGAGAAAGAATCCGGAGTTCCGACATCTGTTGACGATCAAGAATCAGGGACGCTGTCTCGTTTGCCAATGTGTCAAAAATCAGATGGACTGGTCATGTAATGAAATTTAAAGACGACCGCTGGACTAGAGCTGTTACTGACTGGATTCCACAGGGTGTCAAAAGACCGTGTGGCCGCCCACCTACCAGATGGTCAGACTTCTTCGTCAAGATCATGAACGATCGGTTTGAGGCTCTTCATGTTCCCAGAGCGAACAGATGCCATTGGACACGCGACAGGGACAAATGGAGACATTACTGGTGCCCGCTCGAGCAAATCGACGACTAACGGGAAGTTAAGTGATTAAGTGATCCAGTTGTGGCAAGTGGAAACCACAAAATTAATGATTATTTCAAGAAAGGGAAATTTTGTGCTTATTCCATGTTTTTTTTTTCATGGTAGGTTCTTTTATTTAAAAAAATTTTTTTATTAGTGAAGCACCATGAGGTACAGTTGTGCTTGGGTTTCGATTATACAATGATCAAATACCCATCCCTCCACCAGTGTCCATTTTCCACCACCATAGATCCCAGTATCCCTCCATGGTAGATTCTTAAGTCAGTTATAGAGTTTATGTCTGGAGTTATCTTCGGAATTTTTTTTTTATGTGCAGCAGTTCTCTGCCTTAGTTGTAGAATAAAGTGCCTAAGTACATGGGTTTTCTAATTGTGTATCCAGACTCTGAGACTTTGATTGCTTTTCAGATATAGAAAATCAACTCTTATAATGTGGCCTATGTGGCCTGAGTCGTTTAACTACTGTATTCTGATTATCGTGTGGGGGAAAATTAGTAACAAGATAGCTTACTGGTTTTTGTAGGAAAAATTTTGTCTAGGCCTCATGAATTTGATTGGTTATAGGACCTCACCTGGGAAATAAGAAATGAGTCAGTGGTAGCTCTGAAACTTTGTAACAGAATGAACTGTAAGTTGTTGTTATGTGACCAAGTATCTAAGTTAATAACTTTGGGGAGTCCCAACAATTTGCATTTCTAACCTGTATATTGTTATGGGACCTCATTTTGAAAACCATGGAGGAACATGCTATTTTGGATTTCTTCACACATACATTCTATGAGAGTAATAGGGAAAAATAAGCTCTGTCATTTTTCTGGTAGAAGAGAAATTCTGCAAAAGCCATTTAATCTGCCTGGAGGATATTTGTGTGCAGGGAATTTCTGAGTGATGTTTAAGGTTGTCATCTAATGGCAGTTTTTGTGTCTGTTTATATATGTCAGGTACGCATAAATTTGAGCTGAACTTTAGAAAGTTTGTCTATGTGCAAGTTATTTAGAAGAAATATTCACCTGAATAAAGTTATAGGTAAGAAATTATTGAGACTCAAGTTCCCATAATTGAGCTAACATTTTCTTTTGCAATACAAAATAGTGCATTTTTAAATTTATATTTGCGTATAAAAATTTAATCCAAATTCCTATTTTATGAAAAATGAACTCAGTATTTCGGTTAATATTTCTATAGGCTAGAAAATAAAGTGATACAATTTTATGTCAATGTTTAGGGGACTGATAGATTTATTTTAAGTAATTCCATAATTAGTTATAAATGAAGGATTTTCTATCTTACTGCCTGTTACTACTGAGGATATTTAAATAACTATATGGTTTAGGAAGAACTTATATGCAATATCCTTTTAGCCAATTTCATAATGTAAACTATTGTTGATGTCTTTTATAATTAATTTGGTGACTTCCAATGTAATAATAAAAACTTTATATCAAAACAAACACATCAAGGATTTAGTCCCAGTACTGCCTATTTTTTTTATTATAACCACCTTTCTACATATTGACACTGAAACCTGAGAAAATGAAATAAATGTAAAATTATAAAATTTCCCTGACCACACTGATCATGCGTGATATATAAAATGAGTTCACTAATTGTAGCTTTGATAATGTATAGCATTTTGAGGAGCTACTTTTTTAAAAATGGTATATTAAGACAGCATTTTCTTATATAAACAATGCATAAGCTTACGGAGTGTTCTTTGTTTCAGAATTTGAATCACGGGTCTGATCTTAAGATAGAATAAACTGTATGTTGTTGAACTTGAAGTAAAATAACCTATTTTTTATCTTTTTTTATTTTTCTTTTAAGGGGATTTGGGTCACACCCAGCTCTCTCTGGATTTACTTGTGGTTCTGTGCTCAGGGATCACTTTTGGTGGAGCTTAAGGGCATCAAATGGGAATCAGCTACATGTGAGGAAAATGTCCAAATCCTTAAAGAATATTACCTCTTCAGAACAAATAATCCATCACTTTTTCCTTCCTTTATTTTTCAACTAATTAATGCTTTTTCATTATTTGTTAAATTTTGTCTTGAAGACACAGAAAAATATTAAAACTCCATTTGCTAAATGTTATTGTTGAAAAATGTCCTATGAATCCAGAAGAAGGAATAATGCATTCTACTTACTTATCAAGAAATGCCTCAAGAGAAAAGTTTTAAATGTTTCAAGAATTGTCTCCACAGTATAAAAGGTGTTTTCCAGGTGACCAAAGTCAGGATAAGGAAAAGAACTTTCCAAGTTACAAATGCTTTAAAAGATACTAAAGCAGATGCCATTGAATGAGCAGTTTGGAAAAAAAAAACAATGCAACAACTAAGTTAGTGTGTGCTTAGGGTGGGGGAATTGGAGTACACAAATGAGAAATGATGTTAGATATCCAGGTACCAATATATGCAGGGGTTTTATGTCAGTCATGCAGAGTTCAAACTCTGTCTCTGGAACAGTAGTAGAGATGCTGAAGAGTTTTAAAACTGAAACTGACATTATTTGATGTGCATTTTACATTTAGTTACAAAAAATAACAATCTAATTCATGTGCTCAAAATGCAATTAACTAAGTTTATGATTCCTTAAATTCTTTAAAGAGACATCTTCAACAAAAATTGTTTTACTAAGTTAAATAAAGTAACTTTGCTAAAATAAAATAAGGCCCCCATTACCATGCCAACAGACTCCACACCAGGCTGTTTCCACTGGTGCACCGCATAGGGGGGTGATGAGAGCCCTGCCCACTCCAGTGGACCTAGCCCTGGCAGCCGACCTCCACTACCCAACCGCTGCCACACTCCAGGCTGCTGCTTTCCACATGCTGGGACCGAGACTCACAAATGAGGGAACATATTCCTGAACACATCTTAAGACACTCCCTACCTATTTTCCATAATTTCCACACCATATTTGACAGTAGGCAACAAACCATAGAGGAAATATATATATATATATATATATATATATATATATATATATATATCACTGCCACTGTCCTCCTGTTGTTCATTGATTTGCTTGAGCAGGGCCCAGTAACATCTCCATCGTGAGACTTGTTACTGTGTTTGGCATATCGAATACGTCATGGGTAGCTTGCCAGGCTTTGCCGTACGGGCGAGATACTCTCGGTAGCTTGCTGGGCTCTCAGAGAGGGTCGAAGGAATCAAACTCGGGTCGGCCATATTGGCTGCATGCAAGGCAAACACCCTACCTGCTGTGCTACCGCTCCAGCCCATATATATATATCTTTGGGAGAACCTGGCAAGCTACTGAGAGTATTCTGCTCACATGGGTATGGTAGAGCCTGGCAAACTACCTGTGGCATATTCGATATGCCAAAAACAGTGATAATAATGGGTCTCATTCCTCTGACCCTGAAAGAGCCTCCAATATGGCAGCATTGGGAAAGATGAGTAAGGAGAAGCTGCCGAAATCTCAGGGCTGGGATGAATGGAGGCATTACTGGCTCCCACTCGAGTAAATCAATGAATAGCAGGATGACAGTGATACAGTCAAAATACCAATAGTTAAGGCTCTTTTATGATGTTAAATGATATCTATATTAATTCAATGACATTAACTTTCTAAGTGCACTCTGTGTCATACATCTTCTGAAAAGAAAACAAATCAACTGTCAATTATGGTGTTCAATACTGTGAAATCCTTTTGAAATTGAAGCTTTTTTATTTTTATAAAAGAGCTTATTTACAGCCCCTCCTTATTGCTCACTCAAAACCATAATCATCCTTTAAGACATCAGATTTGATATTATGGAAGATTATGGTGTTGTAAACAAAATATTATAATTTTGAGTAAAGAAGAATGAGGAACAGATGAAGTCTTAAAATGCAGATTTTATTTTTTGCAAGTATCTTTGATTTTAAAATATTCAGAGAAAAATACAAAATTTTGTGGCTCAAAGATGCTATGTAAGCAGAAATATTTAATTGAATTTTTGTTTTTCAGTAGGCCTATAAAACCATTAAATATGTGAATCTGTAAAAGTAAAAATAACAGTATATTTGTAGTACCAATTTTCATTTATGAAAATGTCTTTTGTAATTTTATTATGAACAAACTTAGAAATCCTTTAACCTCTACTTAAATTTGTATTAGTAAATACATGAAGAATACAATATAAAATGTATTAAGAGGAAATTTAAAAATATGAGAAAAATTGTTTATCTGTTTTTGAATTGATCTGGAATCGAATAATTTAACAATGTTTTTAGAAAAAACTATTTTTAAACACTGATATTTTGTAGCACTGAGGTGTGCTTTGTGGATGCTTTTCCATCCCTTTCTACTTGAAACCACAGGTCTCTGAGGTCTATTTTAACTTGAGAATGGGATGCTACATTATTTTGATGTAGTGAGAGAGATAATCCGCCACATCCTCTTTACAGGAAATTACTTTCAATGCTTTCTGCAAGTTGAGGCATATCAGCATCCTGAATATTTTAGAACAACTCCACCGGCAAAAAAAATGAGAGATGATATGATCAAATTTTTATTGTGTCTTCAGATAACTTTAGTTTTACAGTCAGTGGGAAATATTATGACCATCAGTGTGAATTTCTTTCTTTTATATTGAAGCTATTGACAGTGAATTAAAGTGTTTATCCAATAATGTCATGTTCTGTAATAAAGTCAGGTAATATGAATTAGGTTGTTTAATACTCAGCTATTTTTTACTAAAGTATGATAGCGTATTTTCAGAGATATTTTAGTTATATTTATAAGATGACATGTATAATCTAGCATTTTATTAATGTGTTTGTTTTGGGGACTATAGCAGCAGTTCTCAAGACCTATTTCTGACTGTATACTTGGAAGAGATCCCCATGAGTGAATATTCAGGGACTCATATGCTGTACCACGAATTGAACTGAGATCAGTGGCAAACAAGACAAGTATCTTGATACTTATACTAACTACTTTTAGTATTTATTTTTTTATGTTTGTTTGGGGTCCACATCTGTAGGTGCTTATGGGGTTACTCCTGGCTCTACTCAGGAATACTCTTGAGACCATACGGGATTCTGGGACTCAAACCTGGGTACGCCACATGCAAGGCAAATGCCCTACCCGCTGAACTATCACTCTAGTCCCTAGCTCTTAGCATTTAAAATTTTTCTTTTGGTTTCACAGAACCACAGGGTAATACTTACTAACATTAAATGAAAATGATGTACAAATGTAGCCCGGGTGAATTATGGAGACAGAAGGCAAAAGTTCAAGATCTATATTGCTACTTAATAGAAGATGAGTTTGGACCTATTTTATAGTTCTTTTACATATTTTATTTATCTTTGAAAGTGAAATTATAATAATCAAATTTATAGAGCTATTTCTGAGAGCACAAATGGGTCATTTATGTGAATTGCTCTGTAAACTCTAAAACCCTATATAAATGTAAGATGCTATTATAATAATTGCTTTACTATTATCACAACAATCCCTTTTCTTGAAGCTGTTATCAATGAGGATACTAAATTTTGTACAAAATTTTGTCCAATTTTACCCATTTAGAAAATTTAGTTTTGCAGGATTATGGCTTTAGCTATTAAGGCATCTAGATTCAGGAATCAAAAATTTATTGATACCATTGAAAATCTAAATTAGATATTTTATATTAGTATTATATTATCATAGAACAAAATTTGCATTGTTGTTTCTTTCTATGTTACAAATTAACACCAAACTAAATATCTTAAACTTAACATTGAATATCACAACATTTCTTTGGCTCAGGAATATTATGGGGGGACTTTGTTGGTATAGTTATGTCTCTGGGTCTCTTGATACCAGGTTGCAGTATTGCTGCTGAGTGGGGCAGTGGTCTAATCTTAAGGTTCCAGTTGAAGGGGACTGATACTATTTCTAAATCATCTTATATGATTATTGTCAGGTCTCAGTCTCAGTAAACAAGTCTCTTAGATGAGGGACATGAAGAGGGAGAGGAAGAAGAGGAGATAGAGGGAGAGGAAGAGAAAGGGAGCCAGAAAGGTAAAGAGAGAGTGAAAGGGAGAGAGAGATCCTACTCAATATAGAAGTCAGTGGCTTTATAACATTTTCTTAGCAATGAGTTCATCACTTTTACCTTATCATTCAGCCTGTGCTCAAGGGGATTACCCCGGGCACCAAAAAGTAGATTTTATTAGAAATCACATAAATGGTTCACTACCATGTTTTGTTCTCTGGAACTCAATCTCATATCCTTACCCCTACTTCCCAACCACCATAGCCCTGAACATACAAAAGAAAATTCTTCTTTCCCAAATCCCTCTATTATTTTATTATAACATTGACTCTAAGTTTCGTATCTGACAATTTTAATCAAGAACAGACATAAATGATCCTACTCCGTGTAGCTCCTTCAGTATATCCCAGTCCCCCACTCGAGTTCCTCTGATCTACACGTGTGAAACAAACTGACCAGTTGTTTACCTCTCCGAGTGTTCAACTACCACTAGTATATTATAGTCGAGTAGGCATAGTATTATTGTAGATATTTTTACTCAGGACGGATGAAAAAGTAAACAAACAACAACAAAAAAGGAGCCTCAGAGGAGTCTGCAGGCCAGTTTTCCTAAAGTGGGTGAAACTATTTCCTCAGGGTACTGAAGTAAACCAAAGAGACAGTAGTTGCTTGAGAAGTAATAGAACAAAGACATCTGGTAGCCTGTGACCTAGACCACCGCCATACTGAAATCTGACCAGGCACACTTGGAAATTCCTCTTTCCAGTTCTCAAAGTCTGAGAATAGTTCTCCATGCCTCCAAGCTTCGCTTTCTGAGTTCTTGTTTTGCATGCTGAATTAGATTTAACTCCTTGTAAGAGACTGTATATGTGTGTGTGTGTATACAGAGCAGCTTTCACAGTTGGCTTCCCTCTATATTCTTTCTTGGGACTCACTTATCAGCCCAATACTTTACCCTAGGCTCTTCAGGATAACCCTTATCCTTTAGGGTCCACTGCTGCATAGCTGAAGGACACTGCATTTTTAGCATGAGGACAGTGCTCTGGGATCTTTAGTATTTTGGTGCCAGTGATGCTCTCTAACTGTGTACATTAACCATGTTGTAACCACATTACCTAAACTGTACTAATAACTATTGTGGGTCTCATTCTGTGCAGTATAGGCAGTGGACAAGTGCTCGTGGTGTAGGAGATCGAACTCAAGGCCATACACATGCACGGAATATACTCTACCCCTTGAGCTACATTTCTGACTAGGGGAAATTTCCTTTAAAATTCATAAAAGTATTGTAGTTTGGGAGCCAGTGAAAAAGCGCAGCAGCTAGGGTGCTTTCCTTGCACACAGCTAATCCAGAATCAACCCTTGTATTTTACCCTGAAGCCTGCCAGGAGTAATTCCTTACTTAGTACAGAGCTAGGAATAGGCCCTGAGCACCACTGGGTGTGCACCTAAAAAGCACAAAAAAGAAGTACTGTTTATTTGGCTGAAGAGAGTTGTATTGCAGATAGGTGATCTTCAATTTGTTTTTATGCATTTACACAAAGTAAAAGTTATCAACATTAAAACTATGTTATTTAATGTTTCTCATATAGAAGCTATAACCATATGGAAAAACAGAGGAGGGAATTACAAAAACATTAAAATAGTGACTACTCCTTGGAAGAGGAAAAGTGATTTAGAAATAAATACAGGAAGACCCTTAGATTGTCTTTATTTTGTAAATATTGTATCGGATGTTGGATTTGCTGCTTGTTTTATAGTTTTCTTAAGATATATACACACAAGAGTTGCTTTGCAGATTGGTGATCTTTAACTTACTTTTATGCACTTAAATGAAGTAAACGTTACTAACACTAAACAATGTTATTTAGTGTTTCTCATATAGAAGCTATAACTATATGGAAAAGAGAGGAGAGAATAGCAAATTTCTTTGCTGGCTTTCATGACTTAATGAAAGAATAATCACTTAAATGTAGTAGAATGGTGGTTTCAAAAAGAAAAAAAGTAATGGTATTTTGAAATTGAGAGTAGAAAGATTGTTGAAGGGTGAAATTGTTGTCATTAAAAGTTTGAGTTCTGGGTTGGAGAGATAGTACAGTGTATAGGGTGCTTGGGTGGAGGAGACCCAGTCCCATTCTGAGCAGGCTTGGAGATCTACGCCCCAGGTCCCGCGTACCTGGGTTCCTCTGCCAGTTGCTTCATGTGTGAGACTCGTCCGAACGTGTGGAGAGTGGTCTTAAGCATGGCTGTGGCTGGAACCGGAGGTCTTCAGCTGCCGGGGCTCTGCTCAGGGTGGGGAGGGAAACTCAACCCACCCTCCTCCAAGGGGCCCTGGTGAGGACAGCCAGGCACAGAGGCAGGACACTGCCTATATAACCTCATGCATGAAGGAACTGGCAGAGGAACCCAGGTGTACAGGACACGGGGCATAGATCTCCAAGCCTGCTCGTATTGGGACTGGGCCTCCTTCATCCAGATTCCCCATCTTCCAGTATGTAGGCTTTACACCCACCAACTGCCCCCAGCTCCATGTAATCCCATCAACGGCCAAGACCCTGTCCTCACAGGGGTCCCTTGGAGGGGGGTGGGTTGAGTTTCCCTCCTCGCCTGGAGCAGAGCTCCTACAGCTGAAGACCTCTGGTTCCAGCCACAGCCATGCTTAAGACCACTCTTCACACGTTCGGATGAGCCTCACGCATGAAAAAACCGGCAGAAGAACCCAGGTGTGTGGGAACTGGGGCTTAGTTCTCCGTCTTATTATCTAGTTCTTACTCTGGAGAACCTGCCAGGCTGCCAAAAGTATCCTGCCCACATGGCAGAGTCTGGCAAACTCCTCGTGGTGTACTCAATATGCCAAGAACGAGTAGCAATGATGGGTCTCATTCTTCTGACCCTGAAAGAGCCTCGAATGTGGCACTTCTTAAAATCTCAGGGCTAGGAAGAAGGAGACCTTACTGGTGCCTGCTTGAGGAAATTGATGAACAACAGGATGACAGTGATACAGTGATAGGGTGCTTGCCTTCCATGTAGTTGAACTAGGATGGATTCCCAGCATCCCATCTGGTCCCCTGAGACTACCAGGAGTGAATTCTAACTGCAGAGCCAGGAGTAAACCCTTATCACAACTACATGCTGCTCCAACACACACACACACACACACACACACACACACACACACACACACACACTTGAGTGAGTTGAGTACAAGTGTTAGTTGATTTAACAGTTTACATTTTTTAACTTTTGTAGGTGTGTGTGTGTGTGTGTGTGTGTGTGTGTGTGTGTGTGTGTGTGTTGGGCAACCCAGTGGAACTCAGGGACTAATCTTAATTATGTGCTTGCCGATCACTCCCACTGTTGCTCAGGGGCCTTATATTGTTGAGGATCAAACCTGGCACTCCTCCACGCAAAGCATGGGGCTTAGCCTACTGAGTAGTCTCTCTGGTCCCTGGCATATTTCAAGAGCTATTTATTATTTACTGTTTTTAAATAAAATCCAAATGATTTTCAGAGAAATAAAAACAACTAGCATGTTTATTAGTTATTTAATGTTTTTATATAAAGAAACATATTCTAGGAGAACATAAGCTGCACTATTTCAATTAATCACATCCCAAACATTAAAAACTTTTCATTATCTTCATCTCTTTGCGTTATCTTTCCGCTTTGTGAAGTCAAAGGGAAAATATGAGAAAAGCTTGACAGCAGGAATCAGATATATTTTATAAGAGAATTTTAAGAAAATACCCTTCAAGGGCAAAAGCACTGAATCATTGGTGAACTTATATAAACTCAATAGGGGCAAAAAAGAAATTTGTTTTTACTGGTAAGATAGAGAACTTAATTGGATGGTGTAATATACAGTAAAAGCTATTATTCCAGGTATATGTCACTTATAGATTAAAATCCATCACTCTTCCAGAGACAACTTATTTTTTCTTACTTTCATTTCTAGCTCTACTTCTTGTCTTTTCCCTCTTCTCCAAACACAATTGGGCTCTGCAAGCTTCCAGCTAATTGCTGTATAAGGATATGGTAAGCTCTTCTCTATTCATGCTCATTCTTATGTTCTTGTTGAGCAGAGACTTTTCACTACCTAACTTTTTGATCAGTGAGAAGAGCATGAACAGAGAGAATGTTAGAGGTTGATTAAACATGTGAGAAAATGTTTTTTTTTTTCTGAAGTTATGTTGGAAAGTGATTAACAGTGGTGGGAAAGGAGATTGAATATTGGAATCAGGTGACATACATTGGTGGAGATTCATGGACTCTTTGGTGGTGGTGTACAGTTAATTTGCACATTAATTCTATAACTGTAGCACTGTTCTACCATTGTTCATCAGTTTTCTCAAGAGGGCATCAGTAACGTCTCCCTGGTGAAGCTTGTTGTTACTGTTTTTGGCATATCAAATACGTCACGGGTAGATTACCAAGCTTTGCTGTGTGGGCGGGATACTATGGGAACTATGTTACTTAAACTATAATGAAAGTGAAAAAACTGAAAATATATAAAAATACAATTAAAATTTTTCTTGAGAACTGCTTTATCACCAGTGCCGGCACATAGATATTCCTTAATAAATATTTCTTGAATCATCAGCAAGTGCATATGGTGAACTCATCTGACATGTTTAGGTCCTGAGATCTAACAACCTTGATGGGAGTCATGGAAAAATCTTAAAATTTATATATCAAGTCGAAAACTCATGTAAACATCTTACAGCTTATAAAGTTGTTGTGTCTTGAGTTTCCTTTACTTTGAGGTCAGATTTAAGTTTGAGTTTATGTGTGTGAGTAAGGGTGACATAAAGTAGGGATGGGACCATGAAATGTTAATTCTATGAAGGAGTGGGAGTGAGGAACTAAATCTTGAGACAAGGTTACATTTTTGTGAGACGACAGTAATATCAGTGGAGGGGAATCTTTAGGGATAATGGGTATAGAAGTGATAGTTATTCTGCTATATATACCTCAGAGCTTTATATTCCATAAGAAAACTCAAGATAAAGTAAAATATGAGAAAAAAGATGGGTGGATTTAGAAAGATAAGACAGTGAATTAATGGCCCACCATTTGGAGAGTATCATATATAAAAACCCAAGATACACATTTTTTAAAAAATGTTATCTTCAGAGAATTTTTAGACAAAATGAAAAGTTTTACAATTAGTTTCTTTCAACTAATGTCAGTTTCCTTCATAAATACACTGGTTGATTTTGGTTTTCATGTGTAGGCTTGCTATAGATTTAGACAAAGGTGAGTGAACCCTATTTTACTCTCAGGATACATATTTCAAAATGGTGTATCAGTTCTTAGACAGCTAACTTCCACTTGGCAGCCCTCAAGGTGAATAAGAAACATATCCTTGGCTCTTTGGAACACTAACTCTTTCTGGACATGACATTTCACACCCCACATCCATACATTAATTGCCAGTTTGGGAGCCTGAAGTAGAAATGTATCTCCTAGAAGAGTGGTTACTTCTCACTGTGGGAATAGTTTGCTTAGCTGGTAGAATCACAGAAGAGCAGTGTGAAAAATTTGGGGTAGTCATCTTTACAGGCCTTTCTTAGAGAAGCAAGGAGGGATCTGTATATTATACACAATTTCAGTCCTAGAGTCAGTTCCTGTAAAGATCATTTTAAATTTTCTTCTTTCCTGTGCTCAGGGAAAATAAAAATCATAAAAACCAAGATTATTGTTGGAATGAAGCCATCCCACCTTGATGACAACCCTGCAGTCATTATAGCACCCACCAGTTCTTTTTTGGTGGTGTGTGTGAAGCAAAATAGTTTTATTAAGAGAAAACTTAGAAAGATATGAACAGGAAGAACAAGTGGACCTATGTGTTCAAGAGAACACGGGCTTCTGCAGAGTGGGAAAAGCTAAGGTGAGATGAAAGAAATATGTGTTCAAGAAAGAACATGAGCTTGAAAAGCCAGTCAAGACATGCTCTAATTAGGTGAGTTCACAATATTTTGTCATGACAACATGTAGGCACTGTGACCCACACCTTGCTTATTTGGGGAGTACCTTCAAGACATTTTGAAAACTCACTTTATTTAATTTAGCATTTCACACTAGTGGTTACATATTTGTGTTTGTCCCAAAGTATTCATGCTATATCTTAAGTTTCTTTATGGCTTTCTCTTCTCGAAAAACACTTAACTTGTTTCAAGAATTCCTTTCTGAAGCTTGGTTTGTATACCATCTTCCTCTGTGGTGTGGAATAATAATGACAACAGATGTTGGTTTTGTGGAATAATAATTACAACAGATATTGGTTTTAAGGATTCCATAAGATAATGCTTTTATGGCTTTCACTGGAGCATAGTATACATAAATAATCCTACAAATATGTTATTTTATGTCATCATTATTATTAATGCTACACAGGGTTTATTTTGTTTTGTTCTATATCATAATTATTATTACTGCTACACAGGATTTATTCTGTTTTTTTTTTTTTTGGTTTCTGAGTCACATCCAGCAGTGCTCAAGGTTTACTCCTGACTCTGTGCTTATGGATCACTCCCGATTATTTTGGGAGCTCTATGTGGTGCTGGGGATTGAATCTGGGTCTGCTGTATAGAGGATGGATGCCTTACCCACTGTACTATTACTTCCACATTTGGTTTATTTATTTATTATTATATCCTTAATATAAAACTTTAAAAAAATTTTTTAAAAAAGCAAGATCTTAGTGGAGTAATTTATACTCACAAGCTTTTTTTCATTTGTCTCCCAACTGGTGTTCAGGAGACCCAGTGATGGCATTCTTGTGATTCTTGGCCAGCTGGTCAAAATTCAGTGTGAGGGCCTGAGAATTTGGTGTTTTTCAGCCCTGTGGTGACAGAAGTTATGTAGGACATTCATGTAGTGCTCAGGAGCCTCCAGGGCCATAGCAAGCAATATTCAAGGGACCATGTAGTGCTGGGGATTCAATCAGGGTTTACCACATACTAGGCATATGCCTTAACTCTTCTCTTTCTCTAGCCGTAATTTTTATAAACTTTGAAGACTACATGAAATGGTTAAGATTTTTAATATGTTATTCTAATATAACAATAAAATATTTTTTCAAACTTATAATAAAGGTAAAAGGTAAAGGTCCTCCCGTTGTTCGTCGATTTGCTCGAGCGGGCTCAGTAACGTCTCCATTGGAGACTTTGTTGTTACTGTGTCTGGCATATTGAATATGTCACGGGTAGCTTGCCAGGCTCTGCCGTGCGGGCGAGATACTCTAGGTAGCTTGCCGGGCTCTCCGAGAGGGGCAGAGGAATCGAACTCGGGCCGGCCATGTTGGCTGCATGCAAGGCAAATGCCCTACCGCTGTGCTATAGCTTATAAGTATAAATATTATATATATAAATATAAAGTCCTCACCAGGGTCCCTTGGAGGGGGGCGGGTTGAGTTTCCCTCTCTGTCCCAAGCAGAGCCCCAACAGCTGAAGACCTCTGGGACCCAGCCACGGCCATGCTGAGACCACTCTTCACACGCATGAAGGAATTGGCAGAGGAACCCAGGTGTGCGGGACACGGGGCTGAGATTTCCAAGCCTCCTCGGTTCAGGTCTGGGCCTCCACCACCCAGATCCCCATCTTCCAGAAGCTAGACATCTACACCCACCAACTTCCATGTAACCCCATCAACGGCCAAGATCCAGAGACATACAACCAAGTTCTTGGAAGCTCGTGGCCGCATTTGCAGCGACATGACTACTTATTGTCTATTTCTCGCTCTCAGAGAACCCAGCAGGCTACTGTGAGTATCTTGCCCACATATATGTCTGACTGGGAACACCTGTAAAGGTGATTGGAGGCTGCTCCCAAAACCTCCATCCTTCTCAGAGAGCCTAAAAAGCTACCAAGAGTATCTTGCCTGTATGGCAGAGCCTGGCAAGCTACCTGTGGCGTACTCGATATGCCAAAAACAATAACAAGATGGTCCTCATTCTCCTGACCCTGAAAGAGCCCCAATATGCCATCAGACTACATTAGCACATGACAGGGACGAATGGAGACCTTACTGGCACCCACTCGAGTTAATCGATAAACAACGGGGTGATCGTGATAGTGATAAGTATTACCATGTATGCAAGAATTACTATGAGATTAAGACCATATTTCTCAGATTTCACATATTATTTTTAATTTCCTATGTTTATGTCTAAGAGACATAAACTTTTAGACATTCTTTCTTGTAGACTGCCATTCAGCCATGTCTATCTTCTATGTTAGACATTCTACATCACAGACTATTAGAAGGCTAAGACAAGATACTAATTTTTGTGTGACAAAACTTAAATCCTCAACTATTAGTTCATAGCAGTGTTCTCTAAGCAAAAATTTGGCTACTCTGGAACTTGCTTACTCCTTTGTAAAATAAAGATAACTGTGATGAAAATGTGCACAGCTTTCAGTCTCAGCCAGGGATGCCAGATGTGAAGAAAAGTTAGTCAGGAGCTCCCTTAGTATGATGCATTTAGTGACCAAAAACTGCCTCCTTTATGGAGAGATGAAGAAAGGGGGACCACAACTGATGGTCAGTGGATGTTTAATTCAGAACTGGATAACATACTTATAGAACAACTGAGGGGATTTGAGGTATAGGACTGCATGTAGGTGTGATTGATCATTTACAGAGTTGAAAAGTGTTTCGATGAAGGCAATTCTTTTGGGGAGATTAACTCAAGAAGATGTTCTGTGAAATTTTCGCTCAAGGATGAAAATAATTTATATTGCTTTTTTCTTTCTCTCGCTGCTAGTTTGTATTAAACTATTCAGTTTACTTCTTATTGATATTTACTTAACACAGTAAGAGATATAAATTCCAAAACTTAGTTCTCTGACCTCTGAGGGCTGTTAAAAGCCCACTGGACTTTTACAGTAAATCCCAGACTATGTCCTTAAGAAGGTTAAGCTTTTCCTACCCCATAGGGTCCTATCTCTTAGGTCATAACATCCTGTATCAAGACCGTGCTTTATGATTTTTAGACTGTTCCATATTGAAGCCAGGATAGTTTTGCTGCTTGCCCCAGGTCATCCAGAGATCCCATAGGTAGGACCTAGCTTTTTGGGCTGTTAGGAATTCTGACGACTAAAGTCTGAGTCAAGCAATTATGATGGATACCCAGGAGTGAATATATTTCAAAGTCAATTAACTCCCAAACATTAGGAGTATAGCATTAACCAGTCTTTCAGTGCTTAAGCAAAGAACAATGTTCTATAGTAAAATATGAGAATGTTATAGGGGAAAGAGAAAATTAGTAATTCACTACATATACAGGTCTAGAGTGACCAGAATGTTTGACTTTATAAATAACCAAGCCATAACTGGAGAATTTAGTAGCTAACAGGAAGAGAGATAAAGCACAAAGGAAGGTTTAAGATAAATACAGGGGATTAAGAGTGTTAATAAGAGCACTGTAAGCCACTCAGGAGAGGAAAAGGGGCAATTCACTGATGAAGCCTATAACATTTGGGATTACCCAACAATAGCAATACCTTACAGAATTGGGTCTAATTGATTTGACAAAACATTATTAGGAGATGTGTAAGTTTAAAGCAAATGACTCTTCTAAAGGCCAAATTGCTTCTTGTGGTAAGTATGAAGCAAAGCCTTAGGGTTGAAGCTCTGTCCAAGGTGACACAACCAGCTCTGGCAAACTCAGGTGCATGCCTGGTCTGTTACATCTGTGTTAATCAAAGTGAGCTATGATGATTACTGTATTTGTGAGATACTCCATTAGTAAGGGTTTCATGAAAAAAATAATTTGGGAATAGTATACTTTACAATTTCTTATTCTCTTATTGAATCACAGTCCCCAGTAGCACTGTAGCTCCATCCTCCCATTGTTCATTGATTTGCTAGAGCGGGCACCAGTAATGTCTCCATTTTAAGACTTATTGTTACTGTTTTTGGCATATTGAATACATCACTGGTAGCTTGCCAGGCTCTGCCATGCCGGTGGTATATTCTCGGTAGCTTGCCGGGCTCTCCAAGAGGGGCAGAGAAATCAAACCCAGGTCGGCCACATGCAAGGCAAACGCCCTAACCACTGTGCTATCACTCCAGCCCTACAGTGCCCAATAACTCATTAAAAATCAAGACTTGTTCCTTCAATTCCAAAATACCAGTATAAATATCTTGGAATCTTAATTATGTATGATACTCAGTATTTTATATATAGATGACATTTCTAAATATTGTATATATACAAATCCATGTGTATTGTTTGATATATATATGTATATATATGAGATTATTTTTACAGTTACAGGGATAAAAACCAGATTTTGTATATGGAGGCATATGTTTTGCTTCTGAGCCATTATCAAATGTATTAACTTTATAATATATTGAAATTCCTCAGCAGAACATTTGCGATAGAGAGGGACATGGCCTGAGAGGGATCTGATTAACTTATTGTGATATCAATTTGCGTCAAGTCCTCACAAGGTTGAGATTCAATTATATGGAGAATTCACCTATGAACCTGTTCCATGCAGGGCTAGGATTTTCAAGGGGGGGGGGGGTTCAGTCACAATGATAGAGAAGATGAGGAGAGAAGCATGAATGTGGAACAGATGACTTTTCTTTTGACCTTCATGGGTCTTAACTATCTCTGAGATAGAGGAAGAAAGATGCATGATTGGCAATTTGGGACAGGTGTGGCTTTCAAGAGAAAGCTCTCCTATTCATATATAGTTGGTTTTCACTAAGAGGCATGTTTACTTACCAAGGGTAGATACACAAGTTTAATACACAAGACAATGAAAAAATTTGGCAATGAGTGATTCAAATAAATTGTTTTAGATTAAAAAGAGAGTATGTTTATGACTGGCAAACAAGTATTACTACTATTTAAAAAATAGAAAAATAAAAGAGAAAGTATCAATTAAAAGTCTTTAATAAAGATTTTACTATTTAAAGTTTTTTTTTTTTACTTTTTAAAAAAATTTATTGAATAACCATGAGATAGTTACAAGCTTTCATGTTTGAATTAAAATCACACAATGATCAAACACCCGTCCCCCCACCAGTGCACATTCCCCACCACCAATATAAGAATATACATATAAAAGAGAAAGTATCAATTTAAAAGTCTTTAATAAATATTTTACAATTTATTTTATACATTATGATATGGATTATTCTGGAAATAGTTTTAATGAGCAGTGATATCTCAGGAAGATTATTTACTTGTAAATCACAGAGCTAGTGATTTGGAGTTCCACTACTGAATTCTTGTGTCATGCTTACTTTTTTTTAAACTACAATCTGTAAATATTCTCTTACAAACACAAAATATGCATTAGATTTTTTTAACTTGCTTATAGTTTACAACCAGAATGTAGAATACAGTAAATATTATTGCTTTAGTGTAGGTTATAAATATTCTAAGAGTTGGAAGATTATTATCAACGAGTGTGTCCACCCCTATTGGTCAATAAAATTAATAAAAGTATTATTTAAGCTGAGAGTAATAAAACTCTTAGTATGAACAATCATAAGTTTTTAGATCAAATTAGTGTTTTAGTAAAGCAAGAGAAAATTCACATTCTGGAGCAGTTATTTTTTCAACTGGGCACCATATAATCCCATTGGAAACCCATATTATTCTAAAGGGGTCAACCGGTGAAAATCACATAAATTGGGGTTTATGAGACTAGGGGGTCAACAAATAGGAAAGTGGGTCCACAGGAAGGAAACTAGATTAAAAGAGGGTCACTGTTGGAAAAATGTTTGGGAAACACTGGCCTGGAGGTTAGTATGACAATTCTTTAATGATGTTTTCCTTTAACTTAACCTTTACATATATTTTGTAATATTAAATTACAATGCTTTAAAAATAAAATAGGGGCTAGAGAGAGAGATAATACAAGTGTTAAAATTTACTTAGGAGGCAGTAGGAGGGTGGGAAAGGTGGGGTGTACTAGGGAGATTGGTGGTGGGGAATGTGCACTGATGGAGATATGGGACTTTGATCATTGTGTGACTGTAACTCAAACATGAAAGCTTGTGTATGTATCTGACAGTGATTCAATAAAAAAAAATTTACTTGAACATATCCTATCTGGCACCACATATGTTGCCCAGAATACCACCCAGAATAATCCCTGAGCAATAAACCAAAAGTAGGAGTGGAACACTTCTGGGTATGGCCCCAAACTACTTAATTTAAACAGAAAAACAGTGTATCATACATATGTATGCAACATATATATTTATAAAATATGTTTATATTACTATAATAAAAACTTCTTTTTAGTCACCCTGAGAAACAGACTGTGAATTCTGTCTTTATCGTTCACATTCACAGTGCCATTGCTTAGGTTTTCTTTTATACTATTTCTAAAGAAGTTGTTTTCCATCTGAAATAAGTTGGAAATGTTTGTATTTTTCTAAGAAAATGTTGAAGATATTTCTGCTGATGTGTGTCTCCAGTGAGAAACATTAGATCAAGAACAGTTGTTTAGTGTCTGGAATGGTCTTTGAAAAGATGCACACTGATTATATTAATGGTACAAAAGACATTGTCTTTAAGGAAAATAGCTGAGTAGGTTGCTACACTTCATCATATATTAGTGATAAATAGACTGTTTTAAAGAAAAGAATACATAATTAACTCTATTTCTAATTAAACATTATGGTAGGAAATTCTAGCCATTTAAACACCACTGTCTTTAATGTTTCTAGAAATTTCCCTTATCCCTTGCATAGTTCTCCTTCACCACTATACATTTTCTCGGAACACTGAAATCCCCATTTAAAACTGTATCAGTTTCTTAGGGTGTTATAAGAAAATGTCTAATACAAGGTGATATCAAAATAACAGAATTCGTGACTGGTAATTTTCCTCAGTAGTAGAATATATGCTTTGCATGTATGAGACTGTGAGTTCAATGCCTGGCACACACAGAAATTTATTTCAAAGCCACAGAAATGGATGGTCTCCATTCTATGCACTTAAAATATGAAAATAAGGATGTTGTAGTCAGAACCATGTCTTTCTTGGCTGCTTTAGGAGAGACTCTTCCTTTGCTGCTACTGCTTTATTCCTCTATCTTCTAGGTTTGCTGAATGTTCTTGGTAATCTTGGGATTCTGGATTCATCAATTACAAAGCCATCTCTACGTCTTCACATCACTTTATGTATATATGTCTTTGGATCCAAATTTTCTTTCTTTATGAAACCAGTCATTGACTTGGGATCTAACCTGAGGATCTAATTTTAACTTGATTGCCTCTGTAGAAACTTCTTTTCCAAATAAGGTCACGTTCTGTGAGACTGTAGTTTTCAACTTGAGTCTACTTTGGTAGTGCTATAATTTAATTCATATTGTTGAGGTAATAGGATCACCTTCCTCTGCTCCCCAGGCACAACTGGAGAAAATGCATCACCTGGATTTCCCATTTTGTCCTTCTTTATTCCAATAGAGACTCCTTTGGTATTGTTTTATGAGTTGTTACCTCCCTGTTACTTTAGTTGAGGGATTGTCTATCAATTCTGAATACCCATTGTAATCTCCTCAGGAACTTGTGTCAGTTGGGGACACAATCTGGACACGGAGTTTCAAAATTGTTTCCAGATGATTAAATATGAAATAAGTCCGCGGTAACAAGGATTTAAATATAATATTGAATTTTTAATTATTGACCTGTGCATGGCAGTGCCTGGCAAGCTACCCGTGACATATTCGATATGCCAAACACAGTAACAACAAGTCTCATGATGGAGACGTTACTGGGCCCGCTCGAGCAAATCGATGAACAACGGGAGGACCGTGACCATGTGACCGTGATTGTTTCACTCCGGCCGGCCAAGTGAGTGAGCAAAACAAAGAGCGATAGCACAGCGGTAGGGCATTTGCCTTGCAAGCAGCCAGGCCAAGCCGGGTTTGATTCCTCCACCCCTCTCGGAGAGCTCAGTAAGCTACCGAGAGTATCTCGCCCATGTGGCAAAGCCTGGCAAGCTACCTGTGACATATTCAATATGCCAAACACAGTAACAACAAGTCTCAAAATGGAGACATTATTGGGCCCACTGGAGCAAATTGATGAACAACAGGAGGACAGTGTTTGTTTTGTTATATTGTTTCAACACTTTTCTCAGAGAAAACTATTTCCTCTCAGTGATTTCCATCTTATATTCTAGTCTTATGAAGTGCTTTAGCATATGAACACAAGTGAAGACCCTTAGATTGATAACTCAGAACGAAAAGATAATCAAAAAAGATGATCAAGAAGGATCATGTCAGATATGGGGGGAAATGTTTAAGCTATAGTGACAAGGAGACCAAAGCCAGTGAATCATGTGTCTGTTGATGTTAGAAGTCAGCATCTTAGAGACCAAAAAAAGGACACATCAAATTAGGCCTTGGTGACTGATAAATATGTCAAAGATGAACAGACCTGAGTCTTATGCCCTTGCAATGAGAGAGGAAAATGCAAAGGAGGTTCCCTTTATGTTACCTGAAAATTGAAGAAGGTTCTTATTTGGGGGAGAGGAATTTGGGTCACACCCAGAGATTTTCTTTGCTTTCTATTGACTCTGTACCAGTTTCACTCCTGAAGGTACTAAGGGGATCATAGGTGGTACCATGGAGCAAACTGGGATAAATTTGATGTGAGGTAAGTATCTTAATCAATGTACTATCTTTCTAGCCTGAGAAGGTTATTATTTTCTTAAGTAACTATATTTTAAATGTATCATGACTTAGAAAATAAGAACATTAAAACAATAATTTGAAAATAAGTATATTATATATGAGGAATTTACTGGATTACAATCTCTTTTTCCCGTCAGTTGTCTCCATTTATTTTTATTTGAATGTGAACATGTATATAAGTGTATGTGAAAACACTCAAAAGCTATTATTGACCATAATCCAAACTCCTTAACTTTGCTTCTTTACTGTGGACAAAGAGATAATATGTTGGGACAAATAATACCATTATTTTGAAATATTTGCCCAAGGCCATGAGGATTCTGTACTTAAAAATGTTTTAGGTGAAGGCTGTTATAAGAATACAGGTTCAAAAATAAGATAAAATTTGTCTCTGAACAATTGCTGAAGTATAACTTTACTTGATTGATGATCTGGTTAAGATTGTCTAATATTTGTTTTTCATTTCTAACCCGTAGTACAAAATGTTTATTTCAAACCTTATCATGGTTCCAAAAATTGTTAGGTTATATAAAAGTATGTTATTTAAATTTGCTCCCGCTTATTGTATTATGAAGTTAGTTTTATTGTGAATTATTTTTAAAATAATTGCATAAAAGAAGTAGGTTTAATAGAAGTATCTTGACTGGATTTGGGGTGAAGTAAGAGGAGAGTATGCAAGTTATCAAAAGAGGCATATTAATAAAATGTTGGAAAACCTGCAAAGGAT
The DNA here is from genome assembly GCF_029834395.1 of Sorex fumeus. Lineage (NCBI taxonomy): Eukaryota > Metazoa > Chordata > Mammalia > Eulipotyphla > Soricidae > Sorex > Sorex fumeus. The sequence continues at coordinate 66,208,155 of NW_026606065.1, read as the reverse complement.
TATATACTCTAGAGAGATATAACCATCTTTTGGACAGTTTAGTCTTTAAAGTCATTTTATTTTTAAGTTTAAATGGAGATCTATGAGAAATGCTGTTTTGAATTCCAGAATTCAAATACAACCTTTCATATTGTTAATCTTTATTGAAGTATAAAGATATGGGAATAAAGAAAAAATTATTTCATCTTACATTTGTCCCTATGTACTTTTATTTCTTTTTAACTCACCTGCCTTTTATGGATACTCCTATGAACTAGATATTATAGAGAACACAAAATAACGAAAGTAATCCTTAATATAGAAGTTTGGAGTATATACGAAGTGACTATGTAAAACATTATGTTTAGGAAAATACTGCAGAGAGAGCATGTTATTTCTTTTAAAAATGTTAACTCTACATAATGAGGAATTTACATTTCTTATTTCCATGGCACTAAAGACAGTGTTTAATGCATTGTATGCATTTAATAATATATCTGAAAGAAATTAAAATGAAAATTATAGATATTCAGAAAAATGAATTATTTGAACTGGAACAAACTGGAAATTTTTCTAAAAGAAATCTGGAATTATGTAAAATTAAAGTAAGCATAGAGAATGTATAGGAGTTGTACAAAAATGGGAATGCAATGTACATGATTATAAATGTATGTGGGCAGGTATGTAATGATATGTTTATTTTGAAATACGATAACCAAGCTCAGTGAGATTTCTCGGGATTTCAAGATGCCACTTGGTCTAACGTTCATTGATTTAAAGAAGGCCTTTGATTCTGTTGAGACGGAAGTGGTCATCAAGGTCCTAGCCAAACAGTGTGTTCAAACTCAATACATCAGGATCCTCCGTGAACTCTATTACAAATTCACTACCAGGGTCTCACCATTCTACAAGGAAGTGATTATCTATGCCAAGAGAGGGGTTCGGCAGGGTGATACCATTTTACTAAATCTCTTCAGTGCCACCCTCGAGAACCTCATGTGACGACTGAAATGGAAAAGAATGGGAGTGAAGATAGATTTTTGGCAACTACACCACCTCCACTTCGCTGATGACATCATTCTAATAACACCAAACATCAGCCAAGTGGCACAAATGCTGGCTGACTTCGACCGTGAGTGTGGAAAGGTCAGACTACAGCTAAATCTCATGAAGACAATGTTTATGAGAAATGGTCTCATTCTTGATATTCCATTCACTCTCAACGTGACGAACATCTCTGACTGCAACAATTATATGTACCTAGGTCGAGAAGTCAGCATGACTAATGACCTGGCACCTGAGTTGCGCAGGAGGAAGAGAGCAGCTTGGAACGCCTTCAAGAGCATACAAGAAATAGCTAAGAGTATGAAGAACCTTTGGCTCTGGGCACATCTCTTTGATTCCACTGTTCTTCTCCATTAACATACGCCTCAGAGACCTGGACCCTTCACGAACAGGATGAGAACACTTTTCAGGTCTCCAAAAGAATAATTGAAAAAGCTATGCTTGGAGTATCACGCTTCATTCAAATGAGAGGAAGAATCCGGAGTTCTGACCTCCATCAATGATCAAGAGTCAGGGATGCTGTCTTGTTTGCCAAGGCATCGAAAATCAGATAGGCTGGACACGTAATAAAATTTGAAGATGACCACTGGACTAAAGCAATTATCGACTGGATTCCACTGGACGTCAAAAGATCGTGTGGCTGCCCACCTATGAGATGATTAGACTTCTTTATCAAGACCCTGAATGATCGGTTAGAGTCTCTTTGTGTTCCCAGAACAAGCAGACGCCATTGGGCTATACTGGCACGCGACAGGGACAAATGAAGACAATGCTGGCGCCCGCTTGAGCAAGTTGATGAGTAACGGGATGTCAAGAGATCAAGTGATCAAGATATTGAAACACACAGATGTTGAGAAAATGAACATGATGGTTATGGCTTGTAGATAATGACCAGATATCGGTAGAAGATTCTTTTGGGATTCAAATAGAAAATAAAACTTAACAGGTTGGATGAAACCAAACTAGTGGCAAGCCTTGATTTTTCTTTTCAAAATTGAATTTTATTCTAAAATTAATGCTGAACCCAGTCCCCATATATATTTGCATTATGCTTATACATATTCATTGTATCACTGTCATCCTGCTGTTCATTGATTTCCTTGAGCAGGCACCAGTAACGTCTTCCTAGCCCTGAGATTTTAGAAAGTGCCACATTCGAGGCTCTATCAGGGTCGGGAGAATGAGAACCATCATTGTTACTGGTTTTTGGCATATCGAATATACCACGGGGAGTTTTCCAGACTTTGTGGTGCGAGTAGGATACTTTCAGTAGCCTGCCAAGTTCTCCAGATTAAGAACTAGATAATAAGATGTCACTTCTGGGAGCTGGGTTTTATAGTCTCTGTGTCTTGGCCATTGATGGGATTACACGGTGCCAGGGACAGTTGGTGGGTGTAATGCCTACATACTGGAAGGTGGGAGATCTGGGTGGAGGAGGCCCAGTCCCGATCGAAGCAGGCTTGGAGATCTAAGCCCTGGGTCCTGCATGCCTGGGTTCCTCTGCCAGTTCCTTCATGCGTGAGGTTCATCCAAACGTGTGGAGAGCGGTCTTAAGCATGGCTGTGGCTGGAACTAGAGGTCTTCAGCTGCTGGGGCTCTGCTCGAGGCTGGGATGGAAACTCAGCCCGTCCTCCTCCAAGGGGCCCCGGTGAGGACAGCCAGGCACGGAGACAGGAGACTCTATGCTGTTCTCTTCAGGGAACTGGGTTTTATAGTCTCTGGGTCTTGGCCCATGATGAGATTACACAGCGACGGTGGGCAGTTGGTGGGTGTAACGCCTACATACTGGAAGATGGAAGATTCTTAACGGTGGTTAAATAATTACATAAAAATATTTAACCACTGTTCTTATCATCAAATAGTTTATAAGATTACTCTGAAATCCAGTTGTAGACTTACTGACTAATTAGGCCAGATTTTGCATGAAGCTGGTAGCATATAGTAACACTAGGTCAGGTGATGCAGAGGAAGTAAACAAAAATGGAGAAATAAATCAGCACAGTTTAATAGCTAGAAAAATGTGAAAAAATGATCAGAAGAAACAAAATATCTAACCGATTTTTAATCTTTGAGTATCAGGTAAAAAGTGGTTTAATTATTTATCTCCTTCATTATTTCTTTATTATCTTTCTCTCTTCATGAGTTATCGTTTTCTATCTAATTTTCCTAAACAATTTTGAAGCCTTAGTTTTGTATCACTCCATTTATGGTCTGTCCTTGTTTTCCCTGTTGCATAATTTTGTACTACCCTGGCATATTAATGTAACAATTACCAACAAACTCTTTGTAATTGTTTGTTTATGCCCATGTCTCTTACTATAGTTGGTTCCTTCAGCACAAGAGCTAAGTAGTTCTAGTTCCTAATTCCATGTGCAATACTTGGCATGTGGTAGGTATGTATTGGTGATTACAAGTTCAATTAGTTATCTTATTTAATTTATAAAAATTTCTATACTAGAACAAGAATGTGTTGTATCTGAAAGTCAGTTCCAGGAAACTGGAACTGACATAATACTGAAGATATCCATTCTCTCTTCTTTCCTACCCTCTCTCCCTCCCAACCTCCCTCTCTCCCTTCATCCTTCCCTCTCCCCCTCACTTATATCATACTTATTGATGCTCCAAAATTACTCATGTCTCTGTGCCCAGCTCTTACTCCTGACAGTGCTTACGGTGCTGGAAATTGAATTGGCTCAGCTATATGCAAGCAAAGAGACTTTAAATTCTGTACTCTATCTCTGACCCCAAATGTCTCTTTTTTCATCTAAGTTGTCTAATACGGTTTAAAATTTAGATACAATGTTATGTTTAGAGTGAGAGACATGAGAGAAATTCTTGTCTTTGGGTTCTAGAATAACTAGATCAGAAAAATGATGAAGGCAATGAATGCCTCAGTTCCCAGATTTCTAAAGTTACTTTATTCACTTTATACTTATTACTTTATACTTTATCTACTGGAGTGATAGCACAGCAAGCAGGACATTTGTCTTGCATGTGGCCGACCCAGTTTCGATTCCTCCGTCCCTCTCAGAGAGACTGGCAAACTACCAAGAGTATCTTGCCTGCGTGGCAGAGCCTGACAAGCTCTCCATGGCATATTCGATATACCAAGAACAATAACCACAAGTCTCACAATGGAGACATTACTGGTGCCTGCTCGAGCAAATTGATGAACAATGGGAGGACAGTGCTACAGTGCTACTTTATTCACTTATTTGTGAGCTATATGAAAAATTCAGATGGTCCCTAATATGCTGAATGTTTATACTCTGGGAGCACTAGAGAGAGAGAAGGAATCATGAACTAATAAAAAAAATCACTCTTTTTGTTCAAGTAAACAAGTTTAAAATGTTAAAGTTTTATTGATAACATGCAATGTGTCTTGAATTCTTAAATAATAAATATTTTATCTGCTTTCAAACCTTAGCAAAAAATGGAGTAACAGCTGTTGTGCTAGGCATATAAGGTATTGTCTGTTAAATCTCTATGTGTATGACATTTATGTGGCTGAACTAATTTGAAAGCTCTTATCTCTGAAATAAATTATCCCAATATATGTATGTAAGAATAAAATCCAAATATTATAGAAAATATATTGTAGGAGGCATACCATTGTTGATTTTAAGAAGTATGTTGGATACCAGATTTGTCTTCATCCGAAGCTCAGTATTTCTTTCCTCCTTCTGGGTCTCCAGTTTCTTCTTTTATTACTAATTTTGTTATTTGTTTCTACATCAGAAAAAAATGTTTGCAACAATGAACTCTTTCTTAAAACATGGCAAATGAAATGTGAATTTACTAAGGAAATATCATTAGGGAGTTTTATAAAAAGTATTTTTAGCATATTGAAGTTTTGGCTTTACAGCATACAGAAAACACTATAAAGGAAAAATTGAAAATGATTCTTAAATTTTTCACTGTTATGCAAATTTTTAAACCTAATATTTTTTCCAGTGGCATTGTTATATATATTTAGCATTTTATTGATAGACCATGTTATTTTCTTAAGACTTTGATCCATTTTCCAAAGACTCTTTTATTCTGCCACAGGGTGAAAAACCTTGAGATGAATTTTTAGAAGCTTGTTAATAACTCATTATCTGTAATTTAATTAATGAATTGCCTCAGTGATACCATTTTCTACTTAAGTAATATTCATGTGGCCAGAAACACATACTCAATGCTTATTAGCATTTTCATTTCTGAAGACATGGCCATTGCTAACAAAAAGTTCTCTACAATGCAAAAGAGGCAATCAACAAAACAATAAAAGGTATACAAATCAGTGGGAGAAAAGACTCTCATAGCATATATTTGTGTTTGTGTGTGTGTGTGTGTGTGTGTGTGTGTGTGTGTATGAGGAGGTTGCTCTGGTATTTTCACTTTAGGCTCTGTGCTCAGTGATCACTCTTGGGGCTCAGGAGATATATGGGATTATAGGGATCAAACCCAGGCTTGCCACATGCAGATCAAGTATCCTACCCAGTGTACTATCTCTCTAGACCTCCATCATAAAGTATATTTGGCAAAGAGATAATATACAGGATGTATAAAAAATTTGCAAAACCCAAGGAAAAATAATTCCATCACAAAACAGAACTAAACAGACATTTCTCAAAGAAGTCATATAAAATGGCCAATTGGCACATAAAAAACTGCTGAGCATCACTGATAAGAGAAATGTAAATAAAACCAACCATGGGCTATCACTTCATACAGTAAAAAATTGCCCGTAACAAAAGGTATAGAAACAATAGATACTGATGTGTATCGAGAAAAAGGAACTGTTATTGCCAGGGAGGAAGTAAATTGTAATAGCCTCTGGTAAAAATAGTGTAGTGGTTTATCAAAAAGTTAAAAATAGAATTACATTACACAACAACTCTATACTCTATTCTTAGGTATCTTAACGAAAGACACAAAAACAAAAATAAAAATGAAGTTGCATTTATTATTGCATTGTGTATGATATCCAAAATTTGGAAACATGCTTAGTGTTCCATGACATGCATGGATAAAGAAGATATGAAATATATATGTAAATATAAAATATAGTTTTGTATATCATATATACATATACAATAGAAAACTAAGTGACAAAATAATTCAGAAGATATACAACAATACAGAATATTATGAGGCTAGTACAATTGTACAGGTAAGAAACATGTGGACAGTGGAGGTAGTGAGAGGTAATAGCATTCTTTATATAATTGAGGTGAGGCCTATTGACTTTAATGAACACAACTGCAACAGCAATAATGACTATAAGACTTTTTTAGTATTAAATTTAGCATTACATTTGTTTTTCACTGTCACTATCCTCCCATTGTTCATCTATTTTGCTCAAGCGGGCCCAGTAACGTCTTGATTTTGAGACTTGTACTTACTGTGTTTGGCATATCGAATATGTCACAGGTAGCTTGCCAGACTTTGCCGTGCAGGTGAGATACTCTCAGTAGCTTGCAGGGCTCTCTGAGAGGGGCAGAGGAATTGAACCTGGCTTGGCCGGGCCGGCTGTACACAAGGCAAATGCCCTACCGCTTTATGAATTTAAAAATATGTATCTAGTAGTCTAGCAAAAATTAATTTTTATATTAAAATATTTTCTAAAAATTTCCCCCCAAAATAGGAAGAATTGAAGTATCACTAATTGAAATGGGAAGATGCAGGCAGTAGCAATTTTGAGGGAAGATCTAGTTAATATTTGATTCTATTAATTTTGACATCTGTTAGACTAATTTAGATGGAATTAATTAAATAGGAATTTGGATAGTACTGACTAGAGATTCAAATGTGACAATTGCCAATATACTGATAATGATGATATTTGAAGCCTTGCAGATGGACAAAATCTCAAAGGGGAGGTTGTATTTTTAAAGAAAAAAAAAACAATTTCAAGAGCCGGTTTTTTTCAGGCTCTCTGACTTTGACAAATTTAATAAATGTGAAAAGAATCATTAAAGAATGGTATGTGTGAGTGACCAGGAGAATGAAAGTTGCGAGCCAGTACTGTAGAATCATGTCTTAAGGAGGTTAAATTTTGCTGTAAGCTTAAGTGAGATAAGACCTGAACATTGACCATAGGATCGGAATATAGTAATCATTATTTTAGGGTGATGAGTACAAAATATTATCATAGGTAATCTTGAGAAAGAACAAAAGAATATGAGTTGAAGACAAGTATATATTTTTCTAGAGAAATTTATCTGCTAATTTAAAATTTTATGTGAATTCTAAGTATAAACATTAATACAAAGCATGATTACTAATATTTTAACATTCTGTAATATTCACTGTGAAACTGATGCATTAAGCCTGCAAGGTAATTATCTCAAACAACTTTATTTCCTCCCCAATTATGCTTCCATTTGTCAAAATAATTTTGGAAAAAATTTTCAGTCATTTCTAGAACAGAAAAATATTTGAAATAGAAAAAAATTAATAAAAGTTCTTTATAAATCCAATATGTTTTAGTCCTTTTCATGATTCCCATTTACATCCCACTCATAACCAAAAAAAAGGTTCAGCTATGTATAAATTTTAATAATTTCACTGAGAGTATGTGTAGATTTTGAGCATCTCTCTTCCCAAATTTTGTTGTCATTCTTAGCAATCCTCTTAGAATGGCGGCCTTTAAATCTTCTAAGATTCCACAAAGAAATTTCCAGAAGACCCAAAAAATATATCTAGAAATGTCACAGGTATCCCTTTCAGTAGATTTTGTTGTTGTTTTCAAGTTTCTAGATATCATAGGGAGAATATCAGAAGAGATGGTACATGTATAGACATTTTGGGATAATAAGATATAAATGGGTGACAGAGGAAAGGAAAGAAAATATATTAGTAAATTCAGCATACCTGTATTACTGTCATCCTGTTGTTCATCCATTTCCTCAAACAGGCACCAGTAATGTCTCCATTTTGCCTAGCCCTGAGATTTTAGCAAGTGCCACATTGGAGGCTCCTTCAGGGTCAGAGGAATGAGAACTATCATTGTTATGGGGTTTTGGCATATCGAATACACCATGGGGAGCTTGCCAGACTCTGCCGTGCAGGCAGGATATATTAAGTAGCCTGTTGGGTTCTCCAACAGTGAGAACTAGACAATAAGAGTTCGTGGCCACATGCTTCCAGGAGCTGGGTTTTATAGTCCCTGGGTCTTGGCAGTTGATGAGATAACACGGCGCCGGGGGCAGTTGATGGGTGTAATGCCTAGCTACTGGAAGATGGGGGATTCTTCGTTAGGTGGAGGAGGCCCAATCCCGATCCAAGCAGGCTTGGAGATCTCAACATACCTATATTTAAAAATAAATAACTATGAATAATATTATCTAAGATAAACATTTGTAGAAGTAATGAACTTTTGTAAAAAATTAAATTGTGGTATAACATGTATTTAAATTAAGAAACAAGGTGATAAAATAATATTATAAAATAAATACATGCTTCCTTATTTTTACATTCTTGTATTCCTTGTTCTTTCTGTTTCAGAGCAGAATGTGTTGCCTATGGTTTATTAATTCTTATATATTGATGTTCTAGATTATATTATACATTTTTAAACTAAATTTGGATTTGCTAAAAATACCATTTTAATATCCTTTGCAGTTCCACAGACATCTGTCAGATGCCTTGTTATACACAGATTTTTATGTCAGATCCATATATAATATTGCTTTTGATTGACATGAAAGATTTTTGTACCTGATTTAAGTCTATTTTTTTTACTATGTGTATTTTAAAGCCTGAGATTAAATAAGAATCTTTACTTTTCATATCCTTCCCACTTTTTAATGTATTAATTAAGAATTAGTGATTGCATAAAATTTAAATTTGCTATATAAGCATTGCAATTTAACTCTCCATTTTATTGTCGATATGACATCTTGGAAATATATTCTCACTAGGAATTCTTTCCAGAGATTGCTCAGAATCATGGCAAGAAGTATGAAAGTTATTCCAATTGCTACAAGAAGCTTTAACAATGAAAAGTCTTTGTGACATGTGGTTGTAGGATAGATAGGGTTTATTTATTTTTATCATTCATTGTTAGGATTCATTTTGTCTAGAAAACCACCCAGACATAGTAGAGCAGCTTTTATTAAAATTTCCCTCTTGCCTGTAACTATATGATTAGGTCAAATGCATGTGTCAAATACTTACATAATTTATAAGATTAGGAGAACCTTGATGTGTCTACATTTCTAAAGATGAGTCTTTCTGCAAAAACTGGTTGGGGCCTATTCTCTACTAAGCACAGAGAAATGGAACCCGGATGCACATGGTCACCCCTTGAATTAGATAACTAGAGTTAGACTCTGTTCAAGTGGTTTGTAATTTGGATAAAGGAGCAACGATGATGGGAAAGATCAGAAGTCTGTGGGAAGTATACTGGATATCTTGTTGGTGGAAGATAATGGTAATTACATAGAAAGTTCCTATAAATCCTATCCACGATTAGTTCTTTGTCTCCTAAGGGTAGAACATCAGAAATTATTGAAGTTTGAAACTAGCTGAAGTGGGGAGACCTTGGAAAACATCCCAAGCATTTAGTGAAGGACTCAAAAATGTCACTCCTTAGAGTATAGATAGAACAAAGAACCAACCAAATATGGTTTCAAAGAATAAAGATAAGCCTAATGTAGTTAAAATGCACAACCAAAGTCATTTAACTGTTGAAAAGAACAATCTGAATACTTTCTTTCTCTCTTTTTTTTTTGCCACATTCACAGTGATTAATGCTTACTTCGGGTTCTATAGTCAGGAAGCACTCCTGACTGGCTCAAGAGGAACATATGGGGTGGCAGAGATTGAATTTGGGTTGACTGCTTACAAGGGTAACATCCCATGTGCTGCACAATTGTTTCCTCTTGCCCTCCAATAGTTTTTAAAGGAACCAGCACATCTTTGTTGCTCACAATACCTACCATATAATAAACAGTATCTGATGTGCTTAGAAAGTTCACTTGAAAAAACAGTAAATCATGGTGTTTTTAAAGAAAATAAATACTTAAAAAATGGGCAAACATCTTGAATAAACAATTGCTAAATGATATGATTGAAAATTTGATTAATACTTAAAATTAAGCATTTAAAATATCACAGAAATATTTAATATAAGTTAAAATAGCTAAGATTAAAAAAATAAAAATATCAAGTTTGAGAAAAGTGGATTTCTCATACATTGATTTTGAAATTGAAAAATGGCATAGTATAACTATCTTGGATAATATACTCTATAAAAATCATCCTTGTAGGCAAAAATTCAGAAGCAATAAAAGTAATAATATTGTAATAATATTTATATGCAATGTAAAAGTTTTAGCCTATATTCTAAAATTTGTAAATTATTAAAACCTTTATATTTGACTGCATGAAAGAACAAATTTGTATATGAAAACAATAAAATACTATTTAGCAATCCAAAGAGAATGGACAGTAGAACATGGACCTCAAGAACTACATTTGGCAGCTCTGTCTCCATCCATGTGGGAGGAACATACTATAGGCTTATGTTCTGAGAGTAAACTGCTAGAAATAGCTCTCTTCCCCATATTGTGAATTGTACTATGAGCTTCAGAGAAGAAATGTGAAAAAGCAGATTCTTGTAAATGCAGTCTGCTTTCTGCACGAAGGTAATTTCTATTCTGTGGCACAGGGATTGAAAATCTAAACTGAATTTTGCAATTTTGATGGGTAAAGGAGATAGATTCAATTAGTAGAGGGAAATAAGAATAAATTTTTTGAGTGGAATACTGGACAGAGATAGCTACATAAAGGGGTATAGAAATTGTATAGATGTAATTTTACATTTTTTAATCTGTGCACATTTTGGATAAAAGCCTGGAGACCAGAAAAATAGCTTCCAGAGAAGAATGGTTTCTGTAGGATGGAAACATAAAAATGTAAAGGGTTCATATAAAGGAATTAAGAATAGATTAGATTATGGAGATGGATCAGAAAAGGTATCTTCGTTAATTTAGAATTCTACACCAGAGACTATATTTCAAAATTCTAAACCAGAGAAGAAGTATATTTTTTAGAAAAAAGATAAATGTGAGAAAATTTGTGAATATAACTAAACTACAAAATTTTAAAAATAAAAATTTCTTTATGAAGAAGTAAAATAATATCAGGCAGGAACTAGAGTCTATGCAACAATGATTGGGGATTGTAAAAATGTGGGCTGACAAAATAAACTTTTGTACTGTCCTCCCGTTGTTCATCAATTTTGTTGAGCGAGTCCAGTAACATCTCCATTGGAGACTTGGTTGTTACTGTGTTTGGAATATCAAATACATCACGGGTAGCTTGCCAGGCTTTGCCATGGGGGCGAGATACTCTTGGTAGCTTCCCAGGCTCTCCGAGAGGGGCGGAGGAATCGAACTCAGGTCGGCCATGTTGTCTGCATGCAAGGCAAGCACCCTACCTGCTGTGCTATCGCTCCAGACCAGACTTTTATATTATTATAATATATACTAAATAAAATTGGCAGCTAAAAAGCATAACTAATAATGTAGAATGGTGTTCATAACAGAGTGAGATTTAGTACTCAACTAATTTTCTCCTAAATGTACTCATATGGTACTTTTGTTGTGGTATATAGTGCTAATTAATTGTTCCTTAGTAAGTGAAGGTATTGTTGTCTACTCCTTCCTGTCCCAGATTTATCAATGACCTCTGAATGACACAATAAAAATGGGATCAAATGTCCTATCATTGTAGTTAGACACTGGGAGAATGAGGAGTAAAAAATGACCTTTCTGTTTATAAAGGTGACAAGTTATTAGTCACTATTATCAGTGCCTAAAATTAGTTAATAGTGGTGGTGCTATGAACAATTTGTTTTTGTAATAGCTCTGTTGAAACTGTGAATTGAACACCTACATATTTCATTGTGTACAATATTTTTAGCACAGCGGGTAGGGCGTTTGCCTTGCACGCAACAGACCCGGTTTCGATTTCTCCATCCCTCTCCAAGAGCCTGGCAAGCTACCGAGAGTATCCCTCCTGCACGGCAGAGCCTGGCAAGCTCCCCATGGCATATTTGACATGCCAAAAACAGTAACAAGAAGTCTCACAATGGAAACATTACTGGTGCCCGCTCCAGCAAATCGATGAACAATGGGAGGACAGTGCTACAGTGCTACAATATTTTTTTTTAAAAAAGAGCCTAGAAATCATAACAGAAAAATTTATTTCATCTTTCTTTCTAAATATGAAGGAGCTTTCTATCTAATGTTATAATTAGAGTAATTCTATTGAAATATTTTAAGGGTAATAAACTACATTGTTTCCTTTACTTTAGAATTCTAACCCCTTGATTGGCATTATAAATGTTTGTACAAAACATAGTGTCCCTAGAAGTATGGGGAAATTAATAGATTTTGAACTTTAACATGTCAGATGTGTTCATTAAAATGCCTAATACAATCAGAACAAAAGTCAACTTTTTAGTTTATTAATTTTACATTAAGGACATTTGTTGTCACAAGTCTTGAATTGGACCTCTATTTTCATTATTTCTTAGCTCTAAGATGCTGTGTGAGCTACTTCTCTACATCTCACTTTCTTTTTTAAATTCAAATCCATATTCTCTACTACTCAATAAATTAATTAAAATAGGATTTTTGATTGGTAAACACAAGTAAACTATGCAAGTATAAGTATATTTAGATATCATATACATCCATATAAAAGAAACACTCATTTTTTTAAAACATACTTTTAGCCCCCTGAGCTGTCTCTTTGGCACCAACATATTTTTTTTTATTAGTGAAACACCATGAGGTACAATTGTAGACTTATAAACTTTCCTGCTTGGGTTTCAGTTATATAATGATTGAGTACCCATCCCTCCACCAGTGCTCATTTTCCACCACCAGTGATCCCAGTAGCCTCCCACCCCTCTACCCCATCCCTCTCCATCCCGTCCCACCTCTGTGGCAGGGCATTCCATTTTGCTCTCTCTTTCCTTTAGGGTGTTGTGGTTTGCAATAGAGGTATTGAGTGGCCATCGTGTTTGGTCTATAGTCCACTTTCAGCACACATCTTGCACCCAAGCGAATCTTCTAAACACCCTTTACTTGGTGTTCACTTGTCTATCTGAGCTGCCTTTCCACCCATCATGTGCTGCTGGCTTCCAAGCCATGGAACAGACCTTCTGGTACTTGTCTCAACTATTCTTGTGTGTTTGTCTCCCATTTAGTTACTTTATATTCCCAGATGAATGCAGTCTTTCTATGCCTGTCCCTCTGTTTCTGACTGATTTACTAAGCATGATACTTTCCATGTAGAACTTTGTATGTAAGTTTCATGACTTCATCTTTTCTAACAGCTGCATAGTATTCCATTATGTAGATATACCAAAGTTTCTTTAGCCGGTCATCTGTTCTTGGGCACTCAGTTTTTTCCAGATTTTGGCTATTGTGAACAGGGCAACAATGAACATACAGGTGCAGATGTCATTCTGACTGTACTTTTTTTTACCTCTCTGGAATATATTACAGGAGTGGCATTGCTGGGTCAAATGTGAACTCAATTTCTAATGTTTTAAGTATCATCCATACTGTTTTGCAAAAGGGTTGAACCAGTCAGGATTCCCATCAGCAGTGAAGGAGAGTTCCTTTCTCCCCAAATCCGTGCCAACACTGGTTGCTTTTGTTCTTTTGTTGCTTTTGTTCTTTTGGATGTGGGCCAGTCTCTGTGGTGTGAGATGATATCTCATTGCTGTATTGATATGCATCTCCCTGTTGATTCATGATGTAGAGCATTTTCTCATGTGCCTTTTAGCCATTCGGATTTCTTCTTTGAGAAAGTTTCTGTTCATTTTGTCTCACCATTTTTTGATGGGGTTGGATGTCTTCTTGTGGAGTTCAACCAGTGCTTTGTATATCCCTGGTATCAACCCCTTTTTGGATGGGTATTGGATGAATATCCTTTTCCATTCTCTAGAATGTCTTTGTATTTTGGTCACTGTTTCTTTTGAGGTGCAGAAGCTTCTTAGTATAAGATAGTTCCATTTGTTTATCTATGTTTTTACTTGCTTGGCTAGTGGAGTGTCATCTTTGAAGATTCCGTTTGCTTCAATGTTTTGGAGGATTTTGCCAACCTTGTCTTCAATGTACCTTATGGATTCCGATCTGTTGTTGAGGTCTTTAATCCATTTTGATCTTTTGTACATAGTGTTAGATAGAGATCTGAGCACATTTTTTTGCATATAGCTATCCAGTTTTGCCAGAACAATTTATTAAAGAGGATTTCCTTGCTCCACTTCACATTTTTGTTTCCTTAGCAAAGATTAGATGATCACATGTTTGGGGGGAGATGTCAGTATATTCAACTTTGTTCCATTGGTCTGCGGCTCTGCCTTTGTTCCAGTACCATGCTGTTTTAATTATTACTGCTTTGTAGTAAAGTTTGAGTTTGGGGAGATTAATTCTTCCTATTTTCTTTTCCCCAAGAATTGCTTTAGCTATTCATGGGTGCTTATTGTTCCATATGAATTTCAGGCGTGTTTGCTCTATTTCTTTGAAGAATGTCATGGGTATCATTATAGGGATTGCATTGAATTTGTACATTGCTTTGGGGAGTATTGCCATTTTGACAATGTTAATTATGCCAATCCATAAGCAGGGGATATCTTTCCATTTCCTCTTGTCCTCTTTTATTTCTTTCATATCCTGTCTTCCATTTTGCTTTTAGATAAAGTCTGAGTATAAAATACATGTTTAGGTATTTCAATCTTGTCATATCAATAATCTTAAAAACATGTTAAAAATTACAGCTATAGGGGCTGGAGAGATAGCACAGCGGGTAGGGTGTTTGCCTTGCATGCAGCCGACCCAGGTTCAATTCCCAGAATCCCATATGGTCCCCTGAGCACTGCCAGGAGTGATTCCTGAGTGCAGAGCCAGGAGTAACCCCTGTGCATCGCTGGGTGTGATCCAGAAACAAAAAAAAACTTACAGCCATGTAATAGCCATAATAAATGCTTCACATTACATTCTAGACAGTCGATTTTTTTCTCTTATGAAACATAAGAGTCAATTTTGCCTGCCTAACTCTTAGCTGTCTTTTCAATGAATCCCACTTCTTCACAGAATTACTCTATGGCATGTTAGGTTCCCTTGTGCTTTTACACAAGCCATGTTTAAATTAAATGCCTCCCTCATTTCTTATCTTTTTAAAAAACACCTTTAATATTGAGAGCAAAGGCCATTTTCTTGTATAATTATCCATTCCTACCTTTATCAGACAAAATGTTAAATATGTTTTTATCTTTGACTATTATAATGTCTTACATATATCTTTATTAGTCATCTAGTATGTGTATTAACCTCTGTTTTTTTCCTTTTTTTGTTACCAAAGCAGCAATATAATGCCAATTATATTGTGTTCTCAGTAAACATTTAATGAAGAAGTGAATGAGTGGATGAATAGCTAGAAAAAATATCAGATTTTCATTTTATTTAGGTGATTTTTCTCTTATTGGAGAACTAACCATTTCTGTTCTTAAAGTACTTTTGGAAAATACACCTCTGAAGTAATGAGAAATTTATCAGGTACTTAACTGGAGAAAACTTTGGCAAATAAACCATTTTTTTTAAAAGGTATATGCTTAGAAAAGTGGGTAAGTGAAGATAATTGTTATACGTTTGTATCATTTCATTTAGTCAAGACTGTTTTGTCAAAATTCTGCTAGATTGCTTCTGGAGATCAACTAAGTGGTGCCAAGTGACCTTGCTCGCTTCAGCCAGGGCAGCTGCTCTTTCAGAGGGCACAGTGAAGGCACCTCATCTCCCTCAGAAGATAGTCTGTTACTTGATACCAGTTGTAACACTTGTTTCCTTGCCTTTAAGTCATCTAATTTGTTTTTTTTTATTTTTTAAGGAATTTTTTGTTGTTTGGGTCACATTTGACAATGCTAAGGGCTCACTCCTGCTCTATGCCCAGGGATCAGTCATGGCAGATTTGTGGAACCATATGGGATGCCAGACTTCTTACCTGGGTTAGCCATGTACAAAGCAAGTACTCTTCTCATTATGTTACAGTGGTAGTGAAATAAAGGTTTACTTCTTCCAGTGACTCCTCAGTCCCTCTGTCATTTTTTATTTAAATTTTTAAAAATTGTATTACTTATTTGAAGTACCATAAAAACCCTTTCATTAACAACACTATTAGTGAAAAGGGTGTCATGCGTAAAACACTCCACCACATCCTCCACCATAGTGCTTCCTTCCCTCCACCATTGTTTCAGAGCCTCTACCCAATCATCCCTACCTCTCTCTCTCCTGTCATTGGTGATCCAGTTTCATTTATCAAATTTTATTGTTTTGACCATTTACTATTCCCATTTCTCTAAATCTTGCATATGAGTGAAAAGCATATATACCCATACTTCTACCTGAATTTCCTCAGCATGATACCTCCCGTTCTATCCAAGTAAAAATTTGCTTTATCCAAGTGTCAAGCCATCTGTTCTTGGGTGTTTGTTTCCAGATTTATTTTTTGAAGATTAAATTTTTTTAAATTAAAATTCTCTTGTTTATGATATTATTAATAATAATGTCTCATGTGTTTTAGGCACCAGCGAGGACAGGGCTCCCTTGACAAGGATTATAAAGAGACCACAAAAGGTAATGTTGCCAGAGAGGATGAAGGTAAAGTGTTTAATTATTATTATTTTTTTGAAATTTTTTTACTCCCTTGTCTTGGGATAGTCTTAATTTTGTCATCCATTTTGATTTTAACCTATAAATAAGTGTTGTTTTAAATGAAGTAAAAGCAATCTTATGCATTTTAAAGTATATAAGTAACAAATGTAATAGGTTTAAATTGAAAAAAAAAACAATTCAAAGATTGTTAATATGTGTCTAAAACAGTATAGTTTACCCCACTTATGACTTTTTCCTAAGTCCCCGATCAATCTCAGGACTCCTTTCTTTTGGCTGGAAACTCATTTTCAAAATTCTTCATAACATCAGCCTTCAAGTAGCCACCATCAGTCATTCTCCAGTAGAAAACAAGAAGAAACTCCCTTATCATCCAGGGAAATTAGGGAGAAGCTAATCATTCCCTTTCTACAGGTCTGAATTATATAGCTCACATTTTGTAGTCACTCAAGTCAGGCTGTGGGCAATACGGGATTGAGATTGCTGACTCTGGATCGAGGCTCCTTCTTTTCAAATCTGATTTAAGATTTATGGCTTCTGTGAGTATGAGATTATTTAACTTTGCCTGAAATATTGGGGTTAATAGTAGCACCTACTGCACAAGATTGCTGAGGGGATTTTATGAATTAATATTTCTATGCAGAAGAGAATAATTTCTCATAGTAAGCATTGAATAAGTATGTATTAAATAAGATTAACAATCCTAGTTTTTAAGGCTTCTCCGTGTCATGACTTTCCTAAAGATAGCTAACGTTGGACTAAAAAATCAGTAAGCCAAGATGATGCATTTTTCTGTACCATAGAGCTGATGTAAAACTTATTTTATGAATATACTCAATTATTTTTTCCAAATTTAATTCCATAAATTGTCATTGGGTGACAGGAATTCAGATTTCAGTAAAAGTGATTAAAGGACTAAAGAAACTAATATTTTAAAATGACTATTGAAAGATTAATATTTTTGCAAAAAATCTATGTTCATTGAGTAAGTATGAACAAAGAAAATATAGTAAGTTGAATAAAGGGAAAATGTCAAGTGCCAGGAAAACGGTTTGAGTAACTGTGTACTTCATTGGGTTGTGAAGGAGAATTTACCCTTCTCACAGTACAGAATTTCAGAGCATTTAGGTGTGTTGTGATGCTTGTTATATAGGAGTAACTTAGAGAAAAGAGATTTTCCTTTTTTTTCATGATGGTTTCTCATGTTAAGTGTCAGGAACTATCTGACTGTTTAGAAATTAGTTTTAGAAGAAGATTCTAGGTACATATATGCTCTAAGAACAAAAGTGAGTGAGTAAATTAATTTCATAGAAAAAGTATTTAGAAAAGAAATTTGTTCATAAATTAATTTGATTAAATAATTTAGTAACATATATCATAGCTCCTAAAACTTTTCTGACTGCTGACCCTTTCTGCCTGATAAATGCAGCATAACTGGGGCTTCAATAAATATCTCACATTCATAACACAGTGATTTTAAATTAATTTTTGGTTGTTGTGCATTCAGAAATCTTTTACTCTTGACAAATTTTTGTTGATCCTGTACATTACGTTACCTAACTCCTCATGGGGTTATGACACACAATTTAAGAATCCAAGATCTAGGTGAATAAAGATATTATCATAATGATTATAAGAATTTCATTTGTGGAAGAAATTAGAATTAAAATGAAAAGACATGTTAGCGCATGGGGAAAACTATTTGCATGAAATATATACAATACCAATACCTTGACTTGCATCAAGGATATATAAGGAACTGAAAAACCCCACTACAAAGAAAACAAATATCAATATAAATTGTAAACAAATGCTAAACAGACACAGTTACAAAGAGGACACATAGATGGTCAACAGACACACAAGAAAATGCTCAAAAACATTATTAGAGAAAATTAATTAAAATTATAGTGCTATTACCTTATATTAGTGGGAATGAACTATACTAAATAGGACAAAAAAGAGATGTATTTGTAGAAAAATGGAAACTTCAGTTGCTATGGAAAATAGTATGAGGATTTTTCAAATTGAAAATTTAGAAGTACCATATATACAGTCATTTTATTCCCAGGTCTTTTTTTTAAATATAAGAATATAATTTGAATTTGAATTTCTGTTTGGAACACTGTTGTTCATGACTGTGTTTATTGCATCACTATTTTTAGCAACCAAGATCTCAAAATACTTCCAGTGCCCGATGATAGATCAGTTGGTATGAAAATGTATTATATATAGTTATGGAATACTACCCATCTGAGTAGTAAGAAAAGTTTAAAACTTATCATTTGAAACAGCATCGTTCATGAAGTCAAGGAATTCATGCTAAGTGAATAAAATTATAAGGAGAAAGAAAAATTATTGTCTCACTCATATGTGGGAAGCACAGAGAGACTGACAAAGTCAAATGAAAACAAACTCATAGATTAGACTATAGAATTCCAGTTAGCAGAGAAAACACAAAGAATGGTTGAAAAGAGGAGGCAGTTTAGTAGACCATAGTGAAAAGATATCGGTACTGCTATCAAGCTACAGAGTATGTATTAATGCCATTTTGAAGATGTGTAAAATTATAATCTTAAAGCATATACAAACTAGGAAATCTACTAGGAGACCCCACTTCTTACACCATGAGAAGTTCCTGCCCTTTCTCCTTTTCTATTATCTTAAGTCAAATAATTCTGTTTTTAAAAAAATGTACTGCCTCATAGACCATTACTACCACAATTTAGAAAAAAATTTAATGTACTTGGAGTAGAAAATTTAAAGGAATTCTCAATGATTATTTTAAAAATCAAAATAAGGAGAAAGACATTGTAGAAAAAAAGTAAAGAAAAAATATACGTGTGGTTTTTATTGGCAGCTTTCAAGGAATCTAAGAAAATAGACTATATAGAAAATATGAATCTGGTGATGGAGTGATAGCACAGTGGGGAGAGTATAGGCCTTGCACGCAGCCAACCTGGGTTCAATTCCCAGCATCCCATATGGTCCCTTAAGCAACACCAGGGGTATTTCCTGAGTGCAGAGCCAGGAGCAACCCCTGAGCATTTCCGGGCATGACCCAAAAAGCAAATATATATATATATATATATATATATATATATATATATAATGTAAAATACTCCATAACATTTTCTATATATATATATATAGAAAATGTTATGGAGTATTTTACAATAAAGAAATGTTGAGGTTTTGATTCTTGGATTGTGAGAATTTGAATACTTTTAAAAAAGTGTCAGATCAGTGTAGAGTGATATAAAATAATTGCTAGTTCATTATTAAAGATTAGCATCTTCAGGACATTTAGTTTCTCTTTTTCTCTCTCTCTGTCTCTCATGTTTTTATCTACACCATGGCATTTGGCTGGTAGGGGCGGGCGTGAGTGCAATTTTTCTCAAAATATATCTGTAGGCCAGAGAGATGGCCCAGAGGACTAGAGCATATGCTTTTCATGGGTAGCCCATAATTATATTTCCAGCATATCATACTCCCTTAACTACAACTAGGAATACTCCCATTTTCCTTCTGACCTGAGGAAAAATATTCTTAGAAAATATATTTTATGATTGACTTTAAGACACGGCCAAATAGCCTTGAACAAGAATTATCTTTGAATTTCAAATGCACTTTTAAACTAGGATCTGTTGTTATTTTCAGCATTGCTTACATTAGCCTTTTGTAAATGGGTTATTTTAATTCATTTAATACAGTCTTTTAATGTTAGGACTTTGAAATCCTTAAATTTATTGGCTCAGCTTCTAAATATGAGTGTATGTCTTCTTTAACAAAAGAATTGTGCTCTACATGTAAAGCTTCTTAGTGTGATAAATGATTGCCTTAAATGAATGTAATATTCTAGGTCCCTGGGTTAATCCAGATATTTTGAGAAGCAGACATCAGAACGCATATCTGCAAGAAGAGGATGAGGAACCATTAGACTGTGATGCCCTAATAACTGCTGTGAGAGAAATAAAGGAAGAATGTTGGGCGCAGGAACCTTAAACTGCATTCTGTTCAAATAAAGCATAGCAATACTGATGAATCATAAAACAACACACTAATGGAAGAATCACTGATATCTTGGACAAATTTTGAATGAGATTGTTGGCCTTATTCCATATTTAACTGAAAGCATCACTAGAACTGTGTCGTCATTGGAAAAAAGTGGCAGTTGACCCCAAATTATAGCACTTAGAACTGTAAGTCAATTACACTTCTTAGTTGTAGGAATTAAAGAACTTGCCTTGCACATGGCTGACTCCTCTTCTGATTCTTGGCTCCATGTATGGTGCTGGAGCACTTTCAGGAGTAATCTGTGTGCAAAGAACCAGGAGTAAGCTCTGGTTATGCACGCTTCCTCCCGCACCCCTCC
The DNA here is from genome assembly GCF_029834395.1 of Sorex fumeus. Taxonomy (NCBI): domain Eukaryota; kingdom Metazoa; phylum Chordata; class Mammalia; order Eulipotyphla; family Soricidae; genus Sorex; species Sorex fumeus. The sequence goes on along the minus strand of NW_026606065.1, from coordinate 66,187,059 downwards.
CCCAACAAAAAAAAAAACTTATCCTGTGCTCAACATATTGAAGTTATAAGAAGTATTATTATATAGCCACTAACCAATTTTTAACTGCCAGAAAGCATTAGACTTATTTTTAATGTCTATTTATATCTAATGCTTTGGAAACAGAGATAACCTATGTTTATAAGTAAATTAATCCCTATCAGAAACTTATGTGTCTGATGCTACTAAATTTTATGGTAAATGTAAGCATGCCCATGGTAATGTTTAAAAAAATCTTAAAAAATACTTTTTAATATGACTAGAGCACACAGTAAATTTGAAAGGGATTTAAATTCAGATGTATTCGGTTTCAAATCTCAGCTCTTTCTTTGCATTGATACTGTCAGTATTAGCATTTGAAGAGTTTCTGGGATGTAGAAATATTAAATGAAGGGTTAAAACAATCAAAATGTGGTTGGCTTTTCAAAGTGACAGTAACAATATTTATGGTACCTTGTCCCCTCTCAAGCTCCTGCCTTTAAATTTTCATTAAAAGTTCTCTAAAAATAGTGTTTCTAAGAGTGTTGTCTTCTCTTGGTATCAAGTTAATGATATCTACTAATGTATCAAAATGTACTAAAGTGAGCACACTCCAATTCCTGATTTTTTTTTTTAGATTTGAGAAGCTTTGGAAAATGGAAAGACGCATCTATGATTATTCTGTTTTAAAACTCTCTGTGGTAAGCACACAAATGTAATAAACATTCAAATATTTCTGAACCTTTAAAATAAACTGTATATTTCAAATCTCACTCAAATTACGCTTTTATCATGAGATTATGACTGAGTCATGCACATTAACCGGAAGGCAGAGAACAGTAAATCATTGAACTAATTACTTCTTCAACACTCAAGCCAATTCTGTACTTTATCAATGTTTTATTAGTTCTTTATTTGTTTTTATATCTTTAAAATTGCAAAGCTAGTTGTCTTGGTATTTTGAAAGTTATAGCACAGCGGGTAGCGTGTTTGCCTTGCATGCAGCCAACATGGCCGACCCGAGTTTGATTCCTCCGCCCCTCTCGGAGAGCCCGGCAAGCTACCGAGAGTATTTGATATGCCAGACACAGTAACAACAAAGTCTCCAATGGAGACGTTACTGGGCCCGCTCGAGCAAATCGACGATCAACGGGAGGGCCTTTACTTTTTACTTTACTTTAGTTGTGTAAAGTTTGATACACAGTTCAAAGTTGTAGTTATCCTGAGCTGAATTTTTATATATAAATAAATATATATATATATATATATTATGGAGGCAACATGGCTTACAATACTGTTGATATTTACACCTTAATACAAATGTGACCACATCTACAACCAAAGCATCCACATCCCTCCACCACTCTCCATGAGCTCTTCTCACTCATTCTTTCACGCCACAAGATTTAGTAGTACACTCCAGCTTCTTAACCACAATTCTGTTATCATACCAGGGGTTTTATTTCATTGGAAACTGTCTATTCATTTGCTTGTTTCTTTATATGTCATATATGTGTGATTTCATCTGGTATTAATCTTTTGCTTTTGAAATTATTTTACTTAATATGATGTACAAAATGATATTTGTATAGCTGAATTTATTAAATTGTGTATATATATATCATGCTTTACCTACTCATCCATTATTTTGAAATTAAATCTTGTTTTAATTATGCAAATTATGTTTTTAAGCCTATTGGTTTACTTTTTCTTTTTAAATTTTCATTAAGAAACTGTGATTTATAAAGTTGTTCAAAATGAATTTTTTCAGGCATACAAAAATGTTTCACTTATCCACTTTTAGACACTTTACTAGTCTTTGAATACTGTAGTCTTTGATAGTCTTTGACAGACACTTTCTAGTCTTTGATACTGTAAATGCTGCTGCAAATGGGTACAAGTGTGCATATATCTTTTGAAATGTTTTAGTGTTCTTGAGATAGATATCAAAGAGTGGTTATTGTTGCATATAAATCATAATTTATTTTTTGAGGCATCTTTATACTATTTTCCACAAAGACTGACCTATTATATAATCGCACCATCAGTGAATGGAGGTTACTTTGGCATTGTATTTTCATTACATGGGTCATTTCTGGTCTTCTTGATATAGGATATTCTCACTGATATGAGGTGTTTTCTCATTATTTTGATTTAATTTTTTCTGAGAATCATTGGTTATGATGCTTCAGTTTTCTAAATAACACAATAGTTAATAAGAAAATACAAAGACAGGGCCTCTGCAGAAGAATGCCAGAATCCAAGGAATAAATATACATGCTTGAGGACATAAACTTTCCTACTCTTTACTCTCCTGTATTGATAGTTTTAATTTCAGTGATTTTCTCTACTATTCTGCTTTAAATTCTTCAGTAGTGAGTTAGTAAAGATTTTATGTATTCAGAATTCTCATTTTTTAAATTGTCACTCATTAATACTGAAGAATTTCTTTGTTTCTTCATTGTTTCTGGTGCTATGTGAAGACAGGGAGATGAGAATTTGATTTGCTGAAGGCCTAGGTGAAAACCTCAGATTCATGCTTGTTTCAGACAGATACTGTGTTTCAGACTTTGTATTGCTCTGGACAGTTGCTGGAAACTTGTGATCATAATTGTATTATAGTACCAAGGCTTGTCAGATCTGGTCTATTTCACAGGAGTCACATTATATGATACCTAACTCTGGCTGTAGTGATGCAGTCTACTAGGGTGGGACAACAAATGGGGGCATATGCTTATATGTGTCCAGTAGCAATTATAGCACCAAGTGCCTACATAGATACCTTGATATTTGAATTTTCCACTGCCTCACTGCAACTCTAATGATAAACCTCAGGCAGAATCCTATATTTAATACAAGTTTTGGTGTCAATACTATAGCAGTAGCAGGAGAATTTCCCAACTCAGCTGTCTTGGTCTTACTTGCTCTTACTCCACAGAGCCTGGTTTTTAGATTCCCATGTGAAACTTGCATTGGATCTCCCAGGGTTATTCAAAATTGAGTTATTGATTTTCAAACTGAGTTTTTCTTAGTTTTGCTAAATTTTCACTGGCATGTCAATAATGCTTTTCTTTAAATTAGTAACTTTTGATGTATTTATTTGTTAGATGCTATCTTCCCTAATTTCACCATTATGATATGTTGATGCTATTAAAAACATTGTGGTTTATCAAATCTTGTGCCATGTAGCTCCTGTGACATTTCAAAGGATATTAAGAATTTACTCAGTTGATTTAGATCTTGTTTACAGTACATGTATTAATCACCCTGGAACACACAATTGAAGTTCTACTTTGTCATTGGGCTCATTGTGTTGAATGCCTTTTTTTTCCACCTGTGTAATATATGACCAACTCGACTTATCAGTCTTTCTGTTCTTGGTAAGTTCCTGACCTTTACCAAGCCTAAATATTTGACTTATTCATAATTATTTTTTCTTTCCTGATTTTGTAAAGTGCTAGGCTGTATTTTAGAAACTTGTAATCAAATCCAGGCCCCAACCAAGGCCTTACTGGGGCCACTCTCCACACACTTGGATAAGCCTCAGACATAACAGAACTGGCAGAGGAACCCAGGTGTGTGGGACCCGGGGCTGAGATCTCCAAGCCTGCACGGTTTGGGACTGGACCTGTCAGTAACTAGACAGTTACACCCTCCAACTGCCGTGTAACCCCAACAAGGGCCAGGATCCAGAGATTATCACAACAAGCTCCCGGGAGAGCACAAGGCAGAGTCTCCTACCCTGTGTCTGACTATCCTCGCCAGGGCCCAACAGCTGAAGACCTCCAGGCCCCAACCAAGGCCTTACTGGGGTCACTCTCCACACACTTGGATAAGCCTCAGACATAACAGAACTGGCAGAGGAACCCAGGTGTGTGGGACCCGGGGCTGAGATCTCCAAGCCTGCACAGTTTAGGACTGGCGACTATTTATTTACTTTTCTCTAAGTTTTCAGGGTACCTTAAATATCCTTAAATATCCAACCCGCAAGGCAGAGCCTGGCAAGCTATCCGTGGTCTATGCCAAATAGACCAAATTGATATGCCAAATCCAGTAATAAATGGATCTCATTTCCCTAACCCTGAATATGCAGAGTCGAGAAGGATATGGAAGGAGAGGCTGATAAAACACCAAGGCAGACATAGGCTGCCAAAACACAGAAAAAAATGATTGTCTGTACTTTTAATGCTCGTACGCTGGCATCTGCTGCATCCATTGAAGACCTTATGGTACAAGCACGAAAGATCAAGTACGACATCATTGGTCTGACTGAAACGAGAAGACATCAATCCCATCATGCTGTTTTCGACACTGGAGAAGAACTGTTCCTTGGAACATGTGATAAAAGAGGCGTCGGTGGTGTCGGTATCCTTGTCAACACAAACTTAGTCACGAGCATTGATTCATTTGAATGCCTAACAACCCAAATCGGACGATTACACTTGAATAAATGTGGCTCACTACCGGCAGTTTCTATCTTTGTTGTCTATGCACCAACATCCAGTTATGGTGAAAGAGAAACTGAGAAATTCTACATGGAGCTGGAGAAGTTCTATAAAGAAGATCACACCTTCTACAAGATCATTGTCGGTGATTTTAATGCCAAGATAGGACCAAGAAGATCAGTCGATGAACTCCACATCGGAACCCATGGCCTGGAATGGAACGAACAGGGTGACAGACTGTCTGAGTTCATCATGTCAACCAAAACCTTCCATGGTAACTCACAATTCCAAAAGGCTGAATCTAAATGTTGGACATGGGAGTCTCCCAATGGATGGTTCCACAATGAAATAGACCACATCATATTCAATCGGTGGTTTTGCCTAACCGATGTTGCTGTTGTCCCAAAATTCCAAATGGGATTAGACCACCGTCTTCTTCGTGCAAAATTCTACCTCACAGAACGAGGAGAAAAGAATGCAAGGTTTAAGAAGAGGACTCCCAGAACAACCACCAACTGGGAACTCTTTTGCTCTGTTGCGGCAACATGGGAAGATGCCGTCTTTGACAACATTGATGAGGAATACGATCGAATGATTCAGCACCTCCATGATTGTGCAAGGAATGCCAAGAGAGAGATAACCACAAAGAACCATCTTACTTCGAACACTCTTGACTTATTCACCAACATGGCTTGGCACGTGCCTCAGGCAACCACAAGCGAACGTCCGAACTGGCAAAACAGTGCAGAGAAGCCATCAAGGATGACCTCAAAAACAGGAGAGCAGCAGTACTGGTAGATGCAGCAGAAGCTGGGAAAAACATTCGTAATGCCCACCTGTCCTTCACCAACTACAAAACCAAGATGACTGCCCTCCGACATCATGATGGATCTATCACATCTTCCAGAAGGGCAATGGAGAAGATTATTCATGACTTCTACTCAGATCTCTTTAATAGCCACATCCACTTGCCCACATACCACATACCACATGATGGATATGTCATTCCCAATGTTCTCCCTTCCGAAATCCAACATGCCATCTCGTCGGTAAAGAAACAAAGAGCACCTGGCCCAGACAAGATCAGACCTGAACACCTGAAGAACTTACCATCAGTACTTATCAATACATTGGCTCGACTCTTCACACGCTACCTGTCTGAATGCAAGGTTCCATCCCAATGGAAAACCAGCAGGACTGTACTACTATACAAGAAAGGAGACATCCACGACATTGGCAACTATCGCCCAATCTGCCTATTGTCTGTCATCTACAAACTCAAGTCATCCTGAATAGGATTAGCAGAACACTAGATGAAGGACAACCATGTGAACAAGCTGGATTCCGAAAAGGATTCAGTACCATCGACCATATCCACACAATAACCAAGCTCATTGAGGTATCTCGGGAGTTCAAGATGCCGCTCTGTCTAACGTTCATTGATTTAAAGAAAGCCTTTGATTCTGTTGAGACGGAAGCGGTCTTGGAAGCCCTAGCCAATCAGGGCATACAAACTCAATACATCAGGATCCTTCGTGAGCTCTATTGCGGATTCACTACCAAGATCTCCCCATTCTACAAAGAAGTAATCATCCATATCAAGAGAGGGGTTCGGCAGGGTGATACCATTTCACCAAAACTCTTCAGTGCCACCCTCGAGAACATCATGTGACGACTGGAATGGGAAAACATGGGAGTGAAGATAGATGGTCGGCAACTACACCACCTCCGCTTTGCTGATGACATCGTTCTAATAACACCAAACATCAACCAAGCGGCACAAATGCTAAACGACTTTGACCGTGAATGTGGAAAGGTCGGACTACAGCTGAATCTTACGAAGACAATGTTTATGAGAAACAGCCTTGTTCCTGACGCTCCATTTGCTCTCAACGGAACCACCATCTCCGAATGCAACAGTTATATATACCTAGGTCGAGAAATCAACATGATGAATGACCTGGCACCTGAGTTGCGCAGGAGGAAGAGAGTGGCTTGGAATGCCTTCAAGAGCATTGAAGAAATAACTAAAAGGACAAAGAACCTCCAGCTACGAGCACATCTCTTTGATTCCACTATTCTTCCTGCATTAACATATGCCTCAGAGAACTGGACCCTACGAAAACAGGATGAGAACGCTATTCGGGTCTCTCAAAGAGGAATCGAAAGAACTATGCTTGGAATATCACGATTCACTCAAATGAGAGATAGAATCCGGAGTTCTGATCTTCGTCAACACTCAAGAATCAGGGACGCTGTCTCATTTGCCAAGACATCAAAAATCAGATGGGCTGGACACGTAATGAGGTTTACAGACAACTGCTGGACTAGAGCCATTACTGATTGGATTCCACGGGACATCAAAAGATCACGTGGACGCCCACCTATAAGATGGTCAGACTTCTTCGTCAAGACCCTAAATGATCAGTTTGAGGCTCTACATGTTCTTAAAACGAACAGATACCATTGGGCTACGCTAGCACGCAACCGGGATGAATGGAGACGTTACTGGCACCCGCTCGAGTAAATGGATGAATAACGGGGATTAAGTGATTAAGAAAGTGACTTAATCACTTAAGTAATCAAATATGTGAAGCAAATGTATGTGCACTTACACAAAAACATATGCTATATTAAGATAAGGTCATTCTATGTTAAATTATCTTGTTTTAACAATGATTTACTCATGCAATTTTTGTTGTTATTGTTTTGGTGGTACAGAGGAAGAAACCCACAGCATATGTGATGCATATGCTCTGCTCTGAACTAGATCCTCAGCACCAACATTAACCTTCTTCTTTGACTATAACCAGGCGCAAATGTAATGCTGTCCTTTTGCCTCATTATATTTAACAGAACTTATCCCAGAAGTTTTCAATACTTACGATTGGCCTGAAGAACATCTTGAGTTGATTCCACTTTATAACCATGAATCATCCTGTTTTCGACAATCACTAGAATGTTTAAACCTGTCATGAAATCAGTTATCCTCCACAGAATTCTCATATTGTTTAGTAGAGAAAAATGTTAGAAAATAAATTCACAAAAAATGAATACAAGTGAGAATTAATAAGAACCAAAAATAATGCTGATGCTACTATTGAGACAGTTTTAAGAACACATGAAAAGAATATCTCTTCTTAGGCTTATAATTTTTATTGCAATTTTTTCATCATGGCTCACACTTGAGCATTATTTAATTAGGAAAGGTTGCATTGTAGGCTAGATATTATGGTACTTTGACTTTTCATAGTTCTTCAAATCACACAGGAATCTTGTGATTTCTTCAGTAAGGTGGCTGCATGTTTATATTATAGACTCTCCTAAAAATGAAAATAGAATTTTCATATTAGGCATTTCAACATTAGTGTTTCACGCGCTTTGTTCTCCTTCCTGCATTAAATATCATCATTAAACCATAGATAATTTCAGTATAACGTCTGACTTAATTCATAGGAAGGAATAGAAGCTTCTTATTCTTCCCAATCATTCTATATTGATAACTCTACTGATTCAACCCAATAATATAAGCATCCAGCAAAGTAGGATTTACTTTTTATTGAAGCAGCATTATATTGTAATGTATGATTTTTCAGGGGTATATAATTAAAAATCAACATATATATATATATATATATATATACACAACACATTTTGTTCACTAAACAAAATTTAAGTTCTTGCCTTCAGCATAAAACTGTTTTAAATGTAAGATATTTCAAATTTTCCTGCTATTTAAGAAGACATACTACACTTTTGAATCTTGGGTATTGTCAATACTTTGACATTCAACCATTTCCCTTTTTATTAGTTACTGTTCTTGGTGGACAAAGCAGAGTGTAATAGAAGATTGTGTGTGTGGGGATGTGGAAATAACAGAGTCTAGAATTTACCAGAGGAAATAGATTTGAGAAGAATCATAAATGTATGTGGTGAATTATAAAGGGTCTGAGGGATTTATAGAGAGAAGTTTGAAAGAATGAATGACAGGTTAGGTAGATGATTCTTTAAAAGTTTCCAAAGGCAGCAATATGATTTTAAGGGATCTCAAAGCAAAGTCACAAATTATAATGAATAATTGGCCAAAACAATTGGGAAAGCCAAATTAAGTCAAATAAAGTAAGAGTCAAATAATTTTTAAGTTTTTGGTTTTTCCTTCTGCATTATGTATAGCTAAGGCCTATATAATTGCCATACATTGTTTTACAGCCTTCTCTTTTAATGTAGAAATCCATGCTTCGGTTTTTCTTATCTTTTCAAAAAATTTTTTTGTGTATTCTTTCTGAAAGTCCGCGCCTAATTTATGGTCAATGCAAACTTGAAGCACCAAGGAAAAAACCTCATGTTATCACATTATCTTTTCTGATACATATAATGTGTTCAGTTAATATTTATTGGAAAAATTAGTGAAGTTGTAACAACATTTCATGATATCGTATATCTGAAAAAACAGGTAACCAACTGAAACAGATCCTTATTTTCCTTCCTCTTCCAGAGATTGTGAATGTGTTAACATTATTAATACATTTAGTGTGACTATCACAAGGCAAAGTTTCAGATCTCCTCATAACTCTTGTTTGTATAATTTCAATCTAATATATTCTTTCTTTATATTCTCATCATGCATTCCTTTTGATTAGAAAATAGTATTAAAAAAAAAACAATGACATAAACTACCAGACAAGTCTTCCCTTTAGATGAAAACTGAGTAACCTCTATTCATATTTGCCATTTTCTCACATAAATTGAGAATCTAGTTTATTTGATATAAAATTCAGTTATTTAACACAGTTGAGGTAAATAACCAGAGGCAATTACAGGTTTAGAAGGATCAGGTTTATAGACGCTCTTTTTCTTTTCACTGATTTTTTGAGAAGGAAAAAAAATACCATTTTTATCACTTTGGGATATTTTTACATTGTCATGTTTTTTTTCACATATTTTTATTATTCTCAGAGGTGAGATGTATACCTGATTATTAACACTAATGGTGAAAATGAGATATTGTTAAATCTTTTCATTTTAGCAGTGTCAACAAAATTAAGCAATGCTTGTTGCAAATATATTCATAGAGGTTTGGTAATTTTGTGAAATTACATTCCTGTTTGTATCTTGTGACAAGTTATTTTCACCTCTCCATTTCTTATTTGTTTTTCCATGAAATACCTTTCTGTGAAAATGATGAGTTTTATGTATCCAAAGTATCTACAAGTTTATATGTTGTGCAATATTTTAAAACTTGTGTTAGCTAATGGCAGCTCCTTTATGATTAGAATTGAGAGAAAAATAATTTAATGTGTTAGGAAAATTTAATAGTAACTAAAATTTTTGATGTTTCAAGCTATCTAAATAGGAATTACAATTCAGTTTTTTCTAAACTGTCACATAATCTTATTTATTTTCTTATATTGCAAATTACATTTTATTTAGCATCATTATTCATTTTTATAGAGATTTAAACAGAATTATTTATGTTCAAGCAGTCTATTCAACAAATAAAAATTAAGAAAAAATTAAGCAAGGTAAAAGGACTTATATAGTTTAAGCCACAAATATTGACACCCAAATTTTATGACTTATTTCAGTCTGTAGACTGTCATACTTTCCCATTAGATAATATGGGAAATTATCTAATCATATGTTTTGTGATTCACTAGAAAATATTTCCTCAAAGAAAAACAGAAGAAAGAGAAGAAGCATAGGATTTTGGAATAGATAAACATTCACTTTGGACACTGTAAGCTAGAATTTTATACTTTGGATATTATAAACTCTATTTCAAACTGATGAAATAATGTTTAACTGCAACACTTGCGGAGTTTTGATTAAATGGTTTTATAGTCAACAAATATACATATACATATATAAGCATCTATTATTTTCAGGACATCATACCAATAATTTCAAATAGAGTATTTTAAACACAGGTAAAACACATTCTGTACAAAACGTCCACACCTTTCAGACTTGTTTTTTACATATTAATTTGTATTTGACTGGTTGTCAATGAAAACATTAGCAAAAGAAAAAGTTTGATTTGAAGCCAACAAATCTATTTGAGATAAAGTATAGTAAGAAATAAATATAGTAACTAGGAATAATGCTTTAAAGTATATAAACATACGGTCAAACATTCCAAAACTGCACTAAGTACTTTGTATTTGATCGTGCAGAATTTGACATGTCTAAATCATGATATTATATCTTTTGGTAATCCGGTTATTTTTATTGGATACAGTCTAGATAGATGAGTAAAGGGGATCATCTGAAATTAATGCATGTAGTGCCTGAGGGAATTCTTTTATATGAAGTGAATTGTTATGATTTTAAATATAAGGTTTCCATAGAAGTCAAATTTGCATTGAATGTTTGGTGTGTAGGTTTGACAAACCGTGCTATTATAAGTGAAAATAATTTACTTATTTTAATACTTCTTACTTCATTAAAATGTATCATTATTAAAGTCCCTCAGTATGTATTCAAATGTTGAAAGGAAAAAATGATCTGCAGCACACCTGGTTGTATATAATTGTCCTTGATTCTAATAGCGAAATTAGCAGAATTGCTCTTTAAAGTTGTTCATATTATAGCTACTGATATTCTTGCTATTAATAGTTGCAAATAGTTATATAGTGCTTTAATGCTGATCTGTTTAAAATCATCTAAAAATTTCTTATTTTCAAGTTATAAAATACAAGAAAATTATAGAGCTCACTCAGTTCTTTGATAAAGTTGTGGCATTAACTACAATGCAAATCTTTTCCTTATAAAGCAATAGCAAATTATAGGGCTTATAGAGATTTTGAAGGAGGGGGGTCCTAAATAAATGTTCTGAAAATGCTAAAGTTAATATTATCATATATTTATCTTACTTTCTGGGGGAAAATGTGATACTGGCCAAGATACTGCTTATACCCCCCAACCAATGGCTAGCCTTTTTCTCCTCTGTCTCAACTCTAGAGAGGGTAATGTGAAGTAGAGTTGGGACAGAAATAATATAGGTTAGGAGTAAGAAGATGGATACCAACTTGAGTAACGTGATGTGCACTAGGGTTGAAGAGTAGTTAAGCATCAAGTGTTAACTATTTGGTTGTCAGAAAACCATGTGTTCCCTCAGTCCCCAGATTCTTGTTATAAGGGAGTTAAAATTAAGATACTATTTATTTTAAGGAGTCTAAATGTACTGTGCATTAATTTCATATGGTGAATATCTTAAGCCTTCAGCAGAAATCTCCATCAATATCACATTACCATTTTATTTTGGGGGTTACAATATTAAAAATCTACTCATAGCAATTTTCAGGCATTCAATATTATATCACTAGGTATATTATCATGCTCTACATCAGATTGCCCAAACTATTTCATCTTCTAACAGGAAATTTGAACTCTTTGATCAACATCTCTCAATTTTTTAGACCTTTCTGTCCTTGGTAAATGCCACTCTAATCTCTTTATCTATGTTTATCTTTAACGAACACTCATGTATTAGTGAGAATACATAGTAGTTATCTCTCTACATGTGATAAATTTTACATGGCATAATGTATTCAAATTTCCTTTACGTTGCATATTGCAGAATGTATTTTCTCAACCTGAATAATATTTTTGCATACACAGCTTTCTTCTTTCTCCTTATTGTCTCCTGTTCTTCTCTTTGTTATTTCCATGTCAGTTACTGTGAATAATGCTTCAGTGAACATGAAAGGGCAAATGCCTCTTCAAGATCATGATTCTATTTCTTTTGAATATATAGTCAAAACTGGGTTGCGGTTTTTACCAAAAATTGATTTATATATTGCAATAATATAGATCAAAATTATATTGCAATGTATTACAGAAATGGAGAGAAATAACCTTAAATTTATCTGGAACCACCAAAATTTTCAAATAGCTAAAAAAAAGTCCTGTAAAAGAGAGTTATTATTACCACACTTTTTGATTTAAAATGATAATGTAAAGTTATTTTTCTGTACACATTTAACAAACTATATTATAAAATGATAGCAAATATAAATGGGTAGATACTGAAACATAATTGAGAAATCATAAAATAAACTTCTATATATACAGCCAACTAATAATTTACAAGGATGTCAAAAGTAATACCTACAGAAAAAGAATAGACTCTTCTGTAAATGGGGCTGGATAGAAACTAGATAACTGATCGCACACTATTGACACAAAATGATTCAGAATGAATCCTATACTTAAAGCCTGAAATCATGAAAACTCTGAGAGTTGAATATAGAGGATTAACACCTTGACATCACTATGTGAAAATATTTTTTGAGAATGTCCAAAACACAAGTAAAACAAAAAGCAAAAATTTCTAAAGGAATAGTGTTACATAGAATTTTAAACTTATGCATGGCAAAGTAAACCACCTGAAAAGTATAAAAATGAATGAATGAATAAATAAATAAGCATAATGAGTGGGAGAAAATATTTTCAAATCACTTATCTGACAAAGAATATGAAAAGTATCTGAAGCACATGAAGAGCTTATATAACTTAACAGTTGAATAAGAACTAGGCAGAGGAACTGTATAGATTTGTTCAAAAAAATAAACAAGCAAAAATTACCAAGTGTATGAATAACCAATAGATACACAAAAATATGTTTACTAGTGAACTGTAAATAAGAAATATTGTGAAATATCACCTCATATATGTTAGAATGATTATGTATGAAAGATAAGAGCTGTTGAGGATGTGAGAGAAAGGACCCTTGGGAACTTTAATAGGGATATAAATTGGTACAGCTCCTTTGAAAAAGTATGTATAGTGGTCTTTCTCTCTCTCTCTCTCTCTCTCACACACACACACACACACACACACACACACACCACACATACACATTTCTAATTTTAATTGTAGTAAAAAGAGTGGTCATTTGTCAATAGCATTTCATCTTTCAAACATGTCACATTACCTTCAATAGTTCATATCACACAAATTTATAGATAATTAAGGTTTACATTATAACAACAATTGAACATGAACAATGAACACCATTAAATAGACAATGATCATCTTGTTATTTCTGTTAACTCAACTAACTCACTGTTACTTGACATTTCTGTTCACATACCTCATTTGGGTTCAATAATCCTTTTGGTCATTAGGTGGTTTATTATAGTCATAAAGTCATACAGCTTCTTTTGGCCTCAATATTCTGTTAAGTGATAGTTGGTTATTTTAATTCATAAGTTCTTTGAAATGTTTTTTACAACTCAGGTCACCTGAATGGTTTTATTATGAGTTTATAACAATTTCATCCCAATTTTACTAGTGTACTATAACTGTAGACTTCCTCTGGGTTAGTGATATTAGAAGATTTAGTGAAACTTCTTTTTTTAATTTAGAAATCTGGAGATTCTTTTTTCTTTTTTGGGTCATACCCAGTGATTCACAGGAGTTACTCCTAACCAGGAGTAATGCACTCAGGAATTACTCCTGGTGGTGTTCGGGGGACCATATGGGATGCTGGAAATCGAACCTAGGTCAGCTGCGTGCAAGGCAAATGCCTTACCCGCTGTGCTATTGCTCCAGCCCCATGGAGATTCTTAAACAGTGTTTGTGGCCTGTGAATCTTTTAAATTGCTTAACTATATAAAAATAGCTATCCAAATGAGTATGAGACATAACCAAATTTAGTGAACAATTGAATTGCAATAAATTATGTACCATTTGTTTAGCAGACTTGAATGATGTCATAGAAGCCTGTCCCTTCTGTAGGGTTATAGAGAAAGCTCAACAGAATTATATGAAATCAGTTCAACTTGTTTTAGGGGCTGTAACTAAATTCACATTATTTCACTTTTTAAAAGGAGATTATATTCCCCACATGACTGAACTGGTATGAAATGGGAACAGTTGATTAAAAATCAGTGAATATGTCAGGGACAGATGGCTTTAGCATCATATTTTATGTGTTTTTTTTTTAGAAAAGAGAAATGTTCAGTACGTTCATGAAACATTTTTATTGATTTCAAACTGTAGAGCTATTTCTTTGCTAAGAGCACTCAAATTGTGCTCAGGGGCTTCCATGGCTACTGCTAGGCATAGAATTTGGTGTTGGGGCCCAAGGATGCAATGCTGGTTTGATTATTCCATGCTGGGAATGACTAGGACCTCGTCAGCGGTGCTTGGAGACCCCAGAGCCATGCCCAGCAATGATCAGGTACCTCCAGTTACACATGATGCTATTCTCAGGGGGCTATGTGGAACTGGGGATCAAATCAGGTTGCAAGAATGTGCCCTAACTCCTATACTATATCCCTGATCCCCAGAATTTCAACCATGACACATATTTCAGAACAGTAAAGGCTAATTTCTTAAGAAATAAAAATTATAATTTTTCTGTACGATAAACACAGGTACATCTGCCATAAGTTAAACTTAAGTCTCTTTGAAATCCTTCCAAATAAACTTGAAGGGGAAGGGTTAAAACCAATACTGGAAGTGAACTTCACTTATAGTGGTCAAGAAGAACCAGGTGAGGAAATAACAATTTGTGTGTGTGTGTGTGTGAGAGAGAGAGAGAGAGAGAGAGAGAGAGAGAGAGAGAGAGAGAGACTTTGATGAACATGTCTTTCATACATTTTAGATTTACTTGGAGCCTTCCCTGAAGAGAACTTTGCTTTTTAGATGATTGTATCTAGAAGCTCTGAACTATTGAAAGAGTACTGGTTCTCCTCTTTACTTGCCAAATTCCCAAGACTCATTTCTTTGTATATAATTTGTAATATTTTGTTACAGTACCTCATTTCTGATGAATGGATCCTTATGTTTTTGAGAAGTATCAAGAATGAGACATTTTATTATCTGATCGTTTATGTTAAGAGGATTCATTTGGAAGTGTTCAAGTCTTAAGCAAAATTAGTGCAATTTATTTCAATGCACCAATTTCATGGTTCTTGAATTCGTTGTTGTTATTGCTTTCATTCTAATTTTGCTTTGAAAATGAACAGTAAGTAATGTTTGAAAAAAAATGTGGAGTAACTAAAATCTCTATAAGATGAATATAGGCATACATATACCTAGAATAAATGAACAATGGTTTTATAGAATAAACATATTTCTGCATTAGAACAAAATAAAATAGTTTTGTAAATGAAAAGTAATTCAACTTAACTTGCAGCACTGACTCAGTTGCTTAATGATAGAAAATTGGCTTATAATATAATGGCAATTTCTGCATAGAGATGAGTATAAAGTATTTTAAGCCTGTTTCCCGTCTATCTGTAATATTAATTTATCTGTAAAGGAGACATTTACATTTTAAAAATTCAACTGCTTCAAATGCAACTACTCTGAACTAAAATGCTATTGAGAATGTGACTTAGTGGCAGCTTTGCATGCGTGAGACCCTGGGTCCAGTTCCATGTATTGGCAAGTGTTCATATATAGCAATTATGAAAATCACCCTGCAACTTATATCTTATAGTTACTTATTTCTTAAGAGCTGCATTATTCTACCTATACTTTTTTCTGTGCATACATATATATTTTTTCTTTTTTTTTGGAGGTGTGTTAGGGGTCACATCCGGCCTTACTCAGGGCCCTTGTGCTGTACTCAGGGCTTAGTCCCAACTCTGCCCAGTGTCACTCTTGCCAGGGCTTGGGATATAATATGGGGTGACAAAGATTGAACTAGGTCAGCTATGTGCAAGGCAAAGACCTGCTGAACTATCTCTCTGACTCCCATATTTTTTTCTAAGAGTATACTGTTTTATGAGAACTTGACAAAAAGATTGAATGCAAAACCATCCTATGTAAAATGGAAAATTTCAATGATTTTAGTTTAGTACTATAGAAATAATTAAAATATTAACAAACTATTTTTGGATAGGCCAGCAAGCTACCTAGAGTATCTCGCCCGCATGGCAAAGCCTGGCAAGCTACCCATGATGTATTTGATATGCCAAACACAGTAACAACAAAGTCTCATGATGGAGACGTTACTGGGCCCGCTCGAGAAAACCGATTAACAGCAGGAGGACAGTGACAGTGACAGATTTTTGAGGACTGGGATTTTCAATACTGTAAGTTATACTTTTATGCATACATTATTCTAATACCACACCCATAATGAAAGTCCCTGCTCTCCTCCACCAGTTTCCCAAGGACCCTTCCCAGTCATCCTACCTCCTCCCATTTCAGCTCTGTTTTATAGTTAAAAATCTCAAGTTTCAAAGATATTGGCCATTTGTTATTACCTTACTATGTTTCTTTATATCCCACATATGGGAAAGACTCCTTTATATGTAGTTTTCTCATATTCCCTCTCATACTTTTCTGAATACCTATGTTATCATTCTCCAAATTCACAAAATATTCACAACTTTCTCTGATGTTAGTGACACCAGTGACATTCTCAACCAGTTTCCAAAGCTGGTCGGTAATGTTAGAGCCCTCTGAGTTATTATTTTCACTCATTGAGCTTTGAGGACTGGGATTTGCAATACTGTAAGTTATACTTTCATGCATACATTATTCTAATACCACACCCATAATGAAAGTCCCTGCTTCCCTCCACCAGTTTATATACCAGTTTATTAATCTTTTCTATTAAACAATTGTGACTTACGTTATTGATAGTTGAGTTTTAGGCAACTGAAATTTCAACATCAATCCCACCACCATGGTCAACTTCCCTCTACCAATGTTCCCATGATCCATACCCTCTCAAACTCCTACCCCATCCCTGACTGTTAACTTGACAGGGACCTTACAAAGTTTCAGTGGTTGCAGATTAGATCTCATGTTTACAGTTTTTTTGAGTCTGTGTTTTGTATATATGGCTCTACCACTCACCCACATCACTGTATACCTAAAGCCCTGATTATTGTTCAGCTATTATTTTCCATTCTCTTCTCCTCCCCTTCCCCTTGATTTCCTTCCTTCTCTGTTTCTCTCCTCTCTAAAGACTGGGGTCATGTGTAACCTGGGTATCTCATCCGGTATTCTGCATACCACAGATAAGTGAGACCATTCTGTGTTTTTCTCTCTTCTTCTGTGACCATGTTGGAGAAAATTGAATGGTTTTATCACTCCTTGCAGCTGCATACTGTTTCATTGTCTATACATACCACATCTTCATAATTAGTTCATCTGTTGTCTAACACCTAGATTATACCATATCTTAAGCTTGATGATTTTCTACATTGTATTTTACATTGTGTTTCCTGTGGCCCTATTGTTCTAAGGGTGAATCTTTGTAGTCAGCCTCTGCAGGAGTTTAAGGGATGGCACTGAGCTTTGCTCTTTTCCTCTGTGCCTGTTTTCAGGCAGTTACAGGAGATATGATTGTGAGTAGTGTAAGGTGTGATGTGTTGTGCTGTTTAGCAGCTGTGGAAGTTTGCCTGCTAATATAGCTGAAGGTGTGCTGGGAGGAATTCAGCTAGAAGGGAAGCAAATTCACTTTCAGTTCCCAAATGGCCTCCCAGTGTACTCACTCAAGAGAAGTTAACATCAGCTGGGAGGTTAGAGGAGCAAGCACGGGGTCTGAGATGTGGAGGTGCGCTTGCTGAGACAGTGGAGGGCCAATATTGGAAATATTACTTAAGATATTTAGATTATCGATAGTTTTATTATCAGAATTATATTAACAATGTGTGGTTTAAACACATTTGTATTTTAGTGGTGTTCTTGAAAACTTTTACATTAATTGTTCCAGTATAGTCCTTATTTACTGTTTGAATCAGTTTTTCTTTACTTTATACAGGTTCTCAAATAATATTGTTTCATCTTAGTTTTGTTGCAGCATTGATGAGAAAAACAAATTCTGTATAAGGCTGAATGAAATAGAATTATTTAAGAGCTTGGTTTTGTTGCTGATTAGAGGTTCTTGTTACTGAAAGTCGGACTCCAAGAACCCATTGGAGATATTTTGTAAAGATTTATCGTACTTCTTCATCCTACTTTTTTCACATTTTACTTCTCACTAAGTTGCCCTTAATTGAAAGTCAAATGGATGATTTGTGGGTCTCATGTCAGGTGATCTGTCCCAGTATTCAATGATAACCCAACCTGTACTCTAGAGATGCCTCTTTCCTTAAATTCCATGACATTTCATCACTTATATACATTATTCTCTGAATGAATCATTTCATTTTTATCTGTTTCTCTCTCTTTCCATTCTTTAGAACTGATCTCTCTTAAGTTTGACTTCTAGTTCAATGCCAAATACTTCTCATGGAAAATTATACCTGCCTTGATAATTTTAAATATGTTCTCTAAGTAGAATATTTCCAAGTCCATATCATAGGTCTTACAGCCTCTATTTCTGTACATGCTGTACACTGCTGTACACTGCTCCCCCAGTATTATAAAACATTTTACCAAATATTTCACAGAGAAATCCCACATTGTATCACATATATATATGCCTCTAAGTATCAAAATTGTTTATTTCTCTTTGTTTTGGGTGTGTGTTGAGGGCATACCTGGCAGTGCTCAGGGCTTATTTCTGCTACTATGCTCAGGGATCATTCCTGGAGGACTCAGGAGAACATAAATGATACCTGGGATGAAACCCCATTTGGCTGCATGCAAGGCAAATGCCCTCTATGTTTTCTCAAGCAGCCCCCAAATTATTTATTTCTTAAATTTACTTTTCACAATAGGTGGAACAACCCCCCTCCCCTCAGTCCTCTGGAGAGTAGATAAGCTTTTCCCTATCTTATCATAGCATCAATATCCACCAGGATACTGGAGTGAAAAAAAATAATGTAGAATTCTTTCTTTTTATCTATCAGCTCAATTAATCAGCAAGTCTTACCTGACAAAATATTGTCACCTGTAAGTTGAAATCTATCATTTAGCATCAATTAAGACATAAGATATTGGAAATTTCCAATTGAAAATAATAACAATTTGTTTTATTTTGTTTATTTAACCATGTGAAGATGTCTTCAGGGATTTCTCTCGACTCTGTGCTCAGCGATCATTGCTGGCTATACTCAGAGAATTATGCACAGTGCCAAAGACAGAACTGGTGTAAGCCACATGTAAGGCAAGTACCTTACTTCTTGCACATTCTCTCTGGTTCAGTAATGAATACAATAGTGATAAAGCTTGGCTCATATATAGAACAAAAATTAGTATATTAATCTTATATTTTTGCCATGTTTTGACATTTGTTCTTTTGCAGAATTAGTTTTCTTCTTACTAACAGTTAAGCCTTTGGCCTGAAGGGTTTCTCATGCCTGATAGTATGCTTTGGGAACACAAGGCCAAAATGAGTCATTTACTCAGGAAAAATAGCAAGACTTCGAGATGGACTTTAGAAAATCAGTGGGAAACGGCAGGTA
Organism: Sorex fumeus; assembly: GCF_029834395.1. Taxonomy (NCBI): domain Eukaryota; kingdom Metazoa; phylum Chordata; class Mammalia; order Eulipotyphla; family Soricidae; genus Sorex; species Sorex fumeus. Next base: position 66,167,297 of record NW_026606065.1, on the reverse strand, counting down.
AGTCTGCAGGTACTGGTTTGTCTATGTGCCTGCCCACAGGTTTGCAGAAACACTTTGGTGTACAGACTTTGTCTTGTCCTTTATGAGAGATACCCCAAACTGTATATGTGGAGGTGGGGTGCGCCAGAGAGCTGAGAGAGAGGAGAGAGAGGAGAGAGAGTAAAAGGAGAGAGAAAGTGGAGAGAGAGAGAGGAGAGAGAGAGATAAAGAGGTGAGAGAGAGGAAGAGGAGAAAGAGGAGAGAGAAGAGAGAGGAGAGAGAAGAAAATGGAGAGAGAGAGGAGATAGATAGACAGACAGACAGACAGACAGACAGACAGACAGACAGATAGATAGAGGTGTTACCTCTAGATGTAAGCTAGTTTATATCCACCCATGGCCAGGAGAGTTGCTGCCCACTGAGGTAATTTTAGAATGCCCCCAAAGGACAGGAGTCTCCGCTATTCCTAGCAAGGACCACTGAGTTCTAAGAAAGAGCTCCAGATCTCCATCGGCAAGAATGAAGAAGACAGCAGGAACCGCGGAGTGTCCTTGGGGAATCTTGAGAGGTACTCATTGCTTCCAAACCGCTGGAGAGCAGGAGATGCTCTGAAGCTGCTAGAGAGCAGAAGAGAAGAGCAGCTACAATGAAGCTCTCAGCACGTTGCTGCTACAGTACAGAACACTATATTCCTCACCCTGACTGAACTCATCCTCTGATGTGCAGACACATGGCCAGAAGACCAATACCCATGGAACTTGACCCATGGCAGGATTTGGTGATGGGTCTGGACTACAGATACATGTAAATTAGAATTTAATCCCATTTCACTCCATCCTCCCACTTCCAAAGGAGGGAATTAAGAACAGAGGATAAGATAGGTGGAGAAAGTGTTTAAAGAAAGTGTGTGTGTGTGTGTGTGTGTGTGTGTGTGTGTGTGGAATTTGCATATGCAGGCCTTATCTATTTCATGTAAACTCCAAAATATATTAGCACAGAATTAAAAAAATATATGATAGTAAGGCATGATTGTTATAATGAGATCCAAGTATAAAATAAAATTTAATGAAATATACTTTAGATTCCACAGTTGAAATCTTATGTAAATGAGAATAAGGACTTCATTATATTGCATTATATGGTTTTAATTTCATTATTTACATAGGTTAAAAGGCCCTCCCATTGTTCATCGATTTGCTCGAGCGGGCCCAGTAACGTCTCCATTAGAGATTTTGTTGTTACTGTGTTTGGCATATCGAATACATCACGGGTGAGCCCAGCAAGCTACCGAGAGTATCTCGCCCGCACAGCAGAGCCGGCAAGCTCCCCATGACGTATTCGATATGCCAGACACAGTAATAACAAAGTCTCCAATGAAGACGTTACTGGGCTTGCTCGAGCAAATCGATGATCAACCGGAGGGCCTTTTTACATAGATTAAAATCATATGGCAATCACAAATTGGCTCTCACTGATTTATTTTCTGATCATTCTGTTTGCCTTTTCTTAAAGTTTTGCTGGACCAAGCAATATAATGTAAATTTGCTATGTGTCTAAGGGGGCAGACATGAAAAATTGTGTTGGGGAGGAAGGGAAACTGGGGACATTGGTGGGAGGAAGTTTACATTGGTGGTGATAGAACAATACATGCCTGAAACAACTGTATAATAAACAACTTTGTAAATCACAGTGTTTTAATAATGAGGGGGGTACAGAGCTGGAATTCTCTAATATACATAGATACATAAGTAGCTTTTTTTTTTATACTTGGCAGTGTCAGAGATTGATTAGTCCTGACTCTGTGCTCAGTGATCACTCCTGGAGGAATAAAGGGATCCATACAGAGGTGCTGGGGATTTACCCTTAGTCTGCCACCCTACCTACTGTGTTCTCTGTGGCCTGAACTTTTGATATCATTGTTTTAGTTTCTTCTCCACGAAGAAAGAACTGGTGTATATTGTTCAGCACATCTTTCTAGTACTTTAAAAATGTCTTTATATTGCCTGATAAATATATGTTGAATGAATAAGAGAATATGTATAATCTTTATTTTCCCTGGAGATCTGATTGTGTGCAGATATTGATATTTGTCACATTTACTTCATATCACTTTTATAAGTTTTCTTTTGATGTAACTACAATTTCCTTTTACATTTTTGACTTCTTAACTGTTATGGATTGAATGTTTATATCTCTCCTACTCTAAATTTTTGTTTTGAAACCCCAGTGCCCCAAAGAGATGGTACTAGGACGTGTGACCTTCAAGATGTAATAAGTTTGAGTCTTTTTTTTTTTTTGACCAAACATGATTGCCACTCAATGCCTCTTTTGCAAACCACAACACCCAAAAGGAGAGAGAGGACAAAAGAGTATGCCTTGCCACAGAGGCAGGGTGGGATGGGGGAGATGGGGGGTGGGAGAGATACTGGGATCTATGGTGGTGGGAAATGGGCACTGGTGGATGGATGGGTATTTGATCATTGTATAATTGAAACCCAAGAACAAAAATTTGTAAGTCTACAACTGTACCTCATGGTGTCTCACTAATAAAAATTTAAAAATAAATAAATAAATACATTAAAAGTAAATAAAACTGTACTTCATGGTGTATCACTAATAAAAATTAAAAAAAAATAAGTTTGAGTCTTAAGGGTAGAATCCTAGTGAAGGGATTAGTGACTATAAGAAGAGACCAGCCAGTCATTCATCTCCTTCTCTCTCAGCTCTGTGAGAATACAGTTAGAACATGGCTACCTCCAACCAGATAGAGGCATAAATCTGATAGCACCTTATCTCCAGAACTGTGAGAAATATTACTTAACATATAAAATGTTAAGTAATAAAGTGTGCAGTATTTAAAAAAAAGATACCCATATCTTTCACTAAATATTTTGCATATATTATCATTTATTTTTCTAACGATGGATTCTTAATATGTTAATTTTGCATGGAGGGTATTTTATTAACTATGTGCTAATTTTATATATAGTAATTCCATATTCTGCTGAAACTAAACTAGGTGTTATAGTAAAGAACTTGCTTTTGCCTTAGCTCTTTGCAGTTAAATAAAAATTGTGTCACTTTATGTCCTATGCTGTTTTCTCTACCTCACAGATTATATTACTTGAGTAAAAATAAAGACCTCACATTGACAGAAAGTCTTAATATGGCAAGCAGATTTAAGAATTTTCACTTAATGCTTTGAATTATTTTATTCAGAATAACTTTCAGCAAATATCTATTACTATTCTTCCAAAATATAAAATCCTATGACTCTAAGATATGTGAGAAACCTTTTAGGCTAATGAATAGTTATAATCATGCATATTTTTATCTCTAGTTATACAATGGCTGTCCTTTAACAGGTGCAATAAAGACCACTATCTCAGCATGATATTATCAAATTGTGCGTTTTGTTTCCCCTTATAATCTCCCTGATGTACATGCATGTGGATCCCTTTTATGTCAAATCCTGCTGCCAATACAATGTACATGTTCAATAAACCAGAGTGAAGTTACTGCATTTGATCTATGTCCCAAAAGGGCTAACAGCATTATTCCAAGTTGGATACTTAGGAATGTTATTTTTACTGGTCACTGTGCAGACATTTGGGGACTTGATTTTGTGTAAGAGAAGATGACAAACAGGCTAGTGGGCATGTTGAACATTAGAGGATATGAAGCTGAAACTACTGGACATTGTTACTGTTAGGAATAGAGCTATCTGATCATCAAACATAAGTGAGACACTGTGATATTGGTTTTCATCACCCAGGCAACAAGCCTGGCACTTGTTAACTCTCTGGTCCCCAACTGAAGACTTTAAAAGTTGTTTCTTTTTACCTCCATTGAGAGAAAGCTGAGAAACTTTACATCTATGAAATTTTAATTAAATCATTTGTTAGAATGAGGGTTAGTTGTAAACCTCAAGACCATCACTAATCTTACTATCTTATAATGACTAACCATTATTTTATAAGGCTTGCTTCCAGTAGCTGTACTTATAAATCCCAACCAAAAACTTTTTCATGTGGTAAATTTAAGCTGTCATATATTACAGTTTCACTGGAATGTTCATGCCTATTGAAAACCTATCAAAAAGCAGTGTCTGCAAACTTTGCAACTCATATTGCAATTATCTCCACAAGCATTGTTAAAACAGGATATATATATATATATATATATATATATATATATATGCAGCATAATGTTCCTTGAGAGGTGGCGGGCAAGGGGAAAATCTGTGTTTTCTTTTTGTGACTTTTGATAATATATATATATGTATGTATATATATGTATGTGTATGTGTATATATATATATATATATATATATCATGGAACTATCCAGGATTGCTGGATATAGGATGTTAAATAGATCAAACAAAACATCTTTTGATTCATTGCATTATATCATGAAGGGATAAAATATTCACAATATTTTTCTCAGTAATACACAATTTGTTGGCTTTGGAACATACCTGATATTAGTTAGGTCTTTCTCCTGGATCTGCACTCATGAATCACTGTTGGTGGAGCTTGGGGGACCACATGTGGTGTTGGGAAAAAATCCAGGTCAGTCCCATGACATCTTCCAACATTTCAAAATTTACTTTTTCAATACTATTAAGGTTACACAGTTGCTGTCAACCAGCTCACATTAAGAGTTTTTTAAAAAAAAGCACCAGTTGAGACGTTCTATTTTAATAACCTTATTAATCCTTCAGGAGTATAGTGGAAATAGTTAACAACTGGAAATATGTTATAACTAATTCGGATATGTTTCATCTAGTTGTAATCCCTTCTCAATTATTCAAAGAACTTTTTCAGATAAAACCTTTCAGATCCTTTTATGTCTCATTCATCTGTAAAAGTGCTGGCAGCATTTCTGCTGATTGCAAGGAGGCAACTGGTCAATATCAATTTCTCTTCTTGCATTCTCTCCAACTATAATTGGAAGTTGTTTCACTTACTTTCCTAGTACCTGGCACAAAATTCTACACAGGATTCTGGATTTGTTTATGGAATTGATGATGTTGATTGAAATATATCAAAGACTATATCTTGTGTGTAAGGGAGAAACTGAGAAGCATTTTCTTTGGAAATATAGTTTCTAATACTGTAATATGCACTACCTAATTTGATATCTCTGTTGCTGAGTACATTTTTAACAGATACAAAGTCATTATATTTCTCTGCAATCATGTTATTTGTAGTTGGATTAAAAAGGTCTAAAATATATTGCTTATCTTAAATTTTAAAAAATGAATACATTTTAATAGCTATTTTATTGTTCTCACATATATTTACATAAGGGCAGGAGTGATGTTTACAAGGAAGCAGTAAACACATCCAGTGTTATATAGCATTTTTTGAATACAGTAGAGCTATATTAGGTTTATTTAAAGAACAATTACCGACTAAACACTACTTTTATTTGTTCATTGAACACTCATCACAACTATTGGTATAGCAAGTGAATATGAAAGTGCTGATTACCCTCAGACATAATAATGCTAATAAAGAGGATTATATTTAACAAAAATAGGAAAAAAATATAATCGCAAATTATAGTAATTTCTTAGGGCATGTGTGGAAAAATATAAAGCAGATAAAGGTGTTGGACAACTTCAGATAGAGAACTGTACTATTAAGTCAGGAGTCCAAGGCAGACTTAATTCGGAATGAAGCATGAGTCAAGACCTACATAAGAGAATATTCCTGGAGCAGACAAACATCCTATACAGTAGAACAAAATGGACTCTCAGTAGAGGTGGAGCTGTTAATGTTTGTCTTGAGGCCCTACTGTCCCCATGTGCTATTATCTCTTTTTTAGTACTTCCTTTTTAGATTAGATTGGCTGTTTTCTGTTGAGATGTGAAAGTTCTTTGTATACTTTGAATATCAATTTCTTGTCAGACATATGATATTTGAATATCTTCCACCCATTGATTGTCTTTTGCATTTTTGTAAAGTTCCTTTTGCTGTGTAGCTTTTAATTTGTTATAATCTCATTTGTTCATGTTTTTATTTCTTGTTCCAATGGAGTTGAATTATAAATACAGCTCTGATTTTAAAGTTCTGGTATCCATTAGACATTTATCATCTATGTACTTTATAATTTAGGGTTTTTACTCCATTTTGAGTTTTAGTTTTTGTTTATGGTATTGTGATGATCATAATTCATATTTGATCAAGTCCAGTTTTCCCAACATTATATGCTGAAGGATCTTTCTTTCTTTGTAGTATGACCTTGGCTCTTTCATTGCCTAGATGTTTGTACGTATATGTGATTTTGTTCAGGACCTTGACATTTTATTTATACATTTATTCATATATGAACACATCATTTTAATATTTTGGCTATTGTAAATAATTCTGCATTAATGTAGAATTACATATATATCTCAGAAGTGTATATTAACATATTTTATTTCCTCTGCATATTTTTTCACAAGTGGTATAGTTAGGTTATAATGTTTATCTATTTTTTTAGGAAACTACATAAAACTTTCTGTAATAATTCCACTAATTTACATTATACTAATAGTAGACAAAGATTCTCCTTTGTCCATATTATTACCAATACTGGTTGTTTCTTTTTTGCTAATAGGAATTCTAACACATAAAATAATATATTTAGTTGTGGTTTTCATTTGCATTTTTCATATGAGTATTAATGTTATGCATATTTTTTGTGTAAATACAGGTTATTTGAATATATTCTTTGGGAAAATATCTGTGCAAGTATTCAGCAAGTTTTAAAATTGAATTATTTTCTTGGTAATTGCATTTGGTTTTACTTTTAAATTGTGTGTGTGTGTGTGTGTGTGTGTGTGTGTGTGTGTGTGTGTGAGTTTGGTCACACCTGACAGTACTCAGAGCATACTCCTGGCTCTACTCTCAGAAATTACTCTCACTGCTTCTGCGGGACCATGTGGGATGCTCAGGATAGAAACCAGATGTGCTGCATGCAAGGCAAACACTCACTGATTGTTATTAAGTTTTGAGTTTCCTAAGTGTTTTAGATAATAAACCCCTTTCAGATATACGATTTGCTAGTATTTTCTCCTTTTCATCCTGGAAACTTTTATTTTCTGCTTTATTGTCATCATGGCCATTTACCTGATGAAACCATAAACATCTTTGACTTCAGCAATACATATTCTTCTTTCAATGTAGGAGTATTGCTATTTATTCAGCCATTGTTTAGGCTGATTGAATTGGGCATAAACTCCACCTTACTTTTTTTTCTTTTTTTATAGATATATTTATTGAATCATTGTGAGAGCAGTTACAAAGCTTTTGGTCTTAAGTCTCAGTCATACAATGATGAAACACCCATCCCTTCACCAGTGCCCATTTTCCACCACCAAAAATCTTAGTATACCCCCCCATCTCACACCCTCCCCTTACCTGTGGGGCAGATGATTTCCACGTTACTCTCTCTCTCCCTACTTTGATTACATTCAATATTTCAACATCAGACCCACCATTATTATTTGGGATTTTACCCCAACACTCAAATATCCCCAAAAGGCAACTGTAGACAATTTGTTTTCTATTGCTGTTTATGAATAACATACGATGTTATGCAGCCGCAGTAGTGGCCGCGCAATTTTGGAATTCCAAAATTTTAAAAAGTAAATCTGAAGGGTTTTCTGCCCAAACCTGCTGGTTTCTGAGATTTTTTCCTGAGTCTCAGGGATCATGACCATTAAGCAGCTTGACCAGGAGCCAGAGAGGTCGTTTGTGGGTGATGAACTGGTGTCTCGTTGAGGTGGAGAGGAAGGGGTCAGCTCCACCACCATCCCATGAGGCCCCACGTGTCTCATCACTGCGGGCCCAAATTTGACTGTCCAATGGCCTCTGGAGAATGGAGGCCACCAAGCTTCCAAGACGGAGCAGGCGGAGGGACAGAAACCAATCCCTCCTCGGGTGACCCGGCACCGGTAACCTACTGCAGGGATCAGACACATTTCTGCCAAAAGCCACTGGGTCCGAGATTTGTTTCTGAGTCTCTGGGATCATGGTCATTATTCAGGAACCAGAGAGGTCATGCCTCCAGTTATATAGATGAGCTGGAGGTGGTTTGTGGGTGTGTCTCCCACATACCTAACTTTTGGCCGTTTACTTTCCTGATAAACTTGTTTCCAAGTTATTGGGGTCTGGCCAAAGGCACAGCAGCAATTTTGGGGTATCTAGAATTCTGAAAGCACCATTAGGTTGCTGATACACTCTCCTCACAGGTACATACAGATTGACTGGCTTGGCACCATACTCCACAGCAATACATCTTTAGCTTAGTTGTAAACTAAATTCAAATTTCTTTTGTTGCTTCTGAATGCCAGAGATTAAGAACTTAATTATTTTTATATTATTACTCAGCTCACATTTGAAAATTTTAGGCAGTCCACTATAGCATTAACTTTGCTTGTATTACTCCGAAGCCCATCTTCTGAGACTTCTAAGTCAGGAGAAAATGTAGCATCTTACAGACATGGTAAACACACACACTTTAAAGCCATCTAGGATATTGAAAGAATATTTTCTTCTGTTGAATGGCTTTAGCTCTTGAATCCTATACAACATGTTTTTTTTTGTCTTATCTTGGGAATCTTTGAATGTGCTCCAGTTTACTTCTCATCTTGAAGTGTATTAGTTAGAAAGGTTTATATAAAGCACAATAAAATGGAATTATTTCCCTTGAGCTGGACAAAATATTCTCTTAATGCAGCCAAAAATTGCATTAGCTTTTTTGGCATCCACTATTCAGTGTTGATTTATATCAAGCTTCCTGTCAATTAATCCTACTGGGACTTTTTAATTTATACTTTTGCTAAGCCATGCTTATAATATCCATATACGTTTAGTTGCTGTTTGAAAGGAAGGAGAGAATTTCTTCCTAAATAATTTCATCACATAAGTCTATTGTTTTACCTTTCAGTGACTCTTTGAATTGTGATTCTATCACCATTCAGGAAATAGTGGCTTAAGAACTGAGCTCAAATAGGCTGGTAATGTTCTTTTCTTTGAAAGAACTTTTCTTTCAAAGAGTTCCTTCTGAAATATCAATAAATTTTAAGAGTGTTTGTCATAAGCAGAAGAGTATTAGCTATGTTTTTCTAACTAAATGAATTTACTTTGTTAATAGATATATCTTACATTACATTCACATTATTGAAGCAAAATGACAAAAATATGGGAAAATAAGGTGTATGTATATTCTTAAGCTATGTATATATATGTATCATATGTACATACATAGAGTCTATGTATATATTATTTATTTTAAGGAATTGGTTTACTCAGTTATGGATATTGACAAATTTCAACATGAGTAGCTAGAAATCTAGAGATGGAGGAAATATAAATGTATATTTACATTCTAAATGTTGAAAACCGAAGAAAAGTTGATACTTTAGTTCAAGTCTCAAATTGCTAAAAGCTAAAAGCTAAAATACTAATTTAAATGCAATCAGAAGAGAGGTCATCTCTCTGACCTGGGGAAGACTTTCTACTCTACTCAGGCCTTCTACTGCTTGGAGAAATTCAGCTGTTAGAGAGGGAAATCTCTTTTATCCTCTTAAATTCAATGTATTCTCACAAAAAATATCTAGAATAATGTCTAACAGAATTTTGGATACCTGCAGTCTGGTTAATTTCAAAGTATAAAATTAACCATTGATGCGAACTCTGGAAGTTTATAGGAGTATATAAGGATTTAGTGTAGTGAACACTCAAGAAATGGAATTTTTATTTGCTTTATGTATTTCTCAAACTGACTCTTCAATATTAAGAATGGAACCATAGCTCCATAATACTTATATAACACTTTGGCAGTTTACTGGAGTGAGACTTCAATTAATGCTTGGTCTTGGGAAGTAATAAAATCTCGGTAGTGCATAGATAACTAATAATAATTTTATACCAATGTCTATTGTAGTGCTCTATGAATAATTATTCTCTGCCTCACCTGTGGAAGGCAAGGGAATAAACTGCAGACATCTTGCTGCCATATGGATAAACCTAGTGATGAAAGAATTATGAACATGTCTGATTATTGTAATATTTCTAAGCAGTTTCTTCTTTTTAAAAATGAAAATATTATGATTTGAAAGTTTTAAAAAAACTGAAGGTGGGTTGTGTTTTATCCCTTGTCTTTGAACTAATGTAAGAGTGGTTTCCTTTATAGCTAACTCAATAATTAACTATCATTTCAGAACAAGACTGACTCATAATACTGCCAAATAATTCACACATGTTAAAATGGCAGTTGTCTCATTTACTTGTTACACTTGTCAAACTAAGCAATAACTTTCAGCTCTGTTAAATGTTGTTTAAATGTGAGGGATCTAAAATGAAATTGAAGCACACTGCATTTGATAATGAATCAAATATAAATTTAATACTCTACTCAAAGCCAGCATAGTTAGTAAGATTTGAAAGTAAAAAATTACAGATCTTACACTTTAACTGCGGTAAAGACTTGATTGAGATTCTGATTATCTTCAAAGGTTGAACGTTAATGACTTTTAAGAATAACATCTTAAGAAAAATATTTTGAAGTAAATTACATTCAACTGTATTAATTAATGATAAAATATTTCAAAGTAGTTATTTTCTAGATGGAAAATAAGTGTTATCAAATCATATTTTTATCATTTTATTACAGAAATTTAAATTATAATCATAGAAAATCATGACACAAATATTTCATCATTATATTTTGAATGTATTAATAACTCACTATATATCTCAGATAATTTCTACTTATCTCTTTTATTTTTAAGGAACTTTAATTATATGTATGAAAATATATTTCCTTATAGATTATTCTAATATGGAAAATTTTAAGACAGAATTGCTTTAACCTGCTTTTTAATTTTTTCTAGGAAAACAGAAAGCTTTATTATAGTTGAGCAATATATGGACATCTATAGTCTTCATCATAATTTTACCCTAGGAACTAGATATTTCATGGTGTATATTTTTTTTACTCACATGCCCCCAAATATACAGTCTTCCTGTAAAAAAAAAACATATCAGTACCTGTATTGCAAACCATTTTGCTCAAAAGGAAAGTGCAAGAAAAGAAGAGAAGTGCCTGATATAGCAGCAGGCTAGTGGGGTGGGAGGAAACTGGTGACACTGGTGGTGGGAAATGTACACTGGTGGAGAGATGAATTTTGGAATATTGTATGACTAAAACCCAACCCATAAATAGCTTTAACTGTGTATCTCAGGTTTGTTCAACACACACATATATATATACGTTTAAATGTGAGGGATATAAATATATATGTATATATTTATATGACTGTGATAGGAATCTCAGTAATCAAAAGCAGGTTCTACTGATATTCTATGACAGTGTTCAGTAGATACACTCTATTAGCTTTGTTTGTAAAAGGAACTGATGTCTAGGTGGCGGCATATACTTAGGTGAATTTATGGCCTCTAGGATAGGGCAACATGACCTGACACCCTAGTAGTGCCCTGTGGATGATGTATGAATCCTGGGCCCAATACCTTATCAAGTGCTTATTACAGCTTTACTAAGCTTCTGTAATATGGATCTCTCCAATATATATCTGTAATGTGTACATATCTGTAGTATGAATGGCATGTTTACCTTGTAGAACTATGGTATTAGCTGCATAGGAAAGGATTTGTATTACAAATTTAGTAATGGAAGCAGCTGATGGCATTTTTGAAACTATAAGCAATATAATAATTATGAGATTTAAAAGTCTCTCAACATTTTGGGTCAGATAATTTTTGATAAGAAACTCTCCTATACATTTTTAGCAGTATCCGTGATATCTATCAACTACATGCCTATGGAGTTTTCACTCAACCTGAGACTACCACCACCACCACCTACCAGAAAAAAAGCTATAGTAATTGAAATTTGAACCTCATATAATTTTTTTAAGATATGCAGCATATTTGTTATACATATTCCCCATAATTTCTTAAAAATGTTTAGATTTATGTTAGTAAATATTAAATATTTTAAGATAAAATATGTAAACAGAGAAATATATTTTATATAAAACAGAACACTGACTTTTTTAACATGATAGGCAGAAACTTTTTTGAATGTGCAATAAAGTGAAAATGATAGAAAGTATTATTACCTGATTATTATAATCATTGTGCCATGCTTTAAATTTTAAATTAATCTCAATAGTGCTTCAATGTGAAATTTTATTTACATATTAATGCAAGATAATTTGTTATTTAAAAATAAAGTTTTTTAAAAATTGTAGAATAATAGTTTTAAGTAAGTGTAACTATTTACTTAAATAGTTTTTACTTTTGAAAATAGTTTTGAATTTTATACTTACTTTAATAATAGAGGCAGAGTCTGGCAGACTTACCATGTCGTACTCATTATGCCAAATATCAGTAAAAATGATGGGTCTCATTCTCATAATCCTGAAAAAGCATTGAATATGGCTCTTTTAAAATCTCAGGGCTAGGAAGAAGGAGACGTTACTGGTGCCTGCTCGAGACAATCAATGAACAACAGGATGATCGTGATTAATAACAGAATTAATTTTGAAATTATCAATGGGATAATAATAATACACATTATTTGACTATATATCCAAAATATTAGGATGTGATTCATCCATGATAATATTTGAGTTACACTTTGTATCCATGATGCCTTTACAATATATGCCATATTTAAATTATTATTATTTTTTAAAATTTTTATTAGTGAAACACCACGAGGTATAGTTGTAGACTTACAAATTTTTGTGCTTGGGTTTCAGTTATACAGCGATCGAGTACCCATCCCTCTACTCAATTCTCCTCCCTTCTCTCTGGTAATCTCACTTCCCAGTTCAGAATACACAAATTTGCTTTCATTTTATTTCATCTATTCCCTTACTTTGTTTTGCTATATTCCACATAATGTGAGAGCATTCAGTATTTGCCTTTCTCCTTCATTCTTATTTTGCTTAGTGCGATCTCTTGTAGTCTATTTTGTCTCAAATGTCAAGATTCTATGTTTTCTTATACCTGATCAGTATTTCATATATTATGTGTAATTTTACCTCTATTATGAATTGAGCTCTTCAGTACTACAATTTAATTCTACCTTAGAGTTCCTAGAAACATACTAACATCCTAATTTATCTGAAAACAGTTTCCATTTTCTGAGCAATATTATAGGATCAAAATGTACTTGATGTTTTCCAAAATATCTCAAAAATAATATAGAGAATCAGATTTATGAGATGTTTTCCAATTATACTTAATACTGAGTAGGTTTTCGTAGCATCTTAGCTACATGAAATGTCAAAAAAAGGACTTTGTATATAAAGTATAGTTAACTGTCAAACTGCTGTAAAATCTTTCCTATAGCAAGCAGAAAAACAATGAAAACTTATTTCACATGGGGTAAAGTGGACAGAGAGGAAGAACTTTAATGGTGCTCAAATCTCAAAAACCATGAATTAATGAGTGATATTTCCCATTTTAATTAAGGAGAGGACAGGAGGGTTAAAGTCAAGTAGGAGGGTTTGGGCAACAAATCATGAAGGACATGAAGGGCATGTCGACTATAAAGACTATGAGAGGGTAGAATATGTTACTGAAGGAGTTGGAGTGTGACAAAGTTACTTTTCATCCATATGACAATTTGTTGTCCTTTACTTCAAATCATCACAGTGTCTGACACAAAAAGTATCTTTGAATGAAAAGCATTTCTTTGTGCTTTGTCTCTTCTGTATAGAATAAAACTAGGGGATTAAATTAAAATCCACATTGTTTAACCAGGGATAAGTGAAAAATGAATTCTAAAATATTTATTAATACAAAGATTGTGAGGTTAATTATCTAAATAATTCAATGGAGGTGAAGAGATCCTTGTGAGTCTTCATAGGCTTATTCTGAAGATTTTTTGGTGTAGATCATTTCTTTTATCTTTTGATTTGCCAGATTTTGTATAGAAGGTCCAGTAAAATATGACTTTCCATAACTGAGTACTTTATACATAAATATATTCCAAAGACTTCATGTAGAATCAAAAAATTTCTCTTTGCTTCTTTGAAATATAAATTTAATTGAACATCCTGTATTTTTGTCTGGCATCCCTATTTTCAAAGGTAAACTGATGCTGAAGAAAATGCACCTTAAGTTTCTAGAGCTCCTTACTTGCAGAAACATTTTTATCGAAGGGTGTATTTGTAATTTTATGTCATTTCTTTAAAGTGTATTATCTATAATTATGTAAATCTTAGGTTCCACAAAGCCTGGATCTGCTTCTGTAAGGGGCCAATTTAAGGAGACAGAGTAGACAAGGTGAAATAAGTAGTAAATTTAATAGGTTCGAGAGGATTGTTGATGTCACATTTGAAAATTATTTTTCTGTAGATAATTTAAAAATCTCTGGGTTTTAAGGTATCCTGGCAGTTGAAATTCACTGTCATTATGTATGCAAGATATAGAGAAAGAGGCTTTACACTGTGTTGCTAAAACCCAAGAGGGAGCAATCTGATAATATATCAGAGTTATACATATATAAGAGTTATACAGATAATATATCAGAGTTATACAGAGTTATATATATATTAAGTCAGTATATCCTTTTCTTAAGAATATAATTACCAGGTTTGGACAGATAGTACAGTAGGTTTGGTTTTTGCATTGCAAGCTTCCAAACAGGGTTCAATCCCCAGAAACTTATGTGGTCCCCAGAAACCTACCAGGAACGATCCATGAGTACAGAGTCAGGGGTAAGCTGTGTACACTGCTGAATATAGCCCTAAAAAAACCAAAAATATAGTTATTAAATGAAAGTTTTACTACTTTTGAGTCATCAATAAAACTGTAATGACTTAAGGTAACATTTAAAATAAAATTTAAAAGAATCTGAAGAAAAGCGACACTTAGAGGAAATGATGTGGGTAGTAGTAAGGTACACCCATGAGAAAGTACTAATTTTGTTTTGCTTTTTATTTATTTTTAATTGAATCACCATGAGATACACAATTGCAAAGCTTTCATGATCTGATTTCACTCATATAGTGCTCCAACACCATGCCTTCACCAGTGCACATTTCTCACTTCTGAAGTCTCCCATATCCCACCTGCCACCTTCCCCACCTTGATGTTATGTACTGCTTTGTACAATAAATCACAGGGAAAATGACTATATTCTAGTACATTTAACAGAGATCATGAGGGTGATAAACATTATTTTGCATCATCCTAGACTTAATCTGATTCTTGGAGCCCATAGTTTTAGGGCACTGTATACTATTGACTGGGTTTTTGTGACAGTTCTTTCGATGCTTCAGGAAGGATACAAATTGTGTACAAAAACCGATCTATGTTGTTTATGCACTGAGGCATCATATAGGGAAATTTATGAGCTTACATTTATGGAAGAAATCATTGGAGAAAATACTGGTTGTGTGTCTCCTATATGCCAAACACTATGCCAAGGATGGGGTTAGTTTGAATTTCTCTATTCAGGTCTGAGTTAAGTACATGCTTTTGAAGAAAAAATTTTAAAAGATTTTTAGACTATATATATTAACAACACTTATTTGGCAAAATAGAAATTTTCTTACATAATGCATAATGTGGTACCACCTATTCCTGCCTTTCTTACATCGTCCATCAGCTATATGAAATATGTGGCAGTGCATCATTGACTGGTTTGGTCATGTTCTGAATTTTCACCTCTAGAATGCCCGTGAGTTTGATAAGCAGATGCTTCAGGTGTGTTTGTGTGCTTGTGCCTTTTTGAACTGTCACAGTCTGCCAGAATAAGAATATTCACCTGGTAGCCACTGGTCATAGGAAAATGTTTAAAAAATAAAAAGAAGAAAAAGTAGTTCTGATTAGGTTTTAATATTTTGATAATTTTTAATGTTGCATTATGATGACAATAAATGAATAATATAGACATTAAGACAAATGTATAGGGGCTGGAGAGATAGTACAGTAGTAAGGTACTTGTAATGGTCTCCCAGTAGTGAACCCCATCAGGAGTGATAACTGAACACACAGCCAAGAGTAAGTCCCAAGAACAGCTGGTAGGCAAACCATCAACCTTGAAAAACTAAGACAACTTTACAAAACAAAAGAAATTCTACTGAAAATTATTTATAAAGAAATACAGAATGCAAGATGATTTTCAGCAGTGAAAAACCCATACTTTTGTGTTATAATAGAATTTTTGGATGGAACTATTTGAGGTGGGCCTGGAATAATGTCAGATAAGAGATGCCATAGATACTGAGGAATTTTATAGTTTTAATCTGAATTTTTGTGTGTGAAACAGAATTTATTTTTCAAAGGTCTTCCTAGTCTAAGAAACTGAAAAGTGTTGATTGCCTGTAGAAGCTGTAACATATGCCTATGTGTTTTAAGTGTCCTACCTAACTCATGTGTCTGAAATAATCTCCCAAACTTCCCCAAATCTTCTTGCATGGATGAAACTGGCATGACACATTGAGGATTTAATACCATTTGCTTATATACTCTAGTATTTTATAGTTATGTGTCAGCAACAGAACAATCAGAGGCCCCAGCTCTGCTTAATTCTATCTAGAGAATTTGCAGATATTTTGATTAAAAAAATACTTGTTTCTGTCTCAAAGTGATTCAATAAATAAAAATAAATAAGATTAAATAAAACAAAAACAAAAATTAAAGTAATTTCGAAGAGAAAAAGTAACCCTTCCAAAAATGCTTGCTCCATATTTCTGTTGTGAAATTTCTTATTTTCTATTAATGTGTGTAGGAATCCTTTAACGTTAGTGTTACCCTTATTTTACTGATGATGAAAGAAGAATTAGAGAGCAAAAAGTTTATGCTCAAGTCACATAGTAACTAAAAATATGGGTTAGGATTTTGATTTTGTGTCTCTACACTAGATAATTATATATCTTTTGTATAAATCAGTCTAGTCTTAAGCAGATCCTTACAGACCTTACCTGGAAGCAACTCTGTAGTATAAAGAATGCTTTATTTGCAAGTTTGTTTTATCATGTTGTCACTGTCCTCCCATTGTTCAACGATTTGCTCGAGCGGGCCCAGTAACGTCTCCATTGGAGACTTTTGTTGTTACTGTGTTTGGCATATCGAATACGTCATGGGTAGCTTGCCAGGCTCTGCCGTGCGGGCGAGATACTCTCGGTAGCTTGCCGGGCTCTCCAAGAGGGGCGGAGGAATCAAACTCGGGTCGGCCATGTTGGCTGCATGCAAGGCAAACGCCCTACCACTGTGCTATCGCTCCAGCCCTTTATCATGTTGATAAATTAAAATATTATTGTAAAAAGGAGTAACCCCTGTGCATCGCCAGGTGTGACCCCAAAAGCCAAAAAATATTATTCTAAAGATCTTGTTTTGGAAATTGGAGACATAGTACACTAAGGCACACATGCCTTTCATTCAGTCAACCCCAGTTCCACCATAGCACCACCTGATACCTGAACACCTCTTCGTATGATATGTAGGCGCTGAGTTCCTCTGGGGTGGCCTATTTAATCCTGAGCATCAGGAGGCCAGAACAGCTTTAGCCCACACACTGAAGCATTGGTCTGCTCAGCTGATATTATCAGGACTGACACCTGGTCTTCCTTCGTATCTTTCAGAAGCCCCCAAATAAATGCACACATAAATAAAACGAGGTTTTAAAGGTAAGCTGGGAGTCTCAGAAAGGTATAGAGTCATTTGATCTAATCCGTGCTCACTGATTTGCTTTTAGAAATTCTAGCCAACATAGATCTCAATTCATCTTTCAAATTATTGGAACTTGGCTTAAGACTGTCTAAGTGTTCAAATAATTCTTTCAGTTACAAATAAATTGTTCAATGATTGACCTGATGAGTCATTTTGTTACTGGGCTCTTAATCTGCTCCATTTCGTTGCCTCCAGATACAATACAAGTTTTTCATTTATTGTAACCTTACAGAAGGTTTCAATCTTTGACTCACAAATAATAACTCTCCCCAGGCAGGGTAATATAAGCATTTTCTGTTAGGTGTACCTGCTAGGCACCTGAAAATTAGAATTCAGAGCCTGGAAGCAAGGGGTCCTTTGTAGATAGTCTCAGCTTTGAAATTAGTTTTTCCTTATGATTCAACAGGGCTTGAATCCTGTGACCTTGATTTAATATTTATTGAGCTCCTACAAAGTGCTAAGCCTTCAGGATGCAGGACAAATTTTATTTTTTCAGATTAAGTTTTCACCTGATTTAATTTTCTTATTTAGTATATTTATTAAAGTAGCAGCAGTTGTTACAGATCTACACATAGATCTATTTCACATTCAGTATGGTGAAGTAATGAGGAAAAAGAAAAACTCAGACACAGGCACACAAGCTATGAATATTTGTAGAAATCCTAGCTTACCTATTCTGCGCAACCTCCGAATCACCTTTTTCCTTGCATAGGGGAAACTATACTGACAATAGTTTCCAACTTTATTTTTATAAAGATATTTGTGATTATAAAATATTTGTTATTATGATAATAAACAAACTACTTGTTCATTTTGAATATATTACTCCAAAGAGAATAATCTCAAATTTTCCACTCAAACCTATTATCTTACTATTAGATCATAATAACTTCTAATTTGAATAAATATTATAAAGGGATTAATAAAATGCAATTATTATCTTCTTAAAGTTTTGTCTTTATAGATCAGTTATAGTGTTATTATCATCAGCTCTTATCTGAAAGTGTTTTGGGTGTCCCAGACCCATGTTTAATGTCAAAGAAACAACGGGCAACATTCAAAGTCAATAGAACTGAACATCTCCAGTTTAACAATGTGGAACTGAAGATCATTAACAGATTGAAAAATTAGGAAGTAAAGTTTCTAAAGATGTTTGGAACACTGAGCATCCTGTATAATAATCCATAATAGAAGCAGTGGTCAGTGTTCCATAGAATATCTCCTTTGAAATTAACTAGTGGCACTTTATTTTTAGAACCTGATTTCTTTGTTCGTTGTGGTTTGGGACAGGCCAGATGTTAGCCCAGTTTTTGGTTTTTATTATTAAAGCTGCAGATGCACTAAAAAGAGAATTCCTTAGTTTAAAGAAAAAGTGAACTCATTAAAATGTCTCTATAAAACTCCTAAAACATAAGGAGTATAGAATTGTTAGCAAGATAATGATTAAAGTTATGACATTTTCCCCAGACATTAGTATTTTTTCCATTATCTCAAAGCATAAGTTTTAAAATTTCCCAGTTTAGAGGTCACTACTTAACCTTGTATTTTAGATGATCTGAAGGCATTCCACACTTGCTGCCATTATGAGTAAGCTAAGATCTATAATCATTCTTGTTTCTCAAGGATGGTTGTTAAAGACAGTTAAATATGACTCGTTACTGTAAAATAATTTCAGTTTATGCCTCCACCTCTAGATGGATGACTGGAGAAGCAAAGATACAACCATTTGTGAAAAAATAAAAAGAAAAGTATTCAGGAGATAGGTAAATGGAGCAGAGTTAAAAAACTATGTACTAATCTAAGTAAGTCCTGATTCTAATAGTTCCTGATGCCCACATGTGCTCTCTCCATGGTAAGTGAAAGCTCCATACTATTATTTGCAGACCAATCGCTTAATTTAGGCCTCAGTTTGTGAAGTAGGAATTTATAAAGCATAGAAGTTACTCTGATCTGGAAAATTTTAAATAATGACTTTAGTTCTCCAATTCTAGAAGAATATTATATTTTTACATAGAATTGCTAATCTTAGAAAGAAGAGTAAATTGACTTCCAGACCATTCAGTCTTTTAAAAAAATCAATATATTTTGAGTATCTTTATGACATATGTTGAAATTTAGATAAAAATGTAGCTATATTAAAATAGTAAAAGTATTTTATTTCACTATTAAAGTAAAAAAATATGCACAGATAATACTTAATGGATGGTGATACAATAAAAACTGTATGATTATTTTTAGGATTGAGAAAACATACCACCTATCATCACTTTTCATCCTACCTACACTTAAATGAATTATCATTAAGAACTGAGTTGGACAGAATAACACTTTTATTATTGCAGATCATAGTACTATGCATATGGAAATTTGAAAATTATTTGTAAGTAGATCATGAGAAATAAGTGAATTTATCAAGGTTTGGTGCATAGATTTTTAAAAATTTTTACAGACCCCCCCAAAACAAAATTATTAGAAGTGTGTTAAGTATTCCTAAATGTTTACACTTTGAAGTTTATTTCATTTTATCTGACTTTTTAATTCAGAATATAGTTCATATATTTCATGCCATATTGAGCCAATAAAAGTATCATAACATTTCTTAAAAGCACATCATAGTTTCTTCTAACTTATGATATTCCAGTATTTGAGGCTGATGCATTTCTATTTGAACAGATAAAAGTTGTATTTGACTAGTATTAGTATTTTTTCTTTATCAAGCATCAATAGATGTAAAATACTTTTTTTTTTCTTTTTGGGTCACACCCGCCTATGCACAGGGGGTTACTCCTGACTCATGCACTCAGGAATTACTTCTGGTGGTGCTCAGGGGACCCTATGGGATGCTGGGAATCGAACCAGTTTGACTGCGTGCAAGGCAAATGCCATACCTCTGTGCTATCACTCCAACTCCATGGATGTAAAATACTTAATGTTAAGACTCAATATTAAATTAAAAATACTGTTCTGTTCTATATAGTAATTGTTTTATAATATTTATCAGTTTATCAGTCATACTTGTCCCTTGCTTTGATATATCTCTCACTGATTATGAATAACTTAGCATATAGTAAGAATAGCATAGAGATTCACTTGAATGTGTGGCAATATAGGTTTCTATAACTAAGTTTGCATATGGGTGCATAAACAATGGAAATTTATAGTGTCTTCCTCCTGGCCTATAAAGTATAGACTACACTGACTTCAGAAATGTTAGGTAAAGGTAAAGGTCCTCCCGTTGTTCGTCGATTTGCTCGAGCGGGCCCAGTAACGTCTCCATTGGAGACTTTGTTGTTACTGTGTTTGGCATATTGAATACGTCATGGGGAGCTTGCCAGGCTCTGTTAAAATGTTAAAATGTGAAAAAATAAGCATTTTTCCATCAATACATAATACTGTTGACTGCTGCTATTCTGGCTTCCTTGGACTTACTAATTAGTAATTAGAAGTTACTAATGAAACATGTTTTTTGCATATTACCACCTAATTTACCAGGGATAATTTTATTCTAGAAGATTACAAAGAAAAACAGAATGCTAACTTTTCCAGCTTTCCTTACATGTAGGACATGGACACATAAATATCCAGTGAGATAGAAATGGATTTCTGCTAAAGGACAGTGTTTATTTTTTTTCCCGGCTGGAAAAGTTTTTGTGTCCCTTTATTGGAAATTTGAACACGTGAAATTTGAACAACCACTTTCCCACTTATATGACTTTTGTAGACAAGTGCCTAGAGTAGGAGTACCATTTTCTAACCACTGGGTCAAATTCATGCTTGAAAATTAATGTAAAATGTCAAAAAAGAAAAAAAAAACCCTGAAAAAAAACCCCTAACGGAACACATCTGGGTTAAGGGTCTTTTTAAGGAGCAGAGAAAATGATTTGACAACTTCAACAAAATGCCATGAGTAGTTTTCTTATATAATTAAAAAAATTGTGTTCAAGGCTTGAGCAGGTAGGGCATTCACCTTGCATGTGGCAAACTGCATCCACAGCATCTCATAGGGTCTCCTGAGCACCTCCAGGAGTAATTCCTGAGTGCAGTGCCAGGAGTAACCCCCAAGCATTGCAGGGTGTGACCAAAAAATTAAAAAAAAATGTGTTCAGTGTCTTTGTTACTTGCAATACTTATTTACAACAAAGTGGTTTGCTAACTGGATTTATCATGTCATACTAGTTTATCATATCCTGTTATCAGAGAACTAGGTTTCTTTCTCAGTGTCTACTCTGAAATTTAATCGTGTTCAGTACTTTTTCATTCTTTCTCTTAGAACCAATTTGTGAACTATCCATAAGTTCTCTTCTTTGGGAAGTATTTCTATACCAATGCAATTCTCCAGTTCTTGCTTGCCCTTGCTACCCAATTACACAATGCATCAACTCAATTGTACATCAATTACATATCTTACATAATTGAAGAATGAACTGTTTTAAAAGTTGTTCATGACTTTTTCATTAATCTGTCATTGACTCAGTATTACAGAATGTTAGTGGTTTAGCTTCATAATACTGTTTTTGTATATTCATTTTCACTCCCATAGTTTTAGTGTTATCTTACCATCAGAAGATCTCTCCCCTCATCCTCTTTGTGTTTTTGTCCTTTTCCTCTGTAGTCACTATAGCATTAACTAAATATTCGTTTATTATTTTGTAGATTCTTTCAATTTTTGTTGGTTTAGTTGCATTTCAAAGATGAATAAAAATCACTCAGTATTTGATTCCTTAGCATATTCCTTAGTATGTCCACTACAAGATCATTTAATAGGCACATTTAATGTCAGCTTAGTATTTCTTTATGTATAGACATATATGTATATCCATCAGATGCATATATATATGTTGTGTATATGTGTGACTATACATAGATGTGTATAGTCACACGCCACAATAGGTTCTACATCAAGTCATCAATTGTTGGGCATGTAGATTGATTTTCAGTTTTGGGAATAGTGTGAATAGTGCTGTTATTAATAACAGAGAGTAAAAAGTCTTATAAAATTTTTTAATATTCATCAGATAAATGCTTAGAAACAGTATTTCAAGATCTTGTGATATTCACATCTTTATTTTGTTTGTTTGTTTGCTTACTTTGTTTGGGGGCTTTAAAAGCAGTGCTCAGCTCTCAACCTTTTACTACAATCATTGTATCTCGAAAAATATTAATATTTAAAATGATTTATTATATGCTATATGCTATATAGAATATGTTTAACATGTATTTTATATTAATATTTTAATATTTTATTTTTAATAATATGAGATAAATAGCTATTATTTTTTAAAGAGATTTGGAAAATAACCTTCAGTGTGCGAAAGGCAGTGCAGGTATGAACCTTCCTTCCAAAAAAAGTGTCTTCCCCTTGAAAAGGCCTTGTTATTCTTTAATACCCATCACTTGTAGTAGAAAATTTCCTTAAGAATATAATCAAAGGGAAATTGCATTAAGAAGTAAACACAAATACTGTTATGCCCAATGCTTTTCAGAATAAACTGCCATTTGATTGAAAGGGACTTAAATTTTAAGATATAAATGCCACATTTTCTAGAGTTTTTCTTCCTATTCAGTCTTCTAGCAAAACAATTTTGATAAAGCAATTTAGAATTATCTTATCAATATATTAGAGGATCAGCTTCTTATCTACTTTCTGTGTATAATGCAAATGAACTTAATACTTTGCTTCTTGACCATGTAAACTAGGTATCTCAAGATGTATATATTTTATGAAAGTTAATTATGGTCCTTTAAGTTTATGGCATAACTTTGACAGTGTTCAGCAGTTTTGTCTTAGTATTTGACTTAAAAATAGCTGACTTAATAATTTAGGAAACTTGAATATTTATAGTACACTTATTATAGATTTTAAAGTAATTGTGGGCTCAAAGTGTTCTTCCTGTTGAAATTATTTCTCAACAACATTACTTGTATCAGAAGAAAAAAACTATGCATACTTTTAATTTATGTTCAGAACATAGTGTTAAAAAGATAAGTATGGTTAAGGCACAGAAAATTGCATTTAAATAGTAAACTAAAAATTATACACATTTTAAACTAAGTATAAGGAGTACATTCCACTATTCTATTTAATTTTCCCCTCAATGTGAAGTTGCCAGCTTGATTATACATATAACTGAAAAACTGAAATTTTATGAATACAAAGTTATATTTAAGTGCATTTGATTCTATAAATTGCTATTTTATGGTATTTACATTTTATTTTACTTTAGTAATACTTTTTTTCTAATGTTCTAGTAGAACATTGACAAATTGTTGTCCGGCTTTATCTCTTCTCTACCTAAGGGAACTAGAAATTTAAAGCACCTGTTACTACTATAAAGATCAGAAAAGTAAGACTGTATACAGTTATCCGGATTCTCTCTCTTTTTTTAAAGAAAGATTTTAGCATTTATTTATCTGTTAATGCCCAAGTTGGCATTCATTTGAAATTAGATAAAATAGCAATTTTATACTAGTCATCATCTGTTTTAAAAATCCCAACTAGAATGCTAAAGAGGTAGCACTGTAGGTAGAAAGTTTGCCTTACGTACATTCTACAGTATAAGGTTCAGTCTGTATACCAATTATGTTCCCTTCCAGCTCCACCAGGACTAATACCTGAGTACTGAGTTGGGGGGCACATGCTGATAATTGAGAATATCTCATTGGTGTCCTCATATATATGCTCAACTGTGAATAACTGTAAATCAGGGTTTCTTAATATATTTTAAAATAATTTTAGAAAGACCTTCTTATCTGCTTTGGTCTGGAATGAATTATGCTTATTTCTCCTAGGAACAAAGTAGAATCATCTCAGGCAGAGTTGATTCGATTCAATTTCTTGAATTCTAATAATTATACTTAATAAATGCTACCATTTTTTTTCTTTTTGACACTTTTCAACAATTTTTTTAAGGGACGATGATTTGCAAAGTTACTGATAGTTGAATTTCAGGAATATAGTATTTCAGCACCAAACACACCATCAGTGTCAACATCACTAGTAGTTCCATACTCCATCTCTCTCCTCTTCCCTGCCCCGGCCTGCCATCCTGACAGGCATATTACAAAGATCATTGGTTGAAGTTTGGATCTCATGTTTTCAGTGTTGTTGAATTTGTATTTTGCATATGTATTTATACCTCTCCCAGATTATTAGGATAACTGAAGCCCCAGTGCCTGTTCCCCCTTTACTTCCCTTTCTCATCTTCTCCCTTTCCCACTTCCTCACCCCCTTGATTTCTTTCCCTCTCTGTCCTTCTCCCTAACTCTAGGATCAAGGAATCTTCCCTTGACTAAATTACATTTTGTCACCCAGTTATTCTATACTTTTCTGATACTTTTCTATTATGTTTCCTTTAGGGATGTCATGGAGAAAGGTAGATTAGAACTAAAGTAGATTTCTAATATTTTTATGAATGCTGGCCAAAATAACATTAAATGGTACAAACCAGTCACAATTTTAACTAGTTAAGGATACATAATAATTCTAGGATAGCACTAAGAAATTTAATAATTTAATAATGATTTTATTTTAATATATTTTAATGTTTTATTTGATATTAAATTTAATATTTAATAATGATTATTGATAATCATACATTGAGGATGGTTTATATCATAATATGTGTAATTGGTTTTGTTGATAGTTTTTATTTGAGTTTTCTTTCTGCTTTTGCTTACTAAAGATCCTTTTAAAACATTTATTTTTTTAAATTGAATCATCGTGAGATATAGTTACACACTTTCATGATTAAGTTTCAGTCAATCAGAGAGCCTGGCAAGCTACCGAGAGTATCTCACCCGCACGGCAGAGCCTGGCAAGCTACCAGTGATGTATTCGATATGCCAAACATAGTAACAACAAAGTCTCCAATGGAGACGTTACTGGGCCCACTCGAGCAAATCAATGAACAACAGGAGGACAGTGACAGTGACAGTGACACAATCAGTGATTGAGCACCCATCCCTCCACTAGTGTGCATTTTCTACCACCAATGTTCCCAATATCTCTCCCACCACCCCCACGCATTCCACCCCCTGCCTCTGTGGCAAGGCACCTTCCCTCTTTCTCTCTCTCTACTTTTGGGCATTATGATTTGCAACACAGATACTAAGAGGCCATCATGTTAGGTCCTTAGTCTACTTTCAGTACATATCTCTCACCCCAAGTGATCCCTCCAGTGGTCATTTATATAGTGGTCCCTTCTCCATCCCAACTGCCTTTTCCCCAGAACATGAGGCAGGCTTCATCATGGAGGCCTTGTTTCTGGGCCTTGTCTCTACTGTCCTTAGGTGTTAATCTCATACTATGTTATTTTATATTCCAGAAATAAGTGGAGTCATTCTATGTCTGTCCCTTTCTTTCTGACTCATTTCATTTAGCATGCTACTCTCCATATCCATCACATCCATAAATTAAGCAAATTTCATGACTTCATCTTTTCTAACAGCTGCATAGTATTTCATTGTGTAGATGTACCAAAGTTTCTTTAATCAGTCATCATTCCTTGGCACTCAGGTTTTTCCAAATTCTGGCTAATGTAAAACACCGCTGTAATGAACTTACAAGTGCAGATGTCATGAGTGTTGAAACTGACCAAATACTTTTATAAAATCTACTAAAATTAACATAGTAGAAGGTTATTTTAACACAGAGAATTATATTGATTTTTAAATGTTAAATTACTTTGCATCTCAAGAATGAAATCCAACTTGCTCATGATACAGTATTCTTATTTATGTATTAATGGATTTTTTTGGCATTTTGTTGAAGCTTCATGTTTGCTTATGATGGATATAAGTCAGTAAATTTCTTTCCTATTGATTTTAATATTTTCTCTCAGAATTATATTTACTTAGTAAAATAAATTCTGTTTTCTGAAGGAGTTTTTATAATGTCTGTACAAGTCCTAACATAAATATTTGATTTAATTACAAAGTGAAATCAACTGATCTCTAGATTTTTGCAGAAACTAAGTATATGTTTGTATTTAACTTCAAATTTACAGAAAAGGAAGGATAGTATAGTTTATCACATACTTTTTACACAGAATCACTGATGATTTTTTATTTTGTCTTACTTTATCATGTACATTAGTGTCCATGCATATTTTATATGAGGAATATGAAAATAATTGTAGGCATGACATCTTTATTCTTAAATAATTGTATATATTTTAGAACTAGAATATTTTCTTATTAAAAACAAAATTCTGCGGCAGAAAAATTAAATGCTATATAATAGTGTGAATATTAAAATTATATTACTTGTCTTTTATATAGTTAATTTTTCTATTTCAATACCCAATTGTATATTAGCTCTATTTTTATGTCCCTTATGTTATTGTTAGGAATATGTCCTCATTGTACTTTTATTTACTTAACTTTAATATTCTGGTAGAACACCGGTTTTTTTGCATATTATCCCTAATTTTTATTTCTCTGATATTTTCTCATGATTAGATTCAGGTACATAAGGAAGAGCAGGAAATTTTATCATTTTATTCTCTGTGTATATATTGAAGTATATGATGTTTATCTGTCCCAATATTAGTGATGTGATTTTGATCACATAATTTAGGTAGAATTTATCAGATTATTCATTACAAAGTTGATAATTTTAGCTTTCTTACATATAGGAAACACTTTGAGGCCATAGAAATATGCTGCTTCTTATTGAACCTTTATCTATTTGCTTTGATAGACATAAATATCTAAATTTTTCGTTGTACATTTATTAACATTTTATTGTAAGAGCACTTTTGCTTTATAATAAGAATTCTATGTCTTTTATTTTATTTAAGTAATTGAATCTATTCATTTTGATTCTCAGGGTTTTTTTAATGTATGAGTGCTGCTGTTTTTTCAGCTACTGATTAAGCAGATTGAAGCAGGCATGAAATCTGCATTACTTATTAATTTTTTTTTAAATTTAATTTTTCATAAAGTTGTTCACAATAATTGATTACATTCAATATTTCAACACCAAACCCACCACCATTTCACTTTCCCACCAACATTACTTTGAATCTTCACACAATCAGCCCAGCCTTGCCCCTTAGGCAGATACTAAATAATTTATTTTGTGTTGCTAGCCATGAATAGTATGAGGTGTCATGTGACCATGAAAGTGTCTGTGTGCTCCTGGAATTCTAAAATTTTTAAATTTTTAAAATTTTAAATTTGGGGTCTGAAGGCATATCTGTGGCATGCTGGTCTCTTCCAAGATTCATTTGTGAGTCACTGAATCAGGGCCTTTAATGTGCCAAATCAGGGCCTGTAATCAGGGCCAAACCTGCACCCAGAGGCAATTGAGCGTAACTGCTAGGAAACTGGAAGGGTGGGGAGATTGGGGGGTGGTCACCCATTCCAGACTCCATGAAGCCTGGAGTTTTCAGTTATTGGTCCTGTGTGGCTGGTTTTTTGAGCAGATTCATTCTCGATATGGGGGACTTGGAGCAAGCCTGTGAAGGTCGGCTTATGAGCATGGTGGCCACTTGGGTTCTGGAAGTTTATGACTTCCAGGGTTAATTTGAGGCAGGTGGAAGAAGACACCTGCCCCACTCCAAGGTGCCAAATGAAATCAGCCTGGCTTGGGGTGGGGAGACATCTCTGTTGAGTGCTGCTCTCCTCTGAGATTCATTTGTAAGTCTTTGAATCATGGCCATTAATGCACTTACATGGCCTGCTTCTGATCTTTTTTGAGATTTTCTTATGTGTCTCTGAAGCAAACCTAATAATTAAGCTTGTATAGCTGAGCCAGAGGAGGTTTGTGGGTGTAACTTCAACATATCTAACTTTTGGCCATTTAATTTCTCAGGAAACTTGGCCCCATGTTGTTTGGGTCCAGCCAGAGGCAAAGCAGCAATTTTGAGGTATCAGGAAGCCTGAAGGCACTATCAGGCAGCTGTTGTACTCACTCAGAAAGTATAGGTTGACCCACTGGGCAGCATCATAACCCTCTGATTCACAAGTTGTGAAGCCATTTTCTACAGTTTATAATAACTCAGAGATGGGGAAGGGGTACCCCTTTTTAATGACAATATAATGGAAAGGTTATGAAACTTAAGAAAAAAGTGATTGGTTCAACCACTTTGAAAAACATTGTGGACACTTCTCAAACCCAAGAAACTCTGTGGATAACATTTTCATTTGACCTGGAAATTTCACTTCTGAGCATATACTCTAAAGACTCCCAAACACTAACTAGTTCATAGAGACCACGTGTTCCATATGTAATTGCAGCATAACTCACAACAGTTAAGACCTAGAAACAACACAGTTCCCAACAGTGGATGACTAGGTAAATAAATGGTTATATTTATGCAGAATATCAATTTATTAGAAAAGATTGCTCGAGCGGGCCCAGTAACGTCTCCATTAGAAAAGATAAATCATCAATTTACTGTTACATGGGTGAAACTGAAGTCATCAAGCTAAGTGAAGTCAAAAGGAGAGACATGAAAAATAGTCTCATATGTGAGACATTAAAAAAAGTTTAAAGAGCCACAAATGGTCAGAGATAGAGTTGTAAAGCTGGTCTGAGAACTGAGCTTTTCTGGTGGGAAGTGGGGGATAAGTTAAGGAAGGTCTCCTTTTTACGTTGGTGGGAAGAAGCAGGAACTCTGATGATGGTTGTGGTGTTGGAACAATAAATGCATGAAATTGTCATTAATAGTACTGTACAACACAGTAACACACAAAAGCACTGTATCACTGTAGCACTGTCTTCCTGTTGTTCATCGATTTGCTCGAGTGGGCACCAGTAATGTTTCCATTGTGAGACTTGTTGTTACTGTTTTTGGCATATCAAATATGCCACGGGGAGCTTGCCAGACTTTGCCATGAAGGCAGGATACTCTCGATAGCTTGCCGGGCTCTCCAAGAGGGACGGAGGAATCGAACCCAGGTCGGCTGCATGAAAGTCAAAAGCCCTACCTGCTGCACTATCGCTCCAACCTAACGCAAAAAAGGTGAAAAATAAATCAGTAAATACATGCATAATTAGGGAAAATAAAATAATTGTCATAGGGCAAGAGAGAAATTACAGGGGTTAAGGTGCTTGTCTTCCACCTGGCTAACTCTGGGTTGATTCTGGCACTGAATATGCCAGAAAACTGCCATATATGTCCACTGAATAAGTCCCATGAATACTGCCAGAAATAACCACTAAGCACACTACTGGGTATTGTCCCAAATTAAAAGAAAACACCCTCATAAAAATATTTTAAGGGACTGTATGTTATGTATGTTATGTTCTCTGTCGTTCTCTCTTTTTCATCTTAGGATCTTAGGAAATAAAATCCTCTAGAGGTTGATGGTCCTCAGTAATCTAATGGATGCCTTTGTACATAAGTAAATGTTGACCCTTATATTGAGAAACATTATTTTAAGAAAAAAGCTCAATTTTTCTGCACACCTGTCTCTGAACATCTCCGAAAGGATAGCTATTATTAATAGTCTCCCCCGCACTGTGTATGCATTGATATTATATATGTATGGTTTGTGATTGCAGTTGCATTTAGTAGAAGAATCACCCTTTGATAGGTAAGAAGAAAAATTATAGTCTCAATAGCAAACATTGTAATGGCTCTGGAATATTAAAATTTCATTCTCACTTTTACCTGTGTGACTTCTGAAATTTAACATTTATACATTGGTTAAGTTGTTAGAGCTTTAAAGATGCAAATTCTTCTGAGAACAATGTTTTTTTTCTATGACTATTAGCATTTTGCAGTGAATGTATTATAGAACTGCATTCATGTGTAGAAAATTGAAAACAGAGAATTTTCAAGATAAGATTATGAAGATAATTTTGATATATTTTATACTTTTCAAGTAGAATGAAAATGAGTGTAGACCTTGGGATATTAGAGAAAACCAGAGACATACTTTAGGATTGATTGAGGGTAAAAATAAGGTTAGAGCAAAACATGAAAAAAATAAATAAATAAGGTATAAATGTTGAAAAAAGAAGAAAAGTTTCTCTGCCTCATAGTTATCTGGAGCTTGTTTTATATTTATATGTTTTTCACTTTACTTCATTGTTTGCTTGGAGTCTTTGATTCAATAAAGAATTCTGTATCTAATATCTGTTGACATGGGCATTTTTCCTCATCTGTCTTTTTCTGTGATAAATCACCCAGGTTGTAATTTAATTTTTTTTAATTATTATGTAGGTAAGGAAATAATTCTCCTTCTAGTCTCTTTTGGGCAATCTGAAAATATGTTATAAAACAGTTGATAAGAACAAAATTTTATTACATATGCCTTGCACGCGGCCGACATGGCCAACCGGAGTTCAATTCCTCTGCCCCTCTCAGAGAGCCTGGCAAGCTACCTGTGATGTATTTGATACACCAAACAAGTCTCACGATGGAGACATTACTGGGCCTGCTCGAGCAAATCGATGAATAACAGGAGGACAGTGACATTAACAGTATGGAGTGCCATATAAAAAGAGGTTTCTGCACAGACAACTAGGTTTTATCTGCCACCCTCAGGCATCATAGATTTCTGAAGGGAGTAAGATCATTTGAAGGGATATCCCACTGGTGGTGTAAGGGCAAAACTGACGCCATGACAGGTGGCAAAAATGAGAAAAATCAGGTAGGCCTCAGGTTCAGTTCCGGGAACTGAAACAGATTCAATTTCCCAGCAATAAAACAATGAGTAACTAGCCAACCTGAACCCACCTGGGAAAGTTCCTGGGCTCCGGAAGTGGGCTCAATTAACCAATTCTCACAATACCTCAGAAGTTGCTTTTTATTAACCCTAAAAGAGTGAGAAGTCTATGCAATCATAAAATTGGTAATGATACTGGAAATTATTGTTTAATTGTTGACTACTGTAAGATACCTTAGACACTTGCCAAAACATCTTTGTTTGGTAACTAAATAAGATTCTTTCTGAAACAATAAGGCATGTACTGCTTATGTAATCAAACCCTATGCTTGCTGCCTGAAGTCAGGGTCCCTATCAAGACATCACTCTGTGGATGAGATAGTTGACCCCAGTATACTGGAATAAAACTCCTTATATTTTTGCATCAAGCTATTGTTTCTGTCCGTCTCACCATTTGGGAACCCAGAATCTCGGGTTTAACAGTGACAGAACCAAGAATCACATTTTGTTTGCAGTATATCAGGGGCCAAGCACTTGTGACAAAGGGAATTCACAGTGGTAATGACAGGATTCACATGTGATGATGTGGGATTGTACTGGGTGTCAAACTTGGGCCATCAGACATGCAAGGTAGGTCCTGTCACTAGCCCAGATATTTTTGTAGTTTTTCAGGTAATATCTACAAGTGATAACTGAATTATAAAGATTTTCCTTTAGTAAATTTCTTTAAGGAATCTCTCTAATGCTTTCCATATTGATTGTACTAATTTTCATGACCACAGAGTGTAAAAGGTTTGTCATGCTCTAGATATTTTTTCTGGCCACTTTATTTCTCATAAATTTGAGATAATTTTTGACTGATTTTACTTGCATCTTCCTAAAAATAAGGCTTGATAAACATTTGTCATGTGACTATTGATGATTTATATTTCATTGTTTGGAGCAGTGTCTTTTCAAGAGCCGCTGGCTTTTATTTACTTAATGGATTGTTGCTGCATTTTATGAGTGTTTGTATATTTTGCTGTGTGCAGATGTAGGATATTCAAAAGCCATTTTCTATTCAGTGGGATGTCTTTTTTGCTTTGATTCAGGTTTATTTTACAATGCATTTAATTTAATTTAATTTTGAGAATCAAGGCAGGTTTTATTGAATAAACCATTTAGAAAGATGTCAGACAATAGTAGGAAGTGATTACTTTGGAGAAGAACTTAGTGTTGAAAGGAGGTAAAGGGTAAGCATGATACCCTTTCAGTAACAGTATTGCAAACTATAGTGTGAAAAAAATGAGAGAGAGGAGAGGAGAGAGAGAAGAGATAGAGAGAAACGGGAGAGAGGAAAGAGTAGGGAGAGAGAAAGAGAGAAAGGGTGGGAGGAGAGGAGAGAGGGGAAGAGGGAGAGAGAAGAAAGAAAGAAAAGAGAGAGGAATGACAGAGAGACAGAGAGAGAAAGATCTATATAGAGGCAGTCTGTGGCAGCAGTGTGGTGGGAGGGAGGGAAACTGGGGACATTGGTCATGAAAAATGTACACTCGTGGAGGGATAGGTATTGGATCATTGTATGACTGTGTGTTATATAAATGTGTGTTTATCTCCATATAAAGCCCATGTCACGTGGTTTTTAAAGGTAAAGGTAAAAGGTAAAGGCCCTCCCGTTGATTGTCGATTTGCTCGAGCGGGCCCAGTAACATCTCCATTGGAGACTGTTGTTACTGTGTCTGGCATATCGCATACTCTCGGTAGCTTGCCGGGCTCTCCAAGAGGGGCGGAGGAATCGAACTCGGGTCGGCCATGTTGGCCGCTTGTAAGGCGAACGCCCTACCGCTGTGCTATTTATATAAATATATTGCGCTCAAGGGGAAACTGCTCCTGGACACTGTTTCCTAATGAGCAGAAAGACTCACAGGAGATGAAGCCCCTGGACGGCCCTGGACTCCTGGTTTATGGTCCACATTCTGTGTCCTGTCTGATGCACGGACTCCATCCCAGGCTCCCTGGGGATTATGCTTTCATTTATGTATTGTGCCCACATGGCAGAGCCTGGCAAGCTACCCCTAATGTATTCAATATGCCCAAAACAGTAACAATAACGGGTCTCATTCCCCTGACCCTGAAAGAGCCTCCAATATAGCAGCATTGGGAAAGACGAGTAAGGAGAGGCTGCTAAAATATCAGGACTGGGACAAATGGAGATGTTACTGGCACCCACTCAAGTAAGTTGATGAACAACAGGATGACAGTGATATAAATATATTATTATTTTATTATTTACCATATTTTTTTGTGGTCAGTGCTATTGGCATTTTTATAAGGATTGTTTTGATATTGTTTCTTTAGGTAACCTACCCTCTTTAATGATATTAATTTCCCAAAATGCATAACATAAAATATCTTGTGTCTATTTCTTAATAATATAGTAAATAATATAGTTTTCTGTGTTCAGGCTTTTCACTACCAAGTGAAATTTCTTCCAAATCATTTCATTCAAATTTTCCCTTTCCATTTGCTCGTTGCACTGGCCTGCCCCTTGGCCAGCCTAGCTCACAGGATGCCTCGGTCAGGGTCTCTGGAAGGTGTACAGATGTTCAGATAGCTGTTGTGCAGGGGGAATGAAGTGTCTGTGAAACTAAAGAGCCTGATGTCCCAGCAGAACCAGCCCAGCTCCAAAAGGGATGGAGGAAGCCAGCACCAGCTCCTGGTATAGGCCCTGCATTCCAGGCTTGTTTGTCTTTGCCCACTGGGCTGAGTAGTCAGAGGGGGAACTAGAAGGAAGTGTGCAGTCCATCAAAGAACTTTCTGGCTGGCCTGCAGAACCTTTGGGGTTGGAAGAAGAAGTTTTGAGAAGAATCATCTTATTATGGTACTGATGAGGAAAGCCAGCTCTAGTTTCATGTCTACCAACCAGCATGGGTATTCCTATCCCTTTTAAAATTCTTTTCTGGTTGTTTAACTTGTTTTAAATTTAGTCTCTTCAGTAGGCAACACATTCACATAGTCTGAAAATGCCATGGGGGTTGGGGCGATGGCTCAAGTGATGAAGCACGTATCTAGCTTGTGAAAAGCCTTGAGTTCAATCCGTAGCACCACACGACCTCTCTCACCACTGCCTGGGCTCATCCTGGTCTTCCCCAGAAATGCTTCATGTGGCCCCTGACCACCACAACCTCAAGTACCACTAGCCCATGCCTAGTTGAGCTCTGGAAAATGCCTCTAGAAAAAAATTTTTAATGATGTAAAAAGTGGTTTCTTATCCTCTATCTGTTCTCTCCTTGACCCTGTCTTTTTTTTTCCATTTCTAATTTTTTGGTGGTGCCAGGTGTTGAGCATGCAAAGTAGGGTTGCATTTTTTGTTGTTTTTTTTTCTTATGCATGGGAAGTATCCTGCCCACACGGCAGAGTCTGGCAAACTTCCCTTGTCGTACGCAATATGCCAAATACCAGTAACAATGATGGGTCTCATTCTCCTAATCCTGAAAGAGCATTGAAATGGCTCTTTTAAAATCTCAGGGCTAGGAAGAATGAGATGTTACTGGTGCCTGCTTGAGGAAATCGATGAACAACAGGATGATTGTGATCATGATCATGATGGGATGTATGCATGTGAAGTAATGCTCCTATATTGAATTTCATAATATTCTTAAAACTTTATATACAAATGAAAATAGAGATGCTTAACCCCCACCCATCCACAACTACCTGTTTTAGCAAGATCTCCAAAGTTCTCTCCTTAGCCTTTATATACAGCACTGTATTCAGGAGAGTTTTGCATAACTGAATAAAAGGGGTGTCTTTGAACTGGAAAGATTGCACAGGGGTTAAGGCACCTGCCTTGTATGCAGCTGACCTAGTCCAGTTTCCTGGCATTACATATGGTTGCCTGAGTACCTCCAGGAATGATCCCTGAAGAGAGTCAGGGGTAAGCTCTGAGCGCTGCTGGATCTAGCCCATTTCTTATATACCCCACCATTTGGATGAGCTATTACTTATTTACCTTATGAGCTATTACTTATTTAAATAAGCTATTACTTATTTAACCAGGCTGGAGCTATAGCACAGCAGGTAGGGCATTTGCCTTGCATGCGACTGAACCAGGTTTGATTCCTCCGTCCTTCTTGGAGAGCCTGGCAAACTACCGAGAGTATCCTGCCCACAGAGCCTAGCAAGCTCCCCATGGCATATTAGATATGCCAAAAACAGTAACAACAAGTCTCACGATGAAGACGTTACTGGTGCCCGCTCGAGCAAATTGATGAACAACAGGAGGTCAGTGCTATAGTGCTACAGTGTGTTCACTGACCGTTGTACACAAACTTACTTGTGACATATTGTACACCTACTTATGGACCTTGGCTGGAGGATTATATACTTTCTACTTGTGCTTGTGCATTTTCTAGTTGCAGTGCTCTTAGGGGTCATAATGGTGCTCATTCAGGCACTTTTGCGGGGAGCAAGGAGTCATACTCCTAGACACAGTGCACACACACCTTTAGTTGCAGTGCTCATGTACAACTGGATCTGTTTACCTGGGATTGAGTTCTTCGCTAAAACACCAAGGACGCTAGAGAGCAGAAACACAGGGACCAAGACACACATATGTGGGTCACACCACTGATTGAACTTGTGGCTGAACCTAATCACATGCTTTATCACTAAAGCATCCCGGGGCCCCTGATATAAATTGCTATCAATGGAATTGTGTTTTTAATTATCTTTATTCTACTTTATTACTTGTATAAAGATTTGTGTATATTCATTTTGTAGCCTGCCATTTTACCACATTATTTCAAATAGCTCTTCATAGTAGTCTTTGGAATTTTATTTTTTTTTTTAATTTGAATGTTGTGATGCTCCAACCCAATCCCAAGGCTATAGTAGAATTTTGATGGTCAAATTTTAGGTTTTGATGGTCAAATTTTAGGTTGTTTGAAAACTGACTCTAGTGTAGTACCTGTGTAAACACACAAAAAAGGTTGGGTGAAGGGACGGCAGTGGCCTATCTCGCCCGCTGCCCGCGTTTGGTGGTCTCAGGCCGTTTCCCCACTTCAGGGAGGTTGATGGCGATGGTCAGGCGAAGGAAGAAAACGAGGGCAAGGCTGGTTGGTCTTAGCAGCAATTTATTACATGGAAGAAGTGTATGTCATAGAGGCCCCAGGATCTCTCAAGCACGTACTCTCTGTTCTCTCCACTTCTGTCCCCATTCTCTCAGCCTGTGTTCCCCATTCTCTCAGGCACATGTTTCCTGGTTCTCTAAGGCATGTGTTCCCCTAGAGAGCCCTGAAATCTCCCTTATATAGATCATGATACCTCTAAAGGGCGCAATATAGTGATGTCATCAAAAGGAGTTACAGAAGGAACATTGATGTGGCAAAACATACATTGCTTCTTTACATTTGCAGGCCAGTAATTTTGGCCTCCAAAAGAAGATAAAAAACCTAGACTGAAACCTTTCATAAGGGACAAGCACTTGGATTTGCTTCCCAAATACCAGTCTGCTAGAGCTTGGAATCTACATCTCAAAGACTAGCCTGTCTAGAGCCAGACATCTACATCCCCAAGATCAGGCCTAGCTAGCACCTGAGATCTGCATATCTAAGACCAGCTAGGTTTCTGTGAGATAAGGGAAGCTGCCTCTTACAATATACTGAAATTATTTACTGAAGGCAGATGAAGGGGAGAAATGTTCAGTCTCATCCAAGCTAGTCAGGACACAGGGGAAAATTGCTTCTAGGGCAGATTATCATTTACTAGATCAACCCACACTAGAACAGAATTCTCTGGGTGTGTTTCTCCTCTCCTTGTCTGACCAACATATAAGCATACATAATATAAATAATTTTGTGTGGACACAATAAGAAATACTTTAAGCTTATAGGATTGCTCTCCTAGGGCCATCTTGATCTCAGACTGCAGTGCCTAGGCCAGATAACTTTCCTATTCTTAGCAGCAGGATCCTAGTCTTGTCATTACTTTTGGATCATGATAGCATTTGCCTATGATCTAACTCTTAACCTATAATTAAGAATCGTGGCACCTTGGCCTGGCCCATCTCGATGCCAGGGTAGCACATATCTTACTTACTGGCTTGCTCTGGTTCCATCCAGTCCCATTTCAGGACCCTGCTTTTGAGGTGCTAGAAAGTGAGGTCAACTGAGGCTTAAGTTGAGAAAGCAGATGCCTGGGAGTGAATAATATTCAAAGCCAATTAAATCCTAAGATATAAAGCATAATATTAATTGTCTTCCTGAATCTGTACAAAAAGGACATTGCATTAAAGCAAACTGTTAAAAGACATAAGGATAAGAGAAAGGCAATATTAACTTACAGTATAAGTTCAGTGTCCTAGAAGGATGAGACCTTACAAATTGGTTGGGGAAGAGAGCTCAAAGTAGTTACAAACAAAGTAAAGGGAATGACTGGGAATACTGTGATGGGTGCAACCTGATAAACCTAACTCCTTGTATTCCAACAGTACCACACTAGAGTGTCCCTTTACATAGAAAAATACCACTTCTGGCTTCACATAGATAATTAAGATAAAATGCTGTACTCTGAATTTCTGTGTATCCAGATCCTCACCTTTTCCAGACTTGTATAGTGCTGGTGACAGACAAAAATAAAAGCAGTTGCTGATTGACCATTGGAGATTGATCAGTGGAGAATCCCAAAGATATACATGACAGCACTGATGGACCCCCGTAATGCAGCTATTGCAGCTACAGAGATAGTATTTCTGGATCTCAGGAAATTATTGGAGGGTTTTGCAGATATTACACTAAAACTTATTAGTGTTTGTTCATTAAAGATTCATAAAAGAATTAAATACTTGAAAAAGAAGTTATAGGTTAAAAAGACTAAGAATAATTGATTCAATTCAAATAAAAGTAAAACTGTATATTATTCAACAATAATATAAAGTTCATAATATTAAAGAATTTAATATTTATATAAGCACAAATAGGAAATTTTTATTTATAGGTTGAACGATGGCAAAATAGGCTGTTCCCAAATATACCTCTTTGTAATACTGATTTTTTTTTTAGTTCAAGTTACCTGAGAAAAGTCAGTGCAAGAAGAACTTTCTGATCCTTCTTTATGCCCTTGAAACATAAAATAAATCACCCTGTGAAATGTATCCTCCCTCTACCAGGAAGTGGACAACCTGATCATCAGAGGCAAAGAATTTAGAGCCCAGAAAACTATATAAACAGATTGTGTTACCTCCTCACTAATTTACTGCTTCAAGTCCAAACTTATTTGTCATTTCAATTTTTGAACCAGTTAGATCATGATTTGTGACTTTGAAATGATAGAAAGGTAAAGATTTGACAAAGTCATGAACAATGGAAGAAGTGATACAACAAATGGATATGGCAAAATGGATATGGTTAGTCTACATAAATGGAGTAACCTGTGACAGAAAACATATCAGGAAAGTTAGAACAAATGGTGGAAATAAAAAATGGCTAATGTTTTATAGAATATGGCCTGCAGATGACAGGAAATAGTAAAGCACATAGAGGTAGATTTAGAAATCACATAATATGTTACGACTGAACAGTTGTTCCTGGAGAAAGTATGCAGTGGAATCATTGAAAGATTGACAGTGAATAATTTCATTGTTATGTTTGAATATTTCCAAAGAACTTTTGTGTATTTGGAAATATTTCAATATGAGTTTTTATACCAACTATTTCATTTTGTACTTACTTTGATATTTGAGATTTGCTGGATCTGTGATTTATGCATAGTTTAATTAACTTGGGTTTTTCTCTATGTACCCTTAATTGATTATTTCTCTGAATTTCCTCATAAAAAAGAAATTTTGTTTATATGGCAAGTGTGCTGCTCTTTGCTCTTTTGTCATTTCATTGGGTTGTCTTATATCTTCTGTTCAGACCAGAAATCAATGCCCTTAGATATCATGGTTAAAATACTTAAATCCTAAAGCTAAGAAAATATTAATGAATAAGAATGACTGATGGATTAAATATCTGATTTACCACTGCCAATTTCCACACTAGATGCTTAATTTCCACGCT
Organism: Sorex fumeus; assembly: GCF_029834395.1. NCBI lineage: Eukaryota > Metazoa > Chordata > Mammalia > Eulipotyphla > Soricidae > Sorex > Sorex fumeus. The sequence continues at coordinate 66,127,950 of NW_026606065.1, read as the reverse complement.
AGAAGAAATAACATATCATATATCCTTTGATACTATGGAATGTAGGATTTTAAAATATAGTAAAATAATTAAAATTAAAATCTTTTTCTCCAAAAAATTGAGAAATATAGCCACTTTTCTGCACAAAGAATAATTAAAAGTAATTTATTTTACCTTATTTAATTTGTTAATTTTTTCTTCTATTTTGATGTCACTATTGTATTGGCAGTTATATTGTATATTGTGCTGGAGAGATAGTACAGTGGGTAAGGAGCTTGTTTTGCCAAGAGCCTCTTTGGGTACAATTCATGTACCAAAAGCTATCACTGATTACTACCTGTGTGCTTCCCCCCACCCTCGCCAAATAAATGAAGCAAAGAAAAGTAAAAAAGGATTAATAAAATCCCTCTTGTTCCTTTATTGGTAGATTTGTACTGAATACCTGGGACTGAGACTTTGACTCCTATAAATATCTTCTTTGCCATCTTCTGATTGTACTGAGCTTCTGAGCCCCTAAGATCCTTTAAAATGCTATTTTTAGACCAACAAATAATCTCAGAAGAGAGCAACATGCTGCAGAAACGCTTCCTCACCCTGCTCCAGGCTCAGTTCACCTCGGGTGCCTCAGAGGGGGCAGGTGGAATCCTTCTGCCTACATAACCCTGGCAGCTGCAAACACTAAAACCCAATTGATGCCATGCCCATGGCCAATCTTTACAGTCTCAGGATGAGCACGTCATGCATGAGAATGAAGCTGATGAAAAAAAAAGTATCCCCCTGTGCTTCTGGATGCCTGGAAGTCATGCTCACATACAGCCTCTGAGCACCATATAAGTTCACTAACTGCCATGATCCAGACACTTTCAAATAAATCTAGGAAGAGAACAACACAATATAGAGATGACTTGGGAGCCTAAAATTACTATTCAGTTAGAAATTTAACTTCAGTTCTAGCACCTTATTTAAAATTTTAGAATTCCAAAAGTAGCATACCACATTTGATTGGGTGTAAAGTAGAAGGCAACTTACCTTGACCAAATATATAGATATAATATTTGATTACTGTATATATACGTATGTGTACGTATGTGTGTATATACACACACACACATATATATGTATAGATATATATGTGTGTGTGTATTAGCACACAAGGCTCAACCTGTAGCAACATGTTTGTGATCTCCCACCATGCATGACCTAGAATTTTACACAGACATATAACTCCATATCAATCTTATTTCTGAATGATTGACACTCCCCTATCTTCACCAGAGTGAGAGATCTCTACAACAATCTAATAAAGGAAGTAATTAATTAAAAAATGTTAGTGATCTCCTATACAGGTGCTCATTGGCTCTAAGGTGAGAACAACAGTTTTCCACACACTTTCCCCTAGGGAAACCACCTTTTTGGATAATTTTTAGTGGATTACTTATAACAAGCAATACAAAATAAATTAGCATTCTCCTAGGGGGCAGGCTTAGATGGTGATAGAAAAATTCTAAATAATGATGGTGAGAAGGTGTAGTGGTGGTTGGATTGGTATTGGAATATTGAATATAATACATTATTGTGAGAATAACAAAATAACAATAAAGTATTATAGTCAATATTCCAACACCAATAGTGATAGCACAGCGGGTAAGGCATTTGCCTTGCACATGACAGACCCAGGTTCGATTCCTCTGTCCCTCTCAGAGAGCCCGGCAAGCTACCGAGAGTATTCGACCCACTTGAGAGAGCCTGGCAAGCTCCCCATGGCGTGTTCGATAAATAGAAATAACAAAATAATAGAAATAACAAGTCTCACAATGGAGATGTTACTGGTGCCTGCTCAAGCAAATTGATGAACAACGGGAGGACGTGCTACAGTGCAATACATTATAGTGAACAATTTTATAAAAATAAAATTTAAAAAAGAATGGTAGTTGTTCTTTTTCTTTTTCTTTTCCCTGTAGTGCTATAATAAAAAGGTTTATATGTTTGATAATTTGATGACCATTTTGAATGATTAAAGTTTTTGTTTGCTAGATAAATTGAAAAAGTTTTTTTCCTAGACATTTGGTTATAAATACTTTAGGTTTTATAAGCTATGTTGGTTTGTTCATAGTATTCTAGTGTTTTGTCCTTGTAATATGAAAGCAACCAGAGACAATATGTAACTGTATGAGTGAGTGAAGAGAAATAGATGTGTTCCAGCAAAAACTTTTTGCTGGGGGTTTGGGGCACACCTGACACACCTTACTTCTGTCTCTTTTCCCAGGGATCACTTATAAGAGAGTTCAAAGGACTACTTGTGGACCGGGATCAGCTGTGTGGAAGGGAAGCTCCTTAGTCCCAGTACTATCTCCTCATTTTTGCCTATAAATTGCTTGACAAAACTGACACTCTATGGACTATTGTCTCAAACCCACCCTAAAATAATTCTTGTCTTTTTATTTTATTTAAGGTTCATTTTATCAAATGATTTAAAATTTTTTTGTTGAACATTTTTGTTAACCTTGAATGTGTATTTTTCCTTCTTAATATCAATATTTTAATATGACTGTAAAAATTATAACTTTAATTTTTACATTAAAATTTGGTTACTGGTTTCTTGGGTGCAAAATGTGAAGTAGGGCTTTATTTTTTGCAAATAATACAGTTCTATTTTTTAACTGTTGATAAATTCTCACATTTATATATATATGTATACTGATATATCCTTACATAAGACGATTTTTATCTTTTTATTTAATATAGTTGATTTGTTTGGAAATTCCTATATTGTTTAATTATTATTAAAACATAATAAAACAGTTCTTTATTTTTGAGTTTTATGAAATATTTTGTTTCTAGTATTTTATTTTATTTTATTTTATTTTTTTTTTTTAATTTATTTATTGAATCACTGTGGGAAAGGTTACAAAGCTTTCAGGTTTATGTCTCAGTCATGCAAATATCAAACACATTTCCCTTTACCAATACTTATTTTTTCCCATGAAGAACCCCAATAAAACCCCACCCCCCACCCCTCCCCGTCCCTGTGAGGCAGATGAATTCTAGTTAACACTCTATCCGCTTTGATTAGATTGTTTCAATAAAAGATTCACCACTATTATTTAGAGTTTACCCCCCCCCCAAATCAGACATGCTGAAAAAGCATTGTGAAGTGATTTGCTTTCTACAGCTGGGTTCAAGAATTAATGTTTCTAGTATTTTAAAAAAATTATTGAGCTAAGATATTCTATAGCAAATCATTAAATGATTAACACAAATTAATGAACACATCCATAAAAATTATACTATCATTTAAAACTTAATTTACTTGAGGTATTTCCAAAATATCAATATTTTGTCTAAAATAGTGTCTTGTTTTTATTTTTTTATTTTATATTTTGAAAAATAACTACTTGATAGTAAAATGATTTTAATATATAAGTCTGGTGAAGTGTCAAATAGTCACTAAATATCTTTTTGTAGTTTATAGAAATCTTTAGTTGAAATGAATGTTTACACTGGTATTATGGTTGACTGTCCTGTTACTTAGACAATTTAAAACTATTGATATTTAGATGCCTATTTTTGAAAATTTTGATTATACCCATATCTTTTATTAAAGCATGTTTAGTCCTTTAGCCCTTGTAATTAAGTTGTGTTTGGGGAGTATATTCCAGAATTCAAAAAGTTATCTTATGAGACAATATGTTACAAGAATTAATTAATTAAATTAATTAATTTAGACTCATCCAGGTACCACGCAGTGGCAGTTCCCCCTTAACGGGGCTTCGTGTCTAACTAGACCCCCCGAGAATGGCAGGTTTATATCCTTGGTCTGTGGGGAGCAGGAATTGAGGCACATCATGCGCATCCAAAGCTGAACCGTTCCGTGCACCCTCTGCTCACTCATCTATATACTTGCCCAGTAGCACTTCCCCTTCCCGGGGCTGTGCATTGAATTAGACCTCCAGAGAATGGCTGGTTCACATCCGTGGTCTGTGGGGGACAGGAATTGAGGCACATCGCTCACACCCAAAGCTGAACTGTTCTGGGCACCCTCTGCTCACACATCCAGGTACCTGCCTGGTGGCAGGTCCCCTTCCCAGAGCCGCAGACGCTAACGCGGATGCAAGTTATTCTCCCCCTACATATCACAAAGGAACCATAAGTTACCCTCTTAGATGGAATTTTCACTAGGTTAGCTTAACCACCAGAAACGCATTAACCAATAATTCATTAAGCCCATCTCAATCAATTCTGCATCATAAAGAGAATAGTATAAGTGAGCGTGAAGGTCTAAACCACACAGGTCACAATAGTAAAGAAATGCAGAAGCCCACCAAGCTTACTTATTGAAGAGGCTAGCCCAGAAGACCCCAACAGTAATGTGATAGACAACCTCTCTGACAAGGAATTTAGAAGGGCACGACTAAGGATGCCTAGGGAGCTGAAAGAAACAATGGAAAACAATGCCAATAAAAGACAAGAAGATTTGAAGGTAGAAATGAGGAAAATGTAAACAAAGTAGATGTCGGACTTGAAAAACTTGGTAAGTGCATTGAAAAAAATCAGTGGAAGTCCTCAGCAGCAGAGTAACAGCTGCTGAGGACAGAATCAGTGAGCTCGAAGATGAAGTCCAGAGACTCTCCAGAAAAGAGCAAAAAATGTCAAATAGACTCACAATCCAGGAACAGATGGCAAGAGAAGATCGTGATGAAGACAAGAGGAGTAACATAAGAATTTTTGAAGTCTCAGAGGGACAGAAAGAAAACCCTGATGAAGAAGAAATTGTCCAAGACATCATTGCTATGACGTTTCCAGAGCTGAAGAAAACATGTGACCAATTCAGGAGGCCCAAAGGGTGCCAGCTAGAAGAAAGCCAAATAAAAAATACCCCAAGACACATCCTGATCAAAATGACCAAAACTTTAGATAGAGACAAAATTCTGAAAGCAGCAAGATTAAAGAAAGAAATTTCCTATAAAGGAGCATCCTTAAGATTCACAGCCAATTTGTCTGATGAAACCCTCATGGCCCGAAGACAGTGGTGGGATATAGTGAAAAAACTCAATGAAATAAATGCCTCACCCAAAATACTTTACTCAGAGAGACTCTCATTCATAACAGAAGGAACTACACACAGTTTCATGGACAAACAACAGGTCAGGAACTTCATAGACTCAAAACCATGGTTACAAAAGGAACTAAATGGGCTACTTTAAGACAAGACAGGCCACTCAAGTACACAAAATTTCAACAAAAAATGGGATAAAACCCCACAACAATAATCTCTCTCAACGTCAATGGGCTAAACGCACCAATTAAAAGAGAGTGGCAAGATGGATTAGAAAATTTAAGCCGGGGGTATGGTGCCACAAGCAGGTCAATCTGTGCCTGTAAGGCGAGTGCATCAGCAGCCTGATGGCGCCTTCTGACTTACAGATACCCCCAAATTGCTGCTGTGCCTTTGGCCAGACCCCGATAATTTGGGGCAAAGTTTACCAGGAAAGTAAACGGCCAAAAGTTAGGTATGTGGGAAACACACCCACAAATCACCTCCAATTCAGCTATCTAATTGGAGGCATGGCCTCTCTGGTTCCTGATTGAACTGCTTAATGGTCATGATCCCAGAGACTCAGAAACAAATCTCAAAACCCAGTGGCTTTTGGCTGAAATGCGTCCAGCCCCTGCAGTAGGTTACCAGTGCTGGGCCAACCCAGGTGGGAATAGGTTTCATGCCTTGGCCTGTTCCTCCCAGCGGCCCAGTGGCCACCATCCTTCAGAGGCCACTGGACAGTCAGATTTTGGCCCCCAGTGACGAGACATTTAGGGCCTCATGGGATGGGAGTGGAACTGGTCCTGTCCTCCCGACCACAACGAGACCCCAAGTCATCGCCCACGAACAGCCTCTCTGGCTTCTGATCAAGCTGCTTGACGGCCATGATCCCAGAGACTCAGAAACAAATCTCAAAACGCAGCGGCTATTGGCAGATATGCATCCAGACCATGCAGTAGGTTACTGTCACCGGGCCACCCCAGGGAGGAAAGGGTGTTGTCCCTCTGCCTGCTTCCCCCTGGCGGCTCGTTGGCCATCATCCTCCAGAGGCCACTGGACAATCAGGTTTGGACCCCAGTGATGAAACTTGTTGGACCTCATGGGATGGGCGTGGAGCTGGGTCTGTCCTCCCCACCTCAACGAGACCCCAAGTCATCAACCACAAATGGCCTCTCTGGCTCCTGATCAAGCTGCTTAACGGCCATGATCCCAGAGACTCAAACAAATCTCGAAACCCAGCGGCTTTTGGCAGAAATGTGTCTGGACCCCGCAGTAGGTTACTGTCGCCGGGCCACCCCAGGAGGGAAAGGGTGTTGTCCCTCTGCCTGCTCCCCCTTGGTGGCTCGATAGCCATAATCCTCCAGAGGCCTTTGGACAGTCAGGTATGGACCTGCAGTGATAAAACTTGTTGGGCCTCACAGGATAGTGGTGGAGCCGGTCCTGGTCTCCCTGTCCCAACAAGACCCCAAGTCATCGCCCACGAACGGCCTCTCTGGCTCCTCATCAAGCTGCTCAACGGCCATGATCCCAGAGACTCAGGAGCAGATCTCGAAACCCAGTGGCTTTTGGCAGAAATCCGTCCAGATTTAAGTGTTAAAATTTCGGAATTTCAAAATCGCGCAGCCACTACTGCAGCCATGCGACATCATATGTTATTCATAACCAGCAATAGAACACAAATTGTCTACTGTTGCCTTTTCAGCAGATCTGAGTGTTGGGGTAAAATCTCAAATAATAATGGTGGATCTGGTGTCGAAATATTGAATGTGATCAAAGTAGAGAGAGAGTAATGTGGAAATCATCTGACCCACAGGTAGGAGGAGGATGTGGGATGGGGTTATACTGGAGTTTTTGGTGGTGGAGTATGGGCGCTGGTGAAGGTACAGATGTTTCATTGTATGACTGAGACTTAGACCCTAAAGCTTTCTAACTGCTCTCACTGTGATTCAATATATAAAATTATAAAAATTGAAAAAATAAGGTGGAGTTCATGCACAATTCAATCAGCTAATCAGTGGCTGAATAAATAGCAGTACTCTGACATAAAAAAATAAAAAGAAAATTAAACCCAACATTCTGCTGCCTGCAAGAAACATATCAATGGTCAGAACAAACACAGACTCAAAGTCAAAAGCTGGAAAACAATCCTACAGGCAAACAACTCCCATAAAAAAATCTGGGGTAGCCATCCAAGTGTCAGACCACATTGATTTCAGACTGAAAAATGTCACAAGAGACAGTTAAGGCCATTTCTTATTGGCCAAGGGATCTGTACAACAGGAAGAACTTACAATACTAAATGTATAGGCACCTAATGAGGGGCCAGCAAAGTACTTAAAACAACTACTCATAGACCTAGTGAAAGCCATTGATAGCAACACAATACTAGTGGGAGACTTTAACACCATTTTATCACCTCTTGATAGATCAACCAGACTCAAACTTAGCAAGGAAATACTTTATTTGAGGGAAAAAGTGGAAGAAAGGGACTTAGTCGATATATACAGGACACTTCATTTTCAAAAAGCTGAATACACATTCTTCTCAAGTGTGCATGGAATATTGTCCTAGATAGACAACTTGCTGAGTCACAAAACATACCTCCATAAAATTAAGAAGATAGAAATTGTATCAACAATCTTCTCAGACCACAATGTGCTGAAATTAGAAGTCAATCACACACACAAACAGAAAGCTAAATCAAACACCTGGAAATTAAACAGCTCACTATTGGACAACAAGTGGCTAAGAAAGGAAATCAAAGAGGAAATCAAAAGATTCCTAGAAATGAACGAAAATGAGAACACGAGTTACGAAAACTTATGGGACACAGCAAAAGCTGTGTTAAGAGGAAAGATTATAGCTCTACAAACATTCAGCAGGAAGGAGGAGCGAGCCCACATAAGTAATCTACCCTAACAGTTTAAGAGTTTGGAGAATGACCAACAAAAGGAACCCAATCTGAACAGGATGAAGGAAATAATAATACTCAGAGCAGAGATTAACGAGATGGAAACCCGAAAAAAAATCTGAAAGATCAATGAAACGAAAGAGCTGGTTCTTTGAGAAAAGAAACAAGATCAATAAGCCTCTAGGAAAACTCACATAGAAAGGGAGAGAGAAAACCCTAATAACCCGAATCAAAAATGAAAAGGGGGTTATTACAACAGAAACTACAGAAATTCTATGGATCCTCAGGAAGTACTTTGAGAAGTTTTATGCAACGGAACACGAAAACCCCGAGGAAAGTGGATAAATTCCTAGACTCCTACAGATTCCCAAGGCTGAACCAAGAAGACCTGGAATACCTGAACAGACCTATCACCATCAAGGAAATTTAAATGGTAATAAAACGTCTCCCAAGCACAAAAGTCCTGTCCCAGATTGATTCACCAGTGAATTCTTCCAAATCTTTAAAGATGACTTACTCCCAATCCTCTTTAAGCTTTTCCATGAAATTGAAATATCAAAAACACATATGAACAGTTTATATGAAGCAAATATGACCCTGATACCAAAAGCAGACAGAGATACCACAAAGAAAGAGAATTACAGGCCGATGTCCCTGATGAACACAGACGCAAAGATCCTCAAAACACTATTAGCAAATAGAATCCAACTACTCATCAAAAAGATCAAATACCATGACCAAGTAGTATTCACTCCAGGGATGCAAGGATGTTTTAACATTCAAAAATCAATCAATGTAACCATTATGTAAACAAAAGATTAAAATCATATAATCACAGGCTGGAGTGATAGCACAGTGGTAGGGTGTTTGCCTTGCAAGTGGCCAACATGGCTGACCCGAGTTCAATTCCTCCGCCCCTCTCGGAGATCCTGGCAAGCTACCGAGAGTATCTCGCCCGCACAGCAAAGCCTGGCAAGCTATCTGTGATGTATTCAATATGCCAAAAACAGTAACAACAAGTCTCACAATTTGTTGTGAGATGTTACTGGTGCCCACTCGAGCAAATCGATGAACAATGGGTGGACAGTATCAGTATCAGTATCATATAAGCATATCGATAGATGCAGAGAAAGTATTTGACAAGATCCAGAACCCGTTTATGATGAAAACTCTCAGCAAAGTAAGCACTGAAGGAACTTTCCTCAATGTAGACAAAGCCATCTACCACAAGCCCACAGCGACTATCATTCTCAACTATTATTCTCATTCTCAAAAAGTAAGAGACTTCCCTCTAAGATCGGGCACAAGACAGGGTTGACCACTTTCTCCACTCCTTTTCAATATAGTATTGTAAGTCTTGGCTATTGCAGTTAGGCAAGAGAAAGGTATCAAGGGAATACAGATAGGAAAGGAAGAGTTACAACTATCACTATTTGCAGATGGTATGATATTATACTTACAAAACCCCAGAGATTCTACAGAAAAACTCCTAGAAACAATAGGTCAGTTTAGTGAAGTGGCAGGCTACAAAAATCAACACCCCAAAATCATGGCTTTCTTATATACAAATAACTAATGATAAGAAATAGACATTAAAAAAGCAATCCCGTTCACAATAGTACCTCAGAAAATCAAGTACCTCAGAATCAGCTTAACTAAAGAGGTGAAAGACCTATACAAAAAAAATTACACAACACTACTTTGAAAAACAAAAGAGGACATTAGGAAATGGAGACACATGCCCTGAACATGGATAGGGAATATTAATATTATCAAAATGGCAATAATGCCTAAAGCACTATACAAATCAATGCGGTCCCTATCAGGATACATATGACATTTTTTCAAAAAAATAGTAAAAACATTCCTGAAATTCACATGGAACAATAACCCCCCACGAATAGCTAAAACAATCCATGGGAAAAAAGAAGATGAGTGGCATCACCTTCCCCAACTTCAAACTGTACTACAAAGCAATAGTAATTAAGGCAGCATGGTACTGGGCTAGAAACAGACCTCCAGACCAATGGAATAGAGTTAAATACTCTGTCACAGACCCCCAAATATATTACCACTTAATCTTTGACAAAGGAGCAAGAAATGTGAAGTGGAAAAAGGAAAGCCTTTTCAATAAGTGGTGCTGGAAAAACGTGATAGCTACCTGCCAAAAAAATCAATGCTGACCTCTGTCTAATGCCAGGCACAAAAGTCAGATAATAGTGGATTAAAAATCTCAATATCAGACAAGAATCCATAAGGTACATAGAGGAAAATGTAGGCAGAATTCTCCATAAGATTGAAGCTAAAAATATCTTTAAGGATAAAGCAGCACTGACCATGCAAGTGAAAACAAACAAACAAATGGGGCACCATCAAACTAAGAAGCTTCTGAAATTCAAAAGAAACAATAACCAAAATACAGAAGTAGCCCATAGACTAGGAAAGATTATTTACCCAATACCCATCTGACAAGGGATTAATGTCCAGGATATACAAGACACTAGTAGAATTGTACAAGAAAGAAACCTCCATCCCCATCAAAAATGGGGAGAAGAAATAAACAGAAGTTTTCTCAAAAAATAAATACAAATGGCCAAAAGGCACACGAAAAAATGCTCCACATTGCTTACCATGAGGGAGATGCAAATCAAAACAACAATGAGATATCATATCACAACACAGAGACTGGCACACATTCAAAAAAACAAAAGCAGCCAGTGCTGGAGTGGATGTGGGAAAAAAGGGACACTCTTTCACTGTTGGTGGGAATACCCACTAGTCCAGCCTTTCTGGAAAAGAACATGGAAAGTCCTTCAAAAACTAGAAATTGAGCTTTCATATGAACCCGCAATACCACTTCTGGGAATATATCCCGAGTATGCAAAAAAGCACAGTAGAAATGACATCTGTACCCCTGTGTTCATTGCAACACTGTTCACAATAGCCAAAATATGGAAACAACCCAAGTGCCCTAGAACAGATGACTAGTTAAAGAAACTTTGGTACATCTACACAATGGAATACTATGCAGCTGTCAGGAGAGATGAAATCATGAACTTTGTTTATAAATGGATAGACCTGGAGATTATCATGCTAAGTGAAGTGAGTCAGAAAGAGAGGGACAGGCATAGAAGGAGTGCAGTCATTTGTGGAGTATAAAACAACATAATATGAGGCTGACACCTAAGGATAGTAGATGCATGGGACAGATAGATTGCTCCATAGCTGGAAGCCTGCCTAATGAACGAAAGGGAGAAGGCAGCTGGAATTGAGAAAGGATCATTAAGGAAAAGATGGCTGGAGGAATCAGTTGGGATGGGAGATGTGTGCAGAAAGTAGATAAAGGACCAAACATGATAACCTCTCAGTGTCTGTATTGCAAACCATAATGCCCAAAAGTAGAGAGAGAGTATGGGGAATATTGTCTGCCACTGAGGCAGGGGGAGGGTGAGAAAGGGATTTATACCGGGGATATTGGTGGTGGGGAAAGTGCACTTGTGGAGGGATGAGTGTTTGATCATTGTGTGATTGTAACCCAAACATGAAAGCTTGTAACTATCTCATGGTGATTCAATAAAATTTAAAAAAAAATATAAGAACCATACACACACACACAAATAAAGCTAGAATTTGGACTAGAAATAAAATAGAGATGTGCTAACAAAAATTAATTTAATTAATAAAGTTACTTAATTAAATTAGTAACATCTTATGCTATAATATATAATAATTATGAAATTATCTGATGAGTATTGAAACTTCATTTTTACTTATTATTAATCATATATATGTAAGAAATAATAGTAGCTTTCTTACTGCAGGAAAATATCAGGTTATTTCAGAATTTAAAAAATATTTTTAGTCTTCAAATATCAATATGTACAAAATAAATGAAATTTGTTTTAAATGCACATATCCTTTACTTTTTTTTAAATGACAAGAATATCAGCTGTATTTTAGATCTTCAGGTGAATTTTTGTCACAGACTGGTTATTTCTAGTATCTCTTGTTGCTTTTCTGCTATTCAGCAAAAAGTTTTACAATAAAATAGACTTTTTCCTGAATAAGCTGAGTCTTTGTTTCAGTGCCAATTCCTAGACTTATCCCAATTATCATGAAAGTATAAACTGCTGCAAACATAAGCATTGGGTGATAAATTCTTTGCTGACAATAACTATCATCACTTTATAATAGCAACAACAATAAAAAACTGATCTATTATAGTCAGAGGGAATGTTTAAAAATCATTTCTTAACTACATTATTGAGGGTTTTGATCAGTAGAGATAAATTTTTGTAGTGTGTTTATTCCTTAATCTACAGTCTTTAGGGATGTGGCAATTAAAATTTATCAACTACCTGTTGTGAAACTTGGATAACAAGATAATACAAGTAATTAGTCAGACTTGCACTCTACAGAAAGAGATTGTGTTTCTTGACATGTTTAAGTTAATAGAGTGAAGTTACGGTGATAGTGTTCTGTCTCATTTCTCAGGACAATAAATATTCCTTTCTAATCCTATTTATATCAGGATGAAGTTCACAGGTTTATTTCAGGCATTTATGTATACAAATGACATGAAGCTTAGTTTGAATTAGCTCTCTCAAAGATCAAGAATTTAAATTTCCATGAAAGAAGAGCTTTATAAAGGGAACATTTGCATGTCTACTTTTTGTTGTTGTTCTTTCCCAACCTAAATATTTTTCAGTATGATTGCCCTTTCTTTATCCTCCTCAGTCCCACCAAAATACAATGAGCACTGTGGCACTGTCCTCCCATTGATCATCGAAGTGCTCGAGTGGGCAATAGTAATGTCTTCATTGTGAGACTTACTGTTACTGTTTTTGGCATATCAAAAATGTCACGGGGAGCTTGCCAGTCTCTGCTGTGCGGGTGGGATACTCTCAGTAGCTTCCTAGGCTCTCTGAGAGGGAAGAAGGAATCGAATCAAGGTTGGTTGCGTGCAAGGCAAACGACCTACCTGCTGTGCTATCACTCCAGCCCTTATTAATAAAATAATTAATAAGGTTTTATTTTCTAATGTTCAGTAGTTTTCTGTTATTTGAAAAAAGGAAATCTAGTTGTAATGATAAAGGAAAATGATATCAATTTTCAGATAAGGAGAATGTATGAGGTTACATAGCATTTATTATGATTTTACATATCCCTAAACTTAAATGAGGTGCACAGTAAGAAATAAGCTATATGCAATGTTTTGCAGCTGTCCAGAATGGGAAGGGGGAATGTCAATGTTTTCTCTTTTATGTAGTCTTAAAATTCTTTCTTTCTAAGCTTATTATAATTGAACTTTTGATGTATTTATTTTTCTCTTTCACATGTCTGGGATAAAGAAAGCAAAACTATGAAAGACAACTTGCTAATGAGTTTTTTATTCTCTTAGATATTTTCCAGAGGATCTCATTCTTGCAAATAGATGTAGCTCAGTACTTGACCACTGCATCCCAGTGTTGGAAGAAAGTAAAGGAACTTTTACAAGTAGAAAAAGATATCCTATGAACAACATCTAAAATGAAATTAATGTATTCAGCATTTGCATATTATTATTTATTTAAATTTCAGCAACTTTTTTCTACTTACAAATTTCTTTTAATATTTTTTGTAGAAATTTTGACCTTGGTTTAATACATTCTATATTTTAATAATATAGACTTCCCCCAGTAACAAATTTAGCTAAAGTTTATCAGTTCATATTTTATTTTGTTTTTGGCTCACAACCAGTGGTGCCCAGACCTTCCTCCTACCGCTGTGCTCAGGGATCATTTCTGGTGAGGCACAGGGAAAATAAATGTTGCTGAAGTTGAACCCAAGTCCATGCTTACAAACAAGTGCCCTACCTACTGTATTATCTCACCTCTAAATTCATTACTTAAACCATGGAAACTTTGTATATGATTGACTTGCTTAAAATGGAGGTACAAGAAGATGTTCCCCAGTACTCTGTCTTATTCAAAGGTTAGATAAATTTTTTTTCAGATAGATGGGGAGGGGTACTACATTAAATATACATATGTAGAATTTTCTCGCTTATAAAGTCCAAAGTAAATGGCATTTACATTCTGTGCTAAGGAACCTGAGGTTTTAAGGAAGAGGAAGGGATTTCATATGATGAGAAGGGGATAAATTTATAAGACGAATTCTTGACTCCTGCTTTTAGACCTATATAAATTAAGATATGCTTATCATATTTCAATTATTGTTTCTATAACTATTCTTAAATCTTGGTAATCTGTATTCTTTAGTAATGATAAAAATTCTCCTGAAGTCCACTAACTGAGCTTTGATCTAAGTTCTACATACCAAAGTGTTATTTCTTTAAATAGTCACATTTATTAGACATTTACTAGAAAGGGCATGAAGTCCTAGATATTTTGGAACCTGTCAAAACCTTTTCATGAAAATCCTGGTTGTATAAAAGTGAACATGGCTGACTTTATCTTCCTGGAGAAATAAAATTAGTGATGATTAGATGTTCTGCCTATATAGCACTTGAGTGAACTTAACATGTGTTTTCAAGGAAAAATGTCACCTTGTGAAAAGCTGTTTTTCTATAAAAAGAATTAATATTAATTTGAAGGATTTTTGAAAGCTCTGTTCATATTCAAAGCTGACTCAATTTTCAGTTGCTGTTTGCTTGTGAACTTGATACAATGATTTCTATATAATTTAACAAAAATCAAGAGAGATTTAGTTGAGTTTTACAAATGCGTGAATTTCTGCTCTATTTATTACCAACTTATTTGACAGATATGATACACATGAACAAAAGCCTTAGTTTTCTTAGTTGCATATAAAAGAGAAAGTTTCTCAAATGAGAATCAGGCAAAGATTTATCTGTTTGCTAAACCCTGTCAGCCTCAAAAAATCAATCAGTCATTCCAGCACCATATGGATTTATTTGGTTATAAACAACAGGAAAAGAGCAGATTAGAAAATGCATATCTCACAGTGAGATTCACATGAACTTCACCAAACCAATGTGTCACATATTCTAGTATCTGAAGGACTTTTTTTTAATTCCGCAAAGAAACATCATTACTTTACTGGAGATGCATTTATTAGCTCTATAGAAATACAGTTTCTTAGCTTGGATGCATGGGCACTTTTGTTTTAGACTACTAATGTTTATTTAATTTTTCCCCAATTTCCTCCTTACAGTTTATATAAACATTGTGGTTTACAAACTTGTTCATGATGATGTGTTATAGGCATTCAATATTCCAATACCAATTCCCATCACCATTGCACCTTCTCTCCACCATGGTTTCCAATTTCTTCAACCACCCCTTAAGTCTGCCCCCATAGCAAGCCCTCAATAATTTTTAATATTGCTTGTTATCAATACTTTGCCAAGAGAATGATCAAAAAGTGATCAAAAAAGAAGGGAGTTAATAAATATTGTTGTATCTTATCTTGAAGCCATTAAATCCTTACATAAGATATTACTAAAATGTTGTTGCAGTTTAATCCTTCTTTGTTTATATTTTTGTTAGTTGAGATTGGTTGCCTTCTATGTTACATCCCATCCACTCTGGTGTGTTATTATTAGTGTATTAGTGTTGTAGAGTTTGAGGTGTCCCTTCAGGAAGTTCAAACGGTTATTATTATTATTTTTTTTTGCTTTTTGGGTCACACCCAGCAATGCAGAGGGATTATTCCTGGCTCTGCCCTCAGGAATTACTCCTGGCGGTGCTCAGTGGACCTGGGAATCGAACCCAGGTTGGAAACGTGCAAGGCAAACACCCTACCCACTGTGCTATCACTATAACCCAGTCCAAACTTTTAAGTGGAGTGATAAAGCTGGCCTGATCTGCAGGCCCTGGGCTGATCTGCCTCCCTATGGGGTTGCCTTGGATGATTCACCCTTGAGCGAGTGTCTGCCTAGAGTCTTCTGCCTAGACTACCAACATCTAGTAAAAGTAAAAGTAAAGTAAAGGCCCTCCCGTTGATCTTGCTCGAGCAGGCCCAGTAACGTCTCCATTGGAGACTTTGTTGTTACTGTGTTTGGCATATTGAACACTCTCGGTAGCTTGCCAGACTCTCCGAGAGGGGTGGAGGTATCGAACTCGGGTTGGCCATGTTGGCCGCTTTTAAGGCGAACGCCCTACCGCTGTGCTATCGTGGCTCTGCCCATCTAGAGAATATTTTATTTTTCAGATTTCTTACATTTGATCTGGAATTTTCTCTGCATAGATTCCAGATCAAGTGATTTTAATCTAGAATTCAGTCGCCTTCTTGATGGCAGAAAGATCCTTTCTTGAATGTCATGTGAGAGATTTAAGGGAAGATACATTGACTAGAAATATGTTGATGTTACCTTAGTGTTACTTTGGAGTAACAAGGAATGTAAAAAAAAAAGGGATCTGACATTCCTTGGCTAAAGTTTGTCTTATTAAAGTTGTAACTTTAGGGACTCTCTTGAAGTACTGATCCAGCTACACTTCATTAGGTATGCTGCTTCCACAAAAGTATTTAACAAAAGTGTATACTTTCACAAATATATGAAGAATTAATATTGTGTTGCAAGTTTAGTTCCTATGAAATCAAAAGGCACACCAGAAACTAAACCCTGACAACTGCTGACTAACTAGAAAGAGAAAGATTGTTTGGTGCAACTTATCACAACTACTGTTTTTATCACTTGAATTTTTATATAATTTCTTCTTTGAACCATATATGCATAGATAGCAGATTATGTTTATTATTACATGAGTGATTCCTTTCTCAGAAGCAGATCATTTAAGAGATATATGCTTCAAAAAAGCATGTTGGCCTGTTAGCTAAGCAATTGTTACTAGGAAAAAACATATTTTGACTGTGAGATGGTTAGCATTTCTAAGATTATGGAGAGTTGGCTTTGATTTGTTTTTTTAACTTTTCATTTTCTCCAACTCTCAGGAAGTCTGATCCCTTAGCAATGGATTAGAAAATGTGAGAAAGTATTGGTTTATGTAAGGAATTGAGAAAATTAGATAAGTAACAACAGCACTGACAATAATGCAAATAGGCCAAATTTGGTTACTTATGAAGCTGTCTTCTTAGAAGTCAGATGTTTACGATTCTCAGAAACATCATGTTCAGGCCATTGGATAATAATCAGGACTTGGTGCTTTCTTTAGATATTTCATGAAACAAAAATTTTATCACTTCAAATTTTGTGGCACACAGGTTCCTTTGCAGTATTTGCAAGAATTTTTTCCAGTAAGATTAAAGATAATTTTTTTGAAGGCTTATTTTACAGTAATAAAATTTATGTCTCTGTTGCTTAGTGTATTCCTTTCACTGGAACATTGTATAAAAATACTGCTCAGGCAAAATATGACTATTTTTGACTGAAGTAGTGAAACCTCCATGATACTATAATATGTATTCTTTGATTAAAATAATGAAAGGCTGTGGTAAGGTGAAATTAAGAGTTACATAATTATCATTTTGGTTGACAGCTTGATTTCCAAAATAATTTAGATCCATGACTGTGACGGACTTTTTTAGTCCTTGATCGGAGCTTCCACTTTTTTAGTCCTTGATCGGACACTACTTCCACTACCCAGCCATCGCCACACTCCAGGACGCTTTCCGGACCCGCGCGGCAGCTCCGGCCGAGACCCACGCACAACTGAAGACCCACAGAACAAGGTAGGTGGAACTCTCTGAGACCTTGGACTCCAGGCTCGGCGGACCCAGGGACAGAGCTTCTCTGCTTGCTCCCACCACCACAGGTGACAAAGGGATTCTAATTAGGAGCCCCACCCTACCCTGCCCTGTCTGCTTCCATCAACCACCCAGGGATCGAATTGTGCACAGGAGTCCCACCCTACCCAGATAAATATCCCACTGGCAGACTTCCACTCTCGACACTACTTCCACTACCCAGCCGTCGCCACACTCCAGGACGCTTTCCGGACCCGCGCGGCCGCTTGGACACATCATAAGACACTAAATACCCGTCTTCTGGAATTGTCGTACCATATTTGATAGGGTTCAAATATGGTAACAC
This sequence comes from Sorex fumeus, assembly GCF_029834395.1. Taxonomy (NCBI): domain Eukaryota; kingdom Metazoa; phylum Chordata; class Mammalia; order Eulipotyphla; family Soricidae; genus Sorex; species Sorex fumeus. Next base: position 66,110,007 of record NW_026606065.1, on the reverse strand, counting down.
CTACAAGGGTGATTAGAGGTCACCCCAAAAGCCTCTATACCTCTCGGAAAGACTGGCAAGCTACCGAGAGTATTCCGCCTGCACGGAAGAGCCTGGCAAGCTATCCGCTGTGTATTCGATATGCCAAAACCAGTAACTACAACTGGTCTCATTCACCTGACCATGAAGGCTTCACCGACATGGCAGCACTGAGAAGGATGAGAAAGGAGAGGCCGACAAAATCTCAAGGCCGACCTAGGCTGCCACAACAAAGGAAGACAAAAATGATCGTCTGTACTTTCAATGCACGTACGCTAGCATCAGATGCATCCATCGAGGACCTGATGGTACAAGCGCGAATGATCAAGTACGACATCATTGGTCTGACCGAGACAAGAAGACACGAATCTCACCATGCCGTTTTCGACACTGGAGAAGAATTTTTCCTCGGAACATGCGATAAAAGAGGTGTTGGAGGCGTCGGTGTCCTTGTCAACACAAACTTGGCCAAGAGCATTGATTCATTCGAATGCCTAACAACCGGAATCGGACGTTTACATTTGAATAGATGTGGCTCAATGCCTGCAGTTTCCATCTTCGTTGTCTACGCACCAACATCTCATTATGATGAAAGAGAAATTGAGAAGTTCTACATGGAGCTAGAGAAGCTCTATAAAGAAGACCACACCTTCTACAAGATCATTGTGGGTGATTTTAATGCCAAGATAGGACCGAGAAGATCAGCTGAAGAACTTCACATCGGGACCCATGGCCTAGAATGGAACGAACAGGGTGAGAGACTGTCTGAGTTCATCATGTCGACCAAGACCATTCATGGTAACTCACAGTTCCAGAAGGCAGAATCTAAACGATGGACATGGGAGTCTCCCGGTGGACGATTCCACAACGAAATAGACCACATCATATTCAATCGACGGTTTTGCCTGACTGATGTCGCTGTTGTCCCAAAATTTCGAACGGGATTGGACCACCGTCTCCTTCGTGCAAAATTCTACTTCACAGAGCGGGGAGAAAGGGCTGCAAAGTTCAAAAAGAGAACTCCCAGAACGACCATCAACTGGGAACTCTTTGGTACTATTGCGGCAACATGGGAAGATGCCATTGTTGACAACATTGACGAGGAATACGATCGACTGGTTCAGCACCTCCATGAATGTGCGAGGAACGCCAAGAAAGAGATAGCCACAAAAAGTCGCCTATCTTCGAAAACTCTTGAGCTAATTCACCAGCGTGGTTTGGCACATGCCTCAGGCAACCGCAAGCTAACGTCCGAGCTTGCAAAGCAGTGCAGAGATGCGATCAAGGAAGACCTCAAAGAGAGAAGAGCAGAAGTACTGGTAGATGCGGCAGAAGCCGGGAAAAGTATTCGTAAGGCCCGCCTGTCCTTCGCCAACTATAAGACCAAGATGACTGCCCTCCGACGTCCTGATGGATCCATCACATCCTCCAGAACGGCAATGGAGAAGATTATCCATGACTTCTACTCAAATCTCTTCGATAGCCATCTCCACTTGCCGACATACCAAATTCCACAGGATGGGTATGTCGTTCCCAACGTTCTCCCTTCCGAAATCCGACACGCCACTTCGTCAGTAAAGAAGCAAACAGCACCCGGCCCAGACAAGGTCAGACCTGAACACCTGAAGAACCTGCCGTCAGTACTCATCAATACACTGGCTCGGCTCTTCACTCGCTACCTGTCTGAATGCAAGGTTCCATCTCAATGGAAAACCAGCAGGACCGTACTACTGTTCAAGAAGGGAGACATCCATGACATTGGCAACTATCGCCCGATCTGCCTATTGTCTGTCATCTACAAGTTGTTCACTCGAGTCATCCTGAATAGGATTGGCAGAACACTAGATGAAGGACAACCATGTGAGCAAGCAGGGTTCCGCAAAGGATTCAGCACCATCGACCATATCCACACGATAACCAAACTCATTGAGGTTTCTCGGGAGTTCAAGATGCCGCTCTGCTTAACGTTCATTGATTTAAAGAAGGCCTTTGATTCTGTTGAGACGGAAGCGGTCATTGAAGCCCTAGCCAATCAGGGCATTCAAGCCCAATACATCAGGATCCTCCGTGAGCTGTATTGCGGATTCACTACCAGGATCTCACCATTCTACAAAGAAGTGATCGTTGATGTCAAGAGAGGGGTGCGGCAGGGTGATACCATTTCACCAAAACTCTTCAGTGCCACCCTCGAGAACATCATGCAACGACTGGAATGGGAAGGAATGGGAGTGAAGATAGATGGTCGGCAACTACACCACCTCCGCTTTGCTGATGACATTGTTTTAATAACACCAAACATCAGCCAAGCGGCACAAATGCTGGCCGACTTTGACCGTGAGTGTGGAAAGGTAGGACTACAGCTGAATCTTACGAAGACAATGTTTATGAGAAACAGCCTTGTTCCTGACGCCCCATTCGCTCTCAATGGAACGACCATCTCCGAATGCAACAGCTATGTGTACCTAGGTCGAGAGGTCAACATGACAAATGACCTGGCACCCGAGCTGCGCAGGAGGAAGAGAGCGGCTTGGAACGCCTTCAAGAACGTCGAAGAAATAGCTAAGAGGACGAAGAACCTCCGGCTCCGGGCACATCTCTTTGATTCCACTGTTCTTCCTGCATTAACATATGCCTCAGAGACCTGGGCCCTACGCAAACAAGATGAGAACGCCATTCAGGTCTCCCAAAGAAGAATAGAAAGAGCTATGCTTGGAATATCACGTTTCACTCAAATGAGAGAACGAATCCGGAGTTCTGACATCCGTCGACGATCAAGGATCAGGGACGCTGTCTCATTTGCCAAGGTGTCGAAAATCAGATGGGCTGGTCACGTAATGATATTTAAAGACGACCGTTGGACTAGAGCTGTTACTGATTGGATTCCACGGGATGTCAAGAGACCGCGTGGCCGCCCACCTACCAGATGGTCGGACTTCTTTGTCAAGGTCATGAACGATCGGTTTGAGGCCCTCCATGTTCCCGGAGCGAAGAGATGCCATTGGGCTACACTAGCACGCGACAGGGACAAATGGAGACGTTACTGGCGCCCGCTCGAGCAAATCGACGACTAACGGGAAGTTAAGTGATTAAGTGATTTAAGTGATCGGTGCTTTTGATGAAGGTATTTGTTTTTTGTTTTTTTTCTTTTTAGGTCACACTCGGCGATGCTCAGGGGTTGCTCCTGGCTCTGCAACACTCAGGAATCACTCCTGGCAGTGCTCAGGGGACCATAGGGGATGCTGGGAATCGAAACTGGGTCGGCCGCGTGCAAGGCAAACGCTCTATCCACTGTGCTATCATTCCAGCCCCTTGTTTTTTGTTTTGGTTTTTGTTTTTGTTTTGTTTTGCGACAAAGGTATTTGGAGAGTCTCTACGCATTTTGATCAATTCAGTTTTTAAAAAAATACCTTTTTTAAAATTTCATCAAAGTGCCATGATTTACAAAGTCATCGATAGTTTTTGACATAGAATGTTCTAGTACCAATTCCACCTCTAATGCCTCCACCAGTATTCCTGAGTTTCCTTCTATCCCCTTCTACACTCCCAACCTCCCACCTTCTTTTAACAGAAGCATTGTTAAATTTGACTAAACTAGATGATTGCGTATGATCAACATAGTGAGAATTTTGTAGAATTTCAGAAAGGCACTCACATCTCAGATGAATAAAATGAAGATCACAGTGACGTCTGAGAGGAGTTATCCAGAGGATAAAATTTTACAAAAGAACTTTCACAGCAAAAGAGGCAGTAATTGTTTATAAAGGAGTAAAAGTCAAAAACAAACCTAAGTTCAGTTCAAAACATACAGACCATTTTTATCGACGTGGTGGGGTTAAATACAAACTGTAGCTTCCAGAATCTAAATATTCCACCAGGCAATCATTAATGACTGGTTTGTATGAATTAGACTTTGAACTGATCAGACAAGTAAGGCAAGTGCTTTCTGTAGCCTTATTTGTATTTATTCCCTAACAATATTAATTCATGACAGCTATTACTTTATTGTTGACTTATGGATTAATATATGCACTTCAGTTGGGAGTGGAAATTTTAGTGTCTTTGGTAGGACTAAAATGTTCCCATATCCAAGCTATATTTTTATCATACCAAAAGTTGCTCAGTGATTTTTTATAGGTCCATATTTTGATCCTGTCCAGCTAAATATTTTTAGGTTGTCTATTACAGAAATTTCTATTTGGATGATGATATAAATTGGCAACTATAGATTCATTTAATAGCAATATTACTTATTGAAAATATAAGGAATTTTCTTTAGTTTTAGGGAGTTTATTCTAGAAGACTAAGTAATCTAACAAAAACTAAGTAAGAGAGGAAAGGTATAGCATCCCAAATTCTTGAATACAAAAGTAATTTATAAATTTGAATCCCCTAAGAGAAATCACGTTTTCATATGACATTGTAAAAATAATAAAGTATTCTGAAGCTTATCTACTATAGTATAAATATTGGCAATGTTATCCTTGGGTAGGGCACAAACTCACATGAACACATATAATTTTATTCTTTTGGTCTGTTGTAGCCAAAGGTAAAGGTAAAGTTACTTCAGTTCCATCGGAAGGTATTGATACTATCCAGCACAATATTTACTAGTTTCCATTTTAAAATATGAAATATCAATGAGCTAGGAGGTATTGGTATTAAGGAATTTTATTGGTAATAGCAGAGAGGTAGTTGTATAAAGAATATCATGAAAACTTCTAATGCATGAATTATTAAAATTTTTCTAATACAAAAATATTAAAAGGGGTTTCCACAAATATTTTCTCAGTGGTCTTAGAGAAAGAGTGGTAACAACTGTAACTATAATGCATGAAGGATTTGTTTTGCGATTGTTATTGACTGTAAAAGCATGTGGTTTCTTATGGTACCCAGTTTTTAAACTGTGAATACACCAGAGTGTATTCTGTGTTTAAAAAAGGTTTTCGGTTCTTTATAAGGACTTTCACTATGCCTTAAGACAAATGTCTTTCTTTGAGTTTATTCTAAAGTAGGAGAAAGTTGTTTCATTAAATTCAGATAAAAGTAGACATGGTCTTCATTTACTTCTACTTTTTTTTTCTAAAGAAAGGTCTCAAGTCAGTCCATTAACAAGAATTACAAGCTAATCTCATAGACCCACATCAAAGGAAAACCTAATTTTTTTTTCGAAAACAATTTTAAGCCTAGATTACAATATTAACAGGCTCATCAGGTTTTAATTTTACTCCAGTGATAGACTTAGGAAAAGCTGTGGGAATAGCTTGATGAAATTCTCAGCATTTTTTCCTATCTCTTGCTGAAAGCTTTGTTGGTTTTTCTTGGTCTTTTACAGAATTTTTCCTTCACACAAACTTCATCCAATGTTTGATTTGGCTGCATCAACATCATATGAGTTAATTGACAATAGAATAAAAGCAGGTTGATAGTCTTGTATAGCTATGTTAAATTCTTCAGCAAACCCACAAAAGTACTCAGTTACTTTTAGAATATCTTTACCTATGACTATAATTTTTCTTTAGTCTAAGGAACATAAGGGTTTTTCTGGATCTGAAGAAGGGTTAACTTTAGGAGAGATGGTTTTAAAAAAATTGAGATAAAGGCAGTTGGTGGCAGAGGGAAAAAACAATGCCTTAATATTTTCCTCAGTTTGGCCAGACTTTAGACGTTCCTTGATTCTGAGCTTTAAAATATGTATAAATCTTAAGCATGTTATGGAACAGGGAGATAGATCAAAGGAACACATGATTTGCATGGGAACAGCTCAGGTTTTCATACTGGCACTGCAGGGTGCCTTAGGGAAATGATCTGTAGGAATGTCAATGCCTCTTTAAACCACTAAGGATGGCCCCCAAACTACAAAGTAATTGGGAAAACCATGCCAGTTTTAGTGTCCATAGTATTTTTGAAGGATGAGGAGCCATCTCTTTCAACTGTCAAAGAAAATAATGTCCCTCTATGCCAGTATAAGTTTAGTTTGAACCATTTAGCAACAAAGATGGCCTAATCACAGAGAAAGTCATTTGTAAACTCAAGAATATCAATGAGTTCAACACATTGTATTGATTTTCCCCACTAAAATTTCCAGTACTTTTTAACTAGCTACCTTGGCAATGAAAATGTCTCTCACCTTTTATTTTAAGTGAATTAAGTTCAGGCTAGATTCTAGCCTTTTTGTTCAATAGTATTTTCACATTGCCATAACAAAATTTTGTGTGACATATATAAAACATGTGTTTCTCATAGTTCTGGAGAAATGGAAATGCAAAATCAGGGTTCCAGCATGGATAAGTTCACATATAGTATCCTGTCTTACTTATCGTCACCTTTTCATTTGTCCTCACATGCAGGGAAAGGAATGTAAGCTTCCTGGTTTTCTCTTCTAGAAAAGTACTTATCCCATCATTGAGACTTTTCCCACCTGAGCTCATTTCAATCTAATTACCACCCACTGGCCCTAATTCTAAATATTATCACATTGAGGTTTATAACACCCTCACATTAATTTTATGAAAACAAAGTGCAGAACAGAGTGACTTGATTAAATTTTCTTTATCTGTTTAACTCTTGTCTAATGTATTTTTTTGCTTAGGTATATCTAACTGGCAGAATAGAGAAATTTCATGGATGAAAATATCCTCAGTCCCTATTTATACAATCATACTAAAATGGAAGCAGATGGAAGAGATGTTCTCTGCATTTCTCAGGCATTTTTTTTATTTCCTTCAAGGAGAATAATTCTTGTGGAAGCTTATAAAGGAGAAACTTTTATTTCGTGTTCATGTATCTTTACTCTCCCTTCTAGTTTTCTATTTACTGCAGAGAGGGGGGTGTGAGAAGTCAGGAAAGACCTAGAAGTAATTCTATTTGAAAATTAGAAAGGTGAGAGAACTGAATGTATCATGTAGTCTGAAGTTAGGAGAAAAGTAGCTGACATAATAAAGGGGTTACTAATAATTATAAAAAATAAGTTATAACATTTAATTTTTACTATGTGCCAGGTTTCGCTGTTGTTGTTCAATGTGTATTAATTCATTTATTACAGCAATACTATGAGGTAGATACTGTAATTATACTTATTTTATAAGTGATTTATGGTATGGGGAATTAGCAAAGTTACTCACTATTTATCACTTTGGGGTTAAAATTCAAAGCATTATTCTTTTAGTGCCCATTCATTTAACCTCAGAACAGCACTTTCACTAAATGTTTGTTCTCTCTAGAACATACATGGTCACCATCACCGGATGGTCACCGTCCTCCCGTTGTTCATCAGTTTGCTCGAGCGGGCCCAGTAACGTCTCCATTGGAGACTTTGTTGTTACTGTGTCTGGCATATCGAATACATCACAGGGAGCTTGCCAGGCTCTGCCGTGCAGGTGAGATACTCTCGGTAGCTTGCTGGGCTCTCCGAGAGGGGCGGAGGAATCGAACTCGGGTCGGCCATGTTGGCTGCATGCAAGGCAAACGCCCTACCACTGTGCTATCACTCCAGCCCCAGAATATACATAATTCAAAAAAAATAACGACTTCTGTGAGTGATATTTTGAATGAGTTCAGGTAGAAAGGAAAGTTGTTTTTGACAGAAATGAGAGTTGGATCAAACTTTGAAAGACATCCAAATTACAGAAATGTATTAGCTGCCTTATTTATTTAGATTTTGAGTCACAAATCACAATGTTTTAGATTTACTCCAGGCTCAGTGCTCAGGATCACTCCTGTTAGGCTCAGGGAATCAAATGTGCTGCTGGATATTGAACATTTTTTATGTGTAAGGCAAATGCCCTACCCATTGTAGTATCTCTCTGACCCCATTGATTTATTTCTTAAAAAGATATACTAGTATACATAAACATATCAAAATATTTTAACCTATACATTTTCCTTAAGACTTAATCCTGATTGTAAAATAATTTATCATGACTTTTTTAGAAGCCATGCATTTCTCTAAAATTAAGACAGATGCAAGGGTACTATTCAAGATTGGAAAAAATACTCATTGCGATAATTATTTAAAATTTTTATTAATTCACATCAACAGATATTAGCTATGAATGTTCTTTGAAAAGTGAGACTTGAAGGTTATAATAAGAGAGTAGTTAAAGATAAATATTTTGAAAATAAATTACTTTAAAGTTTAAAATCAGTATTTGAGATTTATTGAAGTATTTCAGGGAACACTCTAGTCAACAAATTAATATTTAGAGACTGTGAAAAAAGACAACAATTGTAATTGCTTATCAAAGGGTACTCTGGGGAAAGACCCAACCACCTGTAATTTAATTAGGGACAGTCAGCATGAAATCAGAGAAAAGAGATCATGGCCAAGCTTTGAAGGAAATACATTTAAGAGGTAAGAAAATAATCATGAACCAACTTCTGCACTTTCAAAGCTCCATGGAAATTGCTGGCTGAACTAATTACCCTTGAAATGATAGTCATTCTAGATAAAACAGTTTATTTTTCCCTTTGAAAATTTAGAAATTAGAAATGCCTAAATCAAAACACATATATACGAAGCAAACCATAAATGGGGGACCTATTTGATCACCGTTACTAGAACTTCAAGCCTAGAAAGCAGAATGAAATATTTAGCAAAGGAGGGAAGGCTTCGTCTCTGAGACATGCAAGCTATAAGAACACCACATCCACATCGCACCAGCCCTCACCCCACATACTTTGCATATTAGAGACGAGAATAAAAATATATGCTGCCTATTGATTCCATGTTTGGTAAAAATGAATTCCATGACAGGTAAACAAAGCAGTTTTGAAATCTCCTTGCCTAACATTATTTTGGACTTCAAAAACCAATAATCACCATGAGATACACAGATATAAAGTTGTTCATGATTGGGTTTCAGTCATACAATGTTCCGGTACCCATCCCTTTACCTGGGTATACTTCTCACCACCAATGTCCAGTTTTCTTCCTATCACCCCATCACATCCACAGCCTGCCTCCATGGAAGGTACTTTCTTCTTTCACTCTCACTTTCTTTTTCTTTTTTCTTTGAGGCATTATGGTTTGCAATACAGGTACTTACACGTAATGGTATATATCAATAATTATCATGCAGCCTAGTTTGAATAATATTTTGGGTTGTCTCCAATTTATGGGCTGGAGCGATAGCACAGCGGGTAGGGCATTTGCCTTGCATGCGGCAGACCTGGCCAACCTGAATTCGATTCCTCCGCCCCTCTCAGAGAGTCCATCAAGCTACCGAGAGTATCTCACCCGCAGGGCAAAGCCTGGCAAGCTACCTGTGACGTATTCAATATGCCAATCATAGTAACAATGAAGTCTCACAATGGAGACGTTACTGGGCCCATTCGAGCAAATCGATGAACAATGGGAGGACAGTGCTACAGTGCTTTAATTTACACCCTGAGACTTACAGGTGAATTGTGAGGCAGCCTGTACAACTGTGAAAGAAATAGACCATCTGCTCCTGTCACAATGGACCTCTCACTACAATCTTCTGTCTAAAGATATTGTCAAACAATTCAGAAGTTCCAAAATAAGTGACCACAAGCTTGAATAACTTTTTTGCTAGATTTTAGAAAATTTCCCTCTGTACTGACCTAGTGAACACAACTTTGAGCTCTTTCTTTGTTATAGAATTGGGCCACAAAGCTTATTCTCAACAAACTATTCTTGACTTTCTTGTAAACGTATTAATTCTCAATTGATATTATAGGCCCTCCCATTGTTCATCGATTTGCTCGAGCGGGCCCAGTAACGTCTCCATTGGAGATTTTGTTGTTACTGTGTTTGGCATATGGAGTACGTCACGGGTAGCTTGCCAGGCTCTGCCGTGCGGGCAAGATACTCTCGGTAGCTTGCCGGGCTCTCTGAGAGGGGCGGAGGAATCGAACTCGGGTCGGCCATGTTGGCTGCGTGCAAGGCAAACGCCCTACCACTGTGCTATCGCTCCAGCCCAAATATATAACAAATAACAATTATTTGTATAATTGATATTATAACAAATAGGTAAAACTCAAGCTTAATTTCTAAATGCTTAAGAAGTTTGTGGACAGGTACTATAGTACATAGATACATTTTGAATATTAGTATATTAAAACTATGATTAGAAAACCTATGCCCTACCATGTTATGTACGTACTGTGTCTTTTAATATTAATATGAAGTATAAAAGCATTTATGAGTAAAATGCATATTTTCAGTATTTCTGCAGGCAACTAGTGTGATTTTTATGTTTATATAGCAATATTTAGCAATATTCTGAAACTTTAAAATTCTAAGCTCAATATAGAAATCTGGGGAAATCACTGGCACCTATGAAAACTTGTTTAGAAGAAAGGCTAAATGCATTATAACATCATAATAGGACACAAAGATTGTCAAAGTCTCATTGAAAAGATGAGAATTTCATAAAGGAAATAAGAATGAAATATATTGATAGTAATGAAATGAATGTGACGTATATGAGCAATCAACATGCTGTTGTGCATTAGAAAGTTTGTGATCTAAGAGACATCTTAATTATGAGTACTGTATGTAGAAAGCATATTTTTTCTATTAACATAGACTATTGGCAGAGACTGAGAGTAGCTCAATGGGCTGAGCAAATGTGCAGCCTTTCCATGCAGGAGACCTGGTTTAATCCTCAAACCTTGTAGTCTCCAAGCACAGGGATCAACAGCCATACACACAATCATAGCCTCTGAGCAATGCAGATGTGGACCCAAAATCCCCCACCCCAGTAATCTTTTTGTATTTCACAGTCACGGTCCTCCAGTTGTTCATCGATTTGCTCGAGCGGGCCCAGTAACGTCTCCATCATGAGACTTGTTGTTACTGTGTTTGGCATATCGAGTACGTCACGGGGAGCTTGCCAGGCTCTGCCGTGCAGGCGAGATACTCTCGGTAGCTTGCCGGGCTCTCTGAGAGGGGCGGAGGAATCGAACTCGGGTCGACTATGTTGGCTGCATGCAAGGCAAACGCCCTACCGTTGTGCTATGGCTCCAGCCCATCTTTTTGTATATGCTAAGATAAAGTATGCCTCATCAGGAACAGGTTGCTTTATCATTCTTCAATATCCTGAAGTGCTTGAATTGTTTGAGCGCAAATTCACAGATTTGCATTTTTTCTTTTAAACACATCTCTGGCAATAAAAATTATTTTATACTGAAAAAAAAAACCTCTCGTGACTAAGGATATATTTTGAGATACTGTTTTATTTTGTCACATAGTATAATTAAAGATGCTGGCTTCGTTTATCACACATTGATACCTAGTCACCCTAACGCCATTTGTTGAAATGACTTACTCATTATTCTTCACTGGACTGTTTTAGATGTGTGAGATACCAATTAATTATACATATGAGTTAATTTTTTAGAGTGTCATCGATAATTCATTGTTCTACCCTTATCCTCTTTTTTGGGGATAAGGTAACATTGCTCCCAAGTGATCCCTACAAGACTTCATAGATTCCAGGAATTATCAGCCAACTGAGCTGGCAGTTCAATGTGAGACTGGCGGTTATATAACTGCTCAGCTTGAGGTGCTGGTAATTACCAAGGCCATTCTGGTCCTGTATTGGGTGCCTTTTGGCTCATATCCTGTTTTGCTAGGGGTCCTCCCATCTGCAACCCATTCATGCTACTATCCCTATGTTACCTTGGTCTGATCTTCATTGGCCATCTCCTATCCCCTTGCTGTTTCTAAGTGAGTTTTTAAAGGCTGTAGGTTTTGAAATCAGAAATTGTGAGAGCTCCAACTTTATTCTTTTTTAATAAATTATTATTCTAGTTCTTATAAATCTTCATAGGAATTTTATGATCAGATTTTGAATCATCACATTCAAAAAGTAGCTATTATTTTAATAAAAATGCTTTGAATCTTTAGATGAATTTGGAAAGTACCACCATCCTTGTAATGCTGTTAAATCTTCTAATTTATTAACCTGAGATAAATTACTATTTAGAACTCCTCTGATTTCTTGTAAGAAAGGAGTTTCTATGCACATGCCTGTCCTAATTTTATTAAATTTAAATTGTAACAACAAGGTCAGAATTTGTTGTGAGATGTTACTGGTGCCCGCTCCAGCAAAATAGATGAACAATGGGAGGACAGTGACAAAATAATACAGTGACACTCTAAAACATTTTTTAAAGAATTATATATAGATAGATATAAAATGTATATATATTTATATATATATCTAGAGAGAGATGGAAGTAAAAGCATGCAAGTAATAAATAACTAAAATAAATATTCAAAATTTGTCAAAATAGTTTAGCATGTTGATGAGATGAACTTATAATAAACTTATATATATTTACCATATAGTACACTATAGCTGTGGACAATTTGTAAATTAAATTAAAATGTAATGTTATTCATAGTAAGACTCAGAAATTTTTTAAAAAAGTTTTAGAGTAAATTTAACAAAATTAGAATAGGCATGTGCATAGAAACTCCTTTTTGACAAGAAATCAGAGGAATTCTAAATAGTATTTTATCTCATGTTCATAAATTAGAAGATTTAACAACATTAATAGGATGGTGGTAGTTTCCAAATTCATCTAAAGATTCAAAGCATTTTTATTAAAATAATAGCTATTTTTTGAATGTGATGATTCAAAATATGGCCTAAAATTCCTATGAAGATTCATATATATATATATATATTTAGAGAGAGAGAGGTAATTTTTTATTATGTTTGGAAATGGCTATGTGTTGTAGGAGTATAATGTAAGGCCATAATCAAGACGACACTATGCACAGGGGATAGTTTTTTTTTGCAAATGGTCCTTATGATATTATGGACATTTTCTATTTTTTCTAGTTTGTGAGTACTTTTGATCTTTGAAAGCAATTAAAAGCCTGTTGGATTTTGAGATTAACAATTCTGCATGCATTTAATTGATGAATTATGTTTATCCTTTGAATTTTATTAATATAACCAACCTCTTGATAAAATTCGACATTACTCATATTTTTATATTCATAAGAAACATTGGTCTGTACTTTTCTTGTCATGACAGTCAAGATTTTTGTCAGGTTAATATTTACTTCAAAAATAAATTTTGAAAGATTTTCTATTTTTCTTGAATCATCATGAATCACTTCAATAAAATGTGCTTTTCTAGAAAATTTTTATTTTATTTTCTATAAAATAAATTGTCTTTTTCTGTGGAGGGGTTGGACCAAACCCAATAGTATACTAGTGATATTGACTCTTGTGCTTAGGAGTGATCTGTCGGTGCCCAGGTGACCATTAGTGAAACTGGGCATTCAGACCAGCATTGCTACCTACACAACCTCATGCAAGGCAAGTACCTTACTATATGCTCGCCAGCATATACTTGTCACTGTCACTGTCCTCCCATTGTTCATCGATTTTCTCGAGCGGGCCCAGTCATGTCTCCATTTTTTGGAGACTTATTGTTACTGTGTCTGGCATATTGAATACTCTCGGTAGCTTGCCGGGCTCTCCGAGAGGGGCGGAGGAATCGAACTCGGGTCGGCCATGTTGGCCGCTTGTAAGGCAAACGCCCTACCCACTGTGCTATCGCTCCAGCCAGTATTCGATATGCCAGACACAGTAACAACAAAGTCTCCAATGGAGACGTTACTGGGCCCGCTCGAGCAAATCGACGATCAACGGGAGGGCCTTTACCTTTACCTTTACCTTTATTGTTACTGTGTTTGGCATATTGAATACATCACGGGTAGCTTGCCAGGCTCTGCCGTGCGGACGAGATACTCTCGGTAGCTTGCCAGGCTCTCCGAGAAGGGTGGCGGAATCGAATCTGGCTCAACCAGGCTGGCTGCATGCAAAACAAATGCCCTACCACTGTGCTATTGCTCTAGCCCACTGTATACTTACTCATGTTTAATTATTAACCACTTATTTTTCTATAAAGTTAGTCATAACTTACTATTTATTTACAATTATGGTTATTTGAGTTTCCTCTTTGTTCATTTTATAATTTTTATACTATTAATATTTCAAGAAACTAGTCTTTTATTGTGTTTTCTCTATTTTCATACACAATTTTATTCATTTAGTATATTGTTATATTTCTTTTTCTTATTTGGTTTTAGTTTAGTCCCTTTCCTTTTAATTTCTTACTGTTGAACATAAGATTGTTATTTAAAATATTTCTCTTTTAACATATATATATCAACACAATGAATTTTCTTTTAAACACTGCTTTACTTCCATAGCATAAGAAATAGCAAAGGAAAAAAAAAGACGTCCCTCAGAATGAAAAATAGTTGCACATTAGTGTGTGTATTTTTGCAAATAATGTAGCATAATTTTAGAGAACAATTACAAGTAACACATCATAGAAGTACTGATTTAGAATATACAAAAGAACTTTTCATATAAATAATATAGCACAATTTAAAAATGTGTCAAGAATCTAAATAGACATTTCTCTAAAGAAGATATGCAAATGGACCACACACAAATAAAAATACATTTTATTTATCAGTAGACATTGAAGAAATGCAAATCTGAACAAAAAATGAGATACAGCTCACACGCTTTGAGTCAGCTATAATATATAAGAGAGACAATAATAAATTGGTAAAGAAGTTAGAATTCTCACACATTGCTGCTGGGAATTTAAAATGAATTATTTTTGAAAACTAACATCTTCTGAAAAGGTTAAGCATAGAATTAATCATGTGATCCCGCGTTTCTTTTCTTATGTGCATACAACTTAAATAAAAACATAACTACCCAAAATTTATACCTACGTGCTCATTGTGCCATTATTCAAAGTCAGCCAGGCATAGAAACTATCCTAATACTCATCAAGTGGTGAATTAATAGATTGTTCTAGCACATTTAGGAGTGTTATTTAACAGTAGAAGAAATGAACTACTGAGACATTCTATATAATGGATAAATCTTGAAAGCATTGTGTTAAAAACTAATCACGAAAAACCCACATTTTGTATGACTCTGCTACATGTCCAGATTTATCAATTTTATACAGAAAAATAGATATAATTCCTAGGGATGGGGCATGTATGGGGGTGATTATAATGGGTATAGTCTAATGGTCTGATGAGAAGTTTCTATATTTAGATTTTTCTGCTTGTGCAACTTTTGAAGTACAAAAATATTGAATTGTACAGAATAAATGGATGGATTTAATGAATATTTCAATAAGAATTTTAAAATGTCTTTATACATTCTTTAATGTTAAATAATTATTTAAAGTAAAATGTGTTCTTCAAAAACTTTTGAAATATTTTACTATGAGAAAAATTCAAAAGTAGTTTATGTCATATCTAGCCTGCAAAGTGTAACTACTTTAGATTATATATTTTTCTTTGAACGTCTTTATGCCTGATGAATTTTTTCTGTCTTTGCTAGTTTATTGGGAGGTTTTGGCAATGCATATATATCATTGGTGGGAGTTATGAAAATGACTTCTTTGAAACATAGCAAAAGACATATACTTTTTATAGGATGCTATTCAGTCTCAAATTCATTTTTATGCATAAATATCTCACTGAGAGTTTCCTTACATTGCTTCCTTTTTGTTCAGATCAGCAAATCTGAATCAAATGATCTGTCTATATTTTAAAATTATGGCAACATAAAAAATTTGGCAACATTTAATGACAACCCTTCCTATATTCCATAATAATTGAAATAGTTATGTCTATCTTCCAGCTCTATTAAAGCATATGGGTAAAAGTATTTTCTATTTTTCTTAAGTGCTAATCATTTAGCAAGTGATTTTAATGAGAAAATTAGGATTTTAAAAAAAGATTCTTTGGAGTTTTACAATGAATATGACAAGTTAAAAGTTTAATTTCTCATTCACAGAAATGAGTACAAGTGAAGATGCAAATGAAAATGAATTTTTCATTTTTTGAAAAACATTTAAATTAAGTGACTAACCATAAAAAACTCACAGTTGAAAGAATATATGAAAAGAATGGGGTTTGTGAATGTATTGAAGACAGCATAATTCAGTTAAATTGTGCAGAAAAAAGGTGATAACTTTGAAGGACGAATTTCATTGAAATGTAAAAAATCAGTAAAATTAACTTTTATAAATGTGATATTTAATTTCTTACCAAAACATTCGCAGTCATCTATAAATTAATCCTTGCTCACTTGTTCAATTTTATCTTTTTACCCTATATTAATACCCAAAGCAATCATTATAATATGCACAACTGCTTCTGGTTAGTAGGCATTTTCCATGTATCAGGAAGTGTACAAGTCTCTATTAAAGGCTATATTCTATTAGAGACTGGCTCTCAGGCCAGAAGTGCGTAATGGTATCCTAATTCTTCAGCCCAGTGTAATGAGAATGTTGAAAAGTTAAAGTGAATTGATCAAAGTTAAACAGGTAGTAGATGTCAGTTCTAAATTGCATTCCAGCTATTCTGACATCAACTGTGACTCCTTGAATTCTGCAAGTTTGTAGAGCCCGGCAAGCTACCGAGAGTATTCGATATGCCAGACACAGTAACAACAAAGTCTCCAATGGAGAAATGGACGTTACTGGGCCCGCTCGAGCAAATCGACGATCAACGGGAGGGCCTTTACCTTTACCTTTTATGTCATTGAAAAAAATATTTATTTTCTTTTACTTTAATGCATTTATTTCGCTCTTGATGAACTCAAACTATCATTCTGCATGATCAAATTTCAGTGTTAGATTTTCTTATTCTCAAAGAGAATTAAACACACTTTCAACTCTCCTTGGTCCTGTTTCTCTTTCTTCACTGCAAATTTAAAATGTTATTACTTTTGAGAGTAGAAGTTAGTTGGGGTGCATAAAATTCTTGACTTCATTTGGAGAAGGTGCTGACAATTGGTTATTTAGAAATGATAGACTTTAACAAATAAAGTTAAGGGGTGAAAATTTGCTTTTACAATTCCATGTTGGAAAATATCTTTTAAGAAATAGCCTAAAGAAAATAAAATGCCACGTGGAAACAGAAAAATTTAAGTACACAAATAGATATTCAGAATAACTGTGAACTGAATGGAAATAAAAGTCACAGTTTAAGTGTTTTGGTGATTCTTGGTAGCGGAAGTTAACTTAGTAACAGCATCAATTGAGAGAATATAAATGTGAGAGAAACACTGTTTGCACATTGCACTTATTCTTCACGTTCTGTTTATAATTTAGTTTCAGAAGGGGTCATCCATCTTGTCAGTTTAGTGAAATTTACAATTTAGTGAAATTGCAAAATAAAATGGCCACAGATGGATTTAAAAATCTGACAACAGTAATGGTAATGATATAGTTCATAATAAATCTTTGCCGTGATTAACATTGATTTTAGATTTAATTATGTAAATATCTTTTTTTAAAAAAATAATTTTACCTGATCACCTCTTCCTCCCATATTGGCTCCTTTTTTGCATTCCATTATACTGTGAAATAAAGTGAAATTTTAGGATTATAATGTTAAAAGTTAGAAGAACAACATTAAAAAGTAGCTACTTCACCACACTTTTTATTCCAGTGAGAGAATTCTGCTTTGTTGGTACATTAAGTTCCAAAAGAACAATTATTATAATGTTAGGCCTCAGGGTCCTAACCCTGCTGGATTGTTTACTTGAGAGTAATGAAAGAAATTAAGTAATAGATGAGAGGAGGAAAGCACCTTAAATTTTTTCCATTCTATCTATCAATTTAGGCTATCAGATGCCCAATAGTAGCACTGTAGCACTGCAGTGTCCTTCCGTTGTTCATTGATTTGCTGGAATGGGCACCAGTAACATCTCATAACAAATTGCGAGATTTGTTGTTACTGTTTTTGGCATATCGAATATGTCACTGGTAGCTTGCCGGGCTTTGCCGTGCAGGTGAGATGCTCTCGGTAGCTTGACAGGCTTTCTGAGAGGGGAGAGGAATCAAACCTGGGTCGGCCTTGTGCAAGACAAACGCCCTACCCTCTGTGCTATCGCTCCAGCCCACCCAATAGTAAAACTTGTATAAAAAAATAAATGGCATATCACTTTTTAAAGATGTTGAAGATTGAGGACTTTCAAGTTACAAGAGCCTGATAATTCATTCAGTGGTTTATTTTGAGTGACAAGCATCTTAAATAAGTGAGATGCTTTATTCATATCTTAAATATGTTCACACTTTGAAAAAGAATGTCTCAAAAAGGTAATATTATTAGATGGGTGAGATTTTCTATATTGTGGTGGTACTAATTTTCAGTTTTAGTGGTGAGATTTATTACCTGAAATGCTAGTGCTGATAATCCCTTGAGTAAAGAATAGAAAAAGTATTATTTGGGGGTTTTCTTTGAAGTAAGAGTCTTAACTGCTCATTCTATTCATCATCTTCCATGTCAAACTTAGCTTAAAAAATAGTTCATATGCATGTTGACTAAGTCGCGCTGAAAATAACAGAATGGTAACTTTATTTCATTTTGATAATGTTTATTGTATTTTATGATGTCTTTTTCAAATAGGAAACCACTTTTCATGATTTATAACATATAATTTCTTGATGAGTTGTATTTTTCAAAAACCACCAATCTCAGGGGAAATCTAGGCATGGTATACAAGAAACATTATTTTCTGGAATCTTTTGAGTTAGTTGCTGACATGATTTTCTATATCTAAGTGAATCTGGAACCTGAAAAAGGGAAGGAGGAAGAGGAAGAAAAAAAGGAAGGGAGGGAAGGAAGGAAGGAGGGACCTGGGGAGAGTCATTTTCCTACAGAAATCCAATTCAGTCAATAAGTGAAAGGAATAAGAGTATATTATCACCATTTCATATTTAGATCCCATTCGATATCAAATACTACTTGTATTCAATGTCCACCACTTGTATCAGTTTGTTTTTAAGAGCAAGAGAGAGTGAGAGCGAGCGAGAGAGAGAGAAAACAAGTTCAAGCTTGCAAGTTGCACTTAGTTGTTATGTCTTTATTTATCCACCTGAAGCTGTTCCTTAATCTTTACTTAATTTTACTGATATGAACACTGTCAAAGATTTGCCATCAGCTCTTTAGTACTATAACCATCAGATGGTGATTGACTAAAACTTCCTCATGAGTCACTTCAGCTGATTATATATCTCTGACAGGAATGTGATGGAGATAACTCCATGCTCTTTTCATATCCAAATCACAAAACGAGATTTATCTCTTTATGGGTGATGTTCAACTTGCTCACTTCCAGGCTCTTTTTTCTTTCGTAATTAATAGGTATTTTGAGGGCTGATACTTATTATGATACGGGCATCAACTTCTCATTCATTATTAATTTATTCATTTTTTTGATCTGTCAACACTGTCAGATTGTTATTTTATTCTATGAGATATAGACCTTCAATATGATTATAACTTCTGATGTTCAAAGTTTTTAAAACTTAATGTCTAAATTTCTCTCTCTGTCTCTTTGTCTGTCTATCTATCTCTCCCTTCCTACTGTCTTCTCCTTTTGGTATATCCATCTTTCTCAGAGCACTTTCTTCTTTTGGAGTGCCATATAAGAAGTTGTTTCATTTTCACTTTTATATTTTGTCTTCATCCTAAAATAGTTCTTTCACAAATGATCCCTTGTTTGCAATGAGGTTTGCCATGATCTATTTTCTTGGCATGACATGATTTTTTTATTCTATGTAGGCTCTGAAATTGTTTTCTGAGGTGTCCCTGCTCTGACTCTTTTGTTCTAAGGAAGAATTCTGTATTTAGCTCTACTGGGAATGTCTTCAGTTTGGAAGGGATGGTTTTGACCCAGTAAGGAAAATGGTGGTGTCAGTTGCTATGAAGAGACTTTGTGGTAGGAAACAAAGAAAGTGGAATGTTACCAAAGTCAGTGTCCTCTGTTGTCATGTTTATGAGTTGCTAGAAGAGGAATGGTGATAATTCATTTTGGAAAGGTTTATTTACTCTTTAGGATAAGGTATTCAAATAACCTGTTTCAAAACTCAGATCTGATTAGTTGACAGTGAAATCAATGGATTATGTTGAAGCTATGAGTAGTGCTTCTACTTTATTATTTATCTTAGTTTTACAGGAAGCCTCTTCATTTTGGACCTATAGCTGGCCAGTAAGCATATGAAAATTGTTCATTATCACTGATTATCAGGGAAATGTAAATCCAAACCACAATGAGTATCACCAAATATCAGTGGTAAGTACAAGTGGTAGAGAAGGTATGGCGAGAAAGGAACTGCTGGTGCATTGTGGGTGGGGATCTGAGTTAGTGTGAGCCACTTGAGAAAACACTATGAATCTTCCTTAAAGAAGTTAAAAATAAAACTGCTATATGCAGCAGATTACACTTGAATATCTATCTGAAAATTCGAAAACACTTAACTTTGTTTTATCTATGCCCAGTGTTTACTGCTGTATTAATTACAGTAGCTAATGCAGGAGAGAAACCAAAGTATTTATAGAAGATTTAAAAAATACTGCTTTATACAATGGTATAATTTATTCAGATATAAAAAAACATTTAAAATTATCATATGCAGTAAAATAGAAGGTGTTCAAAGGAATTAAGTGAAGTCAAAAGGAAAAGGACACATATTGGATAACTTTACCTATGTGTGTAACCGCAGGATATAAAATTTTTCTGTGGAAACAAAACAAAACTCAAATCAGTGGGCTTTAAAAATAGAATTAAAGTTAACTAATAAGGGATTGAGGTAAAGAGAGATATTGTAGGTTGTGAAAAATGACATGTTAAGGAAATTCTGTGATTCCTTTTAAAAATGAAAGACAACAGAGACCAAAGAAATAATACCTATTAGAGGATAAGGCTTATGCCTTGTATGAGGACAATCCCATGTTTTTATGTGGCATGATGGCCTCTGAGCATTGCTGGGTGCAGTTCCGGAGGCACCTGAGCATAGCTGGGATGACCCAGGTAACCTCCAACCCTTCGTGTCTCAAGCACCTCATTGAGCTCAGCCCAGTGAAATGCAGGTCCAATTGGCTGAATTTCTTCAGAGGTGGGTCCCAGTCCCCGTGAGCATTGCTTTGTGCCCTCCACCTCACCAAAAAAAAATAAATAAAAGCACAGGAAAATGAAAAAAAAATTAATAAGATGTAAATAACAGAAATTATCTAAATATCTTCTTTTCTCTGTTAAAGAACAATGATGTGATGCTGTCTTTCCATGCTTATAATTTCCCTATACAATCCAAAGACCAGATCTCAGATGGATATAAGTCACCCTGAGGAATCTGATTATGATCTCTCGCCACATGTCCTCAGTTTGGATCTAAATAACACTTTTTGTTTGCCTGTTTTGGGACACTCCCAGCAGTGCTCAAGGCATACTCTTGACTCTGTGCTCAGGGGTCATTCACAGTGGATTTAGGCGGCCATCTGATGTGTGTCTTGTGTGTGGGGGGTGCAGGAAGAGGAATAAAATGTGGGACAAGCAACTTATCTAATCTCCTGTCCACCCCAGGTAACCTCTTTAGTAAATTTCTCTCTCTCTTTTTTTAAAAGCTAAACTTTAAATTTACCTTTAAGTGATGTTTCTTTTAGTCTACACTTTGTTAAGTCCTTTTTATCCTTTTTGGGGTCCAACAGCTTACAAAGGGCCACTCTCCCCTTCACTTACTGACATTCTTTTCATCTCTCTTCAATCCTACATTCTATGCTAGGGCTGATCCTGTGTGAATCTCCTCCTCACTGTGTTGAGCTCTAATGTGGGATGCATGGCTACTGTTGCCATTATCCCCCCCTTACCCAACACATTTCTTTCTCTACTTTTTGAGGGGTAAGGCACTGTCACTTGTTCTGAGCAACTGCGATCTCAGCTGTGCTGCACATACCTACTTGTCTGTCTTCACATGGTTCTTGTGATAGAAAAAGATTAAAGGTCAATTGACAGTACTCACATGATAAATATTACATTTATAGAGCATCTGTTAAAACCAAGTTTGAAATGAGAGCTTTGTCTTATTGATTATTATCACGATCACAATCATCCTGTTGTTCGTCGATTTCCTCGAGCAGGCACCGGTAACATCTCCTTCTTCCTAGCCCTGAGATTTTAAAAGAGCCATTTCAAGGCTCTTTCAGCATTAGGAGAATGAGACCCATCATTGTTACTGGTATTTGGCATATTGAGTCACGTGAAGTTTGCCAGACTCTGCCCTGCGAGCAGAATACTTTCAGTAGCCTGCCAGGTTCTCCAAAGGAAAAATGAGATAATAAGATGTCGCTTCTGGGAGCTGGGTTTTATAGTCTCTGCGTCTTGGCCGTTGATGGGACCAACCTGGTGCTGGCGGCAGCTGGTGAGTGTGGTGCCTAGCTACTGGAAAATGGGGGTCTGGGTGGAGAAGGCCCAGTCCCAATCCGAGCAGGTTTGGAGATTCAGCCCTGGAACCTGCATGCCTGGGTTCCTCTGCCAGTTCTTTCATGCATGAGGCCCATCCGGATGGGTGGAGAGTGGTCCCAGCATGGCCGTGGCTGGCCCCAGAGGTCCTCAGCTGCTGGCACTCTGCTCGGGGCAGAGGAGGGGAGAGAAACTCAACCCCCACCCCTCCAAGGGGCCCTGGTGAGGATAACCAGACTTTTTCTTTTTTTATTTTTGCAATACCTTTATTCAAAGGCTGTCAAAACTCCAGGCTTCCGGGAACTGGGCCACAGGAAGGAGAGGGGACCCAGCTTGCTGGTCAGCTCCCAGGTACAGGCCCCCTGCCCGAGGTGCGCATCCTAAAACGATATATTTGAAGCTGAACGTGCTGTCACAGGACAGGCGTTTGCCTTTGCATCTGCCACACAGATCTTGGCGATGAGACCTTTTAGGATCAGTGTGGCGAACCCTGATGGAGCAGGAACAGATCATCTTTTTACAGCTTTGACAGGTGATATCCTCTACCCAGTAAGGATTGTAAGATTTTTGACAATTTCTACAAAGCTGCTTTAATCATTATAAACTCAAAATATATAATAATTTTCTAAATTCTTACTTATACGGGAATTACTAGAGAATGTATATTACCCTCCTAGATAGAAATACAATAAAGCAATTGCTTACATGAGTCTTCTCCCAGAGTATCTTAAATGGATGACAAAGTCCACATTCAATCAACCAAACTGCTTTTGGATTACTCCCATGTGCCATGTATTATTGTGTAAATTAATGGTGTATTTGTTGACTGATAAATGTAATCCAGATTTCTGTTGCCACATTTTGTTTCTTGCATGCTACATCCAATCAATGCATGGTCCCTTAGATCGTGTGTGTGTGTGTGTGTGTGTGTGTGTGTGTTGTTTTTTAAGTCTATTAAATTCTATTTTTTTCTGCCATCACTCTAATCTTAATTAGTAGTCTCCTTCCTCTTTCTCTGAAATAACTTCTCAAATGTTCTTTTCCTGCTAACTTATCCATGCCATACTCTACACAGTGCAGCTGAAATGTGTTTTCAGATTTCAGTTCAAGTATTGAAAGAAGTTTTCCCCTTGCTTACAGTTCTTTTCAGCTCCATTTTAGCTGATTTAAGTTTACATTTTAGACATTTCTGTAAATTCCTGGACTGAGTACTTTACACTTTCCCAAGATCATAAATTCTGCACAGGCTCTTGGGCATATAGGAGACAAAGAGATAATGGGCAATACCCAGAGAGATTGTAGAATAACTAATCTAAAAGACCCTACATGCATACATGGTATTAGTCTTATCTTAACAACACAGATGGACTCTAAATTACTAAGACATCTCTAGGAAACAAATAGGGATTCACTAATACTTTGTTTAATAAGTAACACAAAGATTGTTTTCCTGTAAGCCTCCACAAAACAAGACATACTTAGCAGTCCTATACTGAATTCCACCCCTGCTGGGGAGTTTATTGCTCTTCTATTTACCACTTGATCACTTGACATCCCGTTACTCATCAATTTGCTCAAGAGGGCACAGGTTATGTCTTCATTCGTCCCTGCCGCGTGCTAGTGTAGCCCATTGGTATCTGCTCATTCTAGGAACACGAATAGCCTCAAAATGATTGTTCAGGATCTTGACGAAGAAGACTGACCATCTCATAGGTGGGTGACCACGCGATCTTTTGATGTCCTGTGGAATCCAGTCAGTAATGGCTCTAGTCCAGCGTTCGACTCCAAATTTTAATTACGTGTCAAGCCCATCTGATTTTCAACGCCCTGGCAAACAAGACACAGTCCCTGATTCCCGATTGTTGATGGAGATTGGAACTCTGGATTTTTTCTCTCATTTGAGTGAAGCATGATGTTCCAAGCATAGCTCTT
Source organism: Sorex fumeus (assembly GCF_029834395.1). Lineage (NCBI taxonomy): Eukaryota > Metazoa > Chordata > Mammalia > Eulipotyphla > Soricidae > Sorex > Sorex fumeus. The sequence goes on along the minus strand of NW_026606065.1, from coordinate 66,085,780 downwards.
TCAATTTCTCTTTGGGAGACCCGAATAGCATTCTCATCCTGTTTTCTTAGGGCTCAGGTCTCTGAGAAGTATGTTAATACAGGAAGAACAGTGAAATCAAAGAGATGTGCTTGACCCAGAGGTTCTTCGTCCTCTTAGCTATTTCTTTGACACTCTTGAAGGCGTACCAAGCCGCTCTCTTCCTTGTGTGCAACTCAGGTGCCAGGTCATTAGTCATGTTGACTTCTCGACCTAGGAACTCATAACTGTTGCATTCAGAGATGTTCATCCTGTTGAGAGTGAATGGAATATCAGGAATGAGAACGTTTCTCATAAACATTGTCTTCATGAGATTCAGCTGTAGTCCGACCTTTGCACACTCACAGTTGAAGTAGGCCAGCATTTGTGCCTCTTGGCTGATGTTTGGTGTTATTAAAACAATGTTATCAGCGAAGCGAAGGTGGTGTAGTTGCCGACTATCTATCTTCACTCCCATTTCTTCCTCTTCCAGTCAACGCATGACGTTCTCAGGAGTGGCAATGAAGAGTTTCGGTGAAATAGTATCACACTGCTGAATCCCTTTCTTGACATCAATGATCACCTCCCTGTAGAATGGTGAGATCCTGATAGTGAATTCGCAATACAGCTCACGGAGGATCCTGATGTATTGAGTTTGAGTGCCATGTTTGGCTAGAGCTTTGATGACCACTTCAGTCTCAACAGAATCAAAGGCCTTCTTTAAATCAATGAATGTTAGATGAAATGACATTGAACTCCAGAGAAACCTTAATGAGCTTGGTTATTGTGTGGATATGGTCGATTATGCAGAATCCTTTGCAGAAACCAGCTTGTTGGCATGGTTTTACTTCATCTAGTGTTCTGCCAATTCTATTCAGGATGACTCGATGTTCAGGTGATAGTTGCCAATGTTGTGGATATCTCCCTTCTTGTACAGTCGTAGAGTCCTGCTGGTTTTCCATTGCGAAAGAACCTTGCATTCAGACAGGTAGCATGTGAAGAACAGAGCCAGTGTATTGATGAGTACTGACGGCAGGTCCTTAGGGTATTTGGTTCTGACCTTATCTGGGCCAGGTGCTGTTCACTTCTTTACTGATGAAATGGCACGTCAGATTTCGGAAGGGAGAACTTTGGGAACGACATATGCATCCTGCACAATATGGTATATGGGCAGGTGGACATGACTATCTAAGAGATCTGAGTAGAAGTCATGGATAATCTTCTCCACTGTCTTTCTGGAAGATGTGATAGATCCATCAGGACGTCAGAGGGCAGTCACCTTGGTCTTGTAGTTGGTGAAAGACAGGTGGGCATTGCAAATGCTTTTCCCAGCTTCTGCCGCATTTGCCAGCACTGCTGCTCTTCTCTCTTTGAGGTCTTCCTTTATCGCTTCTCTGCACTGCTTTGTGATCTCGGACGTTCGCTTGTGATTGCACCAAGCCATGTTGGCGAATGAGCTCGAGAGTTTTCAAAGACAGGTGTCTTTTCGTGGCTATCTCTTTCTTGGTGTTCTTCGCACAATCATGGAGGTGCTGAACCAGTCATTCATATTCCTTATCAATTTTGTGAATGACAGCATCTTCCTATGTTGCCACAATAGTGCCAAAGAGCTCCCAGTTGGTGGTCGTCTGGGAGTTCTCTTCTTAAACTTTGCAGCCCTTGTCCCCACTCTGTGAAGTAGAATTTTGTACAAAGGAGAAGGTGGTCCGATCCCATTTGGAATTTCTGGACAACAGCGACATTGGTCAGGCAAGACTTTCGATTGAACAAGATGTGGTCAATTTTGTTTTGGAACCGTCCACCAGGAGACTCCCATGTCCAACGTTTAGATTCAGCATTCTGGAATTGTGAGTTACCATGTATGGTCTTAGTCGATATGATGAACTCAGACAGTCCCTCACCCTGTTCTTTCCATTCTAGACCATGGGTCCTAATGTGGAGTTCTTCGGCTGATCTTCTAGGTCCTATCTTGGCATTAAAGTCACCGACAATGATCTTGTAGAAGGTGTGTATTTTTTATTGAACTTCTCCAGCTCTATGTAGAATTTCTCAATTTCTCCTTCATCATAAGTGGATGTTGGTCCTTAGACAAGGAAGATAGAAACTGCCGGCAGTGAGCCACATCTATTTAAGTGTAATTGTCAAATACGGGTTGTCAGGCATTCGAATGAATCAGTATTTATGGCCAAGTTCGTGTTGATAAGGACACTAACACCACTGATGCCTCTTTTGTTGCATGTTCAGAGAAACAGTTCTCCAGTGTTGAAAACAGCATGATGTGATTGATGCCTTCTCGTCTCGGTCAGACTAATGATTTCATACTTGATCTTTCACGCTTGCACCATCAAGTTCTCGATGGATGCATCTGATGCCAGTGTACGTGCATTGAAAGTACAGACAGTCATTTTTGTCCTTCTTCATTTCAGCAGCCTAGTTTGGTCCAGAGATTTTATAAGCCTGTCCTTCCTCATTCTTCTTAACCCTGCCATATTGGTGGCTCTTTCAGGGTCAGGGGAATGAGACCCATTGTATTTACTGGTTTTGTTATATCGAATTCGCCACCAATAGCTTGACAGGCTCTGCCGTGGCAGAGGGACTCTCTTGGTAGCTTCCCAGCCTCTCTGAGAGGGATAGCAGCTTTTACGGCGGCCTCTAATCATCCTTGAAGGTGTTCTTCTACTTATATTCCAATAAACTTTCTTATTTTCAACTCTGAGACTGAGCATCTTTATTACTTAATATTTTTGTTCTTGAAAATATTGAAGAACATGGAATCTGTGGAAGAACAGAGACCTGCCCTCAATACTCTATCAGTATTCTGTGCCTGCACACTCTATCCACCTTACAAGGAATCAATGGATTTCCATTGTATATAGCACTGTAGCACTGTCCTCCCATTGTTCATCAATTTGTTCGAGTGGACCCAGTAACGTCTCCATTGTGAGACTTGTCATTACTGTGTTTGGCGTATCAAATATGTCACAGATAGCTTGTCAGGCTTTGCCGTGAGGGTGACATACTCTCAGTAGCTTGCCGGGCTCTCCAAGAGGGTGGAGGAATTGAACACCGGTCAGCTGGGCCGGCCACATGTGAAGGCAAATGCCCTACCACTGTGCTGTTGCATGTATGTGAGATTAAAAATAATACTGAATGTGAATGGACTGTGCATTAAACTAGATGTCATGCCCTCCCCTCCCCCCACCGGATGGAAAGGGAGTCTGTCTCTTCTGCCTTTTTCCCTCTGTCAGAGTGGTGGTGACCACCTCCAAGCTTATTGGAAAGCCAGGTATGAGCCGGCGGTGATGATGCAACTGCAGCCTCATGGGAAGGGTGAGGAAACTGGCTCGTCCTTCACACCCGACCAAGGCCACGAGTTGCCCCCCACGAGTTGCTCTCTGGCACAGCCATGGCACTGGACACACAAAAACCAATCTCATAATTATCTGGCTCTTGGCAGAAATCCCTCCAGATTTAATTAGTAAGTTATCAGAAATCCAAAATCTCACGGCCACAATACCGGCCGCACAACATCATATGCTTTTCATAACCAGCAATAGAAAACAAATTATTTCACAATTCCCTTTCAGCAGTTCTGATTGTTGGGGGAGAAATTCCAAACAATGATGGTGCATCTTTTGCTGAAATAATGAATGCAATCAAAGTAGAGAGAGAGAGTTGAGTAGAAATCATCTGCCTCTCATATATCGGGAGGGGTGGGAAGGGGGGTATGTTGGGGTTCTTGGTGGTTAAAAATAATTACTGGTGAAAGGAAGGGTGTTTGATCATTGTATGACTGATATTTAAACTTGAAACCTTTGTAACTTTTCTCACCACGACTCAATAAATAAATTTTTAAAATTTCTAAAAAAATAATAATAATACTGATTCTCCAAGGTGCCCTCTTTCTACCTCTGCAGAATGGTCCTAATCCATCTTCTGCCTGTCCTCTAGCAGTAAAACTAGCTTTAAATTCTTTCAGTTCTTTGAGTTTTCTGTTTCTACTAACAGAACCTCAGCTCTCTTACCATCTGCATACCAATCAGCATCATTGCTTAGTTCACTCCCATTCTTTTTTCCCATCTCTGTTTGGTGATTGTTTCTTCGGGGAACCATCCCTGACTGACTGTCCGTCATTTTATTTTATGTCTTCCTATTGCCTTGAATCTTTCCCTGTGATCAGAGTTCTCCATTTTCATTTCTTTGTTGATTGGTCTCTGACTACTGCATCTTCCTGCCAAAAAAAAAAAACCCCAAAGCTCCTAAACTTTGTGACTATTAGGAAAATGGCTATTTATTATTGTTTACTTTCTTGGCCATTATATTCTGGCATCTAATAGACCTTTAGTATATATTTGTTGATCAGCTAAATGGCAATTCACATTTTAGCATAGATAAAAATCCATGAAATAATTTTCTTCTTCCTTCCCTGAAGCTTTCTGTTTAATATGCTGCTGCTTTATTGCTTGTCATTAACAGGGGCTTCTTGAGGCTGCTTCCCCTTTGTAAAGTATTTCAAAGATTAAGTACACTGCCTCTGCCCTTCTTCGAGAATGTCATGGGAAAATTAGTAAAAATAAATGGTGTGATGTTTCAAGTTAATATTACTCACCATCAGACTACTTTCAATATCTTGGTTGGAGAATGATTACAATGGTCAGACTTTAACATTTGTCTAAGTGTGCCATCCACACTTCTTATTCAGCAGGGGGAGACAAGTGAGTTAGAGTAGTGGATAAGCGCGATCTTCAACTTTCTTTTATTTTCTTTGCCAAGGATATTTAAGATGCAGAAATTCTTTGTAATTTTCCAGTATGATCTGCCACTCTTAAGAAAGCAAATAATTAAATGAAGACTGTGATTCACTGAGTGAGACATTAGAATAAAATGTATGGTTGTCACAGTTTGACAATTAACAAAATGAATCCTTTTTTTCTTCTTGGAATGTTTATTTATTTTTTCCTGACAAAGCCTATTATATCAATGTGGCTTGAAATTTGTTGAAAGAACATGTGGGTGTGTATTGTGGTCTACACTGGGTTGGGTGTAATTTTACTTTGTATTTTGTGTGGGTGGTTGTCATTTTATTTTAGAAAGAACTTTTATGTGTGACAGGATACTTCAGCATATTGACAAGTTATTAATTCATCATAACCTCTAAATGGAAAGCATATAATTTCAACTGAGTATGAAAAACTCTGAGCACAAAAGAGCCTTTAGAATTAGTGAGAGTTAATTCTTTTACTTTGAAATAAAAACATCTCAATAAATTTTATATATTTTTATTCTTTAAAATGAGAAGATATGCTACATATTTTATATTTTATATTAGGGAAAATAATTGATATGATGCTATCATTTTATGCACAAATCTAACATTCAATGTAAATGATATTACAGGAGGGACTTTTGGAATCTTTCCGAAATTACTAAATAACTTACATTAGAAAACAAGTTTATTTGTAGTACCTTAATGCAGTTACTCTTTGTATTAAAACATATTTTGTGATTTCTTCATTTGATACACAGAATGACACTTGTTTTACCAAAATGTCAGTCCCATTTCATGCTATATTGTGATAATTTCTAGTATAGAAAAGTACATGTACATAGTATTTTACTTATAGGTCTTGTAACACCTGGGGTAAAATAGATTTAGCCACTCTTTTTTTTTAATTTTTCTTAGTGAAACACCATGAGGTACAGTTGTAGATTTACTAATTTTTGTGCTTGGGTTTCAATTATACAATGATCAAATACCCATCCCTCCACCAGTGCCCATTTTCCACCACCATGGATAATATCCCTCCAAAACCCATCCTGCCCATCCCACCCTGCCTCTGTGGCAGGGCATTCCCTTATGTTCTCTCCTTCCTTTTGGGTGTTGGGGTCTGCAAAAGAGGCATTGAGTGCCAAACATGTTCAGTCCATAGTCTACTTTCGACATGCATCTCCCCTCCTGGGAGGATCCTCCAAACACCCTTTATTTGGTGCTCCCTTCTCTTTCTGAGCTGCCCTTTGCCCTAGAATACCCGCCTGACCTCTAAGATATGGAGTAATCCTTCTGGTGCTGATCTCAGCTATTCTTGGGTATTAATCTCATATTTTGTTACTTTATATCCCCCAGATGAATGCAATCTTTCTATGTCTATCCCTCTTTCTGACTCATTTCGCTTAGCATGATACTTTCCATGTTGTACCACTTGTATGTAAATTTCATGACTTCATCTTTTCTAACAGCTACATAGTGCTCCATTGTGTAGATGGACCAAAGTTTCTTTAACCAGTCATCTGTTCTTGGGCATTCAGGTTTCTTCCAGTTTCTGGATATTGTAAAGAGTGCTGCAATGAACAAACAAGTGCAGATGTCACTTCGACTATACATTTTTGCTTCTCTGGGATATATTTCCAGGAGTGGTATTGCTGGGTCAAATGGGAGCTCAATTTCTAATTTTTTGAGAATCATCCATACTGTTTTCCAGAAGGGCTGAACCAGTTGACATTCCCACCAACAGTGAAGGAGTGTCCCTTTCTCGCCACATCCGCGCCAGCATCCATTGCTTTTGTTCTTTTGAATGTGGGCCAGTCTCTGAGGTGTGAGATGGTATCTCATTGTGGTTTTGATCTGCATCTCCCTGATGATTAATGATGTAGAGCATTTTCTCATGTGCTTTTTTGCCATTCAGATTTCTTCTTTGAGAAAATTTCTGTTCATTTCTTTGCCCCATTTTTTGATGGGGTTGGATGTTTTCTTCTTGTGGAGTTCAACCAGAATTTTGTATATCCTTGATATTAACCCTTTGTCAGATGTGTATTCGGCAAATATCCTTTCCCATTCTGTAGATTGTCTTTGCATTTTAGTCACTGTTTCTTTTGAGGTGCAGAAGCTTCTTAGTTTAAGATAGTCCCATTTGTCTATCTCTGTTTTCACTTGCTCAGACAGTGGCGTGGCATCTTTGAAAATACCATTAGCTTCAATGTCATGGAGGGTTTTGCCAACTTTGTCTTCAATGTACCTTATGGTTTCTGGTCTGATGTTGAGGTCTTTAATTCATTTTGATCTTACTTTTGTACATGATGTTAGGCAGAGTTCTGAGCCCATTTTTTTTTCCTGTAGCCGTCCATTGATGCCAACACAATCTGTTAAGAGGCTTTCCTTACTCCAATTCACATTTCTTGCATGTTTATCAAAGATTATATGATAATATGATTGAGGGGAGATGTCAGTGTATTCAACGCTGTTCCATTGGTCTGCATTTCTGCCTTTGTTCAAGTACCATGCTGTTTTAATTATTACTGCTTTGTAGTATAGTTTGAAGTTAGTGAGGTTGATTCCTCCCACTTTCTTTTACCCAGGAATTGCATTAGTTATTCATGGGGGCTTATTGTTCCATATAAATTTCAGGAGTGTTTTCTCCATTTCTTTGGAGAATGTCATGGGTATCCTTGTAGGGATTGCATTGAATTTATACAATGCTTTTGGTAGTATTGCCATTTTGACAATGTTAATTCTCCTGACCCATGAGCAGGGGATATCTTTCCATGTCCTCATGTTCTCCTTTTTTCCTGAAGTAGCATTTTGTAGTTTTCTTGGTACAGGTCCTTTACTTCCTTAGTTAAGCTGATTCTTAGGGACTTGATTTTCTGGGGCAGAATTGTGAACGGGATTGTTTTTTTCATGTAGCTTTCTTTTGTCTCACTGTTTGCGTATAGGAAAGCCATGAACTTTTGGGTATTGAATTTATAGCCTACAACTTTACTATATAAATCTATTGTTTCTAGGAGTTTTTTGGTGGAGGCTATTGGGTTCTCTAAGTATAGCATCATATCTTCTGCGAATAGTGAGAGCTTGATTTCTTCCTTTCCTACCTGAATGCCCTTAATATCTTTTTCTTGCCTAATTGCTTTTGCAAGTACTTCCAGTACTATATTGAACAGCAGTGGAGAGAGTGGGCATACTTGTCTCGTCCCTGATCTTAGAGCGAAGGCTCTCAGTTTTTCCCCATTGAGGATGATGCTTGTTGTAGGCTTATGGTAGATGGCTTTAACTATGTTGAGGAAAGTCCCCTCTATACCAATTTTGGCTAGGGTTTTCATCATAAAGGGTGATGGATCTTGTCAAATGCTTTCTCTGCATCTATTGATATGATCATATGCTTTTTATCTTTTCTTTTGTTGATATGATGGATTATGTTGATTGATTTCAGAACGTTAAACCATCCATGCATCCCTGGGAAAAATCCTACTTGGTCATGGTGTATGATCTTTTTGATGAGTAGTTGGATTCCATTTGCTAGTAGTTTGTTGAGGATCTTTGCATCTGTGTTCATCAGGGATATCGGCCTGTAATTCTATTTCTTTGTGTTATCTCTGCTTTTGGTATCAGTGTGATATTTGCTTCATAGAAACTGTTTGGAAGGCTTTTGATATTTCAATTTCATGGAAAAGCTTAAAGAGGATTGGGAGTAATTCCTCTTTAAAGATTTTGAAGAATTCACTAGTGAATCCATCCGGGCCAGGACTTTTGTGCTTGGGGAGACTTTTTATTACCATTTCAATTTCCTTGATGGTGATGGGTCTGTTCTGGTATTCCAGGTCTTCTTGGTTCAGCCTTGGGAGTCTGTAGGAGTCTAGGAATTTATCCATTTCCTCGAGGTTTTGATGTTCCGTGGCATAAAGCTTCTCAAGGTACTCCCTGAGGATCCATTGAATTTCTGTAGTTTCTGTTGTAATGACCCCTTTTTCATTTCTGATTCGGTTTATTAGGATTTTCTCTCTCCCTTTTTTCTGAGTTTTACTAGAGGATTATCGATCTTGTTAATTTTCTCGAAGAACCAGCTCTTGGTTTCATTGATCTTTCGGATTGTTTTTTGGGTTTCCATCTCGTTAATCTCTGCTCTGAGTTTTATTATTTCTTTCTCCTGTTAGAGTTTTTCTCCTTTTTTTGGTCCTTCTCCAAGCTCTTAAGCTGTGAGGTTAGGTTCTTTATGTGTGCTCGCTCCTCCTTCCTGAGGAATGCTTGTAGAGCTATAAAATTTCCTCTTAAAACAGCTATTGCTGTGTCCCATAAGTTTTGGTAACTCGTGTCCTCGTTTTTATTCGTTTCTAGGAATCTTTTTATTTCCTCTTTGATTTCCTTTCTAAACCATTCGTTGTTCAATAGCACACTGTTTAATTTCAGGTGTTTGATTTAGTTTTCTGTTTTTGTGTGTGATTTACTTCTACTTTAAGCGCATTGTGGTCTTAAAAGATTGTTGATACAATCTCTATCGTCTTAATTTTATGGAGGTATATTTTGTGGCTCAGCATGTGTTCTACCTTGGAGAATGTTCCATGTACGCTTGAGAAGAATTTGTATTCAGCTTTTTGAGGATGAAGTGTCCTGTATATATCTATTAAGTCCCTTTCTTCCATTGTTTCCCTCAGATGAAGTATGTCCTTGCTGAGCTTGTGTCTGGTTGATCTATCAAGAGGTGACAAAGTGGTGTTGAAGTTTTCCATTAGTATTGTGTTGCTACTGATGTCTTTTTACAAATCTATGAGTAGTTGTTTTAAGTACTTTGCTGGTCTCTCATTAGGTGCATATACATTTATTATTGTAAGATCTTCCTGTTGTACAGATCCTTTGATCAATAAGAAATGGCCTTCTCTATCTCTTATGACCTTCTTCACTCTGAAATCGATGTAGTCTGTTATTAGGATGGCTACCCCAGCTTTTTTATGGGAGCTGTTTGCCTGTTGTATTGTTTTCCAGCCTTTGACTCTGAGTCTGTGTTTGCTTTGACTATTGAGTTGGGTTTCTTGCAGGCAGCAGAATGTTGGGTTCAATTTTCTAATCCATCCTGCCACTCTATGTCTTTTAATTGGTGCGTTTAGCCCATTGACATTGAGAGAGATTATTGTTATGGAATTTTGTCTCATTTTTCTGTTGAAATTTGGTGTACTTGAGGGGCCTTTCTTGCCTTAAAGCAGCCCATTTAGTTGTTTTTGTAATCATGGTTTTGAGTCTATAAAGTTCCTGAGCTGTTGTTTGTCTGTGAAACTGTGTGTTGTTCCTTCTATTATGAATGAGAATCTCGCTGGGTAAAGTGTTTTTGGAGAGGCATTTATTTCATTGAGTTTTTTCACTATGTTCCACCACTGTTTTTGGGCCATGAGGGTTTCCTCAGAAAAATCAGCTGTGAATTTTAAGGATGCTCCTTTGTAAGACATTTCTTTCTTCGATCTTGCTGCTTTCACAATTTTGTCTCTGTATAAGGTTTTGGTCATTTTGATCAGGATGTGTCTTGGGGTATTTTTATTCGGATTTCTTCTAGCTGGTACCCTTCGGGCCACCTGAATGCAGTCACAAGTTTTCTTCAGCTCTGGAAACGTTGTAGTAATGATGTCTTTGACAGTTTCTTCTTCATCAAGGTTTTCTTCCTGTCCCTCTGGGACTCCAATAATTCTTATGTTACCCCTCTTGGCTTCATTATGATTTTCTCTTGCCATCTGTTCCTGGATTGTGAGTCTCTTTTCCATTTTTTGCTCTTGTCTGGAGAGTCTCTAAAATTCATCTTTGAGCTCACTTATTCAGTTCTCAGCAGCTGTTACTCTGCTGCTGAGGCCTTCCACTGAGTTTTTCAATTCGCCAACCAGCTTTTTCAGGTCTGACATTTCCGATTGCATTTTCCTCACTTCTGCCTTCAAATCCTCTTGTCTTTTATTGACATTGCTTTCCATTGTTCTTTTAGTTCCCTAAGCATCCTAAGTAGCTCCCTTCTGAATTCCTTGTCAGAGAGGTTGTCTAACACTACAGTACTGTTGGTGTCTTCTGGGCTAACCTCTTCAATAAGAAAATTTGGTGGGCTTTTGTGTTGCTTTACCATTGTGACCATTGTAGTTCAGTCCTTCACATTCACTGTTACTATTCTGGTTGAATGAAGAGAGAGTGCCCGAGCCATTCAGCTTTGTTGCCGCAAGATGGGCCTCAGTTCCCATCCCGCGCAGATCATTCTGTTCCCTCTTATGGTGGGAAAGGATTTTGGATAAGGTTGGTCAATTGTAGCCACATTTCTACCTTTCTGAATCTGACCTTCTTCTCAATCAGGCGTTATTCTTTGTTTTATAACCAACATTGAGTGAAACTTTGGAGGAGGTGCTATTTAGTACTGAGCTTGTACAGCTCATTTCAAACAGGTCTTTTGTTAGAAATGGAGTAGGCGAGTGGGATGTTGTTGAATTTTAGTAGAAGTGGTGAGAAATTTTTGGTTGGTATTAGGTGACAAGTTGTGGGATAAAAGTCCTGAGTGCTCGGAGTGGGTGCTATAACTGCGGCCGTGTTAGCGACAGCCCACCGAGGAGAAGGCCACGCCCACTTTTGGAGATCATGCCCTCTTCATAGTGGCCACGCCCCTAGCCAGGTCACTCCCACCCAGGATCGTGGAATGGAGGAAGGGTGGTGGACAGTCCCACTGAGCTGGACCTGCGCAGGGGTCTCCCCGCTCTGGTTCGTCGGGAAAAGGTGAGATTTAGCCACTCTTTTATTTAAATAACTTTATTTTATAGTATAGGAACACATAAAGTCCAGCAGTTTGAATAGTTGACTAATTCAGTTTCATTCACTTGAGCAGAAATAGGTAAAAGAGTGAAAGTTTACAGGCATAAGACTACTAGATCATGCAGTAATTTCATTTATTTGACTATATATTCTCTTAAATTTTAAAATTTCTGAGTATATCTTAATCCCAATTGATCCTTGAATTAATGTATCACAGTAAATATTTGATGAAACCCTATCAGTGTATTAGTAAGATTTATAATATAACCCTTAAGAATCACTGTCACTGACTCCTCAGGTGGCACTGCTCTCATCCCAAACCCCGGTCAGTTCATCCACCGGTTTTTGAACCCGGGACTTGGATGTCTCCCTTCAAGACCCCAGCCGTCTCCCCAGATGCCTGGATTAAAGCAGTTCTGAGCATCTGTCCCCCCCCCCTTCACACCTCACGCAGTGCTGCTCTCATTCCAAACCCAGGTTTTCGTAGAGGCGTGGCCTCTTCACAGGTGGGAGTGGCTTCTGTGGAAATGGGCGTGACCAAATTTTCGGAGGGCCAACGCTCTTGCGGTGGTAGGTAGTTTAGCCATACTAAGGAACATGCAAGGAATCTAGTCCCCAACCACACAGAGATATGAAGAAACAACGCAAATCCCCACCACAAGGGGAAGACAACGAAAACAACCTAGAAGACTCTGTCGATATTGCTCACCTAAGGGACCTCTCTGACATAGAATTCAGATACAAAGTCATTAAGATGTTCAATCAACTCAATGAAACAGTCAGACAGACAGCCAGTAACAAGACAGAAAAAATCGACAAATTACGCGAAGAAATGAGAGCAGAAATGTCACGATTAAAAGATTCCATAGATGAAATGAAAAACTCAGTCTCTTCTCTTAACAATAGAATGACTGCAGCTGAAGAAAGAATCAGTGAGCTGGAAGATCAGCTGCACCAAGCCAACAGGCAACAACAAACAGTGGCAAGGGACCTCAAAATAGCTCTACAGAAAATCAGAGTCCTAGCAGATGATTCCAAGAGGAACAACATTAGAATCATTGGACTACCAGAAGTTCAGGTAAACAATCCAAACAAAAAGAACACGGAGAAGCAAATCATTGCTGTACAATTCTAAGTTATCCACAATGCAGTCATTCAGTTTCAAGAAGCCCAAAGGGTAGCAGCTGAAAGAGACCCTAACAAAAACACTCCAAGACATATCATAGTTAGAATGATTGATGCTGCTGATAGAGATACAATACTGCAAGCAGCAAGGGCAAAGAAGAAAATCACATACAAAGGGGCACCCCTTAGACTCACAGAGATCTATCAGAGGAAACCCTCCAAGCCTGAAGGCACTAGCGAGATATAGTGAAAAAAAAACTCGCTGAAATGAATGCTTCACCAAGAATACTCTATCCGGCTAAACTCTCACTCAAAATCGAAGGAACGGTACACTATTTTCTAGACAAACAGCATCTCAGGAACTTCATAGACTCAAAACCAAACCTAAAACAAGGGCTAAAGGGGCTACTATAAGACAAGACAAACCCTACAACCACAACACACCCTCACAGAAAGATGACACAAAACCCCATAACAATAATCTCTCTCAATGTTGACAGCCTAAATTCACCAATTAAGAGACACAGAGTGGCAAAATGGATTCAGAGACAGAACCCAACATTCTGCTGTCTACAAGACACTTATCTCAACAGTCAGAGCAAACACAGACTCAAAGTCAAAAGATGGAAAACAATCCTGCAAGCAAACAGCTCCCTCAAAAAAGCTGGGGTGGCCATACTAGTATCTGACAGCATTAATTTTGCATTGAAAAAGATTAGATGGGACAGCGAAGGCTATTGTCTCTTCATCAAGGGATACGTATAACAGGAAGAAATCACACTCTTAAATGTATACGCACCTAATGAGGGAACAGCTAAATATTTAAAACAACTGCTAACAGATTTTAAGGAGGTCACTGCTAGCAACACAATAGTAGCTGGAGATTTCAACATGGACTTTTCACCCCTGGATAGATCAATAAGAACAAAACTCAGCAAGGAAACATTGACTTTGAAAGAAGAAATAGAAGAGAAAGGGCTTATAGACATATACAGGGCTTTACACCCCAAAAAGAAATACACATTCTTCTCCAGTGCACATGGAACGTTTTCCAAAATAGACCATGTCCTAGGCCACATAACATACCTCAATAGAATCAGGAAGATAGAAATAGTATCAACAATCTTTTCAGACCATGATGCACTGAGAATAAAAGTGAATCAAACACAGACACGGACAACCAAATAAAACACCTGGAAGTTAAACAACTCAATGCTTAACAATGAGTGGATCAGGAAGGAAATCAAAGACGAAATCAAAAGATACTTGGAAACAAATGAGAATGAAGACATGAGCTACGAGAACTTATGGGATGCAGTGAAAACCATTTTAAGGGGAAAATTTATAGCTCTGCAAGCATATCTCAGGACAGAAGAAAGGATGCACATAAACAACTTGACGTCGCAGCTCAAGATCTTAGAAAAGGAACAAGAGAAAGAGCCCAAATTGGGCAGAAGGAAAGAGATCATAAAACTTAGAGCAGAAATCAACGACATGGAAAACAAAGAAACAATCCGAAAGATCAATGAAACCAAGAGCTGGTTCTTTGAGAAAATAAGTAAGATAGATAAACCACTAGCAACACTCACAAAGAAACAGAGAGAGAACCCTAATAAGTCAAATTAGAAATTAGAACAAAGATATCACAACAGAAACCAAAGAAATTCAAAAGATCATCAGAGACTACTTTGAAAGTCTGTATGCCACGAAACAAGAGAACAAGAAATGGATAAATTCCTGGATTTCTATCATTTCCCAAAGCTGAATCAAGAAGATATAGAGTACCAGAATAGACCTATTCACATCAAGGAAATTGAAACTGTAATCAAAAGTCTTCCCAAAAACAAAAGCCCAGGTCCAGATAGATTTACTATTGAATTTTTCCAAACATTTAAAGAGGACCTATTGCCAGTTCTTCTCAAGCTTTTCCAGGAAATTGAAAAAACAGAAACTCTCCCAAACAGTTTCTATGAAGCCCATATCTCTCTAATACCAAAAGGAAACAAAAATACCACAAGAAAAGAAAACTACAGGCTGATATCCCTGATGAACATGGATGCGAAAATTCTCAACAAAATACTAGCAAATAGAATTCAACAACTCATCGAAAAGATCATACACCGTGACCAAGTGGGATTCATCATGGGGATGCAAGGATGGTTCAACATTCGGAAATCAATCAACATAATCCATCATATCAACAAAAGAAAAGATAAAAATCATATGATCATATCAATAGATGCAGAGAAAGCCTTTGACAAGATCCAGCACCCCTTTATGATGAAAATCCTCGCCAAAATGGGGATAGAGGGGACTTTCCTCAATATAGTTAAAGCCATCTACCACAAACCCACAGCAAACATCATCCTCAATGGGGAAAAACTGAGAGCCTTCACCCTAAGATCAGGGACGAGACAAGGATGCCCACTCTCTCCACTACTGTTCAATATAGTACTGAAAGTACTTGCAATAGCGATTAGGCAAGAAAAAGCTATTAAGGGCATCCAGGTAGGAAAGAAAGAAATCACGTTCTCACTATTCACAGATGATATGATACTAAAACCTCTATCAAGAAACTCCTAGATTCAATAGACTTGTATAGTAAAGTGGCAGGCTATAAAATCAATACCCAAAAATCCATGGCTTTCCTATACCCAAATAGTGAAAGATAAAGTGACATGAAGAAAACAATCCCATTCAGTTGTGCCCCAGAAAATCAAGTATCTGGGAATCAGCTTAACTAAGGAAGTAAAGGACCTGTACAAAGAAAACTACAAAATGCTACTTTAGGAAATAAATGAGGACACGAGGACATTGAGAAATATCTCCTGCTCATGGATGGGGAGAATCAACATTGTCAAAATGGCAATACTTCCCAAAGCACTGTACAAATTCAATGCGATCCTTATAAGGATACCCATAACATTCTTTAAAGAAATGGAGCAAACACTTCTGAAATTTATATGGAACAATAAGCCCCCATGAATAACTAAAGCAATTATTGGGAAAAAGAAAATGGGAGGAATCAGAATCAACCTGCCTAACTTCAAGCTCTACTACAAGGTAAAGGTAAAAGGTAAAGGCCCTCCCGTTGATCGTCGATTTGCTCGAGCGGGCCCAGTAACGTCTCCATTGGAGACTTCGTTGTTACTGTGTCTGGCATATCGAATACTCTCGGTAGCTTGCCGGGCTCTCCGAGAGGGGCGGAGGAATCGAACTCGGGTCGGCCATGTTGGCCGCGTGTAAGGCGAACGCCCTACCTGCTGTGCTATCGCTCCAGCCCAAGCTCTACTACAAAGCAGTAATAATTAAAACAGCATGGTACTGGAACAAAGGCAGAGTTGCAGACCAATGCAACAGAGTTGAATATACTGACATCTCCTCCCAAGCATATGGTCATCTAATCTTCGATAAGGGGGCAAGAAAAGTGAAATAGAGCAGGGAAAGCCTCTAACAAATGGTGCTGGGAAAACCGGACAGCTACATGCAAAAAAATGGGCTCATATCTCTGCCTAACGCCATGCACAAAAGTAAGATCAAAATGGATTTATGACCTCAACATCAGACCGGAATTCATAAAGTTCATTGAAGACAAAGTTGGCAAAACCCTCCATGATATTGAAGCTAATGGTATTTTCAAATATGTCACGCCACTGGCCAAGCAAGTGAAAACAGAGATAGACAAATGGAACTATCTTAAACTAAGAAGCTTCTACACCTCAAAAGAAACAGTGACCAAAATACAAAGAAAGTCTACAGAATGGGAAAGTATATTCACCAAATACACATCCGACAAGGTGTTGATATCAAGGATATACAAGGTACTGGTTGAACTCCACAAGAAGAAAGCCCCCAACCCCATCAAAAAAATGGTGCAAGAAAACGAACAGAAACTTTCGCAAAGAAGAAATCTGAATGGCAAAAATTCACATGAGAAAATGCTCTACATCACTATTCATCAGAGAAATGCAGATCAAAACAACAATGAGATATCATTTCAAACCACAGATACTGGCCCAAATCCAAAAGAACAAAAGCAACTGGTGCTGGCGCAGATGTGGTGAGAAAGTGACACTTCTTCACTGCCTGGTGGGAATGCCGACTGGTCCAACCCTTTTGGAAAACATTATGGACGATTCTCAAAAAATTAGAATTTGATCTCTCATTTGACCCAGCAATACCAGTCCTGGGTATATATTCCAGAGAGGCAAAAATGTATAGTCGAAGTGACGTCTGCACTTGTTTGTTCATTGCAGCACTCTTTACAATAGCCAGAATCTGGAAACAACCTGAGTTCTCGAGAACAGATGACCGTTTAAAGAAACTTTGGTACATTTACACAATGGAGTACTATGTAGTTGTTAGAAAAGATGAGGTCATGAAATTTACATACAAGTGGTGCTACATGGAAAGTTTCATGTTTAGTGAAATGAGTCAGAAAGAGCGGGATAGACACAGAAAGATTGCATTCATCCGGGGAACATAAAGCAACAAAATGGGAGACTAACACCCAGGAGTGGCCGAGATTAATACCAGGAATTTTGCTTTCCGGGCTCTCCGAGAGGGGTGGAGGAATCGAACCTGGGTTGGCCGGGTCGTCTGAGCACAAGGCAAACGCCCTACCTGCTGTGTTATCCCTCCAGCTGATCAGGTGCCTGCACTAAGTTCGGCATCAATATTGTGACCCTCCAGAAGGGGAGGACCACCAGGTTGCCTAACCCTTAAAAATGAAATGTCTTAAAAATCTCATAGATATCATGTACATCTTTTACAAATATGACAATGCAATCAGAGATGTGGTGCTAGATTTTGTATACAATGAATGGTAAAGGGGAAGATACATCTCTGATTTTTTTAATAGACTAAATCTGTTTATGCTCATTGAAGTGGAGTGCATTCTAGGTGAAGCAGCATAGA
This sequence comes from Sorex fumeus, assembly GCF_029834395.1. Lineage (NCBI taxonomy): Eukaryota > Metazoa > Chordata > Mammalia > Eulipotyphla > Soricidae > Sorex > Sorex fumeus. The sequence goes on along the minus strand of NW_026606065.1, from coordinate 66,068,205 downwards.
TCACAGAGGTCTGAATATGAAAAAAAGACATTTTTTTTTGGTGTCAAAGATGTGGTTGAAGAACACTTGATTTACTATGTGGATTACATTGAAATACATGCTCCTTTCTCTGATTGTTCCAACCTAGTGTCAGTGACCAACCCCATCCTCTCTCAAAAGCTACATCTCTAGATTTAGTTCTATAGATGTACTTCTAACACAAGTATTGGGGTGTTAGAAATTTTACCACAAACGTAGAAGTAAGGCATAGTCTTGCTGTCCTGTAGGATAACATCGATTTGTCCTTTCAGCCTTGGTGCAGGGAGCTTGGGGTTATTGGGTTACTCTCACCACAGTGCTCCCATTCTTCTGTGTTTATTTGTAACTTCTTTCTTTGTGCTCTGTTAATTTGTAAATACTGCTTTTCTCTTCTCCTTAAGTACTTAATATAGTTAATTCAGAGCAATGTCCTTTTTGTATGGACACAAGAAGACAGCAAATGCTTTTGTAATATAATGGGCAGTGGAAGTTTATTGACTCTCAGTGATATTTTCCTCCTGGGCATCTGTTCTCTCAACCTAAGCCTCAGTTGCCCTTACTTCCTAGTACCCCCAAAGGCAGGGTCCTGACGAGGGACTGGATGGACCCAGGGAAAGCAGTGAGTTATGTGCTACTCTGACACTGAGATGGGCCTGGCCAAAGTGCCTAATGTTTAACTATAAGTTAAGAGCTTGGTCATGGACAAATGCTGTCATGAACCAAAAATTAATAACTAGATTTGGACCCTGTTAGGGTTAGAAAAGATTAATATGACCTGAACATTGTAATCTCAATCTGTGGCAAGATATTCCTAGGAAAGCTGCCCTACAAGCCTCAATGTATCTCTTTCTGTGTCCATACAAATATAACTAGTATTAAGATGTTGATTGAGTTATTGGACTGAGGAAAGGGGGAAAACCCCTTAAGAGGTATTTTGCCCTTGGACAGTCAGGAAGGGCTTTGGAATACCCCTAGGTGGTGTTTCTGCCCTTGAGCGTGATGGACAGTCAGAAAGGTTTTTCTTATGTTGATTTTGCTACCATTCTGGGTATAGTATGGCCCAGAGTACTGGAGTTGGAGTGACAAGGGAGAGGAGAGAAAAAGCAGGATGTCAAGATGGACCTTGGAGAGACCAGCAAGGGGGACAGAGGGAGAAGAATGTAGAAGAATACAGGAACAGGCACGTGGAGAGAGAGAGAGAGAGAGAGAGAGAGAGAGAGAGAGAGAGAGAGAGAGAGAGAGAGAGAGAGAGAGAGAGAGAGAGAGAGAGAGAGAGAGCCAAGGCTGCAAGAGGGAAGGCAGAGAGATGAGCAGGAGAGACAGAGATGGGAAGGAGGGGCAGTGTGAGACTAGAATGCGGAGCTTAGTGAGACTGGAGGAGGCGCCTGGGGAGAACGGAATAAACGACAACTGATCAATCAACAGGCTTGGCCCTTGTTTCCTCCTCCTTCTGCCCCATGTACCAGGCTGCTCTGGCTGGGAGAGTGGCCCCGGCCCACTCCGAACACGGGCAGCAAGGGGGAGAGCTGTCAGGCGCCTCCCTGGCCACTCCTTGGAGATTTTGAACACTGCCCCAAATCAAAAAGATTGAATACTCTATTTCAAGTATAGTTTTATCATTACAGCTGGGTTGGTAAGATATTCTTGAGCTGTCTTAGGCAGCTAGTCTATAAGGGAATTATTTTCATTTGAAACACACTTTAGACCATTCAGTTATTATAACATGATATATCTTGAGGTTTTTATTTTCTTTTGATTGTTAACTGCCTTATTCCATCTTAAGTTATAGAAATTATTTTATGTTTTTAAAATATTTGATAAAATCTATTTAATAAAACCTAAAAGAGAAATGTTACAGAAACTATGAACACATATAGCATATAATTCACTGACAGTCTTTTTATAGGGGGAACACATTTATGTTATTACATATTCTTTTGTACAGCGAAAAAAAAACTTTATCCAAACACACTCTTTACATTTTGGATACTATTAGGACAGCTATATATCCTCTGTATTCATCACTCCCCCCCGCCCCCCACCCCCGAGAGCATTACTTATGTATAGAGAATTTGGCACTTAGGGACACACCATATTTAGAAGAAGGGCAGTTTTACTCGGACACTGTTTTTTTTTTTTTTAATTCTTACTATTTTTCTCTTCTTCTATTACTTCCTGTAAACAAAATAAGCCAGTCCTTTTCATCCAACACTCCATGTAGCAGCATACTGTAATCTGGTGACTTAAAGAGATTCCTCTAGACTAAGACTTTGAGAAGGAAGTATATTGTGAATGACATACTAGAAATTAGTATGGGCAGAGAAGATGTAAAACTATAATGCAACGATCAAAGAAGCTTCACCTGACTTAATGGACAAGCTATAGCTGGAAATAACCCTACAAAGTATTCTGTAGGTTAAGTCAGTTTTGCAGGTTTCTGTACCTCTGTGATAATGTACTAAATGTAACTGCTTGCGTAAATTGAGTATAAATTGAGCAAGATGGTTGCTCTGGCAAAGAACGATCCTCACAGGGGAACTCTACTTTGAATTTACCACCATAGACTTGACTGACAGGATCTTAGTACATCATCCCATGTGTTCATTTTACTAGAGGTTTACTAGTTGTTTTTGACTGTATTTACAAATTGATCAGAGAAGTGAATTATGTTTTCTACCGCTTCTCATTTATTTGTTAAATAGATGGACTTTAATCTTGTCCTGTAAACCTAGTTATCTCTCATTGTACATACATACCTTAAAAATGAGCATGCCAAATTTAGTTGTAAAATATCATATTTAACTCAAACATTGATTCTAAGTCACATTCCCAAATGCACACTTTCATAGAAAATAGAGTACTAATAATTAGCATTGTCACTGTCACTTGTCACTGTCCTCCCGTTGTTCATTGATTTGCTCAAGCGGGCCTAGTAACATTGTAAAACTTATTGTTACTGTGTTTGGGATATCGAATACGTCACAGGGAGCTTACCAGGCTTTGCCATGCGGGCGAGATACTCTCAGTAGCTTGCCAGCCTCTCCCAGAGGAACATAGGAATCAAACTCAGGTAGACAGAGTCAACATGCAAGCAAAGGTCCTACCCGCTGTGCTATTGCTACAGTCCAGAGAGCATTGTAGAGAAATGTAATTAATAATATTTTTTATATTTAGAGAATGATATTTATGTATAATCTATGCCTAGTAGATTGGGTCGCTTAATAGTTTGATGTCATTTTTAAATATTTGGAGGTGCCACACCCAGGAGTGCTTTAGGTCTACTCTTTGTTCAGGGCAACATTTGGTGATGCTGGGAGACTATGTGGTATTGGGAATTGAACCATGATCTCTCTCATGCAAAACAGGTACTCAGCCTGTCATCTCACAGTCCTTTAATGTCATTTGAATGGGCGATATATAATAAAACAATGAATAATTTTATCAGTATTTGAATATTTTTAAGAAGGTAAGGTAAGGTAAAGGTAAGGTAAAGGCCCTCCCGTTGATCGTCGATTTGCTCGAGCGGGCCCAGTAACGTCTCCATTGGAGACTTTGTTGTTACTGTGTTTGGCATATCGGATACTCTCAGTAGCTTGCCGGGCTCTCAGAGAGGGGCGGAGGAATCGAACTCGGGTCGGCCATGTTGGCCGCTTGTAAGGTGAAAGCCCTACCGCTGTGCTATTGCTTTAAGAAAGCATTTTGATTAAAAAGCACAGTTTGCAATCAGTGCCTGAATTTGGACTTGATGCTTCCATTTGGTAGCAGTGGCTTTAGTTTATATCATTTGTTCATTTCTATAGTAATTGGCTAATGCATTTATTGAGATACAGTTGACATAGAGCATTTATTAATTTTATTTTATTTTATTTTTTGCTTTTTGGGTTACACCTAGAGATGCACAGGGGTTATTCCTGGCTCTTTACTCAGGAATTACTCCTGGCGGTGCTCGGGAGATCATATGGGATGCTGGGAATCAAACCCAGGTCGGCCACGTGCAAGGCAAATGCCCTACTTGCTGTGCTATCACTCCAGCCCCCATTTATTACTTTTAGATAGATAGCATTTATTAGTTCTTATTTATTTGTACTCTTTAGATGTTAATATAATGACTTGATATTTGTATATTTGTGAAATTGTCACCACAATGAGTCAACATTTATCATCATACATATTTGAATTACTTTTAAGGACTATCTCTTAGTAATTTTAGATATATTATTGTTATGCTGAACATTACCAGTAACAAAATATAATTATATAAATATAGAATATAAATTTCCATAACTCACATTTTATAAGGGAAGTTTTTATCTTTTGATATACTTCAGCAGTTTGACATATCAGCTCATTACCACCTCCAGTAATCAACAATCTGTTTTCTATATCCAAATGGGTGCTTTTGTTTTTATTTCTGATTTTTAATTAACATACAGCTATTATCAGACAAAGATATAATCAGACAGATATGATTTATCTTTAAGTTTATAATATCTATTTAAAAAGAATATGTTAATAAATTGTTATTAATAGTTGGATTTAATAGAGATTTAAAATAGAATTATTTTAAGTGTAGTTTTATAATTATAATTGTAAAATCATGCCTTATGTATATATTGTACCTGAAATTTTGTCAATAAACATTGACTGCCATCTATCATTTTCTGAAGTAGCTTTGCATTTATAGACTGTTATAGAACAACAGTAACATATAAGTAATATGCAAGTATACACATTTTATTTAGTTCATACTGCTTTCATTTCCTGGAGACTGGCCAATCTAGACTTGGCAGAAGGGCTTTGCTGTTTTTTGATGGGTATGATCAGTCATTTGTATATTGGCTATAATTAATGTGTTTATCCTTTCTAAGAAATAAAAGAATAACATGAACTTAGTCTTGTGGAGTTGAAGACATGTAGAAGAACTAACACAACCGCTGTAATGATTGTCATCCTCGATTCCATTATACTTCTCATCCTTTTGTTGAACCAGCTCATGACACGAGGTATGCCAGTCATAAGTGGTAGTATAAAGTCCAAAACTTTAATGTAGGGTGTTGAAAAATCACATATTGAATGCGTTTTTGGTAAAGAAATGGGGCAATGTAGACACACATATTTACAGTCTTAAAAACCCAAGCTACCCATTCACCCTCTCCTCTCTGGAAGAAAAGATGGTGGCTGCATGGGAGCCTTGTGGAGAGCAGGTCTGAGCTGGGGGTGGGGGTGCGATGGATACCTCATGGGACGGGGGGCGTTCTGACCCATCCTTCATGCCCTACCGAGGTCACCAGTTGCCCCGCAGGAGTGGCTCTCGGGCACGGCCACGGCCCCAGAAGCACAGAGACCAATCTCTTAATTATCTGACTCTCAGTAGAAATACTTGCAGGATTAATAAATAAAATAGCAGAAATCCAAATCCAAATTTAATTCTTGAATCCAGCTGTAGAAAGCAAATCATTTCACAATGATTTTTCAGCATGGCTGATTTGGGGGGGGGGGGTAAAGTCTAAATAATAATGGTGCAACTTTTATCAAAACAATGAAGCTAGTCAAAGTAGACAGAGTGTTAACTAGAATTCATCTACCCCACAGATATTGGGGGTGGGTGGGGGGTTTATTGGGGTTCTTCGTGGTGAAAAATAAGTATTGTGTAAAGGGAAATGTGATTGATATTTGCATGACCGAGACCTAAACCTGAAAGCTTTGTAACTTTTCCCAAAGCAATTCAATAAATAAATAAAATAAAAAAAAAATCAAGCTACTCTGGAACTGTTTCTCCCCAGTTTTTCTCCTGCCCAAGTCAGCCTGCCCTCCTTCTAAATCCACTTAAGTATTCCTTTCACCCCTTTAAGCATCTTTGTAAACTTTTTCATTTTTATCTGGTCCCTCATCATATTAGTGGTTTGCTTATAGTCTTTAGTTTTTCCTGAAGAATTCCACTAAGTCTTTGATTTTTCCCTTCAAATCCTAGTCCTAGTGATAAAAATCCTATCTTAGAATCTTCCTTTGAACTCATTTCATGACAAGTTCAAGCAGTATATCTTTTATATTGTTCTTTCCTTGTTTTCAGGATAATTGTTTTCTTGCTATGGCTTGATAGCTTTTTTTTAAGACTTGACATTTTCCACTTCTGTTTATCTCTTTTCAACTTAGCAACTCAAATTCAACTTGTTCTTGCCAGTATTAGAGTTCCAAATTTACTCCCTTACATTATAAGTCCCGTTGACCTTATAGTTTAAAACTCCCTTAGAACTCCCTTCAAGGCTTTCGTAATTGGGCTTTATTCTATTTTTTCCTCTCACTGCACTCAGGTTTGTCCTTTTCCTGACTCATGTACTCTTATCCTATAAAAACTAGGCTTACTTTAAGAATTTTGTCCTTGGAATTGAACTCACTTTCCCCTCAGTAATATAATTCATTCTCACAAGTTAAATGATATCATTCAGTAGTGGATTCTCACTTTGTATTTTCCATGGTGGCTTTTGCCAAAAACTCAGTACTGAATAGTCCACAGTTCTCTACTATAAGAAATGGATCTGCATGTTTTGGTAACCCCTTTTTATTGTTAACAATCTTGGAGTATAAAATTAAAATTTCACACATTCATTTTTTAAATTTATTTCTCTCTACTCTAAACTATTGAACATTCATACACATGACAGAAACTTCACTCAAATCTTGTAAGGCCCAGTAGATAAAAATTATGACTATTCTATGCTCCTAGAATTCAAGGAACTCTGTTAGATTTGACAAAAAATAAATATTTGACTATAAAACAAAAGAAGAAATTTTCTAGTGACAAGACTTGTAAGAATCTAGAAACAAGAAATTAATTCTGATATTGAGAATGATCAGACGAGGACTCATAAAGGAGGTAATATTTGGGCTGTACTCAAAAGATGAGTGAGACATACAGTATCCTTGACTTTTAAAGGTTTAAAGTCTACAGAACGTCTGAACTGTCTCAGTGTCCATAAGCTGCTTTACTTGACTCGAGAACGTAAGTGTCACAATAATGGATTCCTCCTTTGTTGTACCACTATCTCAGGGAAATTGTTTTGGGTCTACTTTGTGAATTCACCTCTTCTTTGTTCTGAATATTGATCTCATCCTTTAGTTATGGAATTTTGGACATTTCATTTTGGGTCTCATCTTACTAAAGATATTTTAATTCATATTTGCTTCAGGCCTTAAAGCTTTTGGTGAGAGTTGAATTATAGACATCTAGCAACATACAGAATTTTAAGTTTCTTAATTGAGTAGTAAAATAATTTAAGGAATAAGAGAAAGGTAAATTAATACAATGCAACAGAATATTGCAGATGTTTATATAGGGAATTCCTCAAAAAAATGCCAATGATGACCTAGATGACATAGATAGGTCTGCAGAGTACATCCTGACGTTGTCAGTGGCTTTTTGTTTGTTCTTTTATTTATTTGAGTAACTGTCATATTTCTTGCCTTTCTCTTTAATCCTAAAAGTGAATTGTGTGGGTACAAAATTTAGAATGTCAAATGTTTATGGAAATTTTCAGTCCAATTTAATTCTACCATATCATATGCACAGGAGTTTGAATAAAGGTAGTACTCATACTTTTCTGGGCTATAGAGCATGGTTCGTGAATTTCTACTAATATGAGTTGTAGTACAGTACCAAAGTGAGTCAGCAATTCCTTGCAAGTTGTTTTGATAGTCTGATATTACTGCTTTTAATGATCAATGGTGTGCTCTGAATCTGGGTTTTCTATTTTCTATAAGTAGATTTCTTCCTAGTTTCTAAAAGAAGAATAAAATAATATTTCAGATAGTAAAAGCCCATAATTGAAAATAAAATAAAATTAGGTCTTGTGGTTAGAAATAGTTTTTTTCTAGTGAAATTATTGTGTGGCAGAGGTTAGAATGACTTTGAGTTCACCCAAGGATAGATTAAACAATAGAACACCCTGTGTTTGGGAGCCTATAGCAACAGATAAAGACAGGTTTAAATGAGGGATTATTCTTTTCTGTATTACAAGTTTTCTCATAGGCCCAATAGTAAAACCAGTAATTAGATTTTTTTAATTAGATCTCAAAAGAATTACTTAGAATTGAATTTGCTAATGTATTGTTTTCTATAAATGCATTTTCCATTCTATTTTATAGTAAGACTATATTTGAATAGTTTGAGCATGTATTATACCCTGAAATAGCATTGGTAAGTGCCTAGTTAAAAATATATATTAAAAGACTATGAGTGTGAATATAATATCCACAGTGTGAAAGAACTGAGCAGCTTTCTAAAGAAAGCTAAAAATAAGCTGTGATCATAGAGACATTGTAAGTTATAAGAGTACAGGACAAACACAAATACCATTATTTACAAATATAAAACTTTTAGAAAACAGACTGAATGTCTTCTTAAGTGTGATAATAGAAAAATTAGAATTATGGAAACTAAGTTTATTTTATTTGTTGAAAACAGTACTGACTTAATCTTTAAAACTCTCTCTATAAATATCATTCTCAATTTTACCAATTTGAAAATGCAGCGAGGGCAGGAGACTTTGCGCTGTTCTCTTCCATGAGCTGGGTTTTATAGTCTCTGGGTCTTGGCCGTTGATGGGATTACACAGTTGGGGGGGGGGGGTGCAGTTGGTGGGTGTGACCCCAGCCTACTGGAAGATGGAGGATGTTGGTGGAGGATGCTCAGCCCCGATCCGAGCAGGCTTGGAGATCTCAACCCTGAGACCCGCATGCCTTTGTTCCTCTGCGGTTACCTTCATGAGTGTGGAGAGTGGTCTCAGCATGGTTGTGGCTGGTTCCAGAGGTCTTTGGCTGCTGGGACTCTGCTCTACACACTCTGCTCTAGTCACAACCATGCTGAGACCACTCTCTACACGCATAAAGGTAACGGCAGAGGAACAAAGGCATGCAGATCCTGGGGCTGAGATCTCCAAACCTGCTTGGATTGGGGCTGAGCATCCTCCTCCCAGATCCTCCTTCTTCCAGTAAGCAGGGGTCACACCCACCAACTTCCCCCCCCCCCCCCTCCGGAACTGTGTAATCCCATCAACAGCCAAGACCCAGAGACTATAAAACCCAGCTTCCGGAAGTGTATGGCCGCATTTGCACCTTATTATCGGACAACTTGGCAGTTTACCGAATGTAACCTGCCCACACGGTAGAGTCTGGGCAAACTCCCCGTGGCATACCAAATATGCCAAATACCAGTAGCAATGATGGGTCTCATTCTCTTAACGCTGAGAAAGCCTTGAATGTGGCACTTTTTAGAATCTCAGGGCTATAACAAAGGAGATGTTACTGGTGCCTGCTCGAGGCAATCTATGAACAACAGGATGATCATGATCGTGAAAATGCAGCAGGAGCATACAATACTACCGTCCAGGAAATATTTCCTATTTTACATTTTTAAAATAACTATGAGACACTTAAAGGGAGAATCATTTTAGAATAGACAATATTGACGAAGAAAATGTGACAAAGCAAAATTCACATATACCAACATGTGTAAAAATCTGGTTTTCCTTAATAAAGAAATAAAGTAGTAGAGTTATTTACCAAGCAAATATAATGTCATGAATTACTGTATATCTTCACATTATTAGATAAAATAAAACATTTAATGACCTGCTTAGCATAAAAAAATTTCTTCTTTTCTCCAGTGATTTCAAAAATATGAAAGAATGGTTGTGAAAAAATTTAGTCATTTAAATGACTAATGGGTTTGCAGAAATAGGCAGACAAACTTCTGGTATAAATATATATTTATTGTCAGCTGTATTTTTCTAAGTGTATGATGCTTTGAAGTTTGAGGAGCCAGCAAAATATAATTGAACATGAACAGCTTTGGAATTAGACATTACTCGGTTTGCGGTTTTGAGCCTTTGGCAAGTTATAAGACCTTACTACGTCTTTATTTTTTCACCTACAAGATGAAAAAACTAATAACTAATTTTTGGTGGAGAGGTGTTCCACGTGGTAAATAATATAAAGTTTCTGGTACGGAAGATGCTCAACAAATTGTCTGTTCCAATTGGTTGTCCTCTATATAACAAAATTATAATTACTGGTAGCAGCACTATGACTTCAAATGTTTCTGTAGTATCTATTATAGAAGCTATAATGGATCTATATATTTACATATTGAATATCTCAGGTTATTTATAAAACTAGCTAGTTTATATTATATAGATATAATTTTAAAATCAACTTTGTAGAAAAATTTTATGCAAAGTCTTTGTTTCATAGCATACCTTCTCTCTTAGATGTTAAATTAAGTATGTCCATAACTCTAATAATATGTTTTAACGGTAACATACATTTAATAATTGCATTTTCTCTGGCTTTACGTAGATTAGGACAAAGGAAGTTCTACCACAAACTAGTAGAGAAAGGTTTTAACGTATAGGGTGTAACAAAGAAATCATATTTTACTAGAGCATTACTGGTTTTTATGCAGATAACTAAAAACGTGTTATAGGACTTTAGAAGTTTACTTTTTGTACCATGTCTTATGAAATCGTCCCTCTTTATAGTAACCAATAGAGATTTTTATAGCCCCAAGTAACAACTGAAATAGCAAAGGTTCAATTAAATGGTGGCCTTCCCAGATTCTTTTAATAACTGCTGTAGCTGTTGCTTAAATTCAACTTTACTTTTAATTCTAGTTGTATTTATTCTTTCTTTTCTTTCATAATTTCTTCCTTCCTTCCTTCCTTCCTTCCTTCCTTCCTTCCTTCCTTCCTTCCTTCCTTCCTTCCTTCCTTATTTGTTTCCTTCTCTCTCTATCTCTCTCTCTCTCTCTTTCTGTGTGTGTGTGTATGTGTGTGTATGTTTTGGGTCATATCTGATAATGCTTAGGGGTTACTTTTGGATCTGCATTCAGGAATCATTCCTGGCAGTGGTTCGGGGACCATACGTAGTGTGGTATTAAACCTGGGTTAGTTGTATGCAAAGCAAGCACCTTACCCACTGTACCAACTTTCCAGTTTCAAATTCTAATTTTCTTTATTTCATAGCATACCATCTCTCTTAGATGATAAGTTAAGTATGTCAGTAACTATAATAATGTGTTTTAAAGATAATACATATTTATTAGTTACTTTTTCATTGGTTTTATGGAGTTTAGGACAAAGGATGTTCTACTGTAGAGTAGAAGAGAAGGGGTCTAACATATAGGATAAACTTCTTGATATTTTTAAACCATCTGTGAAAACATTATAATGGAAGCTACTGAAGGTAAGTTTGAAATTTTAAATTCTGGAAAGATATTACTCTAGTAAAGCATGTAATGAGAATAAACTACAACATTCATTGAATATTCTTTGTTTAAGATCATAAGATTTTCTATCATATATATTAATTCTTCATAACCAGGAAACCAGATTTTGCTTATCATTCCTCAGCTAGGTGTTTTTCCTTTCTGAGCTACATATTTTTCCTTCCTCTCATCTTCCAAACTTTTGGATTTGTACATCATACCACAGTCCCACACAAACAGAAGCTTTTAAAAAAAAACAAGTGAGTAATGATTTACAGTAGTACTCTTTGCTCCTCCAAGGTTTGCATTTGCCTATAGCTCAGCACAATACAGTCTATAAAATGATGAAAAAAAGGGGCAAGGTGGGTAGGATTAAATTGGACTGCTCAGGTACTTATGGAACAAACTCAGAAAGCCTAATACATTTTCTGTGTTCTTCAAATTACACTATAAACTGAAGCAAGAGTTGGCCCCTTCACTTTTTTTCTTCAGTACAATGAGGTAGACATTTTAACTTCTTGGCGCACACTTACTAGGTAATTGAACCACTTGAGGTTGTCACAGGTGAAATGGAATGGAAGCTTCTATCAATGTCATTTTTACGTTGTCCTTTTCTCTGCATTCTGTGGACTGAAGCCTACAATTTTCTAAAAGAGTTGAGAGTATAGCTATTACTGTCTTGATAACTTGTCTTATCTCTGAAATAACCGTTCAACTTACTTGCCTTAAATTTAATCATTGAATATTAAACTGACCAACTTACGTGAAAAATAATGTTTAAGAGTTTAGGAAGGGAAAGACCAATCTAGAGGTATTGTTGGATTGCCTATAAAACATTTTTATATTAACATAATAACATTCCATAATAAGCATAAACCAAAAAATGAATAGAAGTTTTTCTGGCAATATTGAATGGGGAATGCAATTTTATGTCGAATGGTCATTGGTAATAATCCAAGGTTGTGCCGCTCTTAGCTTCTGTATGAACTGCTAAAGGTTTTTTTCCACTGAGAAGAAATTTCTAACATTAAATGCTGCATTACAAAAGGAGATTTGCCAAAAAAAAACCCTGAAACTCATGCGCTTCTCAGATGCATCTGCTCTTAAGTTCTTACTTCTCACCAGAGGCAATGCTCACATTAACTTTAGTTAAATCTATCTTTGGAAATTTACTTATAATTCAAGACATAATGCTTCTGGCAATGATTGTGCCCAGAGTTTCCCAGAGCTTAATATGTTTTCTAAAATGCTCCTCATCTTAATCTGAAGTATTTAATTTATTACTCAACCTTCATGTCAAATTTGATACATGTCCTATCTGATATGAAAAAATCTGCATACTGATGATCTCAGTAGACTTTAAAAAATGCTAATATTTCTTTCTTGTTGCTGTTTCTCCTAGTAATATCTGTTCTCTTCATTATGTGTGATACTTTTTTCTCCTTTTTTTCAATATAAATACATAAATGTGCCCCCTTTCTGTGTTAATATTTTGTTTTGTTTTCAAGGGGTTTTTATTTAACATTTGATAAAATGTCAGTCGACCTGACTTCTGTATTTTTGAACTGACTAGGTGTAGACTTACATAATGGTGCAAAATCTATGAAAAGGTCTAGGGAAATTCTAATCTACTCAGAAAAGACAGATGGATTTAACTAACAAAGCTCCAGGTAGAATGAATAACTTCAGTTTCACTTACCCTTAACTCACCTAGTTAAATTTTACTCACGCATGGTTGAATTTTATCGTATTCCTTAGAGGAAATTTATTATGTATATGCTTACATATACTCACATACATATTTGCATATATATATATATATCTTTTGTTTAAGGAGCAGACCTTTTTGGATTAGACAGCATTTTTAAAAGTATTGTAATGTGTTCCAAAGATCCTTCATTATTCAGAATTTATTCACCCTGTTGTGTTTTACTGGAATCATATGTCTCTGTCATATAGGTAACTTGGCATAAAAATGACAGTGCTGCAGTTATCAGTGTATTATATATTAGACAGTATATATATATGCAGATTGAATATAACCAGGAAATATGCACTTCAGGCAATGTGCACAAAGGCAGGACTTATAAATACTGTCCAGAAACATTGTCTGTTGTGTGCAGGGTGTATTTTCATTTTGGCATTTTGTGCTGTTCTTCTATAACTTAAACTGAAATTGACAATAATTTTAAGAGAATACAACCTAAAACAGTAAACTCTTTCTCTTTAGAGTAAGATATTTACTATGACATTTTAAGTAGCATAGATTATGAAAAGTAAATGTTTTAAGTAGAGTTAGGACAAAGGTACAAATAGTAAAAATGTTAGAAACTATAAAGATTCTGAGATTTTTACCATGAAATAATAGAGTAAGAGGACAAGCTAGCCTCTCATATATGTAAATGGAAGACACAAAATTTTTCTGGGCCAGAGATGAAGAACTGTGTTACCTACAATAACAGCAATAACCAGTGTTTCAGCATTTGCGGGGACTAATTCCAGTTACCCCAATTGCCACAACCAGAGGATAAGGTGACATCTGTTCAAAAAATGTGTTTGGTTATTAAAGGAAGATCACTGAGTTTGAGAAGTTCATGACTTATAATGGACATCAAGCAAGCCCACCACTTGCCATTTATTTAGCAGATTAGATACTCTTTTAATTATGTAAGGATTTTAGTTATGAAGGCATCCTTGAAAAAAATTAGAAGGGAAATAAGTATGCACGTGTGTGTGTATGTGTGTGTGTGTGTGTGTGTGTGTGTGTGTGTGTGTGTTATCAAAAATCAAATCCAGGGTTTCACAGAGGCAAAGCAACTACTCAGGCACTGAGTTGCATTTCCAGCGTACGGGTCTTAAATTTTTTTGGTTTATTGGTTGGTTTTGGGGCCACAACCAGCAATGCTTAAGAAGGACTCTTGGCTCTGCACTCAGGAATTAGTTCTGGTGGTGCTTGAGGGATTATATGTGGTGACAGGGATCAAACTCAGGTTGGCCTTGTGCTAGACAAGTGCCCTATCTGCTCTACTACCTATTTCTGCAGTCCCTAGATTTTATGTTTTGAAGATACATAAAAGTAAAGAAAACTCTGTCCAGAAGAGTACCTATTCCTTACTTAGGTTTATTTGTCAGTTCTGGTAGTTTGTTTGCAATTTAGATCATCATCCAAATGGTCCCTGTCAAAGAACTCATTCTCTTTTCCCCTTCTTAATTTATTCCCAGCCCATTTCTCTCTAGAATTAGTTTCAGCCATCATATGGGAATGGATATTTCTAGTTTTCATCTTGCTTTGCCTTTCAGTAGCAATTTTTAGTACACTTATTCTTCCTGTTTTAAAATTAAGAGCTTTTGGGACTTCTCTAAATCTGTATCTGTCCTTTCAAAACCACCTCTCAGTCACCTCTGTGATATCTTATAACCAAGCATGTAGTGTTCTATCTTTACCCTAACGCCTTTCTCACTTTAAATGTAATAGTACTGTTTGCATTCACATTTGTATCTCAAGCCTGGATTATTTTTTGAAATTTAGAACAATATTGTCATTTGATATTTAGGTATCTCTAGATGTTTTAACAACATTCTTATTCATCAGGATAAAGCTTTCATCTTCTGTGCCCTAAATGGACAAAATATCTTGAGTTACAATTTTCAGTTGAAACTAATATTCTTCCATTTTCCATTGTAGGTTTTTTCTTTATCTTCTGCATTCATCTTTGTCTATGATATATTGATATTTCATCAATACCCTTCAATGTGTGACTGCCATCCTCTTAACTGCTCTAATTCACCTCACCTTCATTTACTGATGCTAGCTAAATATGTTAAAACTAATCACACCTGAATTTTATCTTTTAAAATATTACTCATTCATAACCAGAAGGATAAAATGGCAATCTAATTTTGTCATTTATCTGGTTGAATTCTTTATTGATTTTCACTAATTCTTGAAATTAAATTCTATGTCTACATCATGCACAAAAGGGCTTCAAATCTGACTCTGCAGATTTGTTTTTGACTGAGTTTGAAATCCTGATAGTTTACCTTCTCTCTGCTCTAGAGTTAACTTTTTCTTTTTTCATTCTAATGCCTTAACATGTGCATCTTGCCTTTCTAGAAACGATCTTATTTGCCAGTTGAATCAAATATCAAATCCATGTGGAAATATTTTTCATTCATCTTCAAACATATTTTATGGGCTTCCATCAGCACCATTTATTCCTCTCTGTTAATACTCATCCCCAGGAAAAATTGATCTAAATCATTGATTTAAAACTCAATATCTCTTTGCTTGGTTATCTCTGTGAAAGCAGAAATTGCTGTTTTGGACTTGTGTATCTGAATGCATGCTGAAAAAATATCTGGGCTGAAAAAATATCTCAAGAACTATGGTTGAGTGTGAATAAATGAAATTAAGACTTGCCCTTTTCACAGTGGAGTTATCTTGATAAGCTTATGTCTCTCTTTTTATTATAGTAGCATGATATTACCATTTATGTAAGAGTAATTATACATATATAATTATGAAGGCAATTTTTAATAGAATTTTCTATGTTAGGTGTATGTTTACTTGAGGTAACAATGTCAGTAATTTATTTTGGCATTCTGGCACATGGCAGGCTCTCACTAAATATTATATCCTTTAATGAATAAGCAGTAGTTTTCATATTGTGAATTATGAATTTTTTATGAAAGGCTTATTGTATCTATTGCATACATAATATGATAATGATTGCACTTTTAGAATAGTAATGACACATATTTGACAATGGGGACCATTTTCTCACAGGATTTGGATGTGTTGCCAATTTCTTCCTTGGAGCTGTACAATGCCAGTAATAGAATAGGAATCAAAGAGGTAGACAAATGAACATTACCCATTGTATACAATGTTGAAAGCATGTATCCATTTTCTCTTTGAGGACATTCAGGTACAAACTTAATGGAGATTCTGTATTCCATTATAGAAGTCTCAATTTTCTCTTTTAATATTCTTAGTTCCATAGAAAATAGAGAATAAGAAAGAGGATTTAGAGGTCTTACTTTGCTGCTATTTCTTTTTCCTTTCTCCTTGATGATTGTTGCTCCTTCAACTTTTTTGAAGGGAAGAAGGGTAGTGAGCCTGCATGAAACTAACCAAAATGAGTGTTTCTTCCTCATAGTCATGAGGAACCTGACTAATACAATAGAGGAGAGGCAGACAGGACTCAGAATTTGTGCAAGTGTGTGATATGCTTTCAGGAGCCATCTCTTACCTAAATAAGAAAATTTCCTAAATGAAGTAGCATAGTAGTTTATTATTCTCTATTTAGCACTCTGGAGGAAAATTCCATTGAAATTATACTAATTAAATGAAACCTTAGTCTCAGTGATAGGAATGCACATGGTCTTGTAATTTTTTTATGCTGTATATATGACTAGTGTATATTTTATTGGAAAGTGTGTCTTGCTTTTTCAGAAGTTTTTAGCTGCTATTCCATTGTACATGTTATGTGTTCCTTTTTAGAGACGAAACAATGGTTTTTCCATGCAATTATTATTACTTTGTTAATATGTTTGACTCAGGCTTTAAATATATACATATACTATCAATTCTTATAATTTTATTTTTTCCTAAAGCCACTTTTCAGTCTGCAGGCTTATATGTTAAAAAAAAAACAAGTTTAAACAGTTCCTTATAGTCTAAGAAGAATAAAGAACTTATCAACTGCTACTGAAAGCCTAGTGGTTTTTGATAATTGACATATTATTAAAAATGTATTAAAATTATTTTAGGGGATTGTGCCAAATAAGATTTCCATTATCATTATACAAATTTGTAGACTTTATATAAATGAGATTATGCTTATATCTCCTTCTTTTTATTAGAAAAATATAATTTTATAAAAAGTTTTTATAAATTTTAACTTTTTCTCTTGCACCTGGAACGATCATGTTTTTTTTGTTGTTGTTGTTTGTTTCTTTGTTTGGTTTTTTAGCTTCAGCTACCTATAGTTTGAAATAACTTGCTATTGTTTCTCTGAATTGGAGGTTGCATAATTTCACTTTAGAATCTGAATTAGACTAGCAAACAGAATTTATTTTGTCTTTCTATTGTATTCAATGACTACTTTAGGTTGATTATTTTGGAAATTGTTATTGATATTTTAAAAATTATTTTCAAATGACCAAAGAGTACATAGTTTATTAAGAAGCATTTATTTTTTTCTTGTTTTTTTTTCTTAGTATGTTATTAAACTTTATAATTTAGAAGGAGCTTTGACACTGAAGCACTAGTTAATAATTATACTTATTCAACATGATATCCTCCAGAGGAACAGAGAATAATCAGATATTCTTCTTAATGGCAAGGGAAAAGGAGAACATAAATTAAAAAAAATACTAATTTAAGCAAAGCTTATGCATGAAATTGTATTATCTGAAAATTTAAAAACAGGTATTATTACTTTAAAGATTAAGACACTGGAATCTTAAATAAAGTAATTTTTATTTGTGCACAAATCTAGCAAGTGAGGTTATAAAAGATGGGGAAGAGAATAGCTAAATTATTTGCCTCAATAAAGCATAAGTGCCTTTCACAGATTAATGATCATTTTGTTACTTTCTAGGAAGCAGAAATTATATCCTGCTTTGTATTTTAGAAAATAAGAGCATGTTAGTGCAAAACTTTCAGTTTTGTTAACAGAGAAACCATGCTACTTTGTAATTAGTGCCAAATTTAGTAAAACATCTTTGATTGTGACACAAATTATAAAGGAGTGTTTTAGGGGATAACTATTTAAGTATTACAGAACTTCACAATTTTTAAACAGAAATATTGCATTCTGAGGCACTTTCCAGTTTAGCTTCAGTATTCAAATATAAGCCAAATGTTAAACTGGCACCCATGTGCTTGTGGACTATACCATCCCGTATTCATTATTAGCTTATCTATTGCTTTTGTGCTTCAGTTTATTCTTACCCTTCAAACTCCCCCACCTCTATTTCCCTTTCGTTTACTTTGACAACCAAAGATCTAGCTCACAAAACACTGCCTGACATCTTAACACTAACAAGCATCCCTTTCCTTTAAACTTTCTGGAACTATTTTGATTCAGAGGAGAAAAAAGTACCTGTAAATTCTGGCAGGGGAGATACCTTGATCAGGAAGACAGTTTTCCACTGACAGGCTTATCTATCGCACTTGGGATATGCTGACCCCTGCAATTTCTAAAATGTGAGAAACTAGACTGCATAATTTGTGGTAGTGGGGGACTGACCAACAACAAAAGAACCTGCAAGTATTCAATGCTGATAGTGTTTACAGTGGGCTGGAGCAATAGCACAGTGGGTAGGGCATTTACCTTGCATGCACCATCCCTCTCAGAGATCCTGGCAAGCTACTCAGAGTATCTCACCTGCATGGCCTGCAAGCTACCCATGGCATATTCAATATATATTTATATTGAATATATATATATATATATATATATATATATATATATATATATATACTCAATATTCCAAACAGAGTAACAACAAATCTCATGATGGAGATGTTACTGGGCCCGCTCAAACAAATTAATGTACAATGGGAGGACAGTGACAGTGTTTACAGTAACAAAATTTAATTAAATTTAATACAAATACTTGCATTTGACTGCTCCAAAAGACTGTTCTTGGGAAGATAAAGCTAGAGAAGCAGGATCAAAAAGCATCAGGTTATACATTTTATGGCAATTTATTCACACATGCATATATTTTATCTTCTTATGTCAATGATAATTCCCTTGATGATACAAATAAAGGTATTTCAGTGTCTATCTGATCGTATTCCTCGACAATGTTGTCAACAATGGCATCTTCCCATGTTGCAGCAATAGTGCCAAAGAGCTCCCAGTTGGTGTTCGTTGTGGGAGTTCTCTTCTTAAACTTTGAGGTCCTTTGTCCCTGCTCTGTGAAGTAGAATTTTGCATGAAGGAGATGGTGGTCCAATCCCATTTAGAATTTTGGGACAATAGCGGCATCGGTCAGGCAAAACCATCAATTGAATATGATGTGGTCTATTTTGTTGTGGAACCTTCCACCTGGAGACTCCCATGTCCAACGTTTAGATTCGGCCTTCTGGAATTGTGAGTTACTATGGATGGTCTTGGTCGACATGATGAACTCAGACATTCTCTCACCCTGTTCTTTTCATCCTAGGCCATGGGTCCCTATGTGGAGTCCTTCGGCTGATTTTCTCGGTCCTATGTTGGCATTAAAATTACCGACAATGATCTTGTACAAGGTATGGTCTTCTTTATAGAACTTCTCCAGCTCCATGTAGAACTTCTAAATTTCTCCTTCATCATAATTGGATGTACAGTACCTAGTTCAACACCTCTATGATTGTGCAATGAATGCCAAATGAGAAATAACCACAAAAAAACACCTGTCTTCAAAAACTATTGAACTTATTCACCAACGTGGTTTGGCGCATGCCTCAGGCAACCGCAAGCAAATGTCTGAGCTTGTAAAGCAGTGCAGAGATGCGACAAAGGAAGACCTCAAAGAAAGAAGAGTAGAAGTGCTGGTAGATGTGGCAGAAGCCGGGAAAAGCATTTGTAACACCCGCCTGTCCTTTGCCAACTACAAGACCAAGATGACTGCCCTCCAAAGTCCTGATGGATCTATCACATCTTCCAGAAGGGCAATGGAGAAGATTATCCATGACTTCTACTCAGATGTCTTCAATACCCACATCCACCTGCCGACATACCAAATTCCACAGGATGGATATGTCGTTCCCAATGTCCTCCTGTCTGAAATTTGACTTGCCATTTCCTCAGTAAAGAAGCGAATATCAC
Source organism: Sorex fumeus (assembly GCF_029834395.1). Lineage (NCBI taxonomy): Eukaryota > Metazoa > Chordata > Mammalia > Eulipotyphla > Soricidae > Sorex > Sorex fumeus. The sequence continues at coordinate 66,048,102 of NW_026606065.1, read as the reverse complement.
CCGGCCCAGACAAAGTCAGACCTGAACTCCTGAAGAACCTGCCATCAGTACTCATCAATACGCTGGCTTGGCTCTTCACACGCTACCTGTCTGATGCAAGGTTCCGTCCCAATGGAAAACCAGCAGGACTGTACTACTGTACAGGGAGACATCCATGACATTGACAACTATCGCCCAATCTGCCGATTGTCTGTCATCTGCAAGCTATTCACTCGAGTCATCCTGAATAGGATCGGCAGAACACTAGTTGAAGGACAACCATGTGAGCAAGCCGATTTCCGTAAAAGATTCAACACCATCAACCATAACCACATGATAACCAAGCTCACTGAGGTTTCTTGGGAGTTCAAGATGCCACTCTGTCTAACATTCATTGATTTAAAGAAGGGCTTTTATTCTGTTGAGACAGAAGCAGTCAATGAAGCCCTAGCCAATCAGGGCATTCAAACTCAATACATCAGGATCTTCCATGAGCTGTATTATGGATTCACTACCAAGATGTCACCATTCTACAAAGAAGTCATCATTGATGTCAAGAGAGGTGTTCGGCAGGGTGATACCAAAACTCTTCAGTGCCACCCTCGAGAACAGCATGTGATGACTGGAATGGGAAGGAATAGGAGTGAAGATAGATGGTCGGCAACTACACCAACTCCGCTTTGCTGATGACATCATTCTAATAACACTAAACATTAGCCAAGCTGCACAAATGCTGGCTGACTTCGACCGTAAGTGTGGAAACGTCGGACTACAGCTGAATCTCACGAAGACAATATTTATGAGAAACAACATTGTTCCTGACTCTCCATTCGCTCTCAATGAAATGGCCATCTCTGAATGCAACAGTTATGTGTAACTGGGTCGAGAAATCAACATGACAAATGACCTGGCACCTGAGTTGCGCAGGAGGAAGAGAGCAGCTTGAAACGCCTTCCAAGAACATTGAAGAAATAGCTAAGAGGACGAAGAACCTCTGGCTCTGGGCATATCTCTGTGATTCAACTGTTGTTCTTGCATTAGTATATGCCTCAGAGACTTGAGCCCTAAGAAAACAGGATGAGAACGCTATTTGGGTCTCGAATTGAAAGAGCTATGCTTGGAGTATCACATTTCACTCAAATGAGAGAAAGAATCTGGAGTTTCAAACTCCCTCGACGATCAAGAATCAGGTACGCTGTCTCATTTGTCAAGGCATCAAAAATCAGATGGGCTGGACACGTAATGAGATTTGGAGACAACCGCTGAACCAGTCAACCGTTACTGACTGGATTCCACGGGACATCAAAAGACCACGTGGCCGCCCACCTACCAGATGGTCAGACTTGTTCAAGACCCTAAAGGATCGGTTTGAGGCTTTTCGTGTTCCTAGAACACACAGACGCCATTGGGCTACACTAGCACGCGACAGGGACTAATGGAGATGTTACTTGTGCCCACTCGAGCAAATTGATGATTAAAGGAAAGTCAAGTGATCAAGTGATAAAATGTGATTCTACCATGTAATATTTCCCATTAAATTTCTACCAAATCAATAAATTCATGAATCTAATTAGAAAAACATAAACTTCAAAGTTGTAGTAATTGGATTAATCCTAGAAGCATTTATTTTAATATGTTCATCAATAAATTAACAATTTATCAAAATGTATTAATATATAAAATATTTTCTGACAATAGACATTCATTATGAAAATTTACTAAATATTAGCATTAATCACTTAATTAATATTAAATAAGGAAAATTAATGTTAATTAACATTAAACAGTTTTTTCTATTTATTCTTTGACATTTATAATAATCTTACATAGAGGTATTACTGTCACCATATAGGGAAAATGTGGTCTACGATGTGCTTAGGATGAATAATTATAGGAGAGGAGTTGGCATTTCCTCATAGGTTTTTGACTCCAAGGCTATCTTTTCTGTATAACTTCAAAAATTAATAGTACAACATAATAACAGTCTAATGTGCTTAAGTCTTTTAGTGGAACTGTATGTGTGTGTGTGCGTGTGCATGTGTGTGTTTCTAATAAATACTAATGAAAAATTCACTTTGACAGGTCAACAAAACCTAATTTAGTAGCGTCAATCAAACATTATTCTCACTTGCTAATTAACAACTACTTTGCTTTTTAGACAGCTGAGCCAAACCAGTGATTAGAAAGTTATTGGTATAGAATAGACCTGGATAAGGCTGTCAACAGCTTCCACTTTGAACACAAAAGACAATGATGGTGAATTTGTCCCTATCTAATTAAGAACATTTTACAAAATGCATTCTTTAGTATTGCAGAATTAACAAGTACCCCATTGAGGAAATAAAGTATTTCAAGCACTTTTAAACATTCGAAGTAAGTAAACAAGGTTTTTATTTTCAACTTTCTGGTGTAGAAATACGTTGGTGGGGGTTGGGAAATATCTGAGGGAGGATGGGGGGCTCACCCAGTGATGCTCAGGGTTTACTACTGGCTCGGAACTTGGGAATTACTCCTAGTGTGACTCTGCAGACCATGTGGAATGCTGAGAATTGAACCTGAGTAGATTACATGCAAGAAAACACCTTATTCACACTTCATAGTATCTCTCTAGCACTGTAGGAATGCATTTATTTTGGATTAGCTATGCATTCTTTCACTCATGACTTATTAGTAGATTTTGTGCTCTATTTGAAAATGTACTAAGTCTAGTAATTATTTCTTTAAAAAATGATTAGACATAAAAAGAAAGAAAATAAGACACATGAGAGACAGAGAGTAAAATACATTCCTGTAGGAAGAACTATTATACTTCTGTAAGACTTAATATCTCAGCAACATAATTTGGGAACAATTTTATACTTCCATTTTCTTATTCTTTTTCATTTAATTCCCATGTGCCTCTTTTGTTGACTTTCCATATACTTACTTATTGAATGCCTCTGTGTGTTAGATGCTGGGATAAATATTATAGACAAACAAATAATAATGCTTCATGTTATCAAGAAGTTGAGAATCCCATTGGAAAGCTAACCTATCAATTGATAATTGCAATATAAAGAGGACAGTAAGTATTGGAATATAAAAATGTATGATTTCTATGGGAGAACACTACTTTTCTTTGTCAATAAAACTGGAAAGATAATTTCCTGGATCTTGAACATCAGTGCTAACTTTTTAAGAAAAAAAATCTAACAATCTGCATTAGGAAGAAAGAAAAAATACACTATAAATCATACCTATCATTAAGCACGTATTTGTTATCATTACTAATTATAGTGATTCCTAAAAGAGAAGTTATAAAAATTATGGTCCTTTGCCAATTTAATTTCAGTTGCATTTCACAAAGGATAATAACAAGCAAGGAAGTTTTAATCAGAGTAGACATTTTCCCTCTGTAGATATAAAATTTAAATATGTTTTTATGTTTTTGTTGGTAATGACACACTTGTAGATGCTGTTTAATAGACAGCATTATTTAACTGATATGTTTTTATGAAAGAGCAAATTAATTTACTGAAATATTATCTCAACAGCATAAAAATTCTAAACATAAGAAGTAACACCCATGGGGCCGGAAAGATAACACAGCCAGGTACAGAACTCAACTTGCAGTGGCTAACATAGTTTAGCTCTGATCCCTGGAACCCTATAGGTCTCTGGAGCTCTGCCAAGAGTGATCCTTGAGTGCAGTGCCAGGAATAATCCCTAAGCATTACTGGGTGTGCCTCCTTCCCATGACGCCCCCAATAAAAACAATCACTAAAACATAATATGTTGTAGGATCACTGTCACTGTCACTATCCTCCCATTGTTCATTAATTTGCTCGAATGGGCCTAGTAACGTCTCCATCATGAGACTTATTACTGTGTTTGGCATATCAAAAACGTCACGGGTAGCTTGATAAGCTTTGCCATGCAGGCGAGATACTCTCGGTAGCTTGCTGGGGTCTCTGAGAGGGGTAGAGGCATCAAACTCAGGTTGGCCAGGTTGGCCGTGTGCACGGCAAACTCTCTACCTGCTGTGCCATTGCTCCAGATCCATGTTGTAGGATATTAAAATGTAGTAATTCCTGATGGCAGAGTCAGGAGTAACTCCTGAGCATTGCTGGGTATGGCCCCCAATTAAAACAAAAATAAGTAACACCCAGAGTTTAGTTTAAACCTGAATTCTCCCCAAACCTTTTTGAAGGCTTTTTATTTTTTTTTCTCCCTGGTACTAGAGCTCTAACTCAGAGCTTCTCCCTTGCAAGCAACTGAGGTACATTCATGACCCTCTATCCAGTTTTTTTGAAGACTGCTTAAATTAAAATTTGTAAAATAGAGATTTAAATTTACAACAATAGTCTACTATTAAAGGTTACTAATTGCCAACCTTTCAAGCTTTACAGATTAGGGCACATAACCACAGAGAGAACAGCAACATAAAACATCATTGTGATTAAAACACACACACACAAAATAAGTAAAGAAAAGATTCATGACCTATGAACAACTGATTTAGGGAAATGGAACAATATGTTTAGTCAGAAAATTGATATGAACACAATTTAACCTTCTGTTATTTTTTTTCTAGATTTTGGGAACCAAAGAGAAGACTCTTGAAGTTGATATTTTTTCATCATTTCTCTTTTAGATTGTCCTAAGAAATTACTACTATTTTGACAGTGTTTCTTACCCTACCACACCTAGTTAATGATTACCACTTGGGAGTTTCTTCACTCCCCAATTGAGCTAATTCATTCTCTAAATAAAAACAGGTTCTACGAATGCTGTGATGAAGAAAATACACTGATTACTATCCTCACAGAGCTAAGAACATGGTGGGTGAGATATAATAAGCAAGTGAGCACACTAATCAAAATAAAATTAGTAACAGTGGTGAATGCCAAGTAGTAAAAACACTTGATGTGAAGAAGTGAGGAACAAACTTTCATTTCACTCAAGAGGAGAAGCCTAGAATATTTATCAAACATTTGCAGAAATAATTAAAATTATATAGACCAAAGTTATATGACTACTAGAGACTGACAAAAGTGAGACTGGCAATATATAAATTAAAGTCATTGAATTATATTTTCAAATCCAAACGTGATCAGACATATACGATGAACATTAACACATAAGACACTTAATAAGAAACTTAATACCCATCTTTCAAGATTACTGCACCATATTTGATGGGGTTCAAATATGGTTTGAACTGTGGAAACACCGGCAAGGGTGATTAGAGGCCACCCTAAAAGCTTCTATCCCTCTCGGAGAGCCTGGCAAGCTACCGAAAGTATCCTGCCCACATGGCAGAGCCTGGCAAGCTATCCGTGGCGTATTAGATATGAGAAAACCAGTAAATACAATGGGTTTCATTTCCCAAACCCTGAAAGAGCCACCAATGCTGCAGCATAAAGAAGAATGAGGAAGGAGAGGCTGAAAAAATCTCAAGGTCAAACTAGGCTGCCAAAACAAAGAAGGACAAAAATAACTGTCTGTACTTTCAATGCATGTACGCTGGCTCGAATGCATCCACCGACGACCTGACTATGCAAGCACGAAAAATCAAGTACAACATCATTGGTCTGACCAAGAAAAGAAGGCATCAATCACATCATACTGTTTTTGACACTGGAGAACTATTCCCCAGAACATGCAAGGTGGCGTTGGTGGTGTCAGTGTCCTGTCAACACGAACTTGGCCATGAGCATTGATTCATTTGAATGCCTAACAACCCGAATCGGACCATTACACTTGGATAGATGTGGCTCAGTGCTGGCAGTTTCTATCTTCTTTGTCTATGCACCAACATCCAATTATGATGAGGAAGAAATTGAGAAGTTCTACATGGACCTGGAGAAGTTCTAAAAAGAAGACCACACCTTTTACAGGATCACTGTCAGTCACTTTAATGCCAAGATAGGACCAAGAAGATCAGACCAAGAACTCCACATCAGGACCCATGGCCTAGAATAGAACAAACAGGGTGAGAGACTATCTGAGTTCATCATATCGACCAAGACCATTCATGGTAACCTTACAGTTCCAGAAGGCCAAATCTAAATGATGGACATGGGAGTCCTCCGGTGGACAGTTCCACAACGAAATTGACCACATCATATTCAATCAATGGTTTTGCCTGACCGAAGTGCTGTTGTCCCAAAATTCCAAACAGGATCGGACCACTGTCTCCTTCATGGAAAATTCTACTTCATGGAGCAGGGAGAAAGGGCTGCAAAGTTTAAGAAGAGAACTCCCAGAACGACCACCAACTGGGAGCTCTTTGGCACTATTGTGGCAACATGGGAAGGTGCTGTCATTGAGAACATTGATGAGGAATATGAATGACTGGTTTAGCGCCTCCATGATTGTGCGAAGAATGCCGAGAGAGAGAGAGAGAGAGAGAGAGAGAGAGAGAGAGAGAGAGACAGAGAGAGAGACAGAGAGAGAGAGACAGAGACAGAGAGAGATAGCCACAAAAAGACACCTGTCTTCGAAAACTCTCAAGCTCATTCACCACCGTGGCTTGGCACAAGCCTCAGACAACTGTAAGTAAGCATCTGAGTTCGCAAAGCAATGCAGAGAATCGATATATGTAGACCTCAAAAGCAGCAGTGCTGGCTGATGTTTCAGATGCCAGGAAAAGCATTCCCAATGCCCACCTGTCTTTCGCCAACTACAAGACCAAGATGACTGCCCTCCAAAGTCCTGATGGATCTATTACATCTTCCAGAAGGGCAATGGGGAAGATTATCCATGACTTCTACTCAGATCTCTTCGATAGCCATGTCCACTTGCTGACATACCAAATTCCACAGGATGGATATGCCATTCCCAATGTTCTCCCTTCTTAAATCTGACACGCCATTTGGTCGGTAAAGGAGATAATAGCACCCGGACCAGACAAAGTCAGACCCGAACACCTGAAGAACATACCATCAGCTCTCATCAATAGCTCTTCACATGATACCTGTCTGAATGCAAGGTTCCATCAATGGAAAACCAGCTGGACTGTACTACTGTACACGAAGGGAGACATAAACGATATTGGCTACTATTGCCTGATTGCCCCTCTGTCTGTCTTCTACAAGCTGTTCACTTGAGTCATCCTAAATAGGATTAGCAGAACACTAGATGAAGGACAACCATGAGAGCAAGCCTGTTTCCGAAAAGGATTCAGGACAATCGGCCATATCCACACGATAACCAAGCTCATTGAGGTTTCTCAGGAGTTCAAGATGCCACTCTGTCTAATGTTCATTGATTTAAAGAAGGCCTTTTTTTTTTTTAATTAGTGAAGCACCATGAGGTACAGTTGTAGATTTACAAATCTTTGTGCTTGGGTTTTGGTCATACAATGATCAAATACCCATCCCTCCACCAGTGCCCATTTTCCACCACCATGGATAATATCCCCCCCCACCCCCCCTCCCACCCTGCCTCTGTGGCAGGGCATTCCCCTTTGTTTTCTCTCTCCTTTTGGGTGTTGTGGTCTGCAAAAGAGGCATTGAGTGCCAAACATGTTCAGTCCATAGTCTACTTTCAACATGCATTTCCCCTCCTGGGAGGATCCTCCAAACACCCTTTATTTGGTGCTCCCTTCTCTATCTGAACTGCCCTTTCCCCTAGAATACCCGGCTGGCCTCTAAGCTATGGAGTAATCCTCCTGGTGTTGATCTCAGCTATTCTTAGGTATTAATCTCATATTTTGTTGCTTTATATCCCCCAGATGAATGCAATCTTTCTATGTCTATCCTTCTCTTTCTGACTCATTTCGCTTAGCATGATACTTTCCATATTGTACCACTTGTATGTAAATTTCATGACTTCATCTTTTCTAAGAGCTACATAGTACTCCATAGTGTAGATGTACCAAAGTTTCTTTAACCAGTCATCTGTTCTTGGGCACTCAGGTTTTTTCCAGTTTCTGGCTATTGTAAAGAGTGCTGCAATGAACAAACAAGTGCAGATGTCACTTCGACTATACATGTCACTTCGACTACTACAAAAAAAATAAATAAATGTATTTATATTATTCAAATATAAAAAAATAAAGAAGGCCTTTGATTCTGTTGAGATAGAAGCTCTAGCCTAACATGGTATTCAAACTCAATTCATCAGGATCCCCTGTGAGCTATGTTACGGATTCACTACCAAGATCTCACCATTCTAGAAGAAAGTGATCATCCATGTCAAGAGAGGGGTTCGGCACGGTGATGCCATTTCACCGACACTCTTCAGTGCCATCCTCGAGAATGTCATGCAATGACTGGAATGAGAAGGAATGGGAGTCAAGATAGACGGGCGGCAACTACACCACCTCCTCTATGCTGATGACATCTTTCTAATAACACCAAACATTAACCAAGTGGCACAAATGCTGGCAGACTTCAACTGTGAGTGTGGAAAGGTCGGACTACAGCTGAATGAGGACAATGTTTATGAGAAACTGTCTTGTTCCTGACATTCTATTTGTTCTCAATGGAACAAACATCTCCGAATGCAACAGTTATGTATACCTAGGTTGAGATGTCAACATGACGAATGATCTGGCACCTGAATTGCGCAGGAGGAAGAGAGTGACTTGGAATGCCTTCAAGAGCATTGAAGAAATAGTTGAGGATGAAGAACCTCTGACTCCAGGCACATCTCTTCTATTCCACTGTTCTTCCTGCATTAACATATGCCTCAGAGTCCTGGGCGCCAGAAAATAGGATGAGAACGCTATTTGGGTCTCCCAAAGAGGAATCGAAAGAGCTATGCTTGGAGTATCACGCTTTACTCAAGTGAGAAAGAATCTGGAGTTCCGACCTCCGTCGACAATCAAGAATCAGGGACGCTGTCTCATTTGCCAAGGCATTGAAAATCAGATGGACTGGATACTTAATGCAATTTTGAGATGACTGATAGCTGGACTAGAGTCATTACCGACTGGATTCTACGGGACGTCAAAAGATCTCATGGCCGCCCACTTACGAGATTGTCAGACTTCTTTGTCAAGACCCTGAACGATCCATTTGAAGCTCTTCATGTTCCTGGATCCAGCAAAAGCCATTGGGCTACACTAGCACACCACAGGGATGAATGGAGACGTTACTGGTGTCCGCTCGAGCAAACAGATGAGTAGCGGGATGTCAAGTGATGAAGTGACCAAATGAACATTAGCATGAAATCAAAGCTCTTCATAGCCACGTTATTCAAACATAATTTTTTCATTAAAACTTATTGTTTTCAGAATAGAAGAATATGTATACTTTTGACTTTCATACAAAAATTTTTAAAAGTAATGACTCAAGGGAAACAGGATAAAGCTATAAAATTAGAGCTTCAATTATTTAGAAAATAGGAGAAAAAATAGAATAAATAGTAGAATAATTATATTTCAGACAAGATTTATATTTGTATAATGTAGATTCCTTGTCAGTGTGGTGCATAAGTGTATATTTATTTTTTTAATATTTCTAAATAAATTTTTCTCTAGTTTATTGTAATTGAACTCTCTATAATGCATATAATATTCAGATAATTAACTTGAGGTTCTAGTTTTTAGCAGATTATTGGTAATAATTTACAAGAAGACAAATATATGTGGAAAAATAAAAGATTATGAAAAATGTCTGACTATTATGATAGTAGGGGATCTCTCTCCTTTCATTATGTCATAAAAGGTCAGCTGTATATGCTTTACTATTTCAGAGAAAAATACATTGAAATATTATTGTTGAGGTTATTGTGATTTTTCTAACTTTTTCAATATTAAAAACTATTTTTTCTAAGTATTGCAGGTATCTTTTAACTTTCCCTCCTTTATTGTAAGAAAATAATAGCCAAAGGATGTACATTACCTTAGAATTTTCTTATATTTTGAGATAAATCGATTTCACTCTATCTGGATAAGAACCTAGCTAATTCCAGATGTTTTATATATCTGATCCAATGACAGTGAGGTGAAAAGTATGATCCAGTCTAGTATGATCATTGTTCAGGTCTTAAATAAAATTATTCAGTCTTTTTGGTAGGAAAAGTAAAGGTCTTGCCAGAAATCTATTTAATGCTAATAAGCCTTTAAGATAGAAAGTGAAGTGGTTTTTCAAATGATGTAGGGGAAAGGATGTCAAACTTGAATATTATATCTGCTACTATATCCTCTCTCCTGAATTGTGGAACTTTGTTGTATAATGAGGTATCTATGATTCAAGTGAGAAAAATGAAGTGCTTTTATATATTTTCTCTAATCTCACTAAGGTAGAATGATTAAGTTGGAAGGACCGACATCAGTGATATTATTTACAATAGAGTTTGTGATAGTAACAGCTCTACTGGCTAATAAAGACGATAATTATTCAATTTCAGCTAGTTATGTGAACAATTTTGCTATGATGCCTTTTAACTTTTTTCAACTGTGTGCTATCTATTGGAATTTAGGTCTCTTCTTTTCCAGATAAATAATGAATTTACAATGAAAAGATAAACAGTATTCCATGTTTTTCTGTTTTGGTAATAATAATGAGCATAATAGTAAGATTCAGTTGTCAATCTGTGACTGAAGTCTTTTAGATCTGAGGACTTAAGATTGTTATTATGTATCACTGTAACACTGTCTTCCCATTGTCCATCAATTTGCTGGAGCTGGCATCAGTAACATCTCCATTGTGAGACTTGTTACTTTTTCTGGAACATTGAATATGCCACAGGGAGCTTGCCAGGCTCTGTTGTGCAGCGGGATATACTTGATAGCTTGCAGGGCTCTCGGAGAGGGATGGAGGAATTAAACCCAGGCCGGCTGCCTGCAAGGCAAAAGCCTTTCCAAAAGCTATCAGTCCAGCCCATTATGTAGAAACTAAAAATATTTCCATTATTGAGATGTTTTTATTATTTCTTTTATATAGTTTTCTATTAAAGAAGGCATTTTATATGTCTACAACATGTATTTTAATCATAAGAATTTATACTATTAATTTTACAAAGTTTAAGTGCTTATATATAAGTATAAAATATAAGTATATAATATATATGTTATATATATGAAGACATAAATTCTTTAACATTTTAAAAGTTTGTGGACTTTATATTTTAGAGACAATATTATTTGTTATTTAGAATCACAAACTTTGGACATGCACTGCTTGGATTTGAATCCAGATGCCATTCATAGCTTTCTATGCAACTTCAATAAGTCATTTAACTTGTTTATCATTCCCCTATTTTGAATAAAGATAATTTACTTGTACTTTCAGAGAGGAGTCATATATGTTACCTTTAGAAAAATGTTGGCATATTTTAACTATTATTATTGAGTGAGAGCTTGACGGGGTAGCTTTGGATCACTCCATTGGTACTTGGGATATACTGCTGGCTCAGGGCTTATGCCTCATCCCTGACATTACTTAGTGTACCATAAGCCATGCCAGAGATTAAACTGGGTTTTGCTGCAAGATTAAACTGGGTTTTGCTGCAAGCAATGCAAATACTTTACTCCTGTGCTAGCCCCTGTCATTGTTATTGTTATTATGCTGTAGAGTAACCTTATTAAAATACTTGTGCTTCTAAATCAATTTTAAAATTTATGACATCTAAACTTGGTTATATTTTTCTAACTAGTATGCATTCAATAGACATTATTCCCTGATAAATATTTCAAATTTCATGTGCCTTTTCTATTCCATTTATAACTATGAAATTGGGAAATATTTGGGAAAGATTATTAGACAGATTTGAATATTCAATCACAAAAGTTTTGGCCTTCCTTTGAGTTAAAATATCTTCTCAATATTTAAGTACAGTTAAAATGCATTCTTCACAGCATATTGTATTTCTTTGTACTCTATCAACTTTCATGTTATATATATATTAAACCTATATTCTAGCAAGTACATGATCATATGGTACCACACAGCACTATAATCTAAGCATTAATACCAGAAATAATGCTTCAGTTAACAACTCCGAAATTCAAGTCCTTGGAATGAGAATAAGAATGAAAGGGAGAGAAGTAAAGCATATGGATCTCTCATGATTATCAAAGACCTTTTTATTAAATAAATGTAAGATCTGCATAGAGCTTCCGTGTACAAAGTAAGCTTCTATTTTGTTTCTTACTGTGATTTCAGAGTTCCCTGCTGCAGCTGGGATTACTCTGTCACTGTATTCAGGTTGGATATAACAAATATGGAGTAAGTGCAGAGAAGAGATCTAAGGTATGAGTCTGAGGAAATTCTGATTTAAGAAATTGGGGAAATGAATAAAGTAGAAACAGCTAGAGAGAGCTTCCAGTATCTGTAATTATACGTCGTGTGACATGGAAATCATGGGATGAAATTGTATCAAGAATGAAAAATAAAACACGGTCATTTCTGTTCTGCTGAGCAATCAAAAGAGCAAGCTGGAAAGTGTCCACTAAAATTGATAACATGGCAGTCATCTGTGACACATATGAGAGAAGTATGAGGAATAAATCACCCACACTAACATGAAAAAAGAGAGAGAATATGAAGAATGTAAGTAGAAAAAAAACAAGTAGTAAAATTGGATGACAGTTGGGGGGATTGTGAGCTAAAGGAAACTTTGTAACATAATTTATTTTATTTATTACATTAGGATGTCCATGCGAATATGTAAGAGAGAAAAACAAACTAATGCAGAAGACAGGACCAAATATATTTACCATGGAGTAGTGGATACACTACTGGGGAATTGATCTGAATCCTTTTTTTTTCTTTTTTTTTGGGGGGGGGTCACACCCGGCGATGCTCAGGGGTTACTCCTGGCTCATGCACTCAGGAATCACTCCTGGTGTGCTCGGGGGACCATATGGGATGCTGGGAATCGAACCTGTATCGGCCATCTTGGCTACGTGCAAGGCAAACGCCCTACCCGCTGTGCTATCGCTCCAACCCCGATCTGAATCCTTTTGATAGAGCGTTCTGTAATATTTAATATTTTAACTCAGTTTAATGAAAAGAAAATATATCCATGTGTGGCATTGTTTTCCAAACTGTTTTCCATAATTTAAAGCCGAAGCATATAGGTACTGAAGAGATAGTACACGTTTGGTCTCCCACCACATATTGTGCCCCTCAGCCTAGATCATTCCCTGAGCACAGGGCCTGCAGTAACCACTACAGGGTGTGACACCCAGAAACAAAACAAAAAAGTGAAAAACAAATAAAGGAAAGAAGTATAATTCCATATGACCACTCCAGACACCCAGCATTACTTTTCAAAGGTTGAAAATTTAGTGTGTGTTCTTTGTTTTGTTCATGTTCATGTATGCAGATATATTTTATTGTATACTTATGCAACAAGCACACAGAGAATTTAAAGAGCACCATACTTTTATATGTTTTGTCCTATATATTTTTTTACATTTACTTTAAGCATCTTTCTACATTAGTGCATTTAAAAGTAATCTTTTTAGTTAATGAACTAAATTTACAAATTCTTTGCTCATTATTTTCCTACTATTATATTACCTATACTTTAAAATCAATGATTTCTATTGATTTATTTTCTACTGTTCATTTTTGTTTATGGTGCCATATTCTTCTACTCCAAAATCAACGTAATTTTGAACTACAGTTAAAAACAGTATTTTTTTTTAAATCAAAGTTTTTTTTTTTTCACACCGTTCTGCCATTAGGAAATATTGAGGGCTGCAGAGACAGTCTAGAAGGCTACCTTGGAAGCAGCTGACACAGTTCGATCTTTGGCACCATGTATGGTGCCCTCAGCACTACCAGGAGTGATTTCTGAGCACAGTGTTCTAGGTTTACCCCCTGTCCCCCAACACACACACACACACACACACACACACACACACACACACACACACACACACACACACAGCGATAGAAAGAAAAGAAGAAAATTGTTGAATGGTGAGCTGGTGTGACAAATCCTTTAGTTCAATTGAACCCACTAGCTGAAAGTGAGTTTCAGTAAATAGAAGACACCCTGTGTCTACAATCACATCTTTCCAAGATAAATAGCAAAAATGGAGATGAGGGCACAGAGAATTGGATTGCCCAGTTTAGAGTGTAAAAATGTTTGGATGAGAACAAAGTGTGCATCATATCCTCTTTGGGGGAAGTAAAGAAAGACTGTTGGTACACCATCCATTTCCTTTTCTGGGAAAATGATGTCTTTATAGAAAGGAAAGAAAGTGCGTCATGTAATCTAACTTTCCTGTACACTGGACATCAGTTAAACAGACTTTGTTATGTTGTTGGAGAAAGAGTCCTTTACATGTAGAAATATCTTACAACGTCTCTTCTAGAGAATTACTTATGGTTAATAACCCAGTCAAGGCTGCTATTTTCTGGAGAACATCTTATAATATAAATAACTCACCTTGTAATAAAGGGATTTCATTTTAAATATTCTCAACAGATATATGTTAGTCCCTAATTTATTGGTTAGAAGATGTATCTATTAGTGGGACTCAGGGTTAGCTCACAGCAGAGCACCTCCCTGCAGGAATGAGAATGCTTTGAATCCCAAACGCACAGCAATCCTGGTGGTCCAGGAATTTGGGGGTCCTGATGTAGCACAACAACGCATGGATCTCCTGAATATTACAACAATAAATAGGGCAAGGAACAGGGAAATAAAATCATTCATTAAAACTTTGAAAAGAATCAAGTTTCATTATACTGGTTTCATTATATTGGTCCAGATCCAGAAATTATGTGATTAATGTGTCAGAGAAATTAGGATTTGTCCAGCATAATCTAGAACTCAGTATGCTTTTTTGCTTGTGCATTTTTTAATGCATTAGGTAAGCTTGCCACTAGGAAATATCTGATTCCTATCTGATCTGCCAATCTCATCCTGTGTCATTCTCCGAGCTAGACTTCTGTGACTTTTATCTTACACTACACAGAATATATCTTGCTACTTAAAGCTGTATAAAAGCTTCACCATGAGTCTTAATGGGAAACTTTAAGCTTGTAGAATCTAAGAAGAAACCATCATTTTCTGAATTGTAATAATTCTCAGTTGATTGTCGTCTGTAATAAAGTATTGAAAAGCTCTGGCAGAATGAATCTTACCTTCCTGGTACTGTCCCATGTTTTAGTCACTACTTGTTGAGAGTGTTACTGCCTATCTTTACATAGTACTGCTTTTTTTTATATTTTGTTCTTTTTCCAGTACACTACAATTTGACTTTGGTTATATCTTGTCCAAGACATATAGCTCAATTTTCAGCACTTGAAGAGATGTTAATTTTTATGTGTTAAGTTCCTTTCCTTCACCTTTGTTTTCTGTGACTGTTTTTATTCCTTTGATGTCTTTTTCCTCTGTCCTCTTTTCCTTTGTGTCTGCAAAGTATATAAATATTGCACTACAGAAGGAATTTTAGGCTTCAGAACTCTCCCCCGTTTCCCCTCTTTATTTGGGGGAGATTTTGTTTTTGGAAAACTATATTTTTGGAAAACTTAGTACCATGTAAGATCTGAGCTTTCCAAATCTGCATACCTAGCCAGACTTCTCCTTGAAATTCCAATTTCTTTAATCATCAAACTGATCATCTCTTCTGAAATTTCTAATGGGCACTTGAGACTAGGATACTTAAAATAAATATGTAATTTCACCTTTCACATACCTCCAGTGATCTTTGGGGTTATGTTTTTATGAGAGGGTGTGTGGTCCACACCAATGGTGTAGGAGATTCAACTGCGTTGATCATATCAAGGCAGACATCTTACTCCCGGTACTATATCTCCACCCTGGTGATATTTGTTATTCCAATTAGTTGCAACAATATCACCCACCCAGTCCCTTGTTCATTGTGTATTGAAATTTCCTCTTCCCTGACCTACATTCATTTCATTAGCATGTTTAATTCATTGCACTTCCAATATACATCTCAGATCAGTCTCTTTCTTTCTAGAGTATCAATTACCTTTTAAGTAAGGCCAACAGAGCTCCTGTGTAGGTGACTATAGTGACTTACTAAGTAGCTTTCAGGCTTCTGAAACAATAGTGATGGTAATATTCTAAACATGTAAATTGGACATGTCACTTTTCTGCTAACTATTCATTAGAAGCTTCTCTTTAAGCATAATCCAGACTCTTAATGCCTTGCAAGATTCTACGTGACCTGCTTTCTGCTTGCCTCCCAGATCTCATGCCTTACCAATTCCCCTGAATCAAAAATCTCCTGATCCCCCTTTGTTTCCTGGGAACACTGAGTTTTCTAATATATAACACTTTTAAGTTTATTTCTTCCTGCAGGGACTGTTTCCTTCTCCCTCTATAGCAACATACACACTTATACAATGCATATACACATCCTTAATATGTGTGTAATCACAAATATGCATATCTATACATTATCTATCTATCTAAATATATTTGTACACTGACATATTTATACAGAATCATATATTCAGATGCACATAATGAAACAAATTCACACATTCATATAGTCCCACATAATGCTAATCTTTTGGACTGAACTTTTTTCCCTTAGGTCTCATTTTCAATGTCAATTCCTCAGAGATGCTATTTTGACAGGCTTGTTCTATAATTTTCAGTTGATTTGCTGGCTTTCCTAGGAAGAAAATGATTCATCAACAAATAAGAACAATTTGGTCTCTTTCTTCCAAGAGTCGTATTACATTTCATTTATAAAATTTAATTCCTCTAGCTAAGATCCCTAGAAAAGTCATGAATAATGGTAATGATGTGTCTGCTCCTGAAATTAAAGGAAACATTGTTTTGTTGTTTTCTTCTGACAGATACATTTTAATAAGTGTGGCAAACTGTTTTTATTTTATCCCCCTTTTATTTTGCCAGTATATATGATTTTAACTTGGAATAAAAATGGAATTTTATTAAATATTTATGGACATCTATGGAGGTTGTAATTTTCCATTTTTATTAACATATTTCCTTATTCTAACATTTTTAGATTTTAAAAGTGTATTCTAGATTCTATTTGGTATTATTTTCTGTCTTTTTAAAGGGGTGGAACATGCCCAGTAATGCCCAGGGTTTGCTTCTGGTTCTGAGCTCTGGGATCAGTCCTGATGGGGCTCAGAAGACCATATTGGATCAAAACTGGATTGACCATATGCAAGGGAAGGACTTTACCCATAGTACTATCTCTCCAGCCCCTGGTAGTATTTTCTTTCAATTTATCACTTTTTCTCCATAATGCATATGGTTCCCAATAATGCATATGGTTTCTAGGAGAAATCTGTGACTGTAGAATCAGGAATAAGTCCTGAGGACAGTCCATTGTGGCTCTCCCCAAAACAAAAATCAAAAAGCTAAACAAACAGAAGTTTTCCATTTAAGTTAAGCGGGTATGACAGGTAAGGTTACATTTGTCTCAGGAAGAGGAAAAGTTAGTCTTTACCTCCACTTTGGTCCAGATTCTTGTTGCAGAAAAAATTTTCAGGGAGAGACAAATAAAGAAGTAAAATAGTCTTATTAAAAGATAATGAGACATATCCATGAAAAAACATGTGATTCTCTGTAGAGGAAGCTTCTAGCATAAAAGAAATGACACTCTTTAAAAGAAAGTCATACAAACCTAACAGAAATCTCAAAAATGTATAGTATGCAAGCTCAAAGTCCAATACCTGGCACTGTAAGGTTCCCCAAACATCACAGTATACAAATTTTGTGGCCCCTTAGCACCACTAGACCTGAACACTGAATTCCAGGCCCCTAAGGAACACAGTTTGGGAACTGCCTTACTCATACAAAAGGTGCATACAGTTGCAGAAAGAAGTGCAGTAAAGCAAAAGGAAGAAATTGCCAAATGTGCAACTCCATCACTGATTGCAGGATTTGCCTTGGGGAGATAGGTTGCATTGGGTCTTTGCTGAGCTGCCTCATCACGGGGATTTCTGTGCAAATGAGTCTTTGCTAGAGCATTGTCAAAAAAGAGGATTGTTGCAGTTATCTGAGAGTGAATCAGAACTTTGAGTTTTGTGATGGAGTCTTTAATCAAGTTGGTGGCAGGATAGTACAGATTTTTTAAGATTATATTTTATAACTCCAAACATTTCTTTGTTCTATAGCTCCGTGAAATTCAGTGCCATGGGACCCCCACCCCTCACTTGACTGCCTTATTTCTGATCAGTTTAATGACATTTGTAGGAAGGGTTAAGAGAGAGGTACTCACAGTGCAGACTATGGATCTTGCTTTAAGCAGTGTGGTGCTTTGTTTACCCCGAAGAACCAGGGATCACGCAGAGCTTCTGCTTGTAGCAAATACAATCCAGCCTATTGAGCTATCTTCCCAGTCCACTTTTGAACACAATTATGTTTCACATAAATATTGATAACAATCAATATTTATTATTCACATATTATTCACTTTTATGAGCTACTTGAGACTGGCTCAACTCATGCCTGCTTTCACAGCCTGCTGATTCATTTCCCTTTCTTTCAAGACAGGGGAAACTAGCACTTTTTTCCTCACCTAGAGGGGATGATGGATCATCAAATATACTTTTTGTCTGATTGTCTGCTTTAGAGAAGAAATTTGATTGTGCTTCTATTAAGCTTACTTTGGCTCCCCAGATTTGTGTGTGTGTGTGTGTGTGTGAGAGAGAGAGAGAGAGAGAGAGAGAGAGAGAATTGTGTTCTGTTGTTCTCCAATTTTCTCTCTTTGAGTTTTCTTAATCTTTTTGAGGCAAAAAGTGCCTCTCCTTTTGAAGTCTTCCTGAAGTGTTTTATTGGAAAACGTTGACAAACTGATGACTAAAAATTACCAACACGAAGACTTACAAATACACATTCTACTTCAGGAAAAAGTACAACTATGTATTCTGTTTCTCCCAGTCAACTTTATAAAACTTTATATACCTTAGTGTATATTAGTATGTATCTTGTACAATTTTCCCCTGTATGTTTAAAACAGAACATGTATATGAATGATTTTAATGGAACTTTTATTTTCCCCCCCGAAAGATTAAGTGAGCTCATTTTATATATGTTTAACTCGTGTTTTCTTTTGCATGTTTAATACTTAATAAACAGTAATTTTGTCATTTTATTCAGGCTTGGTAGAGGCCTCCAAAGTGATGCCTGGACTGAAAGGATATACCTCATGAAACAAAACCAATGAACTGGGGGTTCTATGTTAGAACCAGGGTAAGCAGAGCAGCTCAGATACTCCCTGCAGAGAACAGCACAGTCATACTCAGTGGCACTCATGTTCTCCAGAGCAGCGCCTTGTAATGCTCAGGAAGACATGTGGTATTGGAAGAAAACTGCACTGTAGCTCTGTTCCTCCCTTTGCTCATTGATTTTTTTGAGCAGGAACCAGTAATGTCTCCATCACGAGACTTGTTACTGTTTTTGTCATATTGAATACGTCATGGGGAGCTTGCCAGGCTTTTCCATGTGGGTGAGATACTCTCGGTAGCTTGCCAGGCTCTCCAAGAAGGGCAGAGGAATTGAATCCAGGTGGGCCTTGAGCAAGGCAAATGCCCTACCCGCTATGCTATCGCTATGGCCTGGGAGAAAACTAGACTTAGGCATATGTAATGTATGTGCCCCAACTTCTGAAATATATCCCTGGTCCTGGTTTTACTTTTAATATTATATATATTTTTGAATTTTTAAAAAATTTTATTGAAAGCCAGAATCTGGAAAAAACCTGAGTGCCCGAGAACAGATGACTGGTTAAAGAAACTTTGGTACATTTACACAATGGAGTACTATGTAGCTGTTAGAAAAGACAAAGTCATGAAATTTACATACAAGTGGTACTACATGGAAAGTATCATGTTAAGCGAAATGAGTCAGAAAGAGCGGGATACACACAGAAAGATTGCATTCATCTGGGAAACATAAAGCAACAAAAAGGAAGACTAACACCCAGGAATGGCTGAAATTAGTACCAGGAATTTTGCTCCATGACTTGAAGGCCAGCCACACATGCTAGGTGAAAAGGAAGCTCAGATAGAGAAGAGAGCACCAAATAAAGGGTGTTGTGAGGACCCTCCCAGGGTGGGAGAAGCATGCTAAAAGTAGTCTATAGACCAAACATGATTGCCACTCAGTGCCTCTCTTGCAAAACACAGTACCCAAAATAAGAGAGAGAGAACAAGGGGGGAATGTCCTGCCACAGAGGCAGGGTGGGACAGGGGGGATGGGGGTGGGGGGGATGCTGGGACCCGTGGTGGTGGAGGATGGGCACTGGTGGAGGGAAGGGTACTTGATCATTGTATAACTGAAACCCAAGCACAAAAATTTTAAGTCTATAACTGTACCTCATGGTGTTTCACTAATAAAAAAATAAAAAATAAAGTATATAAATAATTTTTTTATTGAATCACCGTGAGATAGTTATAAGCTTTCATGTTTGGGTTACAATCCCACAATGATGAAACACCCATCTGTCTGCCAGTGCACATTCCCCACCACCAATATCCCCGGTATACGTCCCCTTTCACACCTTCCCCCTGCCTCAGTGGCAGACAATATTCCCCATACTCTCTCTCTACTTTTGGGCATTATTGTTTGAAATACAGACCCTGAGAGGTTGCCATGTTTGATCTTTTTTCCACTTTCTGCACACATCTCCCATCCTGACCGATTCCTCCAGCCATCTTTTTCTTAGCGATCCCTTCTCTATGCCAGCTGCCTTCTCCGCTTTGCTCATGAGGCAGGCTTCCAGCTATGGAACAACCTATCTGTTGCATGTATCTACTATCCTTAGGTGTCAGGCTCATGTTATGTTGTTTTATACTCCACAAATGAGTGCAGTCCTTCTATGTCTGTCTCTCTCATTCTGACTCATTTCACTTAGCATGATACTCTCCATGTCTATCCATTTATAAGCAAAGTTCATGACGTCATCACTCCTGACAGCTGTATATATAGTATTCCATTGTGTAGATATACCAAAGTTTCTTTAACCAGTCATCTGTTCTAGGGCACTTGGGTTGTTTCCACAGTTTGGCTATTGTGAACAGTGCTGCAATGAACATATGGGTAAAGATGTCATTTCTACTGTGCTTTTTTTGCATCCTCAGGATATATTCCCAGAAGTGGTATTGTGAGGTCATATGGAAAATCAATTTCTAGTTTTTGAAGGTCTGTCCATATTTTTTCCAGAAAATCTGGACTAGTGGGCATTCCCACCAACAGTGAAAGAGTGTCCCTTTGCCCCCACATCCATGCCAGCACTGATTGCTTTTGTTCTTTTGAATGTGTACCAGTTTCTGTGGTGTGAGATGATATCTCATTGTTGTTTTAATTTGCATTTCCCTGATGGCTAGCAGTGTGGAGCATTTTTTCATGTGCTTTTGACTGTCTTTATTTCTTTTTTGAGAAAACTTCTGTTTATTACTTCTCCCCACTTTTTGATGGGGTTGGAGGATTTTTTTTACAATTCTACTAGTGTCTCGTATATCCTGGATATTAATCCCTTATCAGATGGGCATTAGGTAAATATTCTTTCCCATTCTGTGGGCTCTTTCTGTATTTTGGTCACTGTTTCCTTTGAAGTGCAGAAGCTGCTTAGTTTGATCTAGTCCCATTTGTTTATGTTTTCTTCTACTTGCATGGTCAGTGCTGTTTTGTCCTTAAAGATATTTTTGGCTTCAATGTTGTGGAGAGTTCTGCCTACATTTTCCTCTATGTACCTTATGGATTCATGTCTGATATTGAGTGCTTAATCCACTTTGAGCCTACTTTTGTACCTGGCATTAGACAGAGGTCAGAGTTCATTTTTTTTGCAGGTAGCTATCCAGTTTTCCCAGCACCACTTGTTGAAGAGGCTTTCCTTGTTCCACTTCACATTTCTTACGCCTTTGTCGAAGTACCATGTTGTCTTAATTACAACTGCTTTGTAGTACATTTTGAAGTCTGGGAGGGTGATGCCACTCATCTTCTTTTTCCCATGGATTGCTTTAGCTATTCGTGGGGGTTATTGTTTCATATGAATTTCAGGAGTGTTTTGACTATTTCTTTGAAAAATGTCATGTGTATCCTGATAGGGACCACATTGGATTTGTATAGTGCTTTGGTAGGCTTCTGTTTTGTTTTACCATTGTGACCTGTGTGGTTTAGACCTTCATGCTCACTGTTACTATTCAGCTTAAGATGCAGAATGAATAGAGATAGGCTTAATGAAATATTGGCTATTCTGTTTTTGGTGGTTAAGCTAACCTAGTGAAAGTTCCATCTCAGAGGGTTCCTTATGGTTCCTATAGCTATGTAGGGGGAGAATAACTCGTGGCTGTTAGTGGCTGCAGTCCCGGGAAGCGGCCCTGACACCAGGCAGATATCTGGATGAGTGAGCACAGGGTGCCAGAATGGCTGAGCTTTGGGTTCCCGTGGTGTGACTGAATTCTTGTCCCCGGCAGATTAAGGATTAAAACCGGCCATTCTCAGGGGATCTAGTTAGATGCGCAGCCCCATAAAGGGGCCCTGCTCCCGGCCGTGTACCTGGATGAGTTAGCACCAATATTATCTTTCTTTAGGGATTGTTAATTTGGGCAATGGGCAAACATATAGCTATGATCTTTTAACTATGCAAGATTCTTTTCTTCAGTACTATCAAGACTATTTGTGATTCTTACAGACATTAACATTTTAATTATAGAAATTGTTTTAAGTTAACTAACCTTTTATTTGAGTCTAGCACCACAAATAGTCATGTGAGTCCTACAGGAATCTTTAAACCATTATGGCAAGTGCTTTAACCACTTCACTATTTCTCCTGCTTCGCTTTAATTTTATGCAATATATTGTATCTTAAATATTGACTAGAAATAAATTACTCTATGGGGATTTCAAAGCAGATTTTAATGAAACTTTTCTAGGATTGTTGAACATCCTTATTTACTTCAAACATGTAAATTACTGGGAAAGTGAAGGGGAGGGTAATTCTGAATTGATGGAGAAAGCTTTTTATTCAGCCCTCTGACACTGTTGATAGGTAGGGTTTTTTCTCTTGTTTTAGGGATATTGTCAACTTTCTATGACTCTACTTAGTGATTTTTAAATCACATTTTTGGCTCTTGAAATATCAGAGAGAGATGCCAGAAACTCAGGTAGGCTATATTATGAGATCTACCAACTTTTAGAAACTATAAAAGATCGTCACGTGACATGCAATATAAGAATGATCAGCTCTCCCACGGGAGACAGGGGAGGTTAATCAAAGACCAATGTGGTAATTTGGACAAAGCATGAGTTTGGGATGACAATGTCTCTGCCTGGATATCTGAAACTCACCACAGTAATTTATGTAAAATAAGCCACAGTTGTATACTGTAGAAAAGTACTCAAGAAAAAGATAAGAGATTGGGAAATATAATTTACTAATATGCTGGACTTCTTGTATTTTTAGTGTTGATTATCAGATATTCTTTCAGGTTTAGAATATTTTACAGAATACAGATATAACAATGAGTTTTCAAATCTCTCCTTAAGATAAATCAAAGTGAGGAGTTATACCAAAATTTGTTTTTTCCTAATATAACACTATTGATCATTTCAATTTCCCATCCACTTTCTGCTACTTCCTTTGGCTTATGCTATTTTATGCTTTTGACCTTCTCATGGTGGACAATTCTCAGATGTCCCGTGGAACAGATCAGTTTTGGGAAAATAACTCTAAATTTATCACTTGAAAATCCAACTTTTGAATGTCCAAATAGACAACATGAAAATGGAAAATCAAAACCCCTGTATTCTAAAGTTTATACTGTCCCCCATTACTCTAATAGAGTATCATGTCACAGTTCTGAACCCCTATCAAGTTGATTCTAAGATTTTTTGGCCTATTGTGAATTCACTTTAACAAGAGCCCCACACAGATAATCTCTTTTATCTCTTTAAATATAGTAGGATCTAGCTCCATCTGGCATTGCTACCACCTGTGAAGTATGTGGTCTCTGGGATTACTGTCTTACCAGGAACAACTCATTTTTCCTGCCTGCCTGTTTCAAAGACATGTGTTTTGCTGCTGGAGTTTTAGGTTAGTTCTGAAGAGGCTTTAGAAGTGTTTGCTTTCTCTTTCCATAGATGATTTGGAAGAACTTAATACAGAGTTTCTAGTTCTTGTGATCATTGAGGCAGAGTAGGTAATTCAATTTGGAATTATATTTTTATTTTTAGTATGTGTTTCTAGTACATTTAGTGATGCAATCTTTTCACCATACGGCCTGCCTTTCTTTGTGTATACAACCTATACATCACACTTCAGCACTCCATAAAATGTTTTTAATGAAGTAAATCCTTAAAAAAAAGACAGTTTTAATGATTCAGTAGTATGTGCCATGTGATATCATATATCATCATAAGTACTAGATGAATTCTATGAAATTAGTGCTTTGGGATGAAATATATTCATATTAATATTCATATTAAACAATTCCTTATTATTTCACCTAAAAATTAAAGCATAACATATTATATTTTAGTATATGTATATATGCATGTAAATGCATGTAATTTTGTTTATATATGTCACATATACATAAATATGTCACATATACACAATTTTTTGAGGAGTCCATACCTAGCAGTGCTTAAGGCTTACTCTTGTCTATGTGCTCAGGAATCACTCCAGGTCTGGCAAAGCTCAGAGGACCATATGGGATGAGAGGAATCAAACACAGATCATCTATAAGACTCCTTTCCTGTGTTCACATAGTACATAGATTGCAAGTATTCTCTCTCTCTTTTTTGAGAATAGTTTACATTTTATTTATTTATTTTTTAATTTTTATTAGTGAAACATCATGAGGCATTTACAAATTTTTGTGCTTGGGTTTCAGTTATACAGTGATTGAGTACCCATCCCTCCACCAGTGCCCATGTTCCTCCATCAATGATCCCAGTATCACTCCCACCCTTCCCATCACCCTCATCCCATCCTGCCTCTGTGTCAGGGCATTCCCTTTTGTTTTCTCTCTCCTTTTGGGTGCTGAGGTTTACAAAAGAGGCATTGAGTGACAATCATGTTTGGTCTATATATAGTCTACTCTCAGCATGCATCTCCAATCCGGGGAGGATCCTCCCAACACCCTTTACTTGGTGTTCTCTTCTGTATCTTATCTGCCCTTTCCCTTAGCATGTGTGGCTAGCCTTCAAGCCATGGAGTGAACCTCCTTGTACTTATCTCGACTATTCTTGGATATTAGTTTCCTACTTTGTTACTTTATATTCCCCAGATGAATGAAATCTTTCTATGTCTGTCCCTCTCTTTCTGACTCATTTCATTTAGCATGATACTTTCCATATAGTACCACTTGTATGTAAATTTCATGACTTCATCTTTTCTAATAGCTGCATAGTATTCCATTGTGTAGTTGTACCAAAGTTTCTTTAACCAGTCATCTGTTCTCGGGTATTCGCAATTTTTCCAAATTTTGGCTATAGTGAACAGTGCAGCAATGAACATAGAAGTTCAGATGCCATTTTGACTGTACTTTTTTGCCTCTCTGGAATATATTCCCAGAAGTGATATTGCACGGTCAAATGGGAGCTCAATTTCTAATTTTTTGAGAATTATCCATACTGTTTTCCAGAAGGGCTGAACCAGTTGGCATTCCTGCCAGCAGTAAAGGAGAGTCCCTTTCTCCCCACATCTGTTCGTTGCTTTTGTTCTTTTGGATGTGGCCCAGTCTCTGTGGTGTGAGATGATATCTCATTGTTGTTTTGATCTGCATCTCCCTGATAATTAGTGATGTAGAGCATTTTCTCATGTGTCTTTTAGCCATTCGGATTTCTTTGAGAATGTTTCTGTTCATTTCATCGCCCCATTTTTTGATGGGGTTGGATGTTTTTTTCTTGTGGAGTTCAACCAGTACTTTGTATATCCTTGATATCAACCCTTGTAGAATGGGTATTGGGTTTATATCCTTTCACATTCTGTATACTGTATTTGTATTTTTGTCACTGTTTCTTTTGAGTTTAAGATAGTCACATTTGTCTATCTCTGTTTTCACTTGCTTGGCAGTGGCGTGTCTTCTTTGAAGATACCATTTGATTCAATGTCTTGAAGGGTTTTGCCAACCATGTCTTCAGTGTACCTTATGGTTTCCAGTCTGATGTTGAGTTCTTTAATCCATTTTTATCTTACTTTTGTACATGGTATTAGGTAGAGATCTGAGCTCACTTTTTGGATATAGCCGTCCAGGTTTGTCAGCACAATTTGGTAAAGAGGTTTTCCTTGCCTCACTTCACATTTCTTGCTCCCTTACCAAAGATTAGATGATCATATATTTGGGGGAAGATGTCATTGTATTCAACCCTGTTTCATTGTTCTGCAGCTCTGCCTTTGTTCCAGTACCATGCTGTTTTAATTATTACTGCTTTGTAGTAGAGTTTGAAGTTGGGGAGGTTGATTCCTCCCATTTTCTTTTTCCCAAGAATTGCTTTAACTATTCGTGAGTGCTTATTGTTTCATATGAATTTCAGAGTGTTTGCTCCATTTCTTTGAAGAATGTTATGGGTATCATTAAAGGGATCACATTGAATTTGTACAATGCTTTGTGTAATATGCTATTTTGACAATGTTAATTCTCCCAATCAATGAGAAGGGGATATCTTTCAATTTCCTTGTGTCCTCTATTATTCCCTGAAGTAGCATTTTGTAGTTTGCTTTGTACAGGTCTTCTACATTCTTAGTTAAGCTGACTCCTAGGTACTTAATTTTCTGAGACACAATTGTGAACGGGATTTTTTTTTTCATGTCACTTTCTTTTATCCCATTATTTGCGTAAAGGAAAGCCATAAACTTTTGGGTATTGATTTTACAGCCTGCAACTTTACTATACAAGACTATTGTTTCTAGGATTTTCTTGGTAGAGGATTTGGGTTCTCTAAGTATAGTATAATGTCATCTGCAAACAGTGAGAGCTTTATTTCTTCCTTTAATACCTTAGTGTCCTTAATATCTTTTTCTTGCCAAACTGCTATAGCAATTATTTCCAATATTATATTGAACAACATGGAGAGTGTGGGCATCCTTGTCTCGTCCCTGATCTTAGAGGGAAGACTCTTAGTTTTTTCTCCATTGAGGATGATGCTTGCCATAGGTTTGTGGTTGATGACTTTAACTATATTGAAGAAAGTTCCTTCAATACCCATTGTAGTAAGGGTTTTTATCATAAACGGGTGCTGGACCTTGTCAAATGCTTTCTCTGCATCTATTTTATGATCTTATGTTTTTATCTTTTATTTTGTTGATATGATGGATTGTGTTGATTGATTTCCGAATGGGCTAGAGTGATAGATCAGCGGGTAGGGTGTTTGCCTTGCACGTGGCCAACACGGCTGACCTGAGTTCAATTCCTCTGCCCCTTTAGGAAAGCCTGGCATCTACCAAGAGAATCTCACCCGCACAGCAAAGCCTGGAAAGCTACCTGGGATGTATTCGATATGCTAAACACAGTAAAAAGTCTCACAATGTTACTGAGCCTGCTTGAGCAATTGATGGACAACGAGAGGACAGTTACAGTGACAATTATTTCCAAATGCGATACCATCGTTGTACCACCATAATCAATCCCACTAGTACGTGGTGTATGATCTTTTTGCTGAACTGTTGAATTCTATTTGCTAGTAGTTTTTGAGAATCTTCACAACTGTGTTCATCAGGGACATAAGCCTGTAGTTTTCTTTTCCGTGTTGTCTTTGTTTCCTTTTTGTATTACAGAGATATGAGCTTAATAGAAACTTGGAAAGTTTCTGTTTCTTCAATTTTCTGGAAAAGCTTGAAAAGAACTGGCAATGTCTTTAAATGTTTGGAAAAATTAGCTAGTGAATCTATCTGGATCTGGGCTTTTCTTCTTGGGAAGACTTTTGATTAGAGTTTAGATTTCTTTTATGTTAATAGGTCTATTCAGGTACTCTAGTTCTTCTTGATTCAGCCTTGGGAGATTATAAGAATCCAAGAATTTAACCATTTCTTCTAGGTTCTCTTGTTTCATGGCATACAGATTTTCAAAATAGTCTCTGATGATCTTTTGTATTTCTTTGGTTTCTGTTGTGATATCCCCTTCTCATTTCTGATTCAGTTTATTAGGGTTTTTTCTCTCTCTTTCTTTGTGAGTGTTCTAGTGGTTTATCTATCTTATTTATTTTCTCAAAGAACCAGCTCTTGGTTTCATTGATCTTTCGGATTGTTTCTTCGGTTTCCATGTCATTGGTTTCTACTCTAAGTTTTATGATCTCTTTCCTTCTGCCTGGTTTGGGCTCCTTTTGTTGGTCCTTTTCTAAGGTCTTGAGCTGTGAAGTGAAATTGTTTATGTGGACCCTTTCTTTCTTCCTGAGAAATGCTTGCAGAGCTGTAAATTTTCCCCTTAACACGGCTTTAGCTGCGTCCTATAGGTTCTGGTAGCTCTTGTCTTCAATTTCAGTTGTTTTCAGGTATCTTGATTTCGTCCTTGACTTCCTTCCTGACCCACTTGTTCAACATTGAGTTGTTTCATTTCCAGGTGTTTGATTTGGTTCTTTGTGTCTGTCTGTGATTCGCTTCTATCTTCAGTGCATTGTGGTTTAAAAAATTGTTGATACTATTTCTATCTTCCTGATTCTCTTAAGGTTTGTTTTGTGATCTAGCATCTGGACTATTTTGAGAAGTGTTCCGTGTGCACTGGAGAAGAATGTGAAATGTGTATTCTTTCTTTTTGAGGTGTAATGCCCTGTATAGGTCTATAAGTCTTCTCTCATCTCTCTTTTATTGCTTCCTTCAAATCCAATGTTTCCTTGTGGAGTTTAATTCTTGTTAATCTAGGCAGAGGTGATAAGGCAATGTTGAAGTCTCCAGCTACTATTGTTTTGCTAGCAATGTCCTTCTTAAAATCTGTTAGCAGTTGTTTTAAATATTTAGCTGGTCCCTCATTAGGTGTGTATACATTTAAGAGTGTGATTTCTTCCTGTTGTATGTATCCCTTGATGAAAAAAAATGGCCTTCACTATCCCTTCTAAACTTTTTCAACCTGAGGTATATGTTGTCAGTTACTTGTATGGCCACCCCAGTTTATGTGAGGGAGCAGTTTGCTTGCAGGATTGTTTTCCATCCTTTAACTTTGAGACTGTGTTTCCTTTGACTGTTCAGATGAGTTTCTTTTATGCACCAGAATGTAGTGTTCTGTCTCTGAAACCATTTTGTCACTCTCTGTCTCTTAATTGGTGAATTTAGTCCATTGACATTGAGAGAGATTATTGTTATGTGGTTTTGTGTCATCTTTCTGTACGGGTTTGCTGTGCTTATAGGGATTGTCTTGTCTTATAGTAGGCCTTTAGCACTTCTTTTAGGTTTGCTTTTGAGTCTATGAATTTCCTGACCTGTTTTTTTTCCATCTCGCCCGCATGGCAGAGCCTGGCAAGCTACCCGTGATGTATTCGATATGCCAAACACAGTAACAACAAAGTCTCCAATGGAGATGTTACTGGGCCCGCTCGAGCACATTGATGAATAACGGGAGGACAGTGACAGTGACAGTTATTTTTCCAGAAAATAGTGTACTGTTTCTTCGAGTTTGACTGAGAGTTTAGCTGGATAAAGCATTCTTGGTGATGCATTCATATCAGTGAGTTTTTTCACTATATACCACCATTGACTTCGGACTTTTTGGGTTTTCTCTGATACATCTGCTGTGAATCTAAGGGGTGCCCCTTTGTATGTGATTTCCTTCTTTGACCTTGCTGCTTGCAGTATTGTGTCCCTATAGGCGGCATTCACCATTCTAACTATGATATGTCTTGAAATGTTTTTGTTAGGGTCTCTTTTAGCTGGTACCCTTTGGGCTCCTTGAATCCGAATGGCTGCATTATCCAGCTCTGGGAATTTTTCAGCAATGATTTGTTTGACCGTGGCTTTTTCACTGGGATTGTTTCCCTGACCTTCTGGTACTCTAATGATTCTAATGCTGTTCCTCTTGGAATCATCTCCTAGGACTCTGATTCGCTCTCGAACTATTTTGAGGTCTCTTGCCATTGTTTGTTGTTGGCTGTAGGCTTCTTGCAGCTCATTTTCCAGCTTATTGATTCTGTCTTCAGATATAGACATTCTACTCTTGAGGGCACACACTGAGTTTTTTATTTCATCTACTGAATCCTTTATTTGTGACACTTCTGTGCACAGCTCTTTCAATTTCTGCTCTCATTTCTTCCTGTAATTTCTCAATTGTCTGATCCATTGTTTCTTTCATGTCCTCTTTTAATTTTTTGGATATCTGTGTCACTGTTTCTTTGAGTTCATTGGACATCTTCATTATTTCATATCTGAATTCTTTATCAGATAGGTCCCTTAGATGAGTAACACCTGATGAGGCTTCTGGACTCTTCATTGTCCTCTCCTCGTGGTGGGGATTTGCGCTCTTTCTTCATGTTGGTGTGGTGGTATAGAGACTGAGAATTATAGGAGATTGCTGGGTATGATGAGCATGAGCACCCGCCAGTCCAAAATTATGCCATGCTCACTTCTGTAGAGGCCATGCTCCCTACGGGTACCTGATGTGTGTGTGTTGGGGGGTGGGGTGCTAAAAACCTAACAACCTGAGGGATGGAGAGATCAGGTGCAGCATTGGGGATGAACAGTAAGAGGCTCAGGGGTGGTGGGTGACCCAGGGTCCTAGAGCAGACCTGTGTTCAGCGAGGGTGAAGTCCTGGGTTTGAATAAAGACTTAATTGAGGGATGGAGAGATCAGGCACAGGTTGGGGACAAACAGAAAGAAGCTACGGAGTGGTGGGTAGCCCATTGTCCTAGAGGACAACTGGGGCGCATACACAGTGAGAGGAAAGTCCCAGGTTCGAATCAAGACTCAAGTATTCTCTTGATGATCGCTTTTTATTCAATTGTAGAACACAATACCTCAGCATAACTGAGTTAAAACTAATTATGATTGTTTAAAAGAGCCTAGACTTAGCTTTTAACCACAAGAATGAGGTAGTGAAGTGCTTAGCTATCTATACATATTTAAATTTATGTTACTTTAAAATGAATAATTTGTGATATTTTCAAACAGAGTTTTTTGTTATAGTATAAGATAAAATGCAACTTATTCTTTAATTTATAATTTATATTTAAATACCCTCTTATTTTGAAGAGCCTCTTCTCATGAAGATAACTAACTTCTAATTGCTATTTGTAAAAAGTCTTTATCAATGCCTGGAATTCACGATATAAGAGAGCACAATTGGAAAATTAATTCCTTGTTAATGAGCTCATTTTCTTTTTCCAACTTGCAGAAAAGAGCAATAAATAACAGCTCTATAGTAGGAATAGTAAAACTACATTTTTCAAAGAATTTCAGAATAGCAGTGTGATTCAAAATGATCTCAGTCAACTCTAATATTTTTTAGATTAAATACTGAAGATTAATCAATTATCAAGGTAAGCAAAATGTACACACTTCAGATACTGCTATCCAGGATACCTAATTTTTCAATGTTTCTATTATGTATGAGAGTTAAATACATATCTTAGTGCTTGCTTCGGCAGCACATATACTAAAATTAGAACTATACAGAGAGGATTAGAATGGCCCCTGCACAAGGATGACATGCAAATTCGTGAAGTGTTCCATATTTTTTACAATAATCTCTCTCAACATCAATGGTCTAAATTCACCAATTAAGAGACACAGAGTAGCAAAATGGATTCAGATACAGAATCCAACATTCTTCTGCCTACAAGAAACTCTTGGCCTGGAGCAATAGCACACTGGGTAGGGCATCTGCCTTGCAAGCAGCCAACATGACTGACCTGAGTTTGATTGCTCCATCCCTCTTGGAGAGCCCGGCAATCTACCCAGAGTATCTAACCCACACGGCAAAAGCCTGGCAAACTATCCGTGACATATTTGATATGCTAAACACAGTAACAAGTGTCACAATGGAGACGTTACTGGGCCCGCTTGAGCAAATTGATGAACAACGGGAGGACAGTGACAGTGACAGTGACAAGAAACTCATCTCAACAGTCAGAGCAAACACAGACTCAAAGTTAAAGGATATAAAACAATCCTGCAAGCAAAAACCTCCCTCAAATAATCTGGGGTGGCCAACTAGTATCGGACAACATCAATTTCAGGTTTAAAAATGTTAGAAGGGACAGTGAAGGCTATTTTCTATTCAACAAGAGATACATACAATAGGAAGAATTCACATCGTAAATGTATACGACCTAATGAGGGAACAGCTAAATATTTAAAAACAACTGCTAACCGATTTTAAGGAGGATATTGCTAGCAAAACAATAGTAGTCAGAGACTTCAACATTGCCTTATTACCTCTGGATAGAATAACAAGAACAAAACTCAGCAAGGAAACATTGGCTTTGAAAGAAGAAATAGAAGAGAAAGTACTTATAGACCTATATAGGACTTTACACCCCAAAAAGAAAGAATACACACTCTTGTCCAGTGTGCATGGAACATTTTCCAAAATAGACCATGTGCTAGGCCACAAAACATACCTCAATAGAATCAGGAAGATAGAAATATTATCAACAGTTTTCAGACCACGATGCACTGAGAATAGAAGTCAATCACACACAGACACGAAGAACCAAATCAAACACCTGGAAATGAAACAACTCAACATTGAACAATAAGTGGGTCAGGAAGGAAGTCAAGGATGAAATCAAAAGATACCTGGACGCAAATGAGAATGTAAACATGAGCTACCATAACCTATGGGACACAGCTAAAGCCATGTTAAGGGGAAAATTTATAGCTCTGCAAGCATTTCTCAGGAAGGAAGAAAAGTCCCACATAAACAACTTTACTTCACATCTCAAGATCTTAGAAGAGGATCAACCAAAAGGAGCCCAAATCAGGCAGAAGAAATGAGATCATAAAACTTAGAGCAGAAATCAACGATATGGAAACCAAAAAAAAATCCGAAAGATTTTTTCTCAAAGAACCAAGAGCTGGTTCTTTGAGAAAATAAATAGATAAACCACTAGCAACACTTACAAAGAAAGAGAAAGAGAGAACCCTAATAAACTGAATCAAAAATGAAAAGTGGGATATCACAACAGACACCAAAGAAATTCAAAAGATTATCAGAGACTACTTTGAAAGTCTGTATGCCATGAAACAAGAGAGCCTAGAAGAAATGGATAAATTCCTGGCTTCCTATAATCTCCCAAGGTTGAATCAAGATGATCTAGAATACCTGGATAGACCTATTAACACCAAGGAAATTGAAATTGTAATCAAAAGTCTTCCTAAAAATAAAAGCCCATGCCCAGATGGATTCACTAGCTAATTTTTCCAAGCATTTAAAGAGGACCTATTGCCAGTTTTTCTCAAGCTTTTCTAGGAAATTGAAGAAACACAAACTATCCCAAACAGTTTCTTGAAGCCCATATCTAATACCAAAGGGAAACAAAGACATCACAAGAAATGAAAACTGCAGGCCGAAATCCCTGATGAACACAGATGCAAGGATTCTCAACAAAATACTAGCAAGTAGAATTCAACAACTCATCAAAAAGATC
This sequence comes from Sorex fumeus, assembly GCF_029834395.1. Classification (NCBI taxonomy): domain Eukaryota; kingdom Metazoa; phylum Chordata; class Mammalia; order Eulipotyphla; family Soricidae; genus Sorex; species Sorex fumeus. The sequence goes on along the minus strand of NW_026606065.1, from coordinate 66,014,696 downwards.
ATATACCATGAGCAAGTGGGATTCATAATGGGGATGCAAGGATGGTTTAACATTCAGAAATCAATCAACATAATCCACTACAGCAACAAAAAAAAAAGAAAAAAAACATATGATCAAATCAATAGATGCAGCGAAAGCATTTGACAAGATCCAGCACCTGTTTTTGATGAAAACCCTCACCAAAATGGGGATAGAGGGAACTTTCCTCAATATAATAAAGCCGTCTAACAAAAGCCTACAGCAACCATCATCCTCAATGGGGAAAAATTGAGAGACTTCACTCTAAGGTCAGGGGCTAGACAAGGATGTCCATTCTCTCCACTGCTGTTCAACATAGTACTGGAAGTACTTGCAGTAGTGATTAAGCAAGAGAAAGGTATTAAGGGCATCCAGGTAAGAAAGGAAGAACTTACGCTCTCACTATTCGAAGATGATATGATACTATACTTAGAGAACCCTAAAACCTCTACCAAGAAACTCCTAGAAACAATCGACTTGTATAGTAAATTTTCAGGGTATAAAATCAATACCCAAAAGTCCATGGCTTTCCAATACACAAATAGTGAGAGAGAAGAAAGTGGCATGAAAAAAACAATTCCGTTCACAATTGTGCCCCCAGAAAATCAATTATTAGCTTAACTAAGGAAGTAACGGACCTGTACAAAGAAAAGTACAAAACGCTACTTCAGAAAATACAAGAGGACACAGGAAATGGAAAGATATTCCCTGCTCATAGATTGGAAAAATTAACATTTTCAAAATAGCAATACTTCCCAAACCATTGTACAAATTCAATGTGATTCCTATAATGATATCCACAACATTCTTCAAAGAAATAGAGCAAACACTCCTAAAATTCATTTGGAACTATAAGCACCCATGAATAGCTAAAGCAAATCTTGGGAAAAAGAAAATGGGAGGAATCAACCTCCCTAACTTCAAACTCTACTACAATGCAATAATAATTAAAATACCATGGTACTGGAACAAAAGCTGAGCTGCGGACCAATGGAACAGGGTTGAATATACTGACATCCCTCCCCAAACATATGTTCATCTAATCTTTGTTTAGGGAGCAAGAAATGTGAAGTGGAGCAAGGAAAGCCTCTTTAACAAACTTTAACAAACTGTGCTCACAAATCTGGATGGCGACTTACAAAAAATGGGCTCAGATCTCTGCCTAACACCATGTACAAAAGATCAAAATGGATTAAAGACCTCAACATCATAAAGTTGGAAACCATAAAGTACATTGAAGAAAAAGTTGGCAAATCCCTCCATGACATTGAAGCTAGTGGTATCTTCAAAGATGCCACGCCACTGGCCAAGCAAGTGAAAAGAGAGATAGACAAATGGGACTATCTTAAACTAAGAAGATTCTGCACCTCAAAAGAAACAGTGACCAAAATACAAAGACAGTCTACAGAGTGGGAAAGGATATTCGCCCAAGTGCAGATGTCACTTGGACTATACTTTTGTGCGTCTCTGGGATATATTCCCAGGACTAGTACTGATGAGTCAAATAGGAGCTCAATTTCTTATTTTAAAGAATTGTCCATACTGTTTTCCAAAACAGCTGAACCATTCAGTATTCCCACCAGCAATGAAAGAGGGTCCCTTTCTCTCCACATCCATGCCAACACTGGTTGCTTTTGTTCTTTTGGATGTGGGCCAGTCTCTGTGGTGTGAGATGATATCTCATTGTTGTTTTGATCTGCATCTCCCTGATGATTAATGATGTAGAACATTTTCTCATGCGTCTTTAGCAATTCAGATTTCTTCTTTGACAAATTTTCTGTTCATTTTGTCGCCCCATTCTGTTATGGGGTTGAATGTTTTCTTCTTGTGGAGTTCAACCAAAGGTAAGGTAAAGGTAAAGGCCCTCCCATTGATCATCAATTTGCTTGAGCGGGCCCAGTAATGTCTCCATTGGAGACTTTGTTGTTACTGTGTTTGGCATATTGAATACCTCACGGGGAGCTTGCCAGGCTCTGCTGTGCGGGCGAGATACTCTTGGTAGCTTGCCGGGCTCTCCGAGAGGGGTGGAGGAATCGAACTCGGGTCGGCCATGTTGCCTGCATGCAAGGCAAACGCATTGCCCCATTTTTTAATGGGGTTGGATGTTTTCTTCTTGTGGAGTTCAACCAGTACTTTATATATCCTTGATATCAACCCCTTGTTGCCGTATCTGTTAAAATAAGAATATGGCATTTTGCCTTCATATTGAAGGCCAATTATGATAATAAAACTCTTAAGTATAACAGTGAAATGCCTATAGAGCCCAGTTTAACCTTGTCTGAGAATTATGAATTAGAGTCATGGCTTAATCAGTGAATGTTGCTAAAATGTAGTTTTAGGGCATGTCCTTGAAATCCTGTTGGTTACTTCTTAATGTCATATGACACTGTAGAAAAGGCAGAAAAAGTTTTACTTTAACCCTTTCATTTTTTTTCCATTTAACACACAATGCAAATACATATGGGAAATTAAAATTCACAATTTAAGATGACATATTATTGCTAACAATAGAATAAAAATAAGTCGTAAAATTAGATCAGATAAGAGTAGCAGAAAAATGGGAGAAATAAGTAGAAATGATATTGTTCATGGCATTGAAGGTCATAGTTTTGAGAATGTTTTTTATTAAGGATACAATATACAATTATAGGAAGGTTTCACTCAAAGGACTGACAAGTTCTGATTTACTGAATTTTACAGTAAGCTCTGATGAGAATGACTTTACTGTGGACAAGAGCAGAATATATGAATCTACATGCTAATGACTCATCATGAGTGATTTGACTAGGATAAAGATAATGAAGTTGCAGAAAATAAAATTTGATTTTATTTTATTTCATTTTTTAAAAATATTTTTTGGGGGACAGGGAGGGATTCAGGGAGAGAGTGACACCTGATGATGCTCAGTGCTTGCACTTGGCCATACTTGGGAACCATATTAGTGCCAGTGATTGAACCTGAGTCAGCTGTATGCAAAACAAGCCCCCTACCCACTTTCCCACTTTACTATCTCTCAAGCCTCTGAAGTATATCTTAAAATATTGGATTAGAAATGTAGGTAGATGTAAATGTAGATATTAATGGTTGTTATATTTCTGAGGTCAAATAGTCTTATTTAAGAAATATGAGAGGGAGGGGGCTAGAGCGATAGCACAGCCGGTAGGGTGTTTGCCTTGCAAGCACCGACCCTGGTTCAATTCGCAGCATCCCATATGGTCCCCCAAGCACTGCCAGGAGTAACCCTTTTGCATCGCTGGGTGTGACCCAAAAAGAAAAAAAAAGAAATATGAGAGGGAGATAAGAGGGAAGAGAGAATCCCATGGGTGGAGGTGGGGGGAGGGGAGGGGTTGGGGGAAGAAAGAAATTAATGCAAGCAGGGATGAGGGCAATTCCAAAAATGGAATGTACCCGGCTGATCTTCTTGTTTTTCACTTGAGGATGGTGATACTATTTGTTGAAATAAAGAAGAAACTATGGAAGAAATATCAAAACTCTTGTAAGAGAAGAACAGATACTGTCTTGGAGCAAGGTTGACTCAAGCTGATTAAGTTTTCAAAATGAATTTTAAAGCCAACATTCATGATACTTTGTTTTGGGACCAATCAAGGCAGTGCTCAGGGTTTCTGTGTTCAGGGATCACTTCTAGTGCGTTCAGGGATCAGATCAAAACTGGCTCAGCTGCATGCAAGGCAACTACCCTACCTGATATCCTATTACTCTGGTACCTATGATAGATTTAAGAAAAAACAAATTTATGTCAATTGAGTTTACTCCTCCTATATCATAAAATATAAAGAATTTCTTAAAAGATAGATTAGTTGGGGGTATGGTGCCACCAGCAGATCAATCTGTACCTGTGAGACGAGTGCATCAGCAGCCAGACGGCAACGTCAGACTTTCAGATACCCCAAAATTGCTGCTGTGCCTTTGGCCAGACCCCAATACCTTGGGGCAAAGTTTACCAAGAAAGTAAATGGTCAAAAGTTAGATATGTGGGAGACACACAAACCCCCTCCGGCTCAGCTATATAATTGGAGGCATGGCCTCTCTGGTCCTGATCGAATTGCTTAATGACCATGATCCCAGAGACTCAGAAACAAATCTCGGAACCCAGAGGCTTTTGGCAGAAATGCGTCCCGTTCCTGCAGTAGGTTACTGGTGCTGGGCCACTCCAGGTGGGAATAGGTTTCGTGCCTTGGCCTGTTCCCCCTGGTGGCCAGGTGACTGCCATCCTCCAGAGGCCACTGGACAGTCAGGCTTGGGCCTGCAGTGACGAGACACGCGGGGCCTCACTAGATGGGGGTGGAACTGGCCCTTTCCTCCCCATCCCAACGAGACCCAGAGTCACCGCCTACAAATGGCCTCTCTGGCTCCTGATCAAGCTGCTTAGAAACCATGATCCCAGACTCAGAAACAAATCTCGAAACCCAGCCGCTTTTGGCAGAAATACATCTGAACTGCATACAATGTGACCTCTGCCTCAGAGCTTAATGGAAAGTCAGGTATGAGCTGGCGGTGATGGGGCACCTGCAGTCTCATGGGAAGGGAGGTGGTACTGGATCGTCCTTCTTGCCCTACCGAGGTCACAAGTTGGCCCCCATGAGTGACTCTCTGGCATGGCCATGGCTCCAGAGGCAAAAGGATTTAATCCAGAGCCCAGCAGCTTGCGGCAGAAAAGTGAATGGACCATGCATTAAACTACGGTGCTATGCCTCCCCCGGAGGGAAAGGGTGTTGCTCCCTTCCACCTCCACACCGCCCTCCCCCCCAGCAGCAAGGTGACCACCACCTCAGAGGTTATTGGAAAGCCAGGTATGAGCTGGCGGTGAAGGGGCAACTGCAGTCTTATGGGAAGGGGCGCGGTACCGGCACACCCTTCACGCCTTACTGAGGTCACGACTTGCCCCCACGAGACGAGCAGCTCTCCTGCACAGCCATAACACCAGGTGCACAGAAACCAATCTCATAATTATCTGGCTCTTTGCAGAAATCCAAAATCGCGCAGCTGCGATAGCTACCGCGTGACATTATTATTCTCATATAAAAAAAAATGTATTTCACAATGCTTTTTCGGCAATTCTGATTGTTGGGGGGAAATTCTAAACAATAATAGTGCATCTTTGGTCGAAATACTGGATGTAATCAATGTAGAGAAGAGTTAATTAGAAGTCATCTGCCTCATAGGCATTGGGAGGGGTTGGAGGGGGGTATATTGGGGTTCTTGGTGGTGAAAAATGAGTACTGGTGAAGGGAAAGGTGTTTGATCATTGTATGACCGAGACTTAAACCTGAAAGCTTTATAACTTTTCCCACAGCGATTCAATAAATAAATATAAGAAGAAAGAAAAATAAATAAAATTATGAAAAAAAAAGGCAAGGTGGAGTTCATGCCCAATCAGAGACTGAATAAATAGAAGTACTCCTACATTTAAAAAAAAAAGATTAGTTTACATCATTGCATATAGTTTAGGGATGTACTTTCACAACTCTTCAAAGAATATGCTACCACACCAGACCAATTACTACTTAAATGTCAGTATTTATCCACCTGAGTCCCTGGACCCCTATTTCCACCACTGCTTAATCCCTTGTTCCCTTCCTCCTCTCTCTTCCTTCCTTCTTATCTAGTTACCACAGTCTGAGTCCACAGTCTTTGTGTCCCTTGACTTTGTCTGTTTGGTGCTTTATTTCTCTAGATCTTATATATAAATGAGATTATCTTGTATTTGTCTTTTCACTGCATGGCTTAGTTTATCAAAAATCTTCCAGTTCTATCCATTTTGTGAGAAATGGAAAGTTTTTATTTTTTACAGCTAAGTTGAATTCCTTTCCCTTGTATACACACTACATATTAAAAACCCATTCATCTGTCATTGAGCATTTGGACTGTTTTATGTTGGTAGTTGTAAACAGCAGAGTTATAATTAGCATAGGTTTGTCTATCTTTTAAATATACACCTACAAGTTAGATTGCTCTATAATAGAATAGATCTTTTTTGTGTATTTGTGTGAAGCAAGATAGATTTATTGAAATTTATTTAGAAAGATGGGAGAGGAGAGAATGAGAGAAGTGGATGTTTAAGAGAGAACACAGGCTTCTCCCATGAAATAAGCAATTGAAGAAATGTACAGAGACGCAATGTGCAGATAAGCAAGTAAGATATTCAAGGTAGAACATATTCTTGAACAAACTCGTAGATTTATTTTTAATATATTAAGCATTCTTCAGTACTGTTTTCCATAGAACCTAAACCAAATTATATTCCGATGGAAGAAACAAATTTTTTATTATTATCTTTCTCACTTCTCTCATTGTTTTGATATTTAGTTTTAAATACTTTGCTAAAATTTAGCTATAGTGTCTAGCTGTCCCATGATTCTTCATAATCTTACATTTTCTGTAACCGAAGACCAACATTATGTGTTACTTTCAGTCCAGTTTCTGAATGGAATAGATAAACTTGAATGTTAAAACAAACAAGGAAATTGTAGAGAAATAGCAGATGGATTCTAATGTAAGTAGCTGGATGTAGAGGAAAACTATTATGGAAAATGAAGACACTGAGATACTTTTATTTGGATTATAGCTATTTCTTCCATGCAAATACTTGTTAGCATTAAAATGTAGATAGCATTAAAATCATAATTTAAAATCTTTTCTTCTGACTTTGAGCATGAACATATCTAGTAGAGCACTTATAATGTTGTAACTATTTCTTTGTTATTCAGTAAAATACAATTTTATACTAAAAATAATATGAATGTGAGTCCGTATGTACTATAAAACATTTTTAATTATTTCATGTTGTAAAGTATTTTGATTAATGCACTATGATATAGTAATGAGGGTGTTGCTTCTGCTGGTTCTACAAATGTTAAAATTTTCAACATTTTACTTTACTCCTCATACTTTAGCACTTTTAAAAACCCTTTGTTTGCTAGTAACATTAAAGTAGATAAAGAGAAAATAAGTGAAGATGAGGTTGGATAAAGAAAAAAGGAGAGAGAGAGACAGAGGGACATAAGGGCTTGTTTTGATATTTTTTCCTATCTTGAAATGGTGTATTATGATCTTTTAGAAAATGTAGTTTCAACTTTGGTTTCATGAATTTACCCTTTTTTCTTAGAAGACTGTGATGCTATATCTTGATTCTTTATGACATCACTTATTTAGGATGTTACAAAAGAAGATTGTGATTAAAAACATTTTAGAAGCACACAAATAACCTCAGTAATGCCTACTAGTCTCACAAGCAGAATTTGAGTTTGATGATTGGAGGAGTTTAAGTAGATCTCTAACACTTTGCTTTGACTTATTAATCTAGCACACTTAAGCAATTATTTTGTTTTATTGGTCTAATCAGTAAGTTAATGGTTTCCTTTACAAAGATTCCTGCAATTTTATGATTTCCTTTTTAGTATTTATTCTAAAATAAGGCAAAGGTGGTTGTTCCAGACCCAAGTACTATTTTATTTGACTAGTAGAGCAGTAAGTAAGGTGCTGGTAAATGAGTCACATTTAGATGACCTGCAATGTATTTTCTTTTCCCACACTCACCATCACCATTTACTTTGTTATTTAAATTATTTTTTATTTTTTTTGTTGTATTTTTTTTTAATTTATTTATTTATTTATTGAATCACCATGGGAAAGGTTACAAAGCTTTCAGGTTTAGGTCTCAGTCATGCAAATATCAAGCACATTTCCCTTTACCAAAACTTATTTTTTACCATGAAGAACCCCAATAAAACCCCACCCCCCACCCCTCCCAGTCCCTGTGGGGCAGATGAATTCTAGTTAACACTCTATCTGCTTTGATTAGACTCATTGTTTCAATAAAAGATTCACCACTATTATTTAGAGTTTACCCCCCCACCCCCAAATCAGACATGCTGACAAAGCATTGTGAAGTGATTTGCTTTCTACAGCTGGGTTCAAGAATTATATGTTGGTTTTGGATTTCTGCTATTTTACTTATTGACCCTGGAAGTATTTCTACTGAAAGTCAGATAGTTAAGAAATTGGTTTCTGTGCTCTGGAGTCGTGGCCGTGCTGGAGAGCCGCTAGTGGGGGGCAACTGGTGGCCTCGGTAGGGCGTGAAGGGCAGACCGAAACGCCCCCCTTCCCATGAGGTTTTAGTCGCCCCCAGTCCCCCGGCTCATACCTGCTGTCCACAAGGCTCCCATGCGGCCGCCATCTTTCTTTCCAGAGAGGAGAAGGCGACTGGGGCAACACCCTTTCCCCTCCGGACAGACCTGATGGCCTGGATTAACGCATAGTCCATTCACTTTTCTGCTCCAAGCTGTCAGGTTCTGCATTAAGTCCTTGTGTTTCTGGGGCCGTGGCCGTGCTGGAGAGCCGCTCGTGGGGGGCAACTGGTGACCTCAGTAGGGCGTGAAGGACGGACTGGAATGCCCCCCTTCCCATGAGGTTTTAGTCGCCCCCACTCCCCCGGCTCATACCTGCTGTCCACAAGGCTCCCATGCAGCCGCCATCCTTCTTTCCAGAGAAGAAAGGGCGAATGGGGCAACACTCTTTCTCCTCCGGCAGACTTGATGGCCTGGATTAACCCATGGTCCGTTCACTTTTCTGCTCCAAGCTTCCGGGTTCTGCATTAAGTCCTTGTGCTTCTGGGGCCGTGGCCGTGCTGGAGAGCCGCTCGTGGGGGGCAACTGGTAACCTCGGTAGGGTGTGAAGGACGGACCGGAACGCCCCCCTTCCCATGAGGTTTTAGTTGCCCCCACACCCCCGGCTCATATCTGTTGTCCACAATGCTCCCATGTGGCCGCCATCTTTCTTTCCAGAGGGAGGAGGGTGGAAGGGACCAACACCCTTTCCCCTCCGGGCAGACATGATGGCCTGGATTAACGCATAGTCCTTTCACTTTTCTGCTCCAAGCTGCTGGGTTCTGCATTAAGTCCTTGTGCTTCTGGGGCCGTGGCCGTGCTGGAGAGCCGCTCGTGGGGGGCAACTGGTGACCTCGGTAGGGCGTGAAGGACAGACCGGAACGCCCCCTTTCCCATGAGGTTTTAGTCGCCCCCCACCCCCCCGGCTCATACCTGCTGTCCACAAGACTCCCATCTGGCCGCCATCTTTCTTTCCAGAGAGGAGAGGGCGAATGGGGCAACACCCTTTCCCCTCCAGACAGTCATGATGGCCTGGATTAACGCATAGCCCGTTCACTTTTCTGCTCCAAGCTGCTGGGTTATGCATTAAGTCCTTGTGTTTCTGGGGCTGTGGCTGTGCTCCAAACTTAACTATGATTTTCAGAGAGAAACGTTGGGTGGTTTACTTCCCATGGATCACTTTGTATATAGAGAGATGTCGCGCGGCCGCATGAGCGGCCGCGTGGTTTTGAGGAAAAGTCCAAGTTCCCGCATACTCGAGCTGTGGTTGTAGAGGCTTCTGGTCACCGGGGTTCCATCTGGGGGAGGCGGGATGCGGTACCTACCCCATCTGGGGCTTCCTGATGATCTCGGCTCTTTTTGGAACCTGTTTTTTTTTTTTCCCTTCGGGATCTGTGGATCCCGCCCTCCATGTTGTCCTTCTCTTTGGCTGAATCTAAATTATTTTTTATTTTTAAGGAAATTTAACCTGTGATTATCCCTTTGATCTCAAGTTCATTTTAAATACAGGGAAATAAATCCATATAAATTGTGGCTTTTGTCTTGTTTTGGGTTCACACCCCAAGGTGCTCAGAGATTTCTCCTGGCACTATGTTTAAGGATTATTCCTGGTGGTGCTTTGGGAATGAACTGGGGTCTGCTATGTGCTTGGCAAGAACTTTATTCCCTGTACTATCTATCACTCAGGTCCCTAATTGTGACATTTTAATGTCTTAAAGTTTGCCTCTGATTTTCAAAGAAAAAGTGGCACTGCACTGTCCTGTTGCACTGTCCTCCCACTGTCCATTGATTTGCTCGAGCAGGCACCAGTAACGTCTCCATTGTGAGAATTATTGTTACTATTAATGGTATATTGAATACGCCATGGGAATCTTGCCAGGCTCTGCCATGAGGGCGGGATACTCTTGGTAGCTTCCTGGGCTCTTCGAGAGGGACAAAGGAATCAAACCCAGGTCAGCCACATGCAAGGCAACCCTACCCGCTGTGCTATCATCCAGCCAAAGAAAGTATAATTTAAAAATGTGTAGCGCATTAATTGGAATAATAATACATATGGTAGGGCACATGCCTTGTGTTAAACAGACTCCAGTGTGATCCTTACCACCCTACATAGTCCACCGAACCGGTCAGCAGTGATCCCAGAGTGGAGAGCCAGAAGTCAGCTCTGTGCACAGCTGAGTGTGGCTAGAACAAAACCAAGCAAACAGAGTGTATAACATATTTAGCAGCCAGAGTCCCTCTTGGCTCTACTCTTTCCCCACTGATAATGAGATATGCTACTCTACTCTATCTCCATTTGCTCTTCGTTCTGTTACTCTCAGGCCTGTCCATAGTTTGTTGTTTATTGTGAGAGGAAAGTCAGCACAAGTCCAAAGAAACCAAATCGCATCATTCTTGTGTTAGTTTTGGTATAAAATTGCTGTGCCTTAAAGGTAGAGTCATTCACATGTGAATGACCCTTTCTTTGTAATTCACCTTTAAACAATGTCCTTATCAAATGAAGCAGATATAATTTGGTGGCAACTGCTAAAAAGCTCTAGAGAGAATAAAAATAGATCATGCCCTTCTCTGAATGAAAGTAGTTATGTAATTTTAGGACTGTGCTTATTTGTGAAATCTCAAAGTTCTATAATTAGGATGTTTCATCTATTACTGTGTTCATAGATATATTTATATTACACCTATTTTATTACTATTCTTTTATGCATATTGAAATGGAAATTTGCATATATATACATTTTAAAATATCTGCTTTTATGTAGAATGATTAATTTAAATTTCACTGAGATCAGAGACACCTATAAGGTGTTGGAAGAAAAGAGCTCGTTTTACCTGTCCTTCTCTTTGCTTTTATTGTTGTTGCCCCACTGTGACTAAGAGCTGTTCAGACTTGACTAGGGTACTCAGCACACTCCAGTTGTAGTGCCTGCCAGGGGTCACACACGTCTGACTGTGCTGATGTTATCATATACTCTGTTGTGGTGCATGGAATGGCTCAGCCTGCACCAGAGAAGGCAGGGATCACCAGAGTTCAACCTGTGACCATGCAGTCACACATTTTGCTAAGTGAACCACCTCAGAAAGATCTTTTATCTGTGACAGACTAATAGTTAATTTGAAAAACATAAAAATCAGTAAAATAATGCCTCATTTTCACAGAAGATGAACCATCAATGCTACTTTTCTTTATAAACATTGCCAGATATTAACAGTTGTTCATTGGAATGTCAATTAATAAGGGGATATGAAAAGTCGCTATTCACTACATGTTGTATGGAGATACCGTAACCACGTCTATTTTTAAAAGTCTTTAAATTGGGGACAGGAGAGATGTCACAGCCTGTAAGGTGCTTGCCTTACACATGGCTGACCCAGGTTCTATCCACATTTTATGAGGTTCTGAAATTCAAATTTTATATATAGTTCCTATTACTCTAGGAATTACTCTCTGTTATTATCCAGAGATTATAAATGCTTATCACAAGTAGTATTTTCTTTTTAAAATTTGACAATAATGATTACATTTACACAGCATCATGTTAGAGACAAAATACTAATGCAAATACTACATGAAGTTAAATACTTCTTCAAGACTTTTAATTGTTAAAAAGTTGTATCCAAAAAAAGCATTATTGCTTTGTTGGGAAAAAATAAGGCATAGAAAAATGATAATTGACTTGCCTCTGGTTACAGAGAACCAATAACTCATTTTGTTCTGACTCTGGGTACTGTTCTGATCTCATGATCCTAACTATCTAAGACCTCCGAGGCAGGCAGTCGTCATTTCATTATTCATTGTTTGGTAATCTTCTGACTAATGTGTCAACTTGCATGCTTATTCAAATGCTGGGAGAAGATAGTTTCCATTTTCCATTCTTTCCCCTAAGGAATATTTTTCCACCCAGTTCTTTGTGCTCTTGATGAATACTCTGCTCCCTTAAAGAATTGGTGTCTTTGTTGTTGGGGAGGGAGAAGGGAAATTACTGAGTCCCCTCTAGGAATTAAGTCTTAGTGTCAGCATTTTGGCAGAGATTAATGATAGATGAGAATGTTATCAGCTCAAGAAAACAAAACAAAAGAAGCCCAAGATCTTTCAGTCAAGGTCTTTAAATTGTCATGAAGATAGAGTCCATCCATGAGCACGTATACATATAAATTAAAAATATTTCTTAGTGATGGTAAGGATGGCTTTTGCTTTTAGCATGTCAGCACTTTTCTGTTTGAGATTTTCCATGGAAATCACTTTTTGAAATGTTTCCTGGAAGAGGTCTCACTAAGAGCTGCTGAAAAAAATCAGTTTTTAGTTTATTCTGTATCCAGAGTATTAAACTGTGACAGCTGGAAAATTTTTGCTAGAATCCAGTAGAAGCACCGTACATTTCTTCGTTAATTCACTCATCTGATATAGTTTGTGATGATTTGTCATCATTTATAGATTTCAGATTGGTTGATATCAATGTGAAAGGGGTTTCAGGTTTCTCATTGATTTCATTTCTCATAGTTTTTTTCTAGTGCTGTTGTATTGTTGGGAAGTATGGGGAGCTTAGAAAGACTCAATACAGAGATTATGCTGCCCTCAGCTTAAATTGCCTCTATTTTTTTGGAAGTCCCTGGAGACTTACAACTGGTAATAGTCCAAAATGAGTATGGTATAGATACTAGGCTTCTAACAGCTCCACTGTGAAATTACACTTGAGGTCCAGATCAACAACACACACCCATCCAAGTTTTTTCAGAATTTTGGCAATTGTTCAGGAAAGGGAAACTCAGTCTTGAATTCAACACAGAATCACCATCTACTGTCACTGAAAAAAATGTTTTTTTCAGAGGAAATAGTGATGTGAAGAAATTTTTTTGAAAAGGCAGAGAGAAAAAGTAATCATTCAAGAGAGACCTTGGACTTCTCCCCTCTTGATAGTTTTGAACATTACTATTTAAAATAGGTTTTAGATTGGTGGTTTCTAATTTACTATGTATGTAACTTCAGCAAACTCTTTCTCAGGTATTTATCAAAAAATTAAATAAATCTTACAGAATCTCCAATGGAGACGTTACTGGGCCCACTCGATCAAATCGATGAACAATGGGAGGGCCTTTATCTTTACCTTTACCTTTACCTTACAGAAGGAATTGTGATAACATGATTAATGATAAAATAAATATTATCGTAGCTTTATTCATAATATCTGAACTGAAAACAGTTCAAGTGTTTACCAAAAGACAAATAAGTAACCAGATTGAACACGTATATGTTCCACATATTACACATATATAAGACAGTTGTTATAAACATTTGCTAACCATATTAAACCACAGGGCTGGGGCAATAGCACAGTGGGTAAGGAGTTTGCCTTGCACGTGGCCAACTTGGTTGACCAGAGCTCGATTCCTCCACCCCTCTCAGAAAGCCCGGCAAGCTACCAAGAGTATCTCACCCACGTGACAAAGACTGGCAAGTTCCCCGTGACGTATTTGATACGCCAAACACAGTAACAACAAGTCTCACAATGTTACTGGGCCTGCCTGAGCAAAATCGATGAACAACAGGAGAACGTGACCATGATTAAACCATATGCTTTTAAAATGGAAGAATTGAATGGTCTTCATACTAAGTGTTAATTTTTAATAGTGAAATGTAATTTTACTGTTTTAATAAGTATAAAATTACAGTCATTGATATCTTTCAATAACTTCAATTTATATATTAATCTGCAATTAAGTGTGTGAAATGTGTTAATCCAAACTAATGAAGACAAAAATCTCTTGGAAACTTTTTTCCCAATAATCATTGTTAAAACTAATGAGCATGTAAGCTGATACATATAAATTAGCTAAATGAGTTATTAGCATAATATTTATTTAAAAATATTATTCATTGACTCATGCATGGCATTCATTCTAATGTATTCTTTGCTTTGATGATTGCTCAGTTGTTGAGTATAAGTAAAATAGTCACTCTTTCCTTATCTAGTAGATTATTATCAAAAACTTCAAAGCTTCCTATTTCTGGATTTTTCAGTTCATGATCAATTTTATGTTTAATGCCCCAAATTTTCTACAAAGTGAATGCAAGCATGCTTTATTTGAATACTGTTAGTCTTTCAGATTTGAAAGGTAATGGTCAAGTTTTTTATATATACACATATTGAAAGAATCCATATTAGGACATTAAATTCTTGTATGCTTCAGCTAACCTGCTACATTGCTTTCTGTAAAACTGCGTGGCTGCTTCGCACTTGGGGGAAGGGAGGGAACCTGGAATGTAAATTGGGCATAACTTCTTGTAAACCCAAGTATGGTAGGATTCAGGTGCATTCACCATCCCAGGGATGTATTGTCTCAGCAAAGACCCCTGTCAACGTTTTGGGTAAAGGATAATTTAGGATGCGTGCAGACTTCCCACACTCCAGGAATGTATTGTTCTAGCTAAGACCCTTGTAAATGTCGTGGGTAATGGATAACTCAAAATGCGGGAGATGACCTAAGGCTTAATGATTCCGGCTATGACTTTGCTTGTGCTGACAATCAATGTATGTAAAGGCTGATCTTTGAATCTATAGGCTAAGGAGTGATGTAATTTTAAATGGATTGGTCAAGAAAGTATATGTTGTTACAAATCTATTGGCTATGAAATGCGCGGGCTTTGTTGTAACGGTTGATGAAGGCCTATATAAGATCCCCTTTGAAGAAGCTCGGGACCCTCAGCCACTGCCCAATCTGGGGTATGCTGTGGACCAGTATGCTGGTCTAAATAAATCCCGTTTGTACTCCTGCAGGATTTGTGTCTGTCTGGTCTCTCCACACCTCCCAGGGCCAGGGGACTCCCGATCCCAACAATATATATACAGATATATCTCAGTATATATTTGTATGTATATATACATACATGTATAACATATACATACATACATACATAAATATATACATACATACAGATACATACTTTTAGAAGTTATGTAAAAGGTTACCAATCATTAAAATTTGACAACACATTAGTACTATTTAAAGACTACATGCATCGGGAATTCACAGTTTTGATGGGAATTTAGAGAATTTTTATGTAGACAAGACATATATCAAGAGACAAGCCATGTGAAGATGCATTCTGCTTAATACTAGTTGTAAAGAATAACTATCCCTTTTGTCTTAGTGAAAACTACCACTCATAAATAGAGACAACCATTTAAAAATAGAATCCATTCTGATGTACCTTGTCATCCTAGTCCTAGATAAGTAAGAGTTTCCCAAATTTATTAGGCATATCAGCCACATTTGAGAAAATAAAAGAATCATTCAGTGCCTCCCCAGAACTCTATTCTTTTTAAGGAAATAAAGAAATACAAAGGTTTCCTAATTTTACCTGCTGCTACTACCTCTCCTTCAACTGACCCCAGTGATTTGTATAGTGTCACCTACTTTGGGAAACAATGATGTCAAATGTATTTATAAATAGGAGACAGAAGAGATAAGAAAAAGAGAAGAGGAAAAAGAAAACTGAATTATTCTAGAGCACAGCAGGTTGGCAGAGCCTAATAGCACATTCAAGACATTATCCAAAATATATAGAGCAGATTAAGCAATTTTCCCCAGCTATGCCTGGCTTCATCTCCTGTGTGCAAATGGTTTTACTCTCAAAGTAAGGCCAATTGATATCTTAAAACCAGCTGAGTTCATCCTTTTCCTGTTTCAGTTCTCTTCACTTCTGAGTACCTGGGATATACCTTGAACTTGGAGAAGCCCTGAGATACAATAGTAATCAAGTCCAGATTTATAATCTCAGGCCTCTAGAGAATATGCAATGTATGTTTGGAAAATGTACTTATGCAGTCATGATGTGTGAATGAATATGATGTTAACGTTGGATAGCTTCACCCAAACTGTTGAGGCAATTTTTTTTCTAAGTCATGTCACCTTGGCATGTAAAACTAAGATCAATCAAAGCCCTTTGGCTTTTAAGAGAAACGGTAATACCTTAAGGAAGATTATCCAGATTTAGGATCATCTCCAGAAATGAAATTTTAATAAGAGTAACCTATTTTAAAGTAGGGAAGAAATATTTAGAATAGTTGTTTTCAAACTTTTGTATCGCTGGACCAGTAAAATTAGGATAGCAATTTATAGCCTACTAAGGTAGGGATAGAAACCATCATTCATGATAAAAAATAATTAAATATAAATATATAGAGTAGTAATTCAGAAGTAGCACATGTTAAGCAGCCATAACATTTTCAGAGATCTTCAGAAAGTTTCCATGAACCAGCAACAGATACTGGAGGTTGAAAAGCACCATTTGGTTTCAGCTTAAGAAAGTAGTTTCTCAGGGATCGGAGTGATAGTACAGTGGGGAGGGCCTTTGCTTTGCATGCGACTGACCCCACCCCCGCCCCGCCCCGGGTTGAATCCCCAGCATACCATATGGTCCACTGAGCACCTCCAGGAGTAATTCCTGAGTGCATAGTCAGGAGTAGCCTCTGAGTATTGCCTAGTGTGACCCAAAATTAAAAAAAAGTCAGTTTCTCTATATGACATGATATTCCCAACCCTCTATCTCTGATAGTACACCTCTCCCCCACCCTTAAGTATCTTCAGTCTGTCTCATTTACTCTAGAATTTGCAGTCAGATAAATTTCCCATGTAATTATATTTAATCTTATTTTTTTTTGTCTTAAGTAATCTCTCTGAGGTTAATTTGTTAGCCTGACCAGCCCAGGAAGAATCCAGAGTGTTGAGGAATTTGCTGCATCACTCCAGAAACCCGAGTTACCACTGAACTTTGAAATATGAAAAGAAATTCACTTGAGTGATTTAATCTATTCACTAAATCATCACGAAATAACACTGAGTCCCTGCTCATGTCAACTAATCTCTAAAAGACTTTGGGCAGGAATGAAATGTAAATCGAAAGTAAAGGAGAACTTCAAAAATAGGTTAGATGAATCTGGGGCCGTGTTAACTCAAATTTAATAGCCCTATAATACAAAATGATAGTTAAAACTTTATGATTCTATATAATCATGAAATTGATTTACTATTACTTGGACTACATCTGTCCAATTTAGACTCGCCTCTAGCATTTTGGTGTCTTCCTAATTCATATTTTTAAAGTGTCAGACCATGACGAAGTTTTGCCAATGTGTTTGCCTTTGAGTCTGTCACCCTATTGCAGTTTAACTAACCTTCACTTGGTTAGAGATTTTGTACATTTTTTTCTTATACATTTTATACCTGTCTTTAATTAGACCACCTCTTGGCTTTTTCTAATGCCTTGATTGTCCAAACATATCAGCCATCCCTATTGACCTCTAGTTTTTTTCTGGGTCTTCTGAGCTTGATACCTAGTGGTGAAGGATGAGACACTTAGTGCATGGCAACACTGTCACTAATGTTCAAAATTCCATAGTAATTTTGAAATAATTTTAGGTAAGCTTTGGTCCTTTCCCAGAAAAGTTCAATATCCTCACACATGATAATATATTAAACTTATTAAGAATTGTTAATTTATTGCATATCAGTTTCTGCATTTCAAATAGAAGCCAACTATAGTTGGTCACGTAGTAATAGGATTTTATAATTGTATAGAGATACATTGGCTGGAGTGATAGCACAGCGGGTAAGGTGTTTGCCTTGCAAGTGTCCAATATGGCTGGCCCGAGTTCGATTCCTCCACCCCTCTCGGAGAGCCCAGCAAGCTACCGAGAGTATCTCACCCGCACGGCAAAGCCTGGCAAGTTCCCCGTGACGTATTCAATATGCTAAACACAGTAACAACAAGTCTCACAATGATGTTACTGGGCCCGCTCGAGCAAATCGATGAATAATGGGAGGACCGTGACCATGATAGAGATACATTTGGTTTCATTATTTGACAAAAATCACGCTATAAACAGGTGAAAAAATGAATGAACCTATTTCTCTGCTATTTGAAATGTTTTCTTGATTAAAAATACGGAGTCATAAGTATATACCAGTGACCTCTGAGTTAGTAGGTGTCTCCTTATCTGGTGACTGGGGAGATGTGACCAATTATACAAACATTCAAAGATTGCATTGCAGATTTCCTTTAATTCCAAACAAATATTAGCCAAATATAGGAAGCAATGGAGGACTATTATTTAATTCTCCGTTACTCTATTTGCAAGACAGAAGTGACAGAAGTGTGTTTAATGAAACATTTCCCTATGAGTGTTTCTATGTATTGCTGACTTATGGGCATCTGTATTCAACTAGTGGACTTAGGTGTCACACTATGTCAGCATAATTAGTGGCAGATTTCACATCTTTCAAGGTTATTTTCTCAGTTTTAAAGACTTATTTATAAAAGTTTCCTGTATAAATTCTTATTTGCTAATTTGCACAGTGGTAGGGCGTTTGCCTTACAAGTGGCCTACATGGCCGACCCGAGTTTGATTCCTCCGCCCCTCTCGGAGAGCCCGGCAAGCTACTGAGAGTATTCGATATGCCAGACACAGTAACAACAAAGTCTCCAATGGAGACGTTACTGGGCCCGCTCGAGCAAATTGACGATCAACGGGAGGGCCTTTACTTTTACTTAATCTTACAATACTGCTAAATATATTAGGACAGTTAGATGAGTTAAAGATTTTAATACCTTAGGGACATAGTATAAATGATTGATAATTTCTGATGTATAACACAACCCTGCCCCCCATATTTAGTTGCATACAGACATTTTATTATTGTAGGGATATAGTTAAGGGATACATTTAAGGGATTTGAAGGCAGATCAAAGGAATGATCTAACCACTAGGTGGCGGCAACTCATGGAATTGCACTCAGTGAAGAAAGCTGGGAGAGGGTATAAACACATCTGTTTTCATTTTAATTTCGGGGGTCTTGTGGGGGGACACACATTCAGTTGTGCTCAGGGATTACAACTGTTTCTGTGCTCACGTCCCAGTGTATCTCTCCATATTCCCTCCTTATGGTAAGCTTCCAAATGAAGACCAGTTCTCAGTTTCTCCTGGCTAATTGTTACTCCCCTACTATGTTCTCTTATACCTCGCTTATGAGGGATCTGATTAAGTTTTATTTTATGAGGCTGGAAATTTAATATTTAAACTTTGTCTTTTATAGGTCTGGAGAGATATTATAGCGTGAAGAATACTTGTCTTGTATGTTGCTGACTTGCTTTCAGTTTCCTGCACCCAAATCGACCCTCAAGTCACACCAGGAGTGATGCCTTGGCAAGTCAAGGGAGAATACCTGAGTACAGCCAAATGTGGACTAAAACAAAACAAAGCACTGTAGCACTGTCCTCCCGTTGCTCATCGATTTTCTCCAGTGGGCACTAGCAACATCTCCATTGTGAGACTTGTTACTGTTTTTGGCATATTGAATACATCATGGGTAGCTTGCCAGGCTTTGCCGTGTGGGCAGGATATTGGGCAGGATATTCTCGGTAGCTTGCAGGGCTCTCTGAGAGGGGCAGAGGAAAAGAACTTGGATCGGCCACGTGCAAGGCAAACGCTCTACCCACTGTGTTATGGCTCCTGCCTGAAACAAAACAAAAAAGTCTATTTTTTTTATTGTATAGGTCATATCATTACAATTGTGTTAAAGTTCATGGTGGTGATGTACAAAGTCTCTGCACCATATTACCTACCACCAAAGTGCCCATGACCTTCTAGCAACGTCCCTGTGTACTTCTACTATGATCTCTATTCCTTCCTTTCCCACACTCAATGTTCATTAGTCAGTTTTGGAATCCAAGGTCAAGGGTTTGTCATTGTTAGATACTGTGTATTCCCTTGTTTTGTCTCTTTGGTGTACATAGATGAATGAGATCATGCGGTATTATGATCTAACCTTGCAAATAGCACAGAGACCTTATCTACTTTTGGGAGGTCAAAGAAAGTTTCAGTGTCAGTCTTTATTCAAATAAACAATGCTAGAAAGTGAGTGAATATTTGGGGTCATGGCTCATCAGGGAACATAGCAGACTATTAACTACGGTGAAAATATATTTAATAGTTACAATTAATACATTCCCTTAAATTTAATTACAATAATTTAATATCCCATTTTTTTCTTATGATCTGATGGTGTATATGATTATCTGAATCTCATATACATGTAAAATTTGAGTATCCAAATTTGAATATTGAAATTATGAAGTACATCAATTATGGTTTCTTGTAAAATTCAATCAATCACAATCACAACCATCCTGTTATTCGTCGATTGCCTCGAGCAGGCCTCAGCAACGTCTCCTTCATCCTAGCCCTGAGATTTTTTGGAAAAAGTGCCATGTTCAAGGCTCTTTCAGAGTTAGGAGAATGAGACCCTTCATTGTTACTGGTATTTGGCATATTGGGAAACGCCATGGGGAATTTGCCAGACTCTGCCATGTGGGCAGGTTACATTTGGTAGCCTGCCAGTTTGTCCAAAGTAGGAAGGAGATGATAAGATGTTATGCGGCCGACATCTTATAAGAAGGTACCGGCAGAGGTACAAAGGCACGCGGGTCCCGGGGCTGAGATCTCCAAGCCTACTCGGATCGGGGCTGAGCATCCTCCACCCAGATCCTCCAAATTCCAGTAGGTGGGGGTCACACCCACCAACTGGCCCCCTGGCGCCATGTAATCCCATCAACGGTCAAGACACTTATAAAATTATTAGTTTTAGATTATTTAATAATCACAATTACCTTTAAAGATTAGGAAAGTCCTACATATTGCATTTATGACCAGAATATCCCAAAAGGATTTCTATTTATGCTGGGAACAAAATTTTTGAATAAATGTAAAGAAAGTAGTACTGTAGAAATAATTGTAAATGCTTTAGTATAAAAATATTTGGAATTGATTACAAGTTATTCATATTTATATTTGTGGTATTCACTTCAGATCTATTTTCAATTATTGCCACCTTCATGAATTTTCTGTCTTTGTCTGATATGTCACTAAATGTAAAACTATTAGAAAAATATTATTGCTAAAAATTTTATAATTCCTAACATTTTTTCTTTCATTTTGATATACATGGAAATGCATGTCACAGGTATTTGCAAATAATCAGGTAGCTACCATGCAATAGAAACAAAATCCAGTGATTTACGGGAAAAGTAAATGAAAAACTTTGGACCATTATGTTTTCATATATTCAAATCTGCCTTTAGATATTTATCAATTCATCATGTATATGTTTGTTTAACAATATAGATAGAAGTTTTTTAATTAGAAAATTAACTCAAAGTAGGATATAAATATATATGGATATGTATATCCATATATATATAAAGGGAGAGTTTAGACACATATGAAGAGTGTCACATAATATATCTTTTAAAACCATAATTTAGTTAAGAACTTACTATTGAGGATGGTCAATGGTATATTTAAACATTTCCTTGATAATTTGGATAGATATAACAGTATAATTCATATTACAAGTAGAATTTTATGTTTACTTTGAGAATAATGAGTAACACCAAAGACACTATTCCTTTATATTTAGTTGTCTTTAGATGTGTTGTGTTGACATAAAATCTGAAAATGTAAATATATGTGAATGTATTTACCTAACAATAGGTTACCTGTTAACTGTATTTTGTCAAAGATAAATCAAAAGGGTCTGTGTATGTATGTATGTGTGTGTAAACGACATAATGAAATAACTACTAAAATAGCAGAACTAATTAAATAAAATTATGATATGGAAGAAACTTAGATGGGAAGATCTGAATTTGCATATGATATTTAATGTTACTTGATATTTGTTCTTGGTTATACTATAGAACTTATGTAACATTCAGTTTCCCCTAAAATGAGGATATCAGTCTCAAATATAAAGTGGGTAAGCAATCTGTACAATTAGGATAATATTTCATTAGGGATATCTGATAAATATTCAGTAAATATAACATACTTTAAACACTCCGAAAATTTCTGCTACAGAACCAAATTTAAACTTTTATCCATAAAATACAGCGATGTTGCTATTTATGGCAGAAACTGTTTAGAACTGAGTTTACATTTATATGTAACACAATAAACACCAGTATATCAGCCAATTTTCTTCTGTTGCAAACAGTTTATAATGCTTGCTTCTATTAGAAGCATGCCATTTCAAGGTAGGGAAAAATGCCCTTATTTTCTATACATATGTAGTTGTTATCTGAATAAAGCTGTAATTGCAGTGGGTTATTTGCATTGATTCAGGTTTCCCAGAATTTAAATTATGTAAATTTAGTCTTACACAAAATACTTTCTATGGCAATTGCTTTTTCAATTTAAATTTGTCTCATTTTAATAAATCTCCCCAAGGTTTGTTCACTCCCCCATACTAACTATACTCATTTGCAGTTTGATACTTAACCAACAGCTGTGATTAAAACGACATTTATGAGTGACTCAGTTGTTCTTTTCATCTAGATGAGATATATCACCTACTTTCTATAAAGACTTGCAAATTTATTAAAGCTAATTTAGTGAAATTACTTGGCCAACACATCTCTGCTAAAATAAGATCAAATAAGTTAATATTGAGCTAAGTCTAAAAATTTATTTTTCTCTTAGATAAAAATTATGATTCAATTTGTTTTTCCCAAGAGCAAGAAATTACATTACCTTCTAAACTGCTTCCAGTGACTCTTTAATTATTTTAGTTTCTTATTAAGAATGGATTAGTAACAGTGATCCGAACTCACTTTTAAAGGGAGCAAAGTAAAATGGATAGAAGTGCAAGAATTTTTAGAAGAGAGAAATTCATGAGAAAATAGCTTCAGCAAGCTTTTGAGATTCACAATGTTTGTTCTAACACATTTTTTAATTGAAGAGATGGTAATAAATTTTCTCTCACTGCAACTTGAACTTAATAAAATTACCTAATTAAGACAATGTTTGTTCTGGTCTGAAGAGGAACCATCATTCCTTTCATGGTTTCTGGGCTATACTTGGCAATGCTACATCTACCGTAATCATGGTCATATGCATAAGATATATGAAAGTATGGTCTTCTGAACCTGCTCAAGGAAACATACCTTGTATTGGGATTTGAGCCAGTGACACTAGCCAGCTATAATCACATGCTAGGCAAGTACTTTATCTTTCATCTATCTCTGCAGCCTGGTCCAAGATTCTAACCAGTTCCATATGACTGATTGCTTCAATCTACAGACTGCACAAGCAGCATGGCTGTAGTTCATTGGTTGTGAATTTAGCAGCATACTGGATTCATCAAGAAATCTTTTTAATTGCCTATATCTTGTATGTGTCTTCCTTTGGGATTCTGATTTTAATTGATATGGATGTATCAGATTTAAAAGTTCTCCACAATATTCCATTGTGCATAGGAAAGAGGTCCGTATGTGATCTATGAGGTGTATGGTTGACCTGTGATACTAATTTATATAAAAGTGTGGTCAGTAGTCATGTTCTTTCTTCTCTTTTATTTGGTTTTAGTGATTTAATGTTCCAACATCTGTCTCTTCACTAGTGCACACATATCCCACCCCCAGTGTCCCTAGTTTCTCACCCTCCCCACCTCTCCTGCCTCTATGCTAGGAACAGTTCTCTCTCTCTCTCTCCCTCCCCCTTTCCCTCTCTCTCTTGTTTGCAATTACAAATATTGAAAGGTTATCATGTATACCCATTTACCAACTTTCAACACTCAGTTCTTGTTCAGAAAGATCATTTCTTTTTTTGTTTGTTTGTTTTTCTTCCAACATATTTTATTTATTTTTGCATTTATTTATTTTTTTAAATTTTTATTAGTGAAACACCATGAGGTACAGTTGTGAACTTACATGTTTTTGTGCTTGGGTTTCAGTTATACAATGATTGAGTACCTATCCCTCCACCAGTGTCCATTCTCCACCACCGATGATATCAGTATCCCTTCCATGCCCCCCCCCATCCCACCCCGCCTATGTAGCAGGGCATTCCCTTTTGTTCTCTCTCTCCTTTCGGGTGCTGTGGTTTGCAAAGGAGTCACAGAATGATCATTTCTAACTACTACTATCATACTTGACCTGGAGCGATAGCACAGTGGGTAGGGTGTTTGCCTTGCACGTGCTGACCAGGGTTTGATTCCTCCATCTCTCTCAGAGAGCCCTGCAAGCTACAGAGAGTATCTCGCCCACACCGCAAAGCTTGGCAAGCTACACGTGTCATATTCAATATGCCAAAAACAGTAACAAGTCTCACAATGGAGACATTACTGGTGTTCACTCGAGCAAATTGATGAACAATAGGAGGACAGTGCTATTGTGATACTTATCCCTTCTCTAACCTAACTGTCCTTTGCATCACACACACTTGTGGCAAGCTTCCAGTGACCAGTCACTGACCAGTTATCCTGGTCCCTGTTTTTCCTGGCCTTGGATATTATCACACAAATAAGTGCAGGCATTTTATATCTGTCTCTCCTTCTGTGCAGTCATTTATTCGTAAAACAATGTCCCTTATGCAGAGCTTGTCACCTCTTTGAAGTCATGCTTATTATGTCTATGAATCACATGGCATTTTTGTCAAGATTGTTGACATGTGACAGATGATAAACACCTCAATAGCTTGTACAATGAAGACATCAACTTGTGGTAACTGGGAACTTCCTTGTGGTAAGTATGAAGTACAAGCGGACTGGTGAACAATCTCCAGCTCCGATGCACACTTATGACAAAATAATGAATGAATTAATAAAATTCCTATCTACGTGTTCCTGGACAGTGTGTGATTGCTATAATAACCCCTAGAAGTGACCAAGGTTGATCAGAATCTAATTTATAAATTGACTCTAGAACTTCACTTCAGAGTTCCTGGAATATCTTGAATATATCACCTCTACTTTATTTGCCATTTTCACATGCCTATCACTGTATCACTGTATCACTGTCATCCTGTTGTTCATCGATTTCCTCGAGCAGGCACCAGTAACATCTCCTTTGTCCTAGCCCTGAGATTTTATAAAGTGTCACATTTGAGGCTCTTTCAGGGTCAGGAGAATGAGACCCATCATTGTTGCTGGGTTTTGGCATATTGAATACGCCACGGGGAGTTAGCAAGACTCTGCCATGTGGGCAGGATACTTTCAGTAGCCCACCAGGTTCCCGAGAGTAAGAACTAGATAATAAGATGTTGTATGGCTGCAAATGCAGCCACGCACTTTCAGGAGCTGCGTTTTATAGTCTCTGGGTCTTGGCCGTTGATGGGATTACACGGCCCAGGGGGCAATTGGTGGGTGTAACGCCTACATACTGGAAGATGGGGGATCTGGGTGGAGGAGACACAGTTCCGATTCGAGCAGGCTTGGAGATCTAAGCCCCAGGTTCCTCACACCTGGGTTCTTCTGCCGGTTTCTTCATGCATAAGGCTCATCCGAACGTGTGGAGAGTGGTCTTAAGCATAGCTGTGGCTCTAACTGAAGGTCTTCAGCTGTCAGGGCTCTGCTTGGTGCTTGGAAGGAAACTCAACCTGCCCTCCTCCAAGAGGTCCCTGTGAGCACAGCCAGGCACGGAGGCAGGACACTCTGCCTATATAACCTGAATATTTAGATAACTGAGCTCCTCACTCTCTGTATAAGTCTGGACCCTAATTCTTGAGTGTCTCATATACTTTAACAAATCTTTTCTCTTTATTTTTTTTATCTATACTTGAATACTTTCAGTAAGGGTTTAAAGAATCTGACACCTGGATGAGAACCTAATAGAGATGGTCCTTAAAAAACACCTGCTGAAACACATTCAAATTTGAGATCTAGTAAGAGAATGTGTATGTGTGTGTGTGTGTGTGCATGTGTGTGTTTGTGTGTGTGTGGTGGGTGGTGGTTTGTATGGATTGGTTAGAACAAAAATCATAGTATCTTTTTCATGATATCTCTCTTTGATACTATTATGGAAATATACTAAAATCATATTTAGAATCATTGTTTGGTAAAATTATATAAACATAAATATATATATAAAACTGTAAGTATAATTTTTGTTCTGTATTTTATGTAATATAACAATTCACTATGAATGAACTTGCACAGAATAATGCCATTATTGAATTATTTAATGGTTACATTATATACATTTTCTATAGTTTACTAAACCTATAATATTTGAATTTTGGGCTGGAACAATAGCACAGCAGGCAGGGCATTTGCCTTGCATGCAGCCATTTTTGGTTTAATTCCTCTGCCCCTCTCGGAGAGCCCAGCAAGCTACCGAGAGTATCTTGCCCTCATGGCAAAACCTGGCAAGCTACCGGTGACCTATTCGATATGCTAAAAACAGTAAGAAGTTTCACAATTTGTTGTGAGATGTTACTGGTGCCCGCTTGAGCAAATCGATTAACAATGGGATGACAGTGCAGTGCTATAATATTTGAATTTTAGAATACTTTTGGCTTTAATAGTATGAACAGAAGTACAACTGTTATTCAGCAACTATGCTTTCTTACTTCTTTTGAACAGTAGGATACTGATCAAGGTTAGTAGTAGAAACAGTTCAACCTGGTAGAAAGGAGTATTTAAATGAATGATAATGTTTCAAATTGCCTGTGCATAGTGATAATGAAGCAAACTGGCTTCTAGTCAGCTTTATTGTTATCATAATGCTTTATACACAATGTCCTTTCTTATTTCCTGCATCCTGGCCATTCTATTTCCACCATCCTGCCTTAGGAATAAATTCAAAGACTATCTCAGTGCATTTTCACAATCACTGTGTGGAAAGATAGCAGTTTTCCTCTGTTTTTATATATATATATATGTATATATATGCATGTGTATATATTTTTATATATGAATATGTAGAAAATATATCACGGTATTTATGCATAAGGTTACACAACTAATCTTCAACAGAAAAATATAAAATACATATAAAATTTAGTTCAAATGTTTAATCCATCTTTTTTTCTACAAGAAAAGTTAGAAACTGCCTATTAACCATTTGTAGTTCTTTTGTTATTATCTAGTTTAAAACCCATTTTTCTAATGCCATTTATATTTTCTTACCAATGTAAAATAATATAGATATAATTTTTTTGTCAGACATAAGAAACTTCCATTAATTTGTTGTAATTATTTTAATTCATAAATTGTTTAATACAGAAATTTAAAATTTAAGTAATTTAATGCAACAGATTTTTCCTTAAGAATTCTTATTGGGATGTTTCACCCAAAATGAGTACATACAATTAGCCAGGAGTGCGTGCCAGACTATTTTCACTCAGGGCGCCCTAGAGGGGGGCGGGTGAGAGCCCTCCCCGCCCCAAGGGACCCAGCAGCCCGACCTCCCCTACCCAACCATCATCACGCTCCAGGCCGCTTTCCACAAGGTCAGGCCGAGCCTCAAATATTCACTCATAAGAACATCATAAGACACTCCTTACGCATTATATGTATGTGCTTCTCAGAGAGCCTGGAAAGTTAATAAGAGTATCTTGCCCACACGGAAGAGTTTGGCAAGCTAGCCATGGCATATTCAATATGCCAAAAAACAGTAGCAATAACGGGTCTCATTCCCCTGACCCTGAAAGAGCCTCCAATACGTTGGGAAAGACAAGTAAAGAGAGGCTGCTAAAATCACAGGGCTGGGACAAATAGAGACATTACTGGTGTCTGCACTAGTAAATAGAAGAACAACAGGTTAACAGTGATATAGTGATTCAGTGAATGCAACAAATTTTTCCTTAAGAGTTCTTCTTGGGGTGTTTCATCCAAAATGAGTACATATAATTAGCCACCTAAATTTTCACTTACAACTCTAAATATTTATCCTTTATTCTGTAATTCGTCTAAAATAATCTTCTTGAAGGAAGGTATATAAATAAATTATTCCATTTATTTACAGAATAGATAACCATTTACTGATTTCATGCACTGCATAATACCTTGAATGAAGACTTAATTACCTAGTACAAGAGTACCTTGTGTGTGATATGAGATAGTAGGAGTTTGGAACTACTGTCCATATATGTATATATGTACAATATATTATACACAGATATGTTAGGAATTAATTTTTTAAAAATAATTTTGAGTCATGGTTTGGGAAACTCTTAAGTTTCAAGGAGTTAGTCCTATTTCTGTTGTCTGGGGTCACTCCCAGCAGAGCCCAGGGCACCATATGTTGTATGGGGCCCATCTCATGCAAAGCCAGAACCTTTATCCCTATAATATTTTCTCAGCATGCTAACAGGAATTTACAACAATTGATCTTCTATTGATTACATTATTGTTTTTACTAAATAAGTATTTTTTCTATAGTTTAGTAAGATAATTAATATAACCATGAGAATGTGTTTGATAAATTGTTTTATTACAAAGTACCTAAGTCTATTTTTATAACTGTCTAATCACGACAAAAAATGCATCTATTCTATTTACCTATGCCTGGACTACAGATAGATATCTGAAACAAATGCTATTCCAGTTCACTGATTATACTGATAATGGAGCTTCAAACAAATATTCAATAACTTTATATTGAACAACATTTATTTCACTGTAGTTTTTTACTAATTTTTATTTCTTTGTGTCAATTCTAATATAAAAAATAACTACCGAAACTATGCAAATAAATCTTACAGATCACTCAATAATGAGTTTTGTACTCTAATTTTACTTCCATAACATACATTTTTTCATTAATTCTGATATTTTTACTGTTTTTCAAGTTTTCTTTGTTATTATTTTCTTTATAAATAATACTTTTAATTACAAGATGTTATGTTTTTGATTATCTTTGCCATAATTTGAAAGATTAGCTTTATTGCTATTTCAAAAATTATACCAAAGTACAAAATAAATTTATCTCGATATTATTAAAAGCGGAATCCATTTATCATGATCTATGTCGAGAATAAAACAGTGAAATACATGAAATAACTATATTTTCAAAATTGGATTATAGACAACACAGCCAGCATTGTGATTTTGTAAACAGGGTAAAAATTAATATAAGTCCCAAATTTTTCTTAGGAAAATATTTCTAAGAGAACCTTATTGAGTTGATGAAATTAATATGTAAGTCTGAAGGTGGGAGTTAGGAAGCTAAAATACATGTGCCAGAATATTTAAAAGAAAGGAGAAACACAAAGAAAAGAACTCAAGAATTTTTATTAGGATTCTACTAATATCTGTGGTTGTATATTAACCTATGTATGAATAGTATGAAAGTTTAACCATTTGAGAAAAATTGATAGTAAGAGAACAGAAAATTATTCAATAAGCGATTCTTATGGCTCACATAAATCTGTTTGCTTGAATTGTTTGATAGGAACTCATTGACAACATGGGGCTATATATTGGAGATAAATAGCTCTGTTGAAACTACTGTAAAAGACTCCACTTATTTTGATATATAAAAATATAGTCTATAGATTTAACTTCTATTACATTGTAGTATTAACAATGTAAAATTTTATATTTGTGACCCATTAAAGCAGCATTAAAATGAAGGAGCTTTTATATTGTTATAAGGGCAAAGCCTGGCAAGCTACCTATGACATATTTGATATGCCAAACACAGTAACAAGTGTCACAATGGAGACATTACTGGGCCCGCTCAAGCAAATTGGTGAACAATGGGAGGACAGTGACAGTGACATTAATAAATAGGAGGCAGATCTGCGCGGACGGGCACGGAGGCCCAGCTCTGGGCAACCAAGCTGAACGGCTCCTATTCCAACCAGGTACAGCCCGCCCCCAAGGGCCTGGGACCCTCTCTGCGCATGCACAACTAGCTCCACCTCCTAGAAAGCTGGTTTTTTCCCCTGATCTGCGTGGGAGGGGCACGGAGGCCCAGCTCTGGGCAACCAAGTTGAACGGCTCCTATTCCAACCAGGTACAGCCCGCCCCCAAGGGCCTGGGACCCTCTCTGCACATGCACAGAGTGCTCCACCTCCTAGAAAGCCAGTTTTCTCCCCTGATTTGCGCGGGACGGGCACGGAGGCCCAGCTCTGGGCAACCAAGCTGAACGGCTCCTATTCCAACCAGGTACAGCCGGCCCCAAGGGCCTGGGACCCTCTCTGCGCAAGCACAGCTAGCTCCATCGACGTTCCCAACTCCTCGCTCAGTGCCAGGGACTCTATCCGGAGTCCCGGCCACACTACATATGCCATAGGAACCATAAGCTACCTTCTTCGATGGAAGCTTCTCTAGTTTAGCTGAGTCACTAGAAACACAGTAGCCAATAACTCATAAGCCTATATTAACTCACACTGTATATCAAGCAGAATAGTAACAGTGAACGTGAAGGACTAAACCACACTTTTCACAATGGTAAAGCAACGCAAAAGCCCACCAAAATTTCTTATTGAAGAGTCTAGCCCAGATGACACCAACAGTACTGCAGTGTTAGACAACCTCTCTGACGAGGAATTCAGGAGGGAGCTACTTAGGATGCTTAGGGAACTAAAAGAAACAATGGAAAGCAATGCCAATAGAAGACAAGAGGATTTGAAGGCAGAAATGAGGAAAATGCAATTGGAAATGTCAGACCTGAAAAACCTGGTAGGCAAATTGAAAAACTCAGTGGAAGGCCTCAGCAGCAGAGTAAGAGCTGCTGAGAACAGAATCAGTGAGCTCGAAGATGAAGTTCAGAGACTCTCCAGAAAAGAGCAGAAAATGGAAAAGAGACTCACAATTCGGGAACAGATGGCAAGAGAAGATCGTGATGAAGCCAGGAGGGGTAACATAAGAATTATTGGAGTCCCAGAGGTACAGGAATAAAACCTTGATGAAGAAGAAACTTTCAAAGACATCATTGCTACAACGTTTCCACAGCTGAACAAAACTTGTAACCATATTCAGGAGGCCCGAAGGGTACCAGGACACTTCATCCACAAAAAGCAGAATACACATTCTTCTCAACCGTACATGGAACATTCTCCAAGATAGACCACATGCTGAGCCACAAAACGTGCCTCCAAAAAATTAAGAAGATAGAGATTGTATCGACCATCTTCTCAGACCATAATGCGCTGAAATTAGAAGTAAATCACATACAAAAACAGAGAACTAAATCAAACACCTGGAAATTAAACAGTGCTCTATTGAACAATGAGTGACTTAGACAGGAAATCAAAGAGGAAATCAAAAGATTCCTAGAAACGAATAAAAATGAGAACACCAGTTACCAAAACTTATGGGACACAGCAAAAGCTGTGTTAAGAGGAAAGTTTATAGCTCTACAAGCATTCCTCAGGAAGGAGGAGCGAGCACACATAAGTAACCTAAGCTCACAGCTTAAGAGCCTGGAGAAGGACCAAGAAAAGGAGCACAACCCGAACAGGAGAAAGGAAATAATAAAACTCAGAGCAGAGACTAACTAGATGGAAACCCAAAAAACAATCCGAAAGATCAATGAAACCAAGAGCTGGTTCTTCGAGAAAATTAACAAGATTGATAAGCCTCCAGCAAAACTCAAAAAGAAAGGGAGAGAGAAAACCCTAATAAACCGAATCAGAAATGAAAAGGGGGTCATTACAACAGAAACTACAGAAATTCAAAGGATCCTTAGGGAGTACTTTGAGAAACTGTATGCCACGGAACATCAAAACCTCGAGGAAATGGATGAATTCCTAGATTCCTACAGACTCCCAAGGCTGAACCATGAAGACCTGGAATACCTGAACAGACCTATCATCATCAAAGAAATTGAAATGGTAATAAAAAGTCTTCCCAAGCACAAAAGTCCTGGCCCGGATGGATTCACTAGTGAATTCTTCCAAATCTTTAAAGAGGATTTACTCCCAATCCTCTTTAAGCTTTTCCACGAAAGTGAAATATCAAAAACACTTCCGAACAGTTTCTACGAAGCAAATATCACACTGATACCAAAAGCAGACAGAGATACCACAAAGAAAGAGAATTACAGGCCGATATCCCTGATGAACACAGATGCAAAGATCCTCAACAAACTACTAGCAAATAGAATCCAACTAGTCATCAAAAAGGTCATACACCATGACCAAGTAGGATTCATCCCAGGGATGCAAGGATGGTTCAACATTCGGGAATCAATCAACATAATCCATCATATCAACAAAAGAAAAGATAAAAAGCATATGATTATATCAATAGATGCAGAGAAAGCATTTGACAAGATCCAGCACCCCTTTATGATGAAAACTCTAGCCAAAATGGGTATAGAGGGGACCTTCCTCAACATAATTAAAGCCATCTACCACAAGTCTACAGCAAGCATCATCCTCAATGGGGAAAAACTGAGAGCCTTCCCTCTAAGATCAGGGATGAGACAAGGATGCCCACTCTCTCCACTGCTGTTCAATATAGTACTGAAAGTACTTGCAATAGCGATTAGGCAAGAAAAAGATATTAAGGGCATTCAGGTAGGAAAGGAAGAAATCAAGCTCTCACTATTCGCAAATGATATGATACTATACTTAGAGAACCCAATACCCTCCACCAAAAAACTCCTAAAATAATAGACTCGCATAGTAAAATTGCAGGTTATAACATCAATACCCAAAAGTCCATGGCTTTCCTATATGCAAACAGTGAGAGAGAAGAAAGCAACATGAAAAAAACAATCCCGTTCACAATTGTGCCCCAGAAAATCAAGTACTTAGGAATCTGCTTAATTAAGGAAGTAAAGGACCTGTACAAAGTAAATTACTAAACGTTACTTCAGGAAATAAAAGAGGACATGAGGAAATGGAAAGATGTTCCCTGCTCATGGGTCGGGAGACTTAACATTGTCAAAATGGCAATACTACCGAAAGCATTGTATAAATTCAATGCAATCCCTATAAGGATACCCATGACATTCTTCAAAGAAATGGAGCAAACACTCCTGAAATTTATATGGAACAATAAGCCTCCACGAATAGCTAAAGCAATTCTTGGGAAAAAGAAAATGGGAGGAATCAACCTCCCGAACTTCAAACTGTACTACAAAGCAGTAATAATTAAAACAGCATGGTACTGGAACAAAGGCAGAACTGCAGACCAATGGAACAGGGTTGAATACACTGACATCTCCCGTCAATCATATGATCATCTAATCTTTGATAAAGGTGCAAGTAATGTGAAGTGGAGTAAGGAAAGCCTCTTTATCAAATTGTGCTGGCATCACTGGATGGCTACAAGCAAAAAAATGGGCTCAGAACTCTGCCTAACACCATGTACAAAAGTAAGATCAAAATGGATCAAAGACCTCAACATCACACCAGAAACCATAAGGTACATTGAAGACAAAGTTGGCAAAACCCTCCATGACATTGAAGCTAATGGTATCTTCAAATATGCCACGCCACTGGCCAAGCAAGTGAAAACAGAGATAGACAAATGGGACTATCTTAAATTAAGAAGCTTCTGCACCTCCAAAGAAACAGTGACCAAAATACAAAGATAGTCTACAGAATGGGAAAGGATATTCGCCGAATACACATCTGACAAGGGGTTGATATCCAGGATATACAAAATATGGGTTAAACTCCACAAGAAGAAAACATCCAACCCCATCCAAAAATGGGGCAATGAAATGAACAGAAACTTTCTCAAAGAAGAACTCCGAATGGCAAAAAAGCACATGAGAAAATGCTCTACATCATTAATCATCAGGGAAATGCAGATCAAAACCACAATGAGATACCATCTTACACCTCAGAGACTGGCCCACATTCAAAAGAACAAAAGCAACCGATGCTGGCGAGGATGTGGTGAGAAAGGGACACTCCTTCACTGTTGGTGGGAATGTCAACTGGTTCAGCCCTTCTGGAAAACAGTATGGACGATTCTCAAAAAATTAGAAATTGAGCTCCCATTTGACCCAGCAATACCACTCCTGGGAATGTATCCCAGAGAGGCAAAAATGTATAGTCGAAGTGACATCTGCACTTGTTTGTTCATTGCATCACTCTTTACAATAGCCAGAAACTGGAAGAAACCTGAATGCCCAAGAACAGATGACTGGTTAAAGAAACTTTGGTACATCTACACAATGGAGTACTATGTAGCTATTAGAAAGATGAAGTCATGAAATTGACATACAAGTAGTACAACATGGAAAGTATCATGCTAAGCGAAATGAGTCAGAAAGAGAGGGATAGACATAGAAAGATTGCATTCATCTGGGGGACATAAAGTAACAAAATATGAGATTATTACCCAAGAATAGCTGAGATCAGCACCAGGAGGATTACTCCATAGCTTAGTGGCCAGTCGGGCATTCTAGAGGAAAGGGCAGCTCAGATAGAGAAGGGAACACCAAATAAAGGGTGTTTGGAGGATCCTCCCAGGAGGGGAGATGCATGTCGAAATTGGACTATGGACTGAACATGTTTGCCACTCAATGCCTCTTTTGCAGACCACTACACCCTAAAGGAGAGAGAGAACACAGGGGATTGCCCTGCCACAGAGGCAGGTGGGGATGGGGGGATGGGGGTGGGGGGGATATTATCCATGGTGGTAGAAAATGGGCACTGGTGGAGGGATGGGTATCTGATCATTGTATAATCAAACCCAAGCACAAAAAATTGTAAATCTACAACCGTACCTCATGGTGTTTCACTAATAAAAAAAAATTAAAAAAAAATAAATGAATAGGAGGCAAGAAGCTTTTGGTATATATAAATAGGAGCTACTAAAAATAGAAACGATTGAGGCTTATAAAATAGCAGACAAATGTTCATATGATTGTTATGCTCAGAATTTATAGAAAAATACAAATCAGAAGAAAAATTTTATATAAAACACATTTTGATTTAAAAGTTGCACTCCATTATTCAAAGTTGAATCAGTATGAAAATAAAATGTAAGTGTTAAATGTCAGTGAATTTTACAAAATACCAACAATAGCTTAACAAACGAACAAATCAATAAAAGTCAAGAAGAACATATCAGACATGTCATGCTAAATTTCTGATAATCTGGAAATTTTAAAATATACCAGATAAAAATATGCAATGCTTACAAAGCTAATCGTCAAACTTCTTTTTTTATCATTTTTTTTTATTAGTGAAACACCATGAGGTACATTTATAGAGTTATAAATTTTTATGCTTGGGTTTCAGTTATACAATGATCAAGTACCCATCCCTCCACCAGTGCCCATCCTCCCCCACCACGGATCCTAGCATCCCTCCCCCCCACCCCCCCCGTTTTTGTTTCAGTTTTTGTCAAAATCTGAAAGCAGTAAAATAAGAAAATGACAACTTTTAATTGCTTAATGTTAAGCAAAGAAGATTTATTGATACAGTATTTTATTTTGTCTCATCAAAATTGTATTTAAAACGAGGTAAAATCATTACATTTTCTGAAAAATAACTGAGAATCAACACATTTTTATTTATTTATTTATTTAATTTATATATTGAATCACAGTGAGAATAGTTACAAAACTTTCAGGTTTAAGTTTTGGGCATACAATGATCAAACATCCATCCCTTCACCAGTGCATATATTCCACAAGCAAGAACCCTAATATATTCCCCATCCCACCCCTCCCCATGCCTGTGAGGCAGATGATTTCTACTTAACTCTCTCTCTACTTTGATTACTTTCATTATTTTGACAAAAGGTGCAACATTATTATTTGGAATTTTTCTCCAACAATCAGACCTGCTGAAAAGGTATTATGGAATAATTTGTTTTCTATAGCTGGTTTTGAAGACCACATGATGTCACTATCGCAGCCACACGATTTTGGATTTCTGATATTTTGCTAATTAAGTCTAGAGGGATTTCTGCTAAAATCCATATAGTTCCAAGATTGGTTTGTGTGCCTCTGGGTCCATGGCTGTGCTGGAGAGCTGCTTGTGGGAGGCAAATCATGGTCTCGGTTGGGTGGGAAGGATGTTCTGGTTCCTCCATCCTATCCCATGAGGCCACAGTTTCCCCATCACTGCCTGCTCATACCTGGCTGTCCAATAAGTCCTGAGGCGGTGACCACCATGCTGCGGGGGGGGGGGGGGGGAGGCAAAGAGACAGACACCCTTTCCCTCCTGGGGTGGGGGGGGCATGGCACCATAGCTTAATGCATAGTTCATTGAAGTTTCTGCCAACAGTCACTGGGTTCTGAATTAGGTCTGTGTGCCTCTGCATCCATGGCTCCATGGCCATGACAGAGAGCCTCTCTAGTCAGGGAACTCGTGTTCTTGGCGGGGCGGGGGTATTTTTTTAAATTTAAACATTGTATTTCCATAATTGGAAAGCTTGAAAAATTATGACTATTGGTAATTCTATTTTAAAATATCGTATTCTTTATTTTTGTTCAATGGCAATTAACGATTTAAATAGAAAACTGTAGCAATATATTTTTTAAAATTTAAAATTTAAATTTTTAAACAATTTTTCTTTTTTAACTTTATATGAACACTGTGGTTTTCAATGTTGGTCGTGTTGAGTTGTTTCATCATTCAATTTACCAACACCAATGCCAAACACAGTAACAACAAAGTCTCCATTGGAGATGTTACTGGGCCCGCTTAAGCAAATCGATGATCAATGGGAGGGCCTTTACCTTACCTTTACCTAATACCACCATTATTTTACCTTTTGACCACAATTATCTCCGATTTTCACAACCACCCTTAAGCCTCTCACCATAGCAGGCCCTCAATATTTTATTATATACTGCTTGCTCAAATTTGCTAAAAGAATGATCAAAAACTGCTTCCTCAGAATTAAATTAATAATTATTTTTATATGGGGCTGGAGTGATAGCACAGCGGGTAGGGCGTTCGCCTTGCACGCAGCCAACATGGCCGACCCGAGTTCGATTCCTCCGCCCCTCTCGGAGAGCCCAGCAAGCTACCGAGAGTATTCGATATGCCAGACACAGTAACAACAAAGTCTCCAATGGAGATGTTACTGGGCCCGCTCGAGCAAATCGACGATCAACGGGAGGGCTTTTACCTTACCTTTACCTTATTTTTGTATCTCACTATGGAAATTGTTGTACATTAGTAAGACATTGTTACAGGTAGCAAAATATTTTGGAGTTTGTTAGTTATGCTCAAACATCGCAAAGGCACATATGATGGATAGACAATATGAGAAGATAAAGATTGTACACCATACACAAATTTTATAACATAATGATAAATATAAATAGACATTTCAAAGAAAAGATAATCTAGTAGCAAATTAAATAGGCAAAACCGATAAACCAAGAGTACATATAATGCAGTTATTATACTTCACCCCAAAATACACAGATTCATAGATATATACATATACACACAGACATATGCAGACGTATATAAACACTTATATATATACACAAACATATATACACAAAAAGGCACACAGAGACACACAGACATATACATACAGCCATATACGCAGACCATCATATGGCACACACACACACACACACACACATACAGTATCTACGTGCACACAAAACAATGGATATTTACACACAGAGAAACACAGACACACAAATACACAAATGCAAACAGTGACATACACATATACACACAGGTACACAAACATATACTAAGATGCCCAAAAACCTGATCTAAAAGAGAGGCAGACATATAAACAGAGACACACACAAATATACACAGATACACACTCACATGCCTACACAGACACACACAAACATATGTACAGACTCACATGTAGATACACAAGGACACACAGAGACATCCACAGAGACACACAGAGACATGAACCCAGAAACACAAGCATGTACACATGTACACACAGAGTACATATACACAAACTTGTACACACAGAGACACATATAAACACAGAGTAAGACACACAGATATCAATATAGACAAACACATACATACACAAATATATACATATAGAGACACATACAGAGATACATAAACACACATACAATTGCACAGTACAGTTTCACACATACAGTTGCACACATACAGTTTGGCTGGAGCAATAGCACAGTGGGTAGGGTGTTTTCCTTTCATGTGGCTGACCTGGGTTTGATTTCTCCATCCCTCTTGGGAAGTCTGGAAAGCTACCGAGAGTATCCTGCCAGCATAGCAGAGCTGGGCATGCTCCCCGTGGCGTACTTGATATGCCAAAAATAGTAACAACAAGTCTCACAATGGAGACGTTACTGGTTCCTGCTCGAGCAAATTGATGAACAACAGTAGGACAGTGCTACAGACAGTACTATACTTCACAATCAACAAACTCTTAGAAATAAAAAAGGAAGTAAAAGTCTGATGAGCCCATTAGGAAGCAAATAAAGGATGGTAGATTTAAATCAGAGATGTTAATAATTACAATAAGTGTAAGTGTTTTTTGGACATTCCCATTAGAAACTGTATGAATTAGAAAAAATGGCTACTTGTTTACTATGAAACAAAAATTATAAAACAAAGACAAGTTATTGAAATAGAAAAGTAATATACTCCACAAGAAGTTAATATCAAGAAAGCTGACATGGCTATAGTAGTTTTTTCTGTATTCAGAGCAAAGTCACATGAGAGATATCAACAAAATTAAATATGATATTTCATAATGATAAAGGATAAGTTCATCAAAAAGATATAATGGTCTAATGTGTATTCATTTTATCACAGATCTTAATAACAGAAACAAGTAACTGAAATGATCTACTTCCGTATCTCATAAACTAGTAATTCTAATTTTTAATAAAAAGATATAAAATTAACTAAGACAAGGAAATAAATCTGTGCATTTAATGTATTTAGTACAAATTTATACAGCATTTCTTTAATTATATGCAGAAAAAAAGATTGAATTAAATCCAAAGGGAAGAATCACCACAAAGGAGACAATTGCGAATGATTGAAACAGGTTTTCAATGGTGAATTTAATGTAATATGTATACATGATGATCTTCAATGCGTAGTTACTTTAATTTGAGTAAAATAAATAATGAAGGCATATTAACCAATACAAAATTGATAAAAAATACCTATTCATTGAAGTACAATGAAGGTGTTTGTATATCTGTGTGTATACCAGAAACTTAATTATCAAAGATCTTAATTAAGAAAATCATTTCAGGAAAGATCCCTATTACTTCTGTCTTTTTTTAGAAATACTTCTGTCTTTTAATTATACAAAGACAGTCTACAGAATGGGAAAGGATATTTGCCAAATACACATCCGACAAGGGGTTGATATCAAGGAAACACCAATAACGTTTTTAAGCTTAAGATTTCAGGTCTTACATATGATATCCATGTTCACTCAATGCTAAGTATAGTAACTAGGATAAGGAAACAAATCAAATATCCATTGATAAAGGGATAAAAAATCTATGGCACAAATGTGATATCTATGAATAATCTAGAAGTAAGGGTAGATGAAATCTTGCAGTTCATTACAACTTGCATGTAACTCAAGGTATCATGGTTAATTAAATAAGTGAGAAGAAGATGGAAAATACTAGATCATCTCATCTGAGGTCTATAGAGAAAAAGTGAATAAGTGGCATTATATGATAAAAAAACTCTTGGTTTGGGATTACAAAATTTAGATTACCAAGGGGACAGAAATGGGATGAGGAATGAAGAGGCAGAAAGAACAGAACCCGTATGAGAAACTTGGTGGTGGGTATTGGGCACTTGGTAATACTGAGGTGCTATAATAATATGTAAAATCAATAAATGGTAACATTGTTGTAACGTGATATCTTAATCACAACAACACTTAAAAATCCCCCAAAACAAATACAATCGGAGTTATACGATCACTTTCTAGTGACATTTTATGTATAAATATAATATATATGCCAAATAATTTTACATATGCATAGACAAAATTCATGGTGATGAAGCTGCCATGACTAATGCTCAATTTGATAGGGAAAAGTGATAGATATGTAGTGGTTTTCAAAGTCAGTTGATAGCTTCTTTCCATGGTTCTGAAAGGAGGCAGATTGTGAATAAGACTGGGTTGAGTTATCTTCTGATTGCAGTTACACAGGAAGCTATAGAGCCATTCAGTTAGCCAAACCTAAGTTCATTAACTTTATTTGGGAATGGTGCAGTGAAATGAGGAGAGCCTATGTTAAAAGAGAGATAAGCCGAATTTGAGATGTTCTGTCTTTTGTTAAAGAATTTTATGAGTTGGTAAATTTTGCTGGGTGGTTCCAAAGCTCATTCCTGGTTCTTCAGTTTAAGTATAATTTCCTGAAACAAACTCTTCTATAATTTACAAACTTGTTTATCTTGTCTGTTCTTTTCTTTGAAACTCATTGTGCCTCTCAATCTGTACAGCCTTATTTTACTTCAAGATTCTAAATTCCAGGAAGGCAGAGATCATGTTTGTTTTCCTAACTGCTATTCTGGGAAAACCCTTCGGAGTACCTGACATATAGTGTATAGACATGAATGTATGCATGATCAACAGTTATATGGATAGTTTTTTTATGTTAGCTCTACCTTGGATATATTTTTAAAGCTCTACGACCTTTTTAAAAAAAATTATTAGTAAAACACCATGAGGCACAATTGTAGACTTACAAATTGTTTTATAATTTTAATTTTTAAATGCTGCTTGCAGTGATGCTGTTATATTGTATACATTTTAGATTTATCATAACACCTTTTCCCCATTCTCTAGCCAATAGTAATCACAATCAAGCAAAGATAATTCAATCTGAATGAATAATTCATGTAACTTTTAAATGTAAATTTTGCTTATATTGTGGGAGAGTCTTCAAAGCTATTTTATAACTGCAAAGGTCTTCCTCATATTCACAGTAATTACACTGATAGTAAGAATAGTGTATAGGGTAAACTCTTCAGATAATTATGACTGCATATAATCACAAAATATCACATGAATTATTGAATATCAGGTATCAATAAATACATATAAGAGCATTGGAAGAACCTATTTGAGAATTTGTTTGAGAATTTACCAGGACTTCAAAGAATAATTTTTTTTTCTTTTTAGGTCATACCCGGAGATCCACAGGGATTACTCCTGGATTTGCACTCAGGAGTTATTCCTGGCGGTGCTCAGGGGACCATATGGGATGCTGGGAATCAAACCTGGGTCGGCCGCATGCAAGGCAAATGTCTGCTGTGCTATCTCTCCAGCCCAAATGAAATAATTTTATAATCACAAAGTATTTAAATTATGAGATGATAAATCATGAAATGATAGAAGATCTTAGTCGTTTCAGAGTTTCTGCAATTTTTTCCTGTTTCATCTCAACACTTCTATAGTAAAACTAGTTTACACTGAACTCTTTGCAGAGTAAAAATGTTGGAAGTAGAAAAGATATTGGAAATGGAAAAGATCATGTGATAGAGAAAATTGAGCTTTGGTGTTGGCTTTTTGATTCATCTTAGTTTGTGTATAATTAATCATACTTTCACAGATTAAATATCTTTTTGATGTCTCTGCCACCATGGACATATAAAATGGTTTTATCCCTAGTTATTCCTTATATTTTACTTCTTAAAAAGGCTATGGGAGTAATTTATAGAATATGTAACAAGCCCCCCACTGCTTAATAAGAGACAAGCTATCTTTTAGGATATCTGTATATATATGTAAAGTGAGCTGTATCATGAACTCAGGAAATAGAGTCAACTCTTAACTTTAATAGTCATTGGCCAAATATCAGACAGATACTTAGATTCTGAAATTTTGTCTGTTATTTATCAGACCTTAATACTATTTGGTCTATAATCTACTATAGTAATTTCCCTTTACTCAAACATAGAATGTGCAGTTCATAGAGATTCCCACACAGAATTTCAGCTTTATCCTTCAAAACACAGTTTTTACTTCAAAAAAGAAAATATTAATTTGTGAATATTTTTGTATATTAGCCATCTGAGACTGTTTGTAATATACAGAGGGATAGATATAAAATCAATCTTTAAAAATATAACAAAAGGATAGTGCTAGAACCAAGAAATATTAGCATGTCTTCAGAGACTAGTGCTGGATATACTGTCATACTGGAGTTATGGGATATACAAGTAAATGCAGATAATGTTAAAACCAGCCCCAATTATTTCTCCAAGGCAGCATTCAAATGCTTTTTCCTCTTTGATTAGCATATTACTCAGAGTCCATGAATGTCCTGCATTTTCACTGAAAAATCTAACAATAAATTGTTAGTCAGTTAAGGAGGAAGAAATGAGTTGTATTAATATTATATATTACACTCTGTGGTAAACACGATCAAGTATATTGTTTCTTATGATGTCATGACGACTATAAAATTGGGGTAAAATCATCTTCTGAAACAAGAAGACTTGGAGTTTTGTAAGTTTCCTCTAATTTCCTTCCCCAAATTACTATTTTTCTTTTTTAAAAAAAAATTTAATGATTTTTTTTATTAGTCAAACACCATGAGGTACAGTTGTAGATTTACAATTTTTTTTTGCTTCGGTTTCAATTATACAATGATCAAATACCCATCCCTCCACCAGTGCCCATTTTCCACCACCACGTATCCCAGTATTCCTCCCACCCCCCAACCCCCTATCCCACTCTGCCTCTGTGGCAGGGCATTCCCTTTTGTTCTCTCTCTCATTTTGGGTGTTGTGGTTTGCAAGAGAGGCGTTGAGTGACAATCATGTTTGGTCTATAGTATACTTTCAGCATTCTTCTCCCATCCTGGGAGGATCTTCCCAACACCCTTTATTTGGTGCTCCCTTCTCTATCTGAGCTCTCTTTCCCCTAGCATGTGTGGCTGGCCTCCAAGCAATGGAGTAAACATCCTGGTACTAATCTCAGCTATTCTTGGGTGTAAGTTTCCTATTTTGTTACTTTATGTTCCCCAGATGAATGCAATCTTTCTGTGTCTATCCCGCTCTTTCTGAATCATTTCACTTAACATGATACTTTCCATGTAGTACCTCTTGTAGGTAAATTTCATGACTTCACCTTTTCTAACAGCTACATAGTACTCCATTGTGTAAATGTACCAAAGTTTCTTTCTTTAACTAGTCATCTGTTCTCGGGCACTCAGGTTTTTTCCAGATTCTGACTATTGTAAAGAGTGCTGCAATGAACAAACAAATACAGATGCCACTTCGACTATACTTTTTTGCCTCTCTGAAATATACTACCAGGAGTGGTATTAC
Organism: Sorex fumeus; assembly: GCF_029834395.1. Classification (NCBI taxonomy): domain Eukaryota; kingdom Metazoa; phylum Chordata; class Mammalia; order Eulipotyphla; family Soricidae; genus Sorex; species Sorex fumeus. Next base: position 65,971,570 of record NW_026606065.1, on the reverse strand, counting down.
TGGGTCAAATGGGAGCTCAATTTCTAATTTTTTGAGAATCTTCGCATTGTTGTTTTGATCTGCATCTCCCTGTTGATTAATGATGTAGAGCATTTTCTCCTGTGCCTTCTTGCCTTTTGGATTTCTTCTTTGAAAAAGTTTCTGTTCATTTTGTTGCCCCATTTTTTATGGGGTTGGATGTTTTCTTCTGGTGGAGTTCAACCAGTACTTTCTATATAGTTGATATCAACCCCTTGTCGGATGTGTATTGGGCGAATATCTTTTCCCATTCTGTAGACTGTCTTTGTATTTTGGTCATTGCTTCTTTTGATGTGCAGAAGCTTCTTAGTTTAAGATAGTCTCTTTTGTCTATCACTGTTTTTACTTGCTCAGCCAGTGGCATGACATCTTTGAAGATACCATTAGCTTTAATGTCATGGAGGTTTCAACAACTTCAATGTACCTTACAGATTCCGGTCTGATGTTGAGGTATTTAACCCATTTTGATATTGGTGTTAGGCAGAGCTCTGAGTCCATTTTTTTTGCACGTACCCGTCCAGTTTTGCCAGCACAATTTGTTAAAGAGGCATTTCTTACTCCACATTTCTTGCTCCTTTATCAAAGATTAGATGATCATATGTTTGAGAGGAGATGTCAGTATATTCAACTCTGTTCCGTTGGTCTGCAGCTCAGCTACTGTTCCAGTACCATGCTGTTTTAAATATAACTGCTTTGTAGTAGACTTTGAAGTTAGGGAAGTAGATTCCTCGCATTTTCTTTTTTCTGAGAATTGCTTTAGCTATTCATGGGGGCTAATTGTTCCATATGAATTTCAGGAGTGTTTGCTCCATTTCTTTGAAGAATGTCATGGGTATCCTTATAAGGATCGCTCTGACTTTGTCCAATGCTTTGGGAAGTATTGCCATTTTGACAATGTTAATTCTACCAATCCACGAGCAGGGGATATCTTTTCATTTTCTTGTGTCCTCTTTTATTTCCTGAAGTAGAGTTTTGTAGTTATCTTCGTGCAGGTCCTTTACTTCCTTTGTTAAGCTGATTCCTAGGTACATGATTTTCTGGGGCACAATTATGAACGGAAATGTTTTTTTCATGTCACTTTCTTCTCTCTCACTGTTTGAGTATAGGAAAACCATGGACTTTTGAGTACTGATTTTATAGCTTGCAACTTTTCTATACAGGTTTATTGTTTCTAGGAGTTTCTTGGTAGAAGTTATGGGGTTCTTTAAGTATAGTGTCATATCATCTGTGAATAGTGAGAGCTTGATTTCTTCCTTTCCTACCCGAATGCCCTTAATATCTTTTTCTTGCCTAACCGCTATTGCATGTACTTCCAGTACTATATTGAACAGCAGTGGAGAGAGTGGGCATCCGTGTCTCATCCCTGACCTTAGAGGGAAAGCTCTCAGTTTTTCCCCATTGAGGATGATGCTTGCTGTAGGCTTGTGGTAGATGGCTTTAACTATATTGAGGAAAGTTCCCTCTATACCCATTTTGGCTAGGGTTTTCATCATAAAGTGGTGCTGAATCTTATCAAATGCTTTCTCTGCATCTATTGATATGATCATATGCTGTTTATCTATTTTTGTTGATATGATGGATTATGTAGTTACTGGTTTTGGCATATCGAATACACAACGGATAGCTTGCCAGGCTCTTCAGTGCGGGCGGAATACTCTCAGTAGCTTGCCAGTCTTTCCGAGAGGGATAGAGGCTTTTGGGGCGACCTCTAATCACCCTTGTAGGTGTTACCATATTTGAACCCTATCAAATACGGTAAGACAATTCCGGAAGATGGGTATTTAGTGTCTTATGATGTGTCGCACGGCCGCAAAGCGGCCGCGCGGGTCTGGAAAGCGTCCTGAAGTGTGGCGATGGCTGGGTAGTGGAAGTAGTGTCAGTAGATGGTCGGCAACTACACCACCTCCTCTTTGCTGATGACATTGTTTTAATAACACCAAACATCAGTCAAGCGGCACAAATGCTGGCCGACTTTGACTGTGAGTGTGGAAAGGTAGGACTACAGCTGAATCTTATGAAGACACTGTTTATGAGAAACAGCCTCGTTACTGATGCCCCATTTGCTCTCAACAGAACGACCATCTCCGAATGCAACAGCTATGTGTACCTAGGTCGAGAGGTCAACATGACAAATGACCTGGCACCCGATCTGCGCAGGAGGAAGAGAGCGGCTTGGAACGCCTTCAAGAACGTCGAAGAAATAGCTAAGAGGACGAAGATCCTCCGGCTCCGGGCACATCTCTTTGATTCCACTGTTCTTCCTGCATTAACATATGCCTCAGAGACCTGGGCCGTACGCAAACAGGATGAGAATGCTATTCAGGTCTCCCAAAGAAGAATAGAAAGAGCTATGCTTGGAATATCACGTTTTACTCAAATGAGAGAAAGAATCCGGAGTTCTGACATCCGTCGACAATCAAGAATCAGGGCCGCTGTCTCATTTGCCAAGGTGTCGAAAATCAGATAGGCTGGTCACGTAATGAGATTTAAAGACGACCGCTGGACTAGAGCTGTTACCGACTGGATTCCACGGGATGTCAAAAGACCACGTGGCCGCCCAACTACCAGATGGTCAGACTTCTTCGTCAAGATCATGAACGATCAGTTTGAGGCCCTTCATGTTCCCGGAGCGAACAGATGCCATTGGGCTACACTAGCACGCGACAGGGACAAATGGAGACGTTACTGGCGCCCGCTCGAGCAAATCGACGACTAACGGGAAGTTAAGTGATTAAGTGATTAAGTGATGATGGATTATGTTGATCAATTTCCGAATGTTAAATGATCCATGCATCCCTGGGATGAATCCTACTTGGTCATGGTGTATGTTCTTTTTTATGAGTCCTTGGATTCTATTTGCTAATAGTTTGTTGAGGGTCTTTGCGTTTGTGTTTGTCAGGGATATTGGCCTTTAATTCTCTTTCTTTGTTTTATCTCTGTCTGCTTTTGGTATCAGGGTGATACTTGCTTCAGAAAAACTGTTCGGAAGTGTTTTTGATATTTCGATTTCATAGAAAAGCTTTAAGAGGATTGGGAGTAAGTCCTCTTAAATATTTGGAAGAATTCACTAGTGAATCCTTCTGGGCAAGGACTTTTGTGCTTGGGGAGACGTTTTATTACCGTTTCAATTTCTTTGATGGTGATAGGTCTGTTCAGGTATTCTATGTCTTCTTTGTTCAGCCTTGGGAGTCTATAGGAATCTAGGAATTTATACATTTCCTCCAAGATTTTATGTTCCATGGCATTAACTTTCTCAAAGTACTCCCTGAAGATCCTTTGGATTTCTGGAATTTCTGTTGTAATGAACTCCTTTTCATTTCTGATTCGGTTTATTAGGGTTTTCTTTCTCCCTTTCTTTGTGAGTTTTGCTAGAGGCTTATCGATCGGGTTTATTTTCTTGACGAACCAGCTCTTGGTTCCATTGATCTTTCGAATTGTTTTTTGGGTTTCTATCTCGTTAATCTCTGCTCTGAGTTTTATCATTTCCTTCCTCCTGTTCAGGTTTGGCTCCTTTTGTTTGGGTATTGATTATGCTGCTCCCTCATTAGGTGCATATACATTTAATATTGTAAGTTCTTCCTTTTGTTGGTCCTTCTCCAAGCTCTTAAACTGTGAGATTAAGTTACTTAGGTGGGTTCACTCCTCATTCCTGAGGAATGCTTGTAGAGCTATAAACTTTCCTCTTAACACAGCTTTTGCTGTGACCCATAAGTTTTGGTAACTTGTGTCCTCATTTTCATTCGTTTCTAGGAATCTTTTGATTTCCTCTTTGATTTCCTTTCTAAGCCACTCATTGTCCAGTAGTGCACTGTTTACTTTTCAGGTGTTTGATTTAGTTTTCTGTTTTTGTGTGTGTGATTGACTTCTAATTACAGCACATTATGGTCTTAGAAGATAGTTGATACAAATTCTATCTTCTTAATTTATGGAGGTATGTTTTGTGGCTCAGAATGTGGTCTATCTTGGAGAATGTTCCAAGTATGCTTGAGAAGAAAGTGTATGCATCTTTTTGAGGATGAAGTGTCCTGTATATATATACTAAATTCCTTTCTTACAATTTTTCCCTCAAATGAAGTATGCCCTTGCTAAGCTTGAGTCTGGTTCATCTATCAAGAGGTGATAAAGCGGTGTTGATGTCTCCCACTAGTATTGTGTTGCTATCAATGTCTTTCTCCAAGTCTATGAGTGTTTGTTTTAAGTACTTTGCTGGTCCCTCATTAGGTGCATATACATTTAATATTGTAAGTTCTTCCTGTTGAACAGATCCCTTGATCAATAACAAATGGCCTTCACTGTCTCTTGTGACCTTCTTCACTCTGAAATCAATATGGTATGATACTAGGATGGTTACCCCAGCTTTTTTTGGAAGCTGTTTGCCTGTAGGACTGTTTTTCAGCCTTTGACTCTGACCCTGTGTTTGCTTTGACTATTGAGATGTATTTCTTGCAGGCAGCAGAATGGTTCAATTTTCTAATCCATTCTACCACTCTGTGTCTTTTAATTGGTGCATTTAGCCCATTGACTTTGAGAGAGATTATTGTTATGGGGTTTTGTCCCATTTTTCTGTTGAAAATTGGTGTATTTGAGGGGCCTGTCTTGTCTTAAATTAGCCCATTTAGTTGTTCTTGTAACCATGGTTTTGAGTCTATGAAGTTCCTGAGCTTTTGTTTGTCTGTGAAACTGTGTGTTGTTCCTTCTGTTATGAAAGAGAGCCTCACTGGGTAAAGTATTTTTGGTGAGTCATTTATTTTTTCACTATATCCCACCACTGTTTTCAGGCCATGAGGGTTTCATCAGACAAATCGGCTGTGAATCTTAAGGATGCTCCTTTGTAAGGAAATTTCTTTCTTTGATCTTGCTGCTTTCAGAATTTTGTATCTATCTAAGGTTTTGGTCATTTTGATCAGTTTATGTCTCAGGGTATTTTTATTTGGATTTCTTCTTGCTGGTATCCTTCAGGCCTCCTGAATGTGCTCACATGTTTTCTTCAGCTCTGGAAATGTTGTAGCAATGATGTCTTTGACAGTTTCTTCTTCATCAGGGTTTTCTTCCTGTCCCTCTGGGACTCCAATAATTCTTATGTTACTCCTTTTGGTTTCATCACGATCTTCTCTTGCCAACTGTTCCCGAATTGTGAGTCTCTTTTCCATGTTCTGTTTTTTTCTGGAGAGTCGCTGGACTTCGTTTTCGAGCTCACTGATTCTGTCCTCAGCAGCTGTTACTCTGCTACTGAGGCCTTCCACTGAGTTTTTCAATTTGCCTACCAGGTTTTTCAGGTCTGACATTTCCATTTTTATGTTCCTCATTTCTACCTTCAAATCCTCTTGTCTTTTATTGACATTGTTTTTCATTGTTTCTTTTAGCTCCCTAAGCATCCTCAGTAGCTCCCTTCTAAATTACTTGTCAAAGAGGTTGTCTAGCACTTCATTACTGTTGTTGTCTTCTGGGCTAGCCTCTTCAATAAGAAAGCTTGGAGAGCTTTTGCATTGCTTTACCATTTGTGACCAGTGTGGTTTAGCCCTTCACGTTCACTGTTACTATTCTGCTTGAGATGCAGAATGAATTGAGATGGGCCTAACGGATTATTGGCTAATGTATTTCTGGTGGTTATGATAACCTTGTAAAGGTTCCATCTAAGAGGGTAACTTATGGTTCCTATGGGATATGTAGTGGGAGAATAACTTGCGGCCGCTAATGCGGCTGTGACTCCGAAAAGGGGCCCTGGTGCTGGGCGGGTACCTGTTTGAATGAGGAGAGAGTGCCCAGAGCGGTTCAATTTGTTTTGCACTGTGCCTCGATTCCAGTCCCACACAGACCAAGGGTGAAAAACGGCTGTTCTCAGTGGACATAGTTAAGCTGCTCAGGCCCGGAAAGGGGCCCTGGCGCCAGGCGGGTACCTGTTTGAATGAGAAGAGAGTGCCTGGAGAGGTTCAGCTTTGTTTCTATGTGGTGTGCCTCAATTCACATTTTTTTCTTATCCAACTTGCTCCTCACAAATTATGCAGAAGTGGTTGATAAGTTCTTGCATGGTTTATAGAAAAGGATCCTTAATTATTACACCTGAGATAGGAAAATTCATGAGTTTTATAGATGCCAGTTTTAGTTTAGTTTTATAAAAAGTTTATTTTTATAGATACAAGAATCTTAAGGTGGTGGAATCTCTTCCTGGAGTATCTTTGCAAGTGATGTAAAATGTAATACCATTTATGTCAGTATTTCCTGATTAAGAAGATAAGTGAACTTGGAGAATTTTTTTTTAAAAAAAATAAAGCTGAAACCTGGAAAGCTGCTGTATTATTTAAGACTTCAACATGGCTGACCTGAGTATAGCACAGCATGCTATACTCCAAGTACCAACAGGAGTGATTTTTGAGCACCGAGCCAGGAGTATTCCCTGAGCACTTCTGAGTGTGACCCCAAAACAAAAGTCAATGTCTATTTTTCTGTGTAATACATTATTTCTCTAAATAAAGGAAGACTTCAAAGGGAGAAGATCAGCAGTGTTGGTCGGTGCACCAGAAGCCTGGAAAAGTATTTGCAATGCTCTCCTGTCCTTTGCCAACTATAAGATGACCAAGATGACTGCCCTCCAACATCCTGATGGATCTATCACATCTTCCAGAAGGGCAATGGAGATTATCTATGACTTCTATTATCTCGGATCTCTTCAATAGCCATGTCCACCTGCCCACATACCAAATTACAAAGGATGAATATGTCGTCCCAAATGTTCTTCCTTACAAAATCTGACACGACATTACGTCAGTAAAGGAGTGTACAGCACCCAGTCCAGACAAGATCAGACCCGAACACCTGAAGAATCTGCTGCCAGTACTCATCAATACACTGGCTCAGCTCTTCATATGCTACCTGACTGAATGCAAGGTTCCATTCCAAGGGAAAACCTGTCTGAACGCAGGACCGTTATATTATATAAGAAGGGAGACATCCACGACATTGGCAACTAACGTATATCAAACAGGGCAATACCATTTCATTGAAACTCTTCAGTGCCACCCTCGAGAACATCATGTGACAACTGGAATGAAAAGGAATTAGAGTGAAGATAGACGGTTGGCAACTACACTACCTCCTCTTCACTGATGACATCATTCTAATAACCAAAATTAGCCAAATGGCGCAAATGCTGGCCAACTTCGACTGTGAGTATGGAAAGGTCAGTCTTCAGCTGAATCTCACCAAGACAATGTTCCTGAAAAATAAACTAGTCCCTGACATTCCATTTTCTCTCAACAGAACAAACATCTCCGAATGCAGCAGCTATGTGTACCTGGGCTGAGAACTCAACATGAGGAACAACTTGGCTCTAGAACTGCACAGGAGGAAGAGAACAGTGTGAAACACCTTCAAGAATGTTGAAGAAGTTGCTAAGAGGACAAAGAAACTCCAGCTCTGGCCACATCTTTTTGACTCCACCGTTCTTCCTGCACTAATATTTTCCTCAGAGACCTGGGCCCTACAACAACAGGGCGAGAATAGTATTTGGGCATCCCCAAGAGGAATCAAAAGGGCTATGCTTGGAATATCACATTTCACTCAGGTGAGAGAAATAACCCAGAGATCTGACCTCAGTAGATGACCAAGAATCAGGGACACTGTCTCGTTTGCCAAGGCATCGAAAATCAGATGCCAGATATGTAATGCGATTTAGAGATGACTGCTGGACTAGAGCTGTTACTGACTGGATTCCACAGGAGTTCAAAAGAATGCATGGCCGTCCACTATAAGATGGTCAGACTTCTTTGTCAAAACCCTGAACAAATGGTTTGAGACTCTTCATGTTCCTGGAGCGAGTAGATGTCATTGGGCTACACTAACATGCGACAGGGATGAATGGAGAACTTACTGGCACCTGCTTGAGCAAATCAATGATCAACAGGATGAAAAGTGATACAAGTGATATGTTTTTACTCTGTGTAAAGCATCTACAGTGCTAAGCATTTCTCTGTGTAAAACTTTAGTAGTTCTATGTATAAAACATGCTCTAGTAACTGACTTTACTAGAATGATGTAGTACCTGAAGTAGAACTATCCTTATTATAATGCTCTAATATTTTTATTTCATCATTTTGCATAAAATATTTCTCTATTCCCAATTCAAGGTAACAGAAATCACAATTAGTTAATGTGAGAGGCACCATTTAATTTGAGTCCAGCTAATTTCTTAAAAAGGGTTTTCTCAGCTGGTAAGCTTTTCAGTGAGCACTTTGAAATTAAGTGTCCCACTGCGTAGTATTGCATGGGTTATTTAGTGTTTGCGTTCTCACCCTAGGTACATATAATTCATTGTTGTATTTGTTTTTATGATTAAATTGCAAGTTTCTATCTCACCCTTTACTTGGTTAATTTAAACCAAATCTTACAGGATTTAAAATCTGTTTCTTGTCTACTTATGCAATTAAATTTTAATAGAAAACAGTGGTGTCTCTCTGGATAAAACGATAATAGCTTATCGAATTATTTATAATGGCAATGTCATTAGAATAAAAATGATAGTGACAAAATCTCAAGTCAAAATGAGTTATTGAATTTTATAGTCCTGTGTCATCTTTCTACCTCAGCAAAGAAAGTATCTTTATAGCTAAAGGTGACACTACATTTAGGAATTAATCCATAGAAGACAAATGATTGATTTGCAACAAAGTTAATAACTCTCCATTTGAGTATAAAAAAGATAAAGAAAACAAGCATTGTTGCATTAAGCTTGGTGTTTTCTCTGAACTAAACCTTACATTGCTATTATCTAAGTGATAAACTTGGTTTATAAAAATAATATCTAAATTAGAATGGGATTGTCTTTAAAGTTTATTCTGTAGTTTTGAATAACTTTGTGAATCATAATAACTTTTATATTTTAAAATATTTCAAAAATAATAAATTAATTAATGTTTTATTTGTATTAAAATAGAGTTTACAAGCCTCTCTAGTCAATTAGTCTTTGGTAGAAAACAATAGTTAAAAAAAAGGCCAAGCTCTAGTACAGGAGTTTAGGTTAATATGCTTGCCTGTCATGCAGCTGACGCCAGTTTGGTCCTCAGCAGTGTCTATGTTCCGCTGAGCAATGCCTGGAGTGACCCTTGAGCCCTGAATGTGCCCCCCCCAAAAATGCAAAAAAGAGTCAAATGAGAGATTCCTAAATTTCGATTTTAATAGGAAAAGGAGAAAACAATCTCAAACATCTCTAAGTATATTAGATATAGAAGATCATGGAAAGAAGGATTAGAGAAAGTGAGAATTAAAATTGAATTGGTATTATAGATACAGAAAGCATATGCATTGGTAAAAAACTAATGGTGCTTTTATTTCAGATATGCAAAAATTTAGAAGTGAAGAGATTAAAATATAGAAGGTATGGAATGCTCAAGATTCTTGTCATCACTGACTGATGTCATCTCACCACTGTTCTTCTGAGTATAGTTAATCCAGAGCAGAGTCTGTTACTGTTCAGTCATGCCTTGAATTTCCCCTTCTGTAATTAGTGACCTATTAAGGAGCCATTAAGATAATTAGCAGTTATTCAGTACAGTTCTAGCTGAACATAGTGTCTAAGTTCAGTCATGTTTGCTTCTCCTACATGTGACTACTTTACAAAAGCTGCTTTTGAAAATTACATTAGGAAATTTAAGTAGCAGGTGTCATATTTTATAGCTTATTACCCTCTGATTAACAAATAACTCAGTTGTCTGTTTTATGACGTGAGATTTATAACATTTTAAAGAATAATTGGAAACATATTGAATGTCTTAATATGCTGATAATTAAAATTCAGTGAGTTGAATGTGATTAGTAACTTCTCGGTCAGGTATATAGAACTAGTAAACAACTTAAAGAAAGAGAAACACTCCTCAGTAGTAGGTATAGTTTATTTTACAATAATTAGAATTTCCTTGAGTTACAATTAACCATTTATAATTTACATCCTACAGTTAAGTAATGCCACATTTGGTGTGGACTATAATTTTTAATGAATGAATCAGTTTCCTTTGTATATTTGCCACTGCCTGAATGTATGTCTCATCATGTTCTCATTAACTCCAATTCTCACTCTATAACATATTTTGGACATATTTTGTAGAGCTATCAAAGACTCTAGTAACATAAAATTGTTTTTTAAAAAATTGTGGGGAGAGTTCACATCCAGCTGTAATCATGGCTTACTCCTGGTTCTATGCTAAAGGATTACTCCTGGTAGTACTCAGGGGATCATATCTGCTTTCAGGTATTGAACCAAGATAGAGTATGTTTATCACTATGCTCAGGAGTCAGCTTGGCAATGCTTAGTGGACCAGGTGTGATGAGGATCTAACCCCAATAGGCCACATGTAAGGCAAGTTGTCTTACGTGCTCTAATATCTCTCATCCCGAAAGTGGTATTTTAATTTTAAAGATATATTGGCCACAACTGGCACGTGCAAAACATGATATTGTTGACATAAAAGTTATTACTTTAAAAATTTCCAAATCAGATTATCTTCATTCCTACTAGTAAAGTGATAGGAATTAAATTATTTAATACTAACTAAGTTATCCTTAAAAATGTTACCCTCTGACTATAACAGTTGTATTTTTTTTCATGATCTCCCCAATCCTTCCTTTTAAGAACATAATTGTAGGAAACTTACAGCTATAATTTCTTTCTCTTACATTTTGAGGTGTAGCTCTTCCACAATTCAGGAATTTCTTGTCCAGGGACTTGGGAGCAATACTTTGGAAATGTAGTCACTGGAGAAGATAGTATCCCTTTCTCCCATTACGGAAAAATACAAGGACAGTTTGAATACAAGCTACACCAATGAGCCAAAACAAATAGCTTAATTACATCTGACCCCTGATATCCTCCAGCACTTTTTAACTAGCTTCCCTAGCACTTAAAAACAATTTGAAGTGTTCTTTTATTGAAATTAAGTTCCTTCATGACTCTCCTTTTGCAAGTTTCTTTCCTCTGTTGAAAAAATTTTGAATAAAGTAGTAATCCTTGGCATTTTTCACTGACCTGATACAATTTTTCTTGTGTAGTACATATAGCTAATGAAGTACTTAGAAATTTTAGGCATATTTCTAAGACCTTCATATGTTAATTAATTTAAATTTATGAGGAATCATGAAATCAAAGACCCCATTATAGTCATTTTACCTCCTCACACAGAGGTGAAATAATTTACTCAAGGAGCAGTAAAAAGAAACAAAGACCTTCTCTGTCTCCATGTACTCAGTCCCCAGAGACAACAAATCTAGTTAATTTTTCTTCCTATTTAGCCATTCTTTCGTCTTTCGACTTATATTATTCCTGGCATTAATTTTTGCAGTTTTAGCACATTAATCCTCTCATTCAATACATACCTCTTGATTCAGACTTTGTATCAAGATTTGGAATAAAACAGGTAAGACAGACAGGGTCTTAGGTAGAATGTTTATCATCAATTAGAGCGCAGATACTAAGCATGCATTTAGCTAAGAAAAGACAAAAAAAAGGTGGAGGAAATGAGTGTTAGTAAACTAAGAAAATAATCATATGCAAAGATTATAGGAGTGAATTTTGTAAAGTTTTATTTTTGCACTTCAGCTGTACCTTTGTAAAGAATATTTGGCATAAAATGATAAGATCATCTTTTTAAGTGATTCCTGGAAAAATGGACATCTAGTGTCTAGAGGTTCTTTCAGGGTTAGGGGAATGGGACCCATTGTATTTACTGGTTTTGGCATATCGAATATGCCACGGATAACTTGCCAGGCTCTGCCGAATGGATGGGATACTCTCAGAAGCTTGCCAGGCCCTCCAAGAGGGATAGAGGCTTTTAGGGTGGTCTCTAATCGCCGTTGCAGGTGTTCCCATGGTTCAAACCATATTCGAATCCCATCAAAAATGGTGCGGTAATCTTGGAAGATGGGTTTTAAGTGTCTTATGATGTGTTGTGACAGGGAAGAATGGAGACGTTACTGGTGCCCGCTCGAGCAAATCGAAGAGTAACAGGATGTCAAGTGATCAAGTGTCTAGGGACAAGAGTCAATTTTGAATATTAGAACTAAATAAATCAGATAACACTAATAAAAAGACTAGGTATGCAAAGAACCACAGATATTGGTAAAAGAGGAGTAGAGGATTAAAGCCTCTTTAACAAATTGTGATGGTAAAAATAGACAGCTGCATGCAAAAAAATGGGCTCAGATCTCTGCCTAACACCAAGTACAAAAGTAAGATCAAAATAGATTAGAGACCTCAACATCAGACTGTCCATAAGGTCACTTAAAGACAAGCTTGGCAAAACCCTCCACAACATTTATGACATGCCACTAACCAAGCAAGTGAAAATAGAGATAGACAAATGGGACTATCTTAAACTAAGAAGCTTCTGCACCTCAAAAGAAACAGTGACCAAAATACAAAGATAGTCTACAAAATGGGAAAGGATATTTACCCAATAAGCATCCAACAAGGGGTTGATATCAAGGATATACAATGTACTGGTTGAAAGAAGATAAAAAGAAGAAAACATCCAACCCCATCAAAAAATGGGTCAACGAAATGAACAGAAACATTCTCAAAGAAGAAATCCGAATGGCAAAAAGGCACATGACAAAATGCTCTACATCATTAATCATCAGGGAGATGCAGATCAAAACAATAATGAGATATCTCAAACCACAGAGACTGGCCCACATCTACAAGAACAAAAGCAACAGGGTGTTGGCGCGGATGTGGTGTAAAAGGAACCCTCCTTCACTGCTGGTGGGAGTGCTGACTGGTTCAGCCCTTTGGGAAAACAGAATGGACGATTCTCCAAAAATTAGAAATTGAGCTTCCACTTGACCCAGCAATACCACTCCTGGGAATATATCCCAGATAGGCAAAAAAGTACAGTCAAAATGACATCTGTACTACTATGTCCATTGCTGCACTGTTCACAATAGCCAAAATCTGGATAAAAAAAAACGAGTGCCCGAGAACAGATGACTGGATAAAGAAACTTGGCACATCTACACAATGAAGTATTATGCAGGTTTTAGAAAGGATGAAATCATGACCAGTAGATACGCAGGACAGATAGATTGCTCCATAGCTGGAAGCCTGCCTCATGAGCAAAGGGGAGAAGTCAGCTGGATCAGAGAAGGGATCACTAAGAAAAAGTTGGCTGGGGGAATCGGTCGGGATGGGAGATGTGTGCAGAAAGTAGATAAAGGACCAAACATGATAACCTCTCAGGGTCTGTATTGCAAACCATAAAACCAAAAGTAGAGTGAGATTATGGGGAATCGTATCTGCTATGGAGGCAGGGGGAGGGTGGGAAAGGGGGCTATATCGGGGATATTGGTGGTCGGAAATGTGAACTGGTGGAGGGACGGGTGTTTGATCATTTTGTGATTGTAACCCAAACATGAAAGCTTATAACTATCTCACGTTGATTCAATAACATTAATTAAAAATAAATAAATAATTTAAAAAATATGAAGTCATGATATTTACATACAAGTCTTACTACATGAAAAGTATCATGCTAAGTGAAATGAGTCAGAAAGAGAGGGACAGACATAGAAAGATTGCATTCACATGGGGAATATAAAGTAACAAAATAGGAGACTAACACCCAAGAATAGCTGAGATAAGTACCAGGAGTTTCACTCCATGGCTTGGAGGCCAACTGCACATGCTAGGGGAAAAGGCAGCTCAGATAGAGAAGGGAGCACCAAATAAAGGGTGTTGGGGGGATCCTCCCAGGATGGGAGTTGCATGCTGAAAGTAGACTATAGACCGAACATGATTGCCATTCAATGCCTCTTTTGCAAACCGCAGCACCCAAAAGGAGAGAGAAAACAAAAGGGAATGCCCTGCCACAGAGTTGAGGTGGGATGGGGGGGAGTGGGGGATGGGAGGGACACTGGGATCATTGGTGGTGGAGAATGGGAACTGGCGGAGGGATGGGTACTCGATGATTGTATAACTAAAACCCAAGCACAAAAGTTTGTAAGTCTAAAACTGTACCTCATGGTGTTGTTTCACTAATAAAAATTTTAAAAAGTAATAAAGGTAACATAATAATTAAAAGTACCTTTATGGGGGCCAGAACATAGTCTTGCAGGTATATCACTTGCCTTGCACATGACAATGTGAGTTTGAGATCCTTGACACTATATTTGGTCCCTTGAGCCCCATCAAGAGTGATCACTGAGCACAGAGCTAGGAGTAAGTTCTGTACACCTCCAGGCGTACCAAAACTTCTCCCAAATAAAAGTATCTTTATAAACATAGTAGGAGAATAAGAAGTGGCCAAAGGTAATAGAACTGAAACCTAATCTGCAGAACTGAGCATATCATGGTGATATGATATGATATGATATGATCATGATATGATATGATACGATACAGGGAATTAATATTGAAGGCGGCACTTGTATGTACATAACACCCTATATCTAACAATATTGTTTTTTGTGCCTAAAATTCAAAACCAATGTACATTTTGACAGAAAATGTAAGGTTTGGGGCTTGAGAACCAGGATTTACTTGAGGAATTATATGTTAGTGAATTCAATTATATTTATAATATCATTTTGAAAGCTCTGTATAAACGTAGGTAAATGAGAACATGCATATATATGTTATATATGTACAAAAATATTTGTCTCTGAGTTATATAGCAGATATATTCTCTTTTAAAAACACACTTAAATAGAAAAGAAATATTCCAAGTGAATCTTCTAAAGTTTTATTTTTATACTTAAGCTGTACTTTTGTAAAGAATGTTTGGCTTAAAATGATAAAATCATCTTTTTAAGTGATGCCTGGAAAATGCACATCTAGCTATTGGCTCAAATCTTTCCTAGCATCCAGTTACCTATTGCTACTTGCAATTCAGGTTTTTAATGCTGCAGGTGTATATATTTTTACTGTACATACTTTCAAAACAAGAATGTTTGGCAAACTAAATGTTCTCTTTATGTTAAAATAGTCTATAAAGTGAAAAAGATACTGTTTTACATTTTGAGATAATTTCCCATTTACTTCTAATTATCTTGTTACTGAATAAGCACTATTCTGTTATTGTTTTTTTCTATAGAAATTGTCTCATTACTTGAACCTAGTCAGTTTACATTAGCTGTGCATCAAAAAATGTCTCAAAACATCTTTAACATTCTCCATGTTGGCAACACCCCAACAGAAATGAAAAGTGAGAATAGGGGGCTGAGGTTTTAATTTTTTGTTTTTATTTTATAATATTGCCATTCACCTAATTCTTTAAAATTATTTATTTTTGATGCTGGTTTTCAAATGCTGTAAATGAAATTGGCTGAGTGACAGTGCTGAGCGGAAGGGTTGGGAATGAAAGCTCTAATGGCAAATCAAATATAATACTTTAATCAGAGTTAATTGATGCCAGCTGTGTGGGTCTCTGTGCTATTTTGCATTTATGGATGAAGAAAGGTGTGGTTGCTATTCAATTTAGAAGCTGAAACTGTTACAATCATTAAGAATATATGGACAAGGGTGTGCTTGATATTTATTGTACAGAGAAAAAGCTTAAGTGGTTCAAGGGTACAATGTAATTTGGATTATTTGTGTGAGACAATTTAGTTCTTTCCTAATTGCATAGGAGCAAATAACAGTCCTACTATCAAATTTTATGGCTGACACTAGGAAACTATTCTAGGTCTCTTTGATGATGTTATTTATTAATCTAGTAGAGTATTAAATCTGAAGAGTTCTTAAAGTCCGTGTTCATTACTATATCTTCTCTAAACCTTATCTCTAAAGATTTAACTAGCAAATTATAACTAACTGTTCCAATTAAAATTGGAATAAATCTGTACAGACCACAAAACGATTACTTAAACCAGGCACACACATTTATGGGTAAAGCACAATATAGCTTGAAATACTCATGCATGTGGTACATATAAATACCCAACCAAAAGAATACCCAAATAAATATAAATATCATAGTGGTCTTTAAAGTTATTTGGTTGCATATTTAGAAATTTTTTAATTTTTGACTTAGATTTACTTGCAGATAAGTGAAAAAAATCTAAAGTTATCATTATCCTTCACTTAGATCTATACTGAAGTGTCTGTCTCTGTCAATCTGTTGCTTTAAGAAAAAGTATGTCACATGATTATCATATGCTCACATTTATTGACATTGTATCTTTATAGTTTATATTCACATATGAATTAAATACAATGTGTAATATATATCACATTCTGCAATATCACATTCTGCAATATTAATGCATTTGTAGTTAAATTGAAATTTAACTTAAAACTCTTTGAAAAGTAGTCATGTTGAAAGACAGATTTATATAAGAAGAATCAGCAAGTCTAGGTCATTAAGTATATACAGGTTTGTGTTAGAGCTTTGTTTCATTATTATTATGGGGTTGGGAGGTATTTAACTGTGCCCAGTGCTTCTCCTGGTTTTGCACACCAAATCACACCTGGTGGGATTCAAGGACCCTTTGGAGTTCACAGAATCTAAAGTCACTCTGGTTGACTGCATGCAAGGCAAGAGGCTTTCCCTCTGTACTATCACTCTGGCTAGCCTTATATTGAAAGTTTTTTGAGGGGAGGGCATACCCTGTAATGCTCTTGGCTCTGCACTCAGACATTACTCCTGGAAGTGCTTGGGGGGATCAAGTGGGATGCCTGGGATTGAGCCCAGCTTTGTCGCGTGCAAGGCAGACGCACCCTACCCACTTATGTGTCCAGTCAGTGCTATATTGTACTTTAAATCTTTGAAGTTTTGGTTATTAGTTCAGTCCCAACTGAACTAATTTTATAAACCAAAATTGAATTCTTCTCTAAGATTCAGTGAGATGTTGAAGAAATTTCTAATTTCCAGTTAGAAAAAGAGACTGGTTTCTGGAAGGTATAAGTTTTAAAATAGGCAGGGGGGTAAAAATTTCTGCAAAAACTCTGCAGATTTTTTTTTTTGCAGAATTTGCAGACATTCTGCAAAAATTATCAGGTGAATTTCTGAAAGTTAGAACTAAGTCCAAGCCATCAATAACCCACCAAAGAACAACTGAGAAATCTTCCTCCACAATAACCTAGTAAACATTTTTAGGGAGGGCAGTGAGAGGCTCGCATTCTATCCTGTGCAGTGCACTGCCCAAACCTGTCTACTTCAGGTGCCAACTATTTTCATTTACTTTATGGAATCGGCTCCATCCTGAAAGTTTCCTCCAGCCCACTACTTGTGGCGGGGGGGGGGGGGGGGGGGCGCCAGACCACTCCTCTGGCCCACGGAGGTGGCCTTAGGGTGCGTTGGTGCAAGGAGAGACCCACTGAATGCACACAAGACACAAGAGACAGAGTGCAGTTTAGAAACAGAGAGATAAAGGGACAGACAGAGCAGACAGGACAGCAGACAAGACAGGACAGGACAGGACTTTATTCAGGGCAGCAGGGGTATTATATACCTTGCAATGCAGGAAACTACGCATACATCACAGGAGGCAATTACGTCACTATGTCATGTCCATATACGGTTAGGAAAGTTAGAAAGTATATACGTTTCACATACCAGGCATGAGGTAGTTACACAAAAGGGTCTTGTCCATATATGGTTAAAGATGTCACAGGATATTTACATTGTTGAATACCTTCAGTCACAAGGAGAAGCAGTAGTAGATGTTTCCCAGAGATATCTATACGTAGCTCCAGATTTGCCTAAGAGAGGCCAAGATGGTTACAGTACCAGACGTGCATCTGCCAGGGTTGGAGGGTCATGGAGGTCAGCTTCCCACAACTACTCTCATAGTGCTTTTCCCCCTTTAACTCTTTTGGGTACTCACTATTTCTGCATTCAAACTTGGGGGATGTAGTTCCTTTATTTATTTATTTTTGACAGAGGGCTTGGCTCCCAAGCAATGCTCAGCAGACCCAGGTATTCTTCTAGGCCATTGGGTTAACACAAGAACTCAAGGAGATGATATAGTTTAGACTCTGCAGAACAAGTGCCAGGAATACCAGGCAAGCCCAGAGTGCTGTGAGCCTCCAGGATCATAACCAGCTTTGCTTGGAGCCTGCGGGACTGCGCCAGGTGGTGGTGGGGGACCTTGTGGTTCTGGGAATCATTCCTGGGTCAGATACATTCTAGGCATGAGCTCTAACAACTGTTATTATCTGATGACTCCTGTAATTCTCTTGTTTAATAACGTTCTTTCTTCTCTCTTAAAGAATCCCATGTTCACTTGGAAATATTTTTCTCTTCTCTCATTGCCCTTCATATGTTTTAGTTCAATTTTCTTTGTTTCACTGTCTTCTCCGTACATTCTTTTCTGCAAGCATAGCTAAAAAGCTTGGGAAGTTAGGTTGAGGTCATACGATATTCCATATCCTTCCGCAGCTTCTTCCCCACTTCACTGCAGAGCTGGTAGTGGGCCACGCAGAGGAGTAGTAGGGAAACAGTTTCTTTGGTGACTGCCTTCTTGCTCTGGATTTACCATGCACCTACCAGTAGCAATTTTTATGTCCCTTTCTACCATAGCTTACAACGCAAATGTTATCAAAGGTCTCAAATATCCTGTTGTAACCAAAACTGGCTTGTTCCTCAGTGGTCTTTGTGTTCTGCATGAAAATCAGCAAATGTTTGTATCATTAATGTATCTCTAGTGTACTGTTTAAGGAAGGGAGCTCTAGATCATTCTCCCCACATCAGTTGTCCTTTTCCTCTGCTCCTCTGCCCTTTCCTGTGGACGACATTGTTGTTCCGTCCCTTACAGGCCATTTCAGATCTCACATCTGATCTCTCACTGTTCTGAGATGCCCCCTGTCCTTATCTGCATTCCCCACCCCACATCTGCATCTGTGTCTCTATAGTCTGTCTCTGGTACAATGTGACTTACCTTTCAAACACCATTGCCCCATGGTTCTCTGTTCTTTGAATTTCATTTTCTCAAGGCATGTAGATATGAATCATGAGGTTTTCCTGGCCTCTAAACAGCACAGGGTAGAGGTCAAAGAAATTATTGCATGACTGTGTTCCCTCTTAGAGGTTTGCTATCTTTCTTCCTTACCCTTTTCCATTACTTGCCTGACTGAGTATTCGTCAGATGGACATGGTTGAAACAGATCAATTGTCTTTTACACAAAGATTACCTGACACCCATTCCCTTCTCTGTTCACTTCTACTATAATAGGATGAGTAATAAAATGTATCACCACTGATTATTTAAGTCTATTGTTTTGTGGCTAAGTTTAATCTTATGACGAATTTTAAGTTAGCTGTTTTGTCTTATAGTGAAACACTTTATTTAATGATTAAATGTTAAATGTTTTGTGCAAAACAAGGAGTAAATCCTAATGTAAATGATGGACTTGATAATAATGGGTCAGTACTAACCCATCAACTGTAATGTACCACACTTATGCAAAAAGTTAACCAGGAAAATTCTATGTACTGGGGAAAGAGTTCTCTGTAGTTTCTGGTAAATATTTGTATAACCCTCAAAATGTATATTACTTGAAAAATAGCTAGAAATCCATGCAAATAAGAAATGCTAAATTCTCTAAACTCTCTAGAAAGCCCCCTTCCCTACTCAATTCAAAATGTAGGTACATATAGTAGAAAGTAATTAATAAAATATAAAGATGTTTTAGGTAAAATACTTTCATTTCTCAAAATATATTTAGTATAGCTAATAATGGAAAAACATTTTTATATCTCTATTCTAAGCTTTTGTCATAAAAAAGTTCATTGAGTAATTATATATCCCTCATTGTTTCATAAGAGATAAGTGTTACCTTAGGAAAAGATTATTATATACTATAATACTATATATAATACTATAATAATTAAAACGGTTACAGTATGACACTTTATACTATAATACCAAAAACTCATCATTTGAGGTATAAAATTTAAAGATTAAAAGTAACTGCAACATGAGTTTATATCCAGGATTTTTTACAATGTTTTTAGCTTTTATCTCCATAGGTATAATGAATAAAATACTCGTTATCAAAGTTACTCTTCAAAACTATTCAACTTTCCCTCTATTTATTCAGTTTTAATATAAAGAAGATATATGTTTTCAATCAACAACATTCTAGCAGTACCTGATTAAGATAATATAAAAAACTTGTGACAACTGTATATTGAAAATTTTTTTTTCTTTTTGGTCAAATCCAGCGAAACACAGGGGTTACTCCTGGCTCATACACTCAGAAATCACTCCTGGCAGTGCTCTGGGGACCATATGGAATGCTGGGAATTGAACCGAGGTCCACCGCATGCAAGGCAAGTGTGCTACCTCCTGTGCTATTGCTCCAGCCCCCTACCGCAAATATTTTGCGTGTCAATTTGCATTAAAATTTTTAGAGCTCTTATGTATAGAATCAATTTGTGTTTGAAAATACAAACACACCTTCATTCCAACCAGCCCGCCCCCAGGGCCTGGGACTCTCTCTGGGCATGTGCAGGTAGCGCGATCTCATAGACCAGATGGTTATTTCCCCTGATCTGCGCGGGACCAACGCAGGGACCCTTTCCAGAGTATTCTCCCACTACATATTCTCCCACTACATATGCCCTAGGAACCATAAGCTAACTTCTTAGATGGAATTTTCTCTATTTTAGCTCGGCCACTAGAAACACAGTAGCCAATAACTCATAAGCCTATCTCAACTCACACTGCATATCAAGCAGAATAGAAACAGTGAACGTGAAGGACTAAACCACTCTTGTCACAATGGTAAAGCAACGCAAAAGCCCACCAAATTTTCTTATTGAAGAGGCTAGCCCAGAAAACATCAACAGTACTGTAGTGTTAGACAACCTCTCTGACAAGGAATTCAAAAGGGAGCTACTTAGGATGCTTAGGGAACTAAAAGAAACAATGGAAAGCAATGCCAATAAAAGACAAGAGGATTTGAAGGCAGAAATGAGGAAAAAGCAATTGGAAATGTCAGACCTGAAAAAACTGGTAGGCAAATTGAAAAACTCAGTGGAAGGCCTCAGCAGCAGAGTAACAGCTGCTGAGAACAGAATCAGTGAGCTCGAAGATGAAGTTCAGAGACTCTCCAGGAAAGAGCACAAAATGGAAAAGAGACTCAAAATTCGGGAACAAATGGCAAGAGAAGATCGTGATGAAGCCAAGAGGGGTAACATAAGAATTATTGGAGTCCCAGAGGGACAGGAATAAAACCTTGATGAAGAAGAAACTGTCAAAGACATCATTGCTACAACATTTCCAGAGCTGAAGAAAACTTGTGATCACATTCAGGAGGCCTGAAGGGTACCAGCTAGAAGAAATCCGAATAAAAATACCCCAAGACACATTCTGATCAAACTGACCAAAACCTTAGACAGAGACAAAATTCTGAAAGCAGCAAGATCGAAGAAAGAAATCTCTTACAAAGGAGCATCCTTAAAATTCACAGCTGATTTTTCTGATGAAACCCTCATGGTCCGAAAACAGTGGTGGGACATAGTAAAAAAACTCAATGAAATAAATGCCTCTCCAAAAATACTTTACCCAGCGAGACTCTCATTCATAATAGAAGGAACAACACACAGTTTCACAGACAAACAACAGCTCAAGAACTTCATAGACTCAAAACCATGGTTACAAAAACAACTAAATGGGCTACTTTAAGGCAAAAAAGGCCCCTCAAATACACCAAATTTCAACAGAACAATGGGAAAAAATTCCATAACAATAATCTATCTCAATGTCAGTGGGCTATACGCACCAATTAAAAGACATAGAGTGGCAGGATGGATTAGAAAATTGAACCCAACATTCTGCTGCCTGCAAGAAACACATCTCAATAGTCAAAGCAAACACAGACTCAGAGTCAAAGGCTGGAAAACAATCCTACAGGCAAACAGCTCCCAGAAAAAAGCTGGGGTAGCCATCCTAATATCAGACCACATCAATTTCAGAGTGAAGAACGTCATAAGAGACAGTGAAGGCCATTTCTTATTGATCAAAGGATCTGTACAACAGGAAGAACTTACAATAATAAATGTATATGCACCTAATGAGAGACCAGCAAAGTACTTAAAACAACTACTCATAGATTTGGAAAAAAGACATCAATAGCAACAAAATACTGGTGGGAGACTCCAACACCGCTTTGTCCTCTCTTGATAGATCAACCAGACTCAAGCTTAGCAAGGACATACTTCATCTGAGGGAAACAATGGAAGAAAGGGACTTAATATATATATATATATATATATATATATATATATATATATATATGACACTTCATTCTCAAAAAGCTGAATACACATTCTTCTCAAACATACATGGAACATTCTCCAAGATAGACCACATGCTGATCCACAAAACATGCCTCCATAAAATTAAGAAGATAGAGATTGTATCAACAATCTTCTCAGACCATAATGCGATGAAATTAGAAGTAAATCACACACCAAAACAGAAAACAAAATCAAACACCTGGAAATTAAACAGTGCACTATTGAACAACCAGTGGCTTAGAAAGGAAATCAAAGAGGAAATCAAATGATTCCTAGAAACAAGTGAAAATGAGAACACGAGTTACCCAAACTTATGGGACACAGCAAAAGCTGTGTTAAGAGGAACGTTTATAGCTCTACAAGCATTCCTCAGGAAGGAGAAGTGAGCACACATAAGTAATCTAACCTCACAGCTTAAAGAGCTTGGAGAAGGACCAAAAAAAGGAGCACAACTCGAACAGGAGAAAGGAAATAATACTGTATTACAAACTGTAATACAAAGCAGTAATAATTAAACAACATGGTACTGGAACAAAGGCAGAACTGCAGACCAAGGGAACAGGGTTGAATATACTGACATCTCCCCTCAATTACATGATCATCTAATCTTTGATAAAGGTGCAAGTAATGTGAAGTGAAGTAAGGAAAGCCTCTTTAACAAATTGCCCTGGCATCACTGGACGGCCACATGCAAAAAAATGGGCTCAGAACTCTGCCTAACACCATGTACAAAAGTAAGATCAAAATGAATTAAAGACCTCAACATCAGACCAGAAACCATAAGGTACATTGAAGACAAAGTTGGCAAAACCCTCCATGACATTGAAGCTAATGGTATCTTCAAAGATGCCACGCCACTGGCCGAGCAAGTGAAAATAGAGATAGATAAATGGGACTATCTTAAACTAAGAATCTTCTGCACCTCCAAAGAAACAGTGACCAAAATACAAAGACAGTCTACAGAATAGGAAAGGATATTCGCCGAATACACATCTGACAAGGGGTTAATATCAATAATATACAAAATACTGTTTGAATTCCACAAGAAGAAAACATCCAACCCCATCAAAAATGGAGCAATGAAATAAACAGAAACTTTCTCAAAGAAGAAATCCAAATGGCAAAAAAGCACATGAGAAAATGCTCTACATCATTAATCATCAGGGAAATGCAGATCAAAACCACAATGAGATACCATCTCACACCTTAGAGACTGGCCCACATCCAAAAAAACAAAAGAAACCGATGCTGGCGCAGATGTGGCGAGAAAGGGACACTCCTTCACTGTTGATTGGAATGTCGACTGGTTCAGCCCTTCTGGAAAACAGTATGGACGATTCTCAAAAAATTAGAAATTGAGCTCCCATTTGACCCAGCAATACCACTCCTGGGAATATATCCCAGAGAGGCAAAAATGTATAGTCGAAGTGACATCTGCACTTGTTTGTTCATTGCAGCACTCTTTACAATAGCCAGAAACTGGAAGAAACCTGAGTGCCCAAGAACAGATGACTGATTAAAGAAACTTTGGTACATCTACACAATAGAGTACTATGTAGCTGTTAGAAAAGATGAAGTCATGAAATTTACATACAAGTGGTACAACATGGAAAGTATCATGCTAAGCAAAATGAGTCAGAAAGAGTGGGATAGACATAGAAAGATTGCATTCATCTAGGGAATACAAAGTAACAAAATATGAGATTAATATCCAAGAATAGCTGAAATCAGCACGAGTAGGATTACTCCATAGCTTAGAGGCCAGCTGGGCATTCTAGGGGAAAGGGTAGCTCAGATAGAGAAGGGAGCACCAAATAAAGGGTATTTGGAGGATCCTCCCAGGAGGGGAGATGCATGTTGAAAGTAGACTATGGACTGAACATGTTTGCCACTCAAAGCCTCTTTTGCAGACCAGAACACCCAAAAGGAGAGAGAGAACACAAGGGATTGCCCTGCCACAGAGGCAGGGTGGGATGGGAGGGATGGGGGTGGGAGGAATATTATCCATGGTGGTAGAAAATGGGCACTGGTGGAGGGATGAGTATTTGATCATTGTATAATCGAAACCCAAGCACAAAAAATTGTAAATCTACAACTGTACCTCATGGTGTTTAACTAATATTAATAAAAGTAAATAAATAAAATAAAATAAAAATGAAAAAAAACAAAAACAAAACAAAAAAAGAAAATACAAACACAAATTGAGGTTGTTCTTACAATATGCTATTTCCTGCCTGCCACAGTTTCTCTGAGCTCCCCATCCTAGTCTCACTCTGCCTTCATCCCTGCCTCCTCCTGTCTCTCCCTCTCATCTCTTCGTGCTCCATCTCACAGCCTGGATTCTCTCTCCACATGCCTGCTCCTGTATTCTTCTAGGTTTTTCTCCCTCTGTACTCTTTGCTAGTCTCTCCACACTCCATCTTGGTGCCCTGTGCTCTCTCTCATCTCTCCAACTTCCAAGCATTCTGGGCTGACAATGCACCCAATCTGGTAGCCAAATCAACATAAGAAAGCCCTGCCTGATGGCCCACCAGGTTCAAAGGATACACCATCTAGGATATTTTGAAGCCCTTCCTGACTGCCCAAGGGCAAAATACCTCTTAAGGTGTTTTTCTCCTTTCCTCAGTTCAATAACTTTATCAACATCTTAAATATTAGTTATTTTTGTATGGACACAGTAAGAGATACATTGAAACTTGTAGGAAAGCTCTCCTGGGAACATCTTGCCACAGACTCAGACTACAGAGCTCAGGCCAGATTAAGTAAAGTCACGGGTGGCTTGCCAGGCTCTGCTGTGCGGGCGAGATACTCTCCGTAGCTTGCCGGGCTCTCCGAGAGGGGCGGAGGAATCGAACTCAGGTCAGCCATGTTGGCTGCATGCAAGGCAAACACCCTACCGCTGTGCTATTGCTCCAAACAAGCTCTCAAGGCCAGATTAATTTTTCCTAACTCTACTCTAGCAGGGTCCAAATCTAATAATTACTTTTTGGACAATGACAGCATTTGTCCATGACCAATCTCTTAATTTATAGTTAAGCACATAGCTTACCACTTGCCCTGGTTCCATCCAGTCCCTCATCGCTACCCTGCTTTTGGGAGCAGTATGAAGTAAGGGCAGCTGAGGTTTAGGTGATTAACTGATGCCCAACAGGAAAATATCACTGAGAATTATGTTACAAAAACATAGCATATACTATCTTCTTTAGTCCATACAAAAAGGACATTGCTCTAAATAAACTATGCAAAGGACTTAGGGAAAAGAGAAAAATAATATTTACAAGTCATTAGAGCACAAAGAAAGAAGTTACAAATAAACACAGAGAAATGGGAGTACTGTGATGAGAGCAACCCAATAAACCTAAGCTACCTGAGGCTATGCAGGAAGGACAAAACAGTGTTATCCTACGATTTCCCTTAAAAAAGTGAAAAATACAATGACTTTTCTTTGAAACTTGGTATCACATAGAGATTCATCTCTATTACAAAGTAAAAATAAGAAAGAAGAATATAGGGGGTGGAAAGAGAAGGATAAAAGGGGGATAGAATAAGAAGAAAAAAAGAGAGAGAATGTAGAAACTTTAGAGTCAGAGATCCTATAAATTAACTGAGACTGCCCTTTTAGTTATGTGTCATAATTTTACATAAACTAATGAATTAATTTAAGTTTTTTCTGTTATTATTAATGTTCTTATATACATATAGATGTATAATAAGCCCAAAATAAATAAGAGACCTCCCAAGTCAGTTTGAGAGTCTTATTTCTAACACAAGATGAAATAATAAAAACGTTATTTAGGATTATGAAATAGATTTTCAATCCTTCACCTATAATGAAAAAGGAATTAGATTAAATTATGGATGTAGAAAAGAGTAAATGATACATTTAGGTGACAGTAATTTTGGGAGTGGTGTTGCAGGTATAAAATTACATGGGGAGTAAAATTACTGTGGAAGAAATACCTTTGGTAGTAAACTGGCCTATCAGAATTCTTACTCATTGTGGACAAGGGTGATTATTTCTTGTTAAATCTGGGTTTGTATAACTTGCACTTATGAAGCTGAGGAGAATCTTGGAAGTTTTCAAATGTGGTGGCAATGCTGAAAAACATGTGGAAGTATTATTCTTCTGTTTCTCTTCATATCTAAAGGAAAACAAAACAATTTTTAGAAAACTATAGTTGATTGGTGATTGTAGAGTAACAATTGATTTGTCCTTTCTCCCTTGCCACAAGGAGCTTAGATTTATCAGGTTACAGCAATCACAGTGCTCCTGAGTCACTCCCATTCCTTTGTTTATCTGTAACCACCTCACTATGCTGTCTTCCCCAACCAGTTAATCTGCTTTCCCCCCTAATCAGACTCTGTTAATTTGTAAGGTCAGATCCTTCTAGGACACTACAATTTATTGTAAATTAATTGTATTGTAAATTAATATTGCCTTTCTCCTCTCCGTATGTCTGTATGTCTTTTGAATAGTTTATTTTAATGCAATGTCCTTTTTGTATAGATAAAGGAAGACAGTTAATATTATGCTTTTTAATTTAGAATTTAATTGTCTTTGAATATTATTCACTCCCAGGATCTGCTTTCTTGACTTAAGCCTCAGTTGCCCTTAGTTCCTAACACCCCAAAAGCAGGGTCCCGACAAGGGACTGAATGGACGCAGGGCAAACTGTGAGCTACCCTGGCATCAAAATGGGCCAGGCCAAAGTGCCACGATTCTTAACTATAAGTTAAGAGTTTGATCACAGACAAATGCTGTTATGATCCAAAAGTTATGATGATACTAGTACTGGACATTGTGGATAAAACCTATCTGAATCTTTTGGACTAACCCCGTACTATTAACATGCTTTATCTTCTTGTTTCATTATTATTTTGATATAAAACAAATCTGTCTACAAATAAATTTCTTAATAGTAGATGGTAATATTTTCCATGACAGTAATCTGAGAATTTATTTTGTGACTGCAAATCAATCTCATGAAACAAGAAGAATATTCTTTTTATTTCTTTTTTTTTCCATCCTTTTTAAAAATTGCATTTTATCTTGATCTAGTCAGTTTTATTGCAGTCTTACTAGTCTGGATAATCTCCATTTTTTCTTTAACAAGAGGAAACCTTAGTGGTAGTTAAATTGTCTTGTAATGACTTGTACAGCAGAGTCATTTATTCTAAGAAATTTGTAAAGAACACACAGCACAATGTTCCAGTCAATGTGACGACAGGGTCAGGCTAATAGAGAAATGTATTATAAAAAGCAGAATGCCAATTTACTTGATTCTTTGTGCAATGTTCAGTTATCTTTTCCTACAAAGAGCAAGATGAAGTCTTTGAAATAAATTTCTTTTATTATTTTCAGACATTTTGAAAGAGCATTCTGGAAAGCTTAAAATATAACTATTCCAGAAGTCAATTTATGCTTAAAATGGGGAAACTACCCTAACCCAACCACAGAATAATTAAAATTTCATTATTTACTAGCCAATATGATTAAATTACTAATAGATTGAGGGAAGTACATTTAGCTGGAGCTTCAGGCAGTTTCTTGTGTAGCATAAACAGAGTTACAATTAATCATTCAGTCCAAAATAATTCTAAATGCTAAATAAGAAAAATAGTTTATTCAAGATTCAGTTAAGCAACTATATGAATATAAAGAGTTAGTTTAAGAAGTGAAATTAAACTGTGTTTTATATTAGAAACTAAAGTAATACTTGTATAGGCAAGGAATAAACATTTATATTGATGTTTAGTTACAAAAAATAAAGTATGAGAAAACTTTTGTCCTAACACTAAATTTTTTCTTTAAGTTAGAATAGCTACAGAGATAGTGCATGTATATGAACAACATTGGTAGTATTTAAGAGAATAAGAATTAATATTAAGTGTAAGATATTAATATAAAGAATAAATATGTGAATATTTAATTTTATCAATTGTGTATTTATATCTATTTGTGTAAGCTCTCAAATTTCAGTATATGATTAACTGTTGCTTATAATTTTCTGTAAAGGGCTGGAGCGATAGCACAGCGGGTAGGGTGTTTGCCTTACACGCGGCCAACATGGCCGACCCGAGTTCGATTCCTCCGCCCCTCTCGGAGAGCCCGGCAAGCTACCGAGAGTATTCGATATGCCAGACACAGTAACAACAAAGTCTCCAATGGAGACGTTACTGGGCCCGCTCAAGCAAATCGACGATCAACGGGAGGGCCTTTACCTTTACCTTTATAATTTTCTGTGTCAAAGTATGTGTTCATTTCTGCTTCTCCAAATGTCACCAAACTAGGTTCAGTTGCTTGAATCTAAAAGATTAATTTCTTGAGAGGCAAAAGTTGATGCTAACAAAAATTAAAATAATTAAGATGAATTTTAATCAGATATCAGATATTATGATTAAAAGATAGTGGACTTATCCATAATAAACAATCTGACTCTCAGGTTGGGGTTAAGGGTTTATATAATATTTGTTGGGAGAGTAAGTGGGAAGAAAAGTATCAGTGGAGGTCAGTGAAGAAAATACTGTTTCAAGGCATTCTCGCTATAATCAGCAGTTAATGAATCCTCAGAGATTAACAGACTTATCCTTATTAAAACTTTTAGATTATATATTTAAATGAACATCGATATCCAGAGTCCACATCATAACCTTCAAGAATATTTCCAGAGGGCCTGGTGTTTGTTCATTTTCCCTATATCTATAATTGGGAACTAGTTTAACAGAAAATGTCATTTCAGATTGGAAGCAAGATGAAAATAAAGGGAACGTCTGGTACCATAAGAAGTACTTATACTTGCTTGTATACATTCTCTCTCTTGGCTATGTGGCCATATAAAATGATGCAGTTTCACATTACATTTCAGAAGATTTATTCTTACTTTTTTCTTTAAAAGAGCTAGGCATAGATATGCAGCTTAGAAGCTGGAAAGTTTCTGTGAAAATAACCTGACACACAGTTTTAGATTTAAATAAAGTGAAAGAGTTACTCATTTGGTTTATAAAAGCTATAAATTCCCATAGTTTTGAAAAATAAAATGTAAGAGCCATAAATGCAATTTAAAATATTGACTTTGATAACA
The DNA here is from genome assembly GCF_029834395.1 of Sorex fumeus. Taxonomy (NCBI): domain Eukaryota; kingdom Metazoa; phylum Chordata; class Mammalia; order Eulipotyphla; family Soricidae; genus Sorex; species Sorex fumeus. Next base: position 65,942,244 of record NW_026606065.1, on the reverse strand, counting down.
TATGACAAAATAATTTCAACAGGAAATTGTATAGACATCAGATTCGTTCAACATTCTGTAGAAATATTTTAAGTTGTTCATTTTCAGAAATCTTCAGAAATTCATCCCTTTCATTTCTTGCTAGGAAGTTGAAACTGCTCATATTCTATGCTTGGGAATATTTTGCATTTTTAGAAGCTACAGGCAAGCAAAAACTGCACAACTGACATTTTAGAAAATGGACCTTTTCTATTATTCATTTCTAAACATCAGTACCTGCAAGGATAACATTTAACATATTAGAACTGTGTATTTTATGGATTTCTTTGGTCTTTTTATCCTTCAAAGTCTCCAAAAAGTACATCTAACTAACATATGGTAGGTCAGTGCGATAGTCTAATTGAATCAAATAAAAACTCAGATTACGGGACAGATAGATTGCTCCATAGCTGGAAGCTTGCCTCATGAGCAAAGGGGAGAAGGCAGCTGGAATAGAGAAGGGATCACTAAGAAAAACATGGCTGGAGGAATTGGTCGGGATGGGAGATGTGTGCAGAAAGTAGATAAAAGACCAAACATGATGACCTCTCAGGGTCTGTATTGCAAACCATAATGCCCAAAAGTAGAGAGAGATTATGGGGAATCATGTCTGCCATGGAGTCAGGGGGAGGGTGGGAAAGGGGGTTTTACCGGGGATATTGGTGGTGGGGAATGTGCACTGGTGAAGGGATGGGTGTTTGATCAGGATGGTGTGTGATTGTAACCCAAACATGAAAGCTTGTGACTATCTCATGGTGACTCAATAAAATTTTTAAAAAGTCAAAAAATAAGAAAAAAAATAGTCATATTTTTAAAAATATATAATTGCACCACCATAGCACTGTCCTTCTGTTGTTCATCGATTTGCTTGAACGGGCCTAGTAACATCTTCATTGTGAGACTTTGTTGTTACTGTGTTTGGCATATTGAATACATCATGGGTAGCTTGTCAGGCTTTGCTGTGTGGGTGAGATACTACTCTTGGTAGCTTGCGGGCTCTCCTAGAGGGGTGGAGGAATAGATGTCGGGTCGGCCAGGCTGGCCACATGCAAGGCAAATGCCCTACATGCCGTGCTATCGCTCCAGAAAATAATCAATTTTTTCCAAGTTTATACATAAATAAAGATATATCTTGAAAATATCCTGGCTCTTTTTGCCTAATGCTTAAAATATTTGGTTTCATGCACCAGGTCCTGCCTTTTATTTCTGTCCTGCTACAGCCTCATATCCAATCTTAATCTAAATCAATATTTCCTGATTTTGTACCTGAGAGCTTTGTCTTCCTTCACAGATTCCTTCAGAAATGGAACATTCTTAATCTGCTTTGTTACTTGAGAAAGTTCTTCATGGACCTCAGGATACCTTTCAAAATTGAACAGCACTTTTTCTCAAAATGCATCACATCTGATGTACTAAGAAATCCACTTTTCCTTTTGCCTTAATAGCTCCTGGGCATACAATAATGAAAGCATCTAACCATCTAATAAATAGCAATGTAATCATACTTTCTACTTCTTTTCCTATAGACTATGAGTTTAACACAATTAATAACTATGTTGCTCATTTTTGCATTGTTATCACATAAAAGCAATGCTTGATACATAGAGATCTCACATACTTTATTAATCACTATGACTGTTGCGGCCCATTCAAGGAGATGCTGGAGGGAATTACGTGTTCTCAGTAATCAATCAAGCCCAGAGACATGTGCTCTATCACTTAGGCTGCATCTCTGGTTCTAACGTATATAATGAGTTAGCGACAAATCGATGGAAAAATTCTGAGGTGTAGGCTAGTGTTGAAATTTCTAAAAGCTGAATTTGTGAGTTAAAGGCTAATAGAGTTATCATAAAGCTATGTTATTCTGTGGGTGGAGGGGAGAGAAGTTGGGCTATATCTGTTGGTATTAGGGAAGTGATTCCAAGCTCTATGTTCAGAGATCACTCTTGGTAATTCTCAAGGGATCGTGCAGTACCTGGACTTGAACCCAGACCTCCTGCATGCACAACATGCACCCAGTTGCTTAAGATAAGTTTATGACCCTGAAGCTATGTTATTTTGAAGCAAAATTGACATACTTTTTTTTCTCTTAATCTATTGATAGCTTGCTAATACTAATTCTAACCCCTTTTTTTCCTCTCTACCATATTTTCGTGAATATTAAAATCTTTGATATGTGAAAAAAATTAAGTCACTTAAAGCAAAAGTAGGGATATAAATTCAATACATTGAAAGGATAATTCACAAATTGGAAAGCTATGGAATGTGTAAAAGTTGATGTAATATCTAAGAGACCTAATGTACTTGAAGTGAGTATTCATGCTTTGGGTAGCTCTGACTCAACAAAATTTCATTATTGATGATAATGGTTATGGAAGATAGACTGTAGTTAGAGAAAGTTTACCATGTTTATTAAGTTAATACTTAAGAAATGGTAGAGGGGCTGGAGCAAGAGCACAGTGGATAGGGCATTTGCCTTGCACGTGGCTGACCTGAGTTTGATTCCCAGTATCCTATATGGTCCCCCAAGCACTGCCGGAAGTAATTCCTGAGTGCATGAGCCAGGAGTAATCTGTGTGCATCACCGGTATAATCCAAAAAGCAAACAAAAAAAAGTAGAATTTTGTCTATTTTGTCTATTTTCTACCACTCTGGAAATATTTTCTTTCTTTCTCTATGTACATATATAAATCTAAAGAAAGAGAGAATAATAGCAATTTACATTTTTTGTGTGTAAGTTTATATGGGGACAAGCCATCTTTATTTAATAGTTCTCAAGTAAATTTTTACATCTCCTCTTAGAACATTATTTATTATTTGCTTTTCTTTTTGGTTGTTTGTTTAAAGGCCATACCCAGCAGTGTTCAGGGGCTTACTACAAGCTCTGTACCCAGCAATCACTCTAGACAAGGGTCAGTGGACCATGTGGGGTGGTCGGCATTCATCCCTGATCAGCCATTTTATTATATTATCTATAACTTATATCTATTATTTTATTAGAGTCATTCATAATTTTGTGATTTGATTAATGAAATAAAATTTTAATGTGATATAACTTAAAATATATACATATTTAAATTGCCTTTCATAGTTCTTTCAAGTTAATCAGATTTGTTTTGTTTGTTTGGCTCAGACCTTTTGGTGCTCAAGTGTTGGGGTCTTCTCTTGGTCTCTGTTCAGCGCACTCCTTTGTCCAGCAAGGGGCTGCCGCTCAGAGTTCTGAGGACAGGGCAGAGCTTCCCTCCTACAGAGAGAGACTTTCAAGGGAAAAGAGCAAACCTATGGCACCACCTCCACAACAACTGAGAAAGGAGCAATGAACACACGAGCATGGTGGGGGTCTCATCAAGCGGTTCCGATTTATTGAGCAAACAGCGAAGCTTCTGTAGGCAGGTAGTCACGTGGTCACAGTGGTTAGAACAAACATGCGTTTCATCTCAGTTCTATAGATATAATTACATTGTTTAGTCATAGTTCTATAGATAGGCTGATATTCTTCCTTTGATCATAATGTATAGGCTGTCACTCACAGATCTGCCAGACACATCCTGTCCTAGGGTGCTGTCCCATGGTAGCATTGACCTGTGATCGTAAATATACATATTCAGTTTTCATTTAGATATTTATTGTTTGGTTTTCAGATCTCAAATTCAAGAAGGTTTCTTAAACTTACCAGACTTCTGTGCAGAGCCACACAAAGGACACCATCTTCTTCGTGTTTTATTTACACTAATCCTCTATAAATCTACTCCATAAATCTGACTAGAGCGCCATGGGGAAGTTATAATGAATCGTATCTTGTTTGGGAACATGATCCATGTAATCTGCTGTTCTTTTCTACCGTATCCTGCTGTTTGATTCCTTACTTCTCCAGTGCTTGATTTATGTTTCTTTAGAGTTCTATAATGAATATCACACCAAGTTTATGAGACAATTTTGTTGAAGTATTTAAACGAAAGATTTCATGATCATGTAGGGATTCACTTTCACAGCTCTACCTATCAATTAAGTTTTCCTTAAACATGATTATCTTGGCCCTGCCTCCCCAGGGGAGTCTTCTCCTTCTTTTCTCAGCACACTCAGTCTCAAAGCTCAATTTTGTGTTCTTAATTTCCTCAGAATCTCTATACTACTCCTCTTAATTTTACAGAACTTTTAAAACCTGGCTATGGTTTCTAATACTTAGGTACTTCATTTTATTCTAAATAAAGACATAAATAAGTTTGTACCAAAAATAAGTTTATACTGGCATGGTTAGGTCTCTTGTCTTGCATACAGCTGATCTTAGCTCAACCCCAAGTACTGCATATAGTCCTGCAAGTCTCATCAAGAGTGATCCCTGAGAGATAAGAACCAAAACAACAATGAGATATCATCACATACCACAGAGGCTGGCATGCATCCAAAAGAACAAGAGCAACCAATGTTGGCATGGATGTGGGGGAGAAAGAAACTCTTCTTCAGTGTTGGTAGGAATGCCAACTGGTTCTGCCTTTTTGGAAAACAATATAGGCATTCCTCAAAAAGGTATAAATTGGGTTTCCATATGACCTATTAATACCACTTCTGGGACTATACTCCAGAAACCCAAAAATACACAGCAGAAATACTATCTGCACTTCTATGTTCATTGTAGCTCTACTCATGACAGCCAGAAATTGGAAATAACCTGAGTGCCTGAGAACAGATGATTTGATAAAGAAACTATGGTAAATCTACACAATGGAATACTGTGCAGCTGTAAGGCAAAATGAAGACATGAAATTTGCTTATAAATAGATGGGCCTGGAGACTATAATGCTAAGTGAAAAGAGCCTGAAGAAGAGGAATAGACAGAATTGTTGGACTCATTTCTAGGATATAAAAGTAGCATAATATGAGACTAATACACAAGAACAGTAGAATCAAGGGCCTGGGGGATTAATTTATGACTGAATTCCTGTCTCAGGTGTTGGTGGAAATGACAGCTGAGATAGAGAAGGGTCCACCATGACTAAGACTGTTGGAAATGATTGCTCTGGATAAGAGCTGCATGCTGAAAAGGGTTAGGGAACAAGCATAATAACCTCTTAGCAACTGTATTGCAAACTATAATGCCCCAAACTGGGGTGGGTGGGCAGAGAGGAGAGGGAGAGAGAGGGGAGAGAAAGAGAGAGAGAGAGAGAGCCTGTCCTAGAGCCTGGCTTGGGGCAGGGTGACAGGAGGGAAACTGGGAACATTAGTGATGGTGGGAGATGTAGACTGGAAGGGGATGGGTGTTGGAATATAGTATGACTAAACCCAAACTATATATGTAACTCTATCTCACAGTTATTAATTTAATAGAATAATTTAAAAAAGTAGAAAAAGAAAGTGATCCCGGAGAGTAGAACCAGAGCAAACTGGTAAGTTGGCCCCCAAACTATTTCTTTTAAATGTTCATACCAGGTATTAAAAAGGATCTTTTGTCTCTGTTTAAATTATGGTTAGGTTTGCTTGAGAGTTGGGCCCAGTCTTAATATCTCCCAAACAGCTGAGGTAGAATTATTACTGTAATATTTGTTGTATCTGATCTTAGAAAATGTGTCTGTCTCATTAAACCAACCTCTATTTCAGTAACAAAAAATTAACTTAATAAGATTTTGATTCATAAATGATAAGTAAAAATCATGTGTTAATAAGTGAGTGATGGCCATTAGCAACATCTTTCATACAACAGATGTCTAGCTGTTCTCCACAGCTTGTATCTGTGAAATGTTCCATATTCAGAAATTACCATTTGATTTATTATAGTCCTGGGCAAATTGGAGAAAATGTTAAGTCTTGGTTTTGTGATTCATATAAATCGACTAAGTAGTCAGTGCAGAGGTATTATGGAAGCAGGGCCATCTTTGTCTTTATTTCAGACTGATTAAATGCAATGTACTCTGTTAGAAAATGATATCAATTAAAGACTTTGGTATGTGAGTAATAAAAGAAATTACATTTAAGAGTTGCTAATTAGGCAAATAAAATTATTTCCCAAGTTACATTATACCTAAACTTAATTTTCACAGATATCTTTTCACCAAAGTCATACTACTGGACGAAGGTAATATTGAGAAAGTGTCATTTGATTATCTCTACTTTTAAAAGCCTTACACAAAGCCTTACACATTATAGGTAAAACTTCTATTAAATGATCTCTTTTCTTTGTTCCTTTTTTAACCTTTTTTTATTAATACAAATTTACTTTGACATAGGCCAATAATATGAAATCAGCTATTATGCTAAATTTATCATATACTTTAGAGTACTCTTTATTAAAGAGAAAAAACTTACAAAAATCTAATTTTGAATACCGTGTTTGATTTATCATAAATATACTTCATTAAAATATTAAGATTAATATATAATTTTTGAGTCATTCAGAATGTGGCAAATATCATTGTATAAGTTATTTTTTATTCATTTCATTATGGTCCATATTTTTTAAAGAGTAGAACTTTCTAAGTATATCATCATTCTATCTCAAGGAAAATGAAATATGAAAAAGGGAAAAATCTCAGCAGTTAACCCTACCATCCACAATACTAAAAATTCTGTATAAAGACTATTAAACTTTTATGAGGATATAATTAATAGAATAATGTGACAAAAGTGATAGGCAAGTGATTTTTATAAAGTTAATATTTTCATTGTGGTGGCTGGTCCTGGAGGTCTTTGGCTGCTGGAGCCCTGGTCGGTGCGGGGAGGAAAGCTCAACCCGCTCCCCTCCAAGGGGCCCCAGCGGCGGAGGACAGTCAGGCACGGGGGCAGGAGACTGCACTGTTCTTCTTCCGGGAGCTGGTTTTTATAGTCTCTGAGTCTTGGCCGCTGATGGGATTACACGGTGCCAGGGGGCCAGGTGGTGGGTGTGACCCCCGCCTACTGGAATTTGGAGGATCTGGGTTGAGGATGCTCGGCCCAAATCCGAGTAGGCTTGGAGATCTCGGCCCCGGAACCCGCGTGACTTTGTCCCTCTGCCAGTACCTTCATGTGTGCGGAGAGTGGCCCCCTGGCGCCGTGTAATCCCATCAGCGGCCAAGACTCAGAGACTATAAAAACCAGCTCCCGGAAGAACAGTGCAGTCTCCTGCCCCTGCGCCTGACTGTCCTCCGCCGCTGGGGCCCCTTGGAGGGGAGCGGGTTGAGCTTTCCTTCCCGCTCCGACCAGGCTTCCGACAGCCAAAGACCTCCAGGACCAGCCACCACCATGCTGAGATCACTCTCCGCACACCTGAAGGTACTAGCAGAGGGACAAAGTCACGCGGGTTCCGGGGCCGAGATCTCCAAGCCTACTCGGATTTGGGCCGAGCATCCTCCACCCAGATCCTCCAAATTCCAGTAGGCGGGGGTCACACCCACCAACTGGCCCCCTGGCGCCGTGTAATCCCATCAGTGGCTCAGAACCAGAGACTATAAAAACCAGCTCCCGGAACCGTGCGGCCGCAGTTGCAGCCACGCGACATCTTATTATGACATCTTATTATCTCATTCCTACTTTGGACAAACTGGCAGGCTACCGAATGTAGCCTGCCCACACGGCAGAGTCTGGCAAACTCCCTGTGGCGTACCCAATATGCCAAATACCAGTAACAATGACGGGTCTCATTCTCCTAAAGAGCCTTGAATACAATCTCAGGGCTAGGATGAAGGAGACGTTACTGGGGCCTGCTCGAGGCAATCGACGATTAACAGGATGATTTGTGATTGTGAATATTTTCATTAAAAAATTGAGACTCGTAAAGAGCGTACAAGTAATATATTCCAAATCTCTCCTTTTTTATATAGAGAATTTGATACACAGAAAAGTAAGAACACTGTCCAAAATTTATGAGGAAAATTATCTACAGAATTTAAATCTTGTTTTCACTTCAACTATCATGCCAAATATTAATTACAATTGGTGTTTAATAACATATACAATATAAAATTTACATTGTGTTCACTATTATATACATTCATAATACAATAAGTTTTTTACCATCATCTTATTAAATTAAATAAGATGAACTAAATTTAAAGCAGAAATCCTAGCATATGAAATACTTATTAAAGATCACAAACCAAGTTGAATGAGAATGGAGATGCAGACACAGACAGTTTAATTCCACCCTGTGGCTTTAACTATAATACTACACTGTGCAATTTAGGTGATAGTGTAAATCTACAATTAAATAGTTCAGTACTCTCATGGTTTAGAAATGGTTTTAATAGATGCTATAACTAAATTAATGTATATATATAAATGAATTTTACTTATAATACTACATATGTATATTTTATTCTTTGACCCTTTAAAAAAAATCTCTAAAATCTCTACTACAAAAGTAGTAATGCACATTTCCAAATCATTTTTATGAGTATCTAGTTAAAAAGTTTTTAGCTTAACAATTTTAGATTTATTCTTTGTTTTATAAAAATGAGTAATAAGGAGGCAAATGCAATGAATGCATTCTGCATTTTCTGGCTTCTTTTCATATTTGAAATACTAATTGCTCATGGTAATTCTTTTCCTAAATAATTCACATCCTTCCAATTAGTACTTTATAGGTATAAATAAGATGAAGAATATAAAATCAAAAAATGATTGCATAGATTAATATATTTATATGAGCTTATATTTAATTTAAATTTTATATTTTATTGAAACACAACGAGATACAGTTATAAAGTTGTTCATGATTGGGTTTCAGTCATATAATGTTCCAACGCCCACACCTCACGAGTGTACATTCCCCATCATCAGTGTCCCTAGTTTCCCTCCTACACTCCTAGTGTGTCCCCATCCTGCCCTACGGCAGGCACTTTTCTTCCTCTTTCTCCACCTCCTCCTGTTCCTCCACCTCCTCCTCCTCTTCTTCCTCTTCCTTTTCCCCGCTTCTTGTTCCTCTGCCTTCTCCTCTTCCTCTTTCTTCTTCCTCCTCCTCCCTCCTCCTCCCTTCACCACTTTCCTCCTCTTCCCCCCTTCCTCCTCCATCTTTATTCTTTTTTACTTCTACTTCTTCCTTCCCTCTCTCTCTCTCTCCTTTTTTTCATTATGTTTTGCGATACAGATAGTGAAAGGTTATCATGTATATCACTTTACTTTTAACACTCAGTCCTTGTTCAGAATGATAATTTCTAGCTATTATTGTCATACTGGTCTCTTCTCTATCCAAACTGCCTTTTCTCCCACACACACATGTGACAAGCTTCGAACTATTGATCAGTCCTCCTGGCCCCTGTTTTACAGGCCTTGGACATTAGTCACATACTATATTTTTTATGTCCCATAGATGTGTGCAGTCATTCTATATCTGTTCTTCTCCTTCTGACTCATTTCACTTAGCATGATACTCTTCAAGTCCATACATTTATAAGCAAATTTCATGACTTTATTTTTCCTAACAGCTCCATAGTATTTCATTGTGTAGTTGTACCATAGTTTCTTTATCCAGTCATTAAATCTCAGGTACTGAGGTCGTTTCCCAATACTGATTATTGTGAATAGGGCAGCAATGGCATTTCCGATGTGCATTGTTGGACCCCCAATGTATATTATCTCTTTTGAACACAAATTTCCTTCTCCTTCACTTCCTCCTCCCCTCTCTCTTCACATATCTCTAAATTTCTTTTATTATTTTATTATTTAATTTTTTGCATTTAGTGCTGCACCTGATGGTGCTCAGGGCTTACTCCTGGCTCTGTTCTTACTATTGGTAATGCTCAGGGGACTGAATAGTGTGTCAGTGAAGCCAGGTAGGCTTCATGGAAAATAAATGCCCTACCCATTATACTATCACTGCAGGCCCATATCTAAATTTCTAGTAATAAAAACTATTTTGCTTAACAGAAAATCTAAATTTCTAGTAATAAAAACTATTTTGCTTAACAGAAAATGCTAAGACATTTCTTATTGCCTATATAAGTTAAAATAAAATACATAGGTGCAAAGCATATCAAATTATCATAATTTGACTTAGTAATGCAGTGAATATAGGTTATTGAAAAAATAATTGAATAAAATATAAAAACTAATACACTTCATCAGATATTACAATTATATTTTATTGTGTTTTACAAAAGTCATATGCTTTTAATTTATGTTGTTGTTAGAAGTTATATGGTAATTGGGATATCCAAATTGCACTTTATATTTTCTTAATGCTTCACTTGAAAATTACCAAAAAGTATGTTGAGCTTGAAAAATGACAAAATGTTTGAAAATATTTAAAAATCACTACTTTGAAGAGGAATAAGTACTTATTGTTGATAGAAAATGATTTTATTATAGATACAGAGATACATGAGCTAGAAAATGATTTTATTATATACACAGAGATATATGAGAACTACTATATGGTTTTTTTCCATGGCTAATTTTCAGGAGCACTGCCTGGAATGACTTCCAGTTTCCCAGATTGGAGTCACTCTTGGCAGTGCTGCTGTGACCATGTGGTACCAAGGATAAAACTGGGTCTCCTGCATATAAAGCATGGGCTCAGTTCTGCTATTTATATTTTAATTAAGTAGTGCTATGTCAACTAAATGTTGCAAGTTCATTACTTTCACTTGGACAGTCTACACTATAGAAATCACATAATTTTAACTACATGGTATTCTTTAGTAGACCTTAGGAAGTAAAAAAGTCATCTTATGAACAAGTATAACAGAATTTCCAAAGTGCTTAGTGAATTTCTGGAATAAGGACCCCTTATAGGAAACTTTGAGGAACAAACATCCCAAGAGTTCTATTCTTCAAATAATGCTATTGAAGTATATGTGAATCATACATACAAAAACCTTTATGTAAGTATATATTTTCAACTTGATAAGTTTGAAAAAAGGTATATATGCTCATAAAATAATCACCATTTTTCTATGCACCAATGTAGCATTTGCTTCCAAAACTTCCCATTACCTTTTTATGCTTTGTATTATTTTAATCACTGGTACTATACTCTATAAATAAAAATTTGTTGACAGAATACATTTAATATTTAAAAATTCATATAAAAGTTATTATTTTAGCATTTCTGAACTTGCTGATAAACTTTAAGCTTTATTCTCTGTCATTCTCGTGGTCAAATTGTGTCAGTTACCAAAAACTAGTAGACCAGATTACATTTGTCAATGTGGTCATCACCTCCTAAACATTTTTTTCCGTAAAAAATAATATATGAATTGCTAATTACTGAATATGAATGCATTTCTAATATAGCAGCTAATAAGCACAAACAATTTTCTACTTTTTAAAAGAACAATCAATTGAGAAAGATATAATTTAATGCAGGGAATAATATTTCCCCTGGATTTCACAAAAGAAGGTATACAAGGAAGCTATTGTGCAGTGTATTCAAAACTTATAACATGATCATATACTGATTTTCTCTTTTAGAATAAGATATGTCTTCAGTGATGTTTCAAGTTTTGTCTTAAGATAAGAATAGTCAGATGTTATCTTAGACAAACCTTTGTATTTTTACCAGAATGAAATTACAATAAAATACTGAATTGCAGAGATTTCTAAACTGTCCTTGAAATGAAAAGGGAAAATGACTCAGACTACACAGACTACATTGCAAAAGTGAACATATATATTGCTCATCACAGATAAAAGTGAATTAACTTTGTGTTCATTTAAAAGTCTTTGAAATAATCTTTAATTAAACTGACAATAGGTTCCAAAATCCCACCAAGATGAAACTTTAATCTTACATAGGATATTTTCTATCATTTACTTACTTATCATGCTTTATATTCATATTTTTCTTCTATTTAAGTTTATGCTAACAAATACTTTGTAGAAAAGAAAAGAGGTAATGAAATAGCCTTTTGAATTCCTAATAAGCCTAAAAAATATTATTTCATATTAGCATTAGATATGTCAACCTTTATAGAAGGAGAGTACAAAGATGATATGGGAAACTCACTTTCTAGAAAATTGAATCATTTATCCCAAAGTTAAGTTCACAATCACAGCACATTAATTGCAATAATCTGGTATTATTAACTGCAAAATTCTATAACAACAGATTTACATGGATGATCTAATTTAAACCTTATAACAGTAATTTGAATTAGGTACTACATTTAATCCCTCTTGGAGAGCCTGGCAAGCTACCAGGAATATCCCGCCTGCACGGCAGAGCCTCACAAGCACTCCATTGCATATTTGTATGCCAAAAACAGTAGCAAGTCTCACAATGGAGTTGTTACTGGAGCCCGCTCAAGCAAATCGATGAACAACTGAAGGACAGTGCTACAGTGCTACTACATTTAACATCACTTTATAGATAAGGAAACTTGCCTAGAATTTATAGGTTTTATTTATTTATTTATTTATTTATTTATTTATTGCTTTTTGGGTCACATCTGGCGATGCACAGGGGTTACTCCTGGCTCTGCACTCAGGAGTTACTCCTGGCGGTGCTCAGGGGACCATATGGGATGCTGGGAATCGAATCCGGGTCGGCCGCGTGCAAGGCAAATGCCCACCCGCTGTGCTATTGCTCCAGCCCCAGAATTTATAGGTTTTAAACTCACACAGCTGTAAGAGATAAAGTCAGAAGCTATACAAAGTTTTTTCCACTTGTAATGCAGTGAGTCTTCATATACTACCTGAAACAAACACCCAAATTACTACAATGTCTCTTCTGGTGTTATGATTTCAGTATTACTGAATGTAGAGGCAAAAGAATTCAGAGACATTCAGAGAAAAAGACCCTCGTTTTTCAGGTCTTTTCAGATCTGCACTTGCATAATATTATTATGCATAGAGGACATGATTAGTATTGAATCGTGTGTTGTACTTCCTTTTACATGTACATTTATTTATCCACACAAAATTATGTATGGATACTGCTGATTTCATAAAAACTGTGTAGGGTTAACTGTAGATTGCACTTTACCTTTCTTTGGACACCCTGTTTTTACAAAAGTATGTGTTCCTTTTCTGATGTAGCAGAATTTGAGTGTTTTAGCACTTAACATGTGGCACTTTTTCTCTAAGCAGTTGATATAAGAAGTACCTAAGGAAATGCAGTTTCTTGAGCAGTAGCATAGGTAGCAACTTGGAAAATGTCTTGATCCCCATGTGATTTTTGGTTAGTTTTTTTCCCTGGCATTTTGTTCCTGTCATGAATTTTTTTTTTAAAAAATTGAGTTTTCTTACTAAAAGAATTACAATATTTTAGCTATTTAAATCAGGAAAAAATGATAATTCCTTGAACAGAGGTGAAATATATGAGAAAAGGGAAAGAGATGTGGCCACAGACATTTACTGGACAGAAATTAGGAGCAAGTTATAAATTCTAGTAATAAATAAAATTGTTACTTGTACTTTTGGTAAAGCTCAAGGGTCAAAGAGAAGTGTATGTACTTTCTAATGTTCAAGAGGATGGACATGAAGACTGATGGAATGAGATCTCTAGAATCTCAAAGGTACCTAAATTACTTGGGTCATCTAGGCATCTTTTTATTCAAGCAACACATATTTATTATTTTCCACTTTTTTTTTACTATTCATTGGGTAAAGTTACGGAATTGTAACAATCACTGAATTACACACAGAACTAAATTTCCATAGCTTTTATATCCCTAGAGGTTAGGACCAAATTAAATTCACGATTGAAAAGTAATTTTAAATGTGAACGTGGTAAAAACAATGGAGTGGACTTAATTGAATAGGTTACTCTGTCATTTTTAGTTACTAAGGACTGATGGTCCAGTTTTGCTTTAAATTTCTTTCTTGAAATCAGTTTTCAAATTCAAAGTAGGAATTTATGGTTCAGAGAGATGGTAGAGAAGATAAAGCACTTGTCTCGCATACAGCTTACTTGGGTTTAATCCCAGGAACCTAGAATGGGCTGGAGCAATAGCACAGTGGGTAGGACCCAGGTTCTATTCCTCCCTCCCTTTTGGAGAGCCCGGCAAGCTACCAAGAGTATCCCACCTGCACAGTAGAAGCTGGCAAGCTCCTCATGTCGTATTCGATATGCCAAAAAACAGTAACAACAAGTCTCACAATTGAAATGTTACTGGTGCCCACTTGAGCAAATTGATGAACAATGGGAAGACAGTGCTACAGTGCTGCAGGTTCTGCTAGGAGTTATCTCTTAGCACAGAGACAGGAATAACTGCAAACTGCCAAGTGTGGCCCCTGAAAAGCAACAGCAACAAAATAGGAACTTAGGATTTGTAAATGTTGTTGCTGACAAGATTGGCAGGGGCTGTGAATGACTGGAAGAGATGATATTCATAGGCTGTAGACAGTGGGGAAGAGGAATTGAAAATATGTCTATGTCATACCAATCTGAAGAGAAGTATGCTGAGCAAAAGGGAAGGAAGGCAGGCAATCTTTGGGATCCTACCAAATATTCTGAGAAGAGCATCAGCATCTCGCAAAATGAATGAATGGTGTAGATATAAACACAACAGAAAGAGGTATGGAACTAGTGGTCAGATCTTGGATACTAGGAGTACATATTCAAGGTTGTGGGTGGCAAAAGAAAACCTGTATGGATGTTGCTATTTTCTTAAAGGAGAATCAGTAGTTAACTGAATGGTCATGGCAGTTTAATGACATAATAGTGAGACTCTGCAGAGGTATATTGGCTTGTAATTTGGGCAGAGGTACCTTTGGGAACATAAATCTCTCACATGCTGTATGAGGTAAGGCAACAGAAGTACTATTTAACTGAAGAAAATAGCGACTTTTAAAGGATCAGGTATAAAACACTCTAGATTGTGTAGGCTTGATTCCAAGTCAGTCATTTTATGGTGCAAATGTCAATTATTGGAATATCAGGAATATAGAATTCAATTCCCTTCAGATTCTATACCATTGTGAGGTGATTTTTTGGTGTTTGTAAGCTAGGATTTAGAAATACATCTTTTAAAGCTTAAAATGACATTGGTGCTACTGGGGTACTTTTGAAAGATCTAACAAAACCCTGTGCATATTCTATTCTATACGTATTCTTATTGCTAAACATATAAATGATCATGATGGCATATCTCTATACTTTAGGGTCCAGTGAAATTCTTGGCACATTATAGGATCCCAACAAAGTTTTGAAAAATAACAAAAGGAAATAAAAGCAAAAAACAGGAGACCAAAATGATCACAGATTTATATTTTGTAATTGTTATAGTCTATTCTATGTAAACTCCAAGCGGCTAGGGAGCCCTGAGTCTCGCTCTCTTGCTGCTTGCATTAGGTGGACTGGGCTGATTCCCCAGCAGAAAAGGCTGATGCCATGGCATACGATGGAGAAAATGAGGGCCACACTGGTTGATGATCACTTGCCATTTATTCCATTCTCTCCATGAGCCTGTTCCAGTCTAAGTTCCCCATTCTAGTCTCACACTGTCCCTCATTCCCATCTCCTCCTGTCTCTTCCACTTATCTCTCTGTGCTCTCTTTCTCAGTTGCATCTCTCCTCTCTCTCTCTGCACCTGCTCCTGCATTCTTCCCCCACATTCTTCTCCCTCTGTCCCCCTTGCTAGTCCCTCCACATTCCATCTTCCTGCCCTGGTCTCTCTCTCATCTCTCTCCAACTCCTCTCATAGGAGGTAGTCACCACACCCTAGTCTGTAGCAAAATCAACATATCAACATATCCAGAGTGCCCATCAGGCTCAAGGGAGGGAACTACCACCTATGGATGTTTCTCCTCTCCTTAGTCCAATAACTTAATTAACATCTTAATTCTACTTTTTAATATTAGTTCATTTGTATGGACATAGTAAGTGATACAGTAAGCTTGTAGAGAGGCTCTCCTGGCAACATCTCGCCACAGACTCAATCTACAGTGCTTAGGCAAGATCCATCATTCCTAACCCTAGCAGGGTCTGAATCTAGCTGTTACTTTTTGGCTTATGACAGAATTCGTCCATGACCATGCTCTTAACTTATAGTTAAGTATTATAGTGCTTTGGCCTGGCCCATTTCGATGCCAGGGTAGCTCACAGCTTCCCCTGGGTCCATCCAGTCCCTCATCAGGACACTGCTATTGCGGTGCTAGGAAATAAGGGCAACTGAGGCTTAGGTTGAGAGAACAGATGTCCAGGAGGTAATATTATCTGGAGTAATTAACTGCCAAGTTACAAAATCATAGCATTAACTGTCTTTATATTTCTATACAAAAAGTACATTGCTCTGTATTAACTATGCAGAGGACTCAAGGAGAAGAGAAAAGCAATTTTTACAAGTTAACAGAGCACAAATAAAGAGATTACAAATAAACACAGAGAAATGGGAGCACTGTGATGGGAGTAACCCAATAAACCCAAGCTCCCTGTGTCAAGGAGGGAAGGACAAGCCAATGTTATCCACTTTGTATCATTGGTTTGTGTGTGTGTGTGGGGGGGGGCAGTTTATTCTTTCTTCTTTTTTAGATACACCTCTCAAGGTCTTTTTGTACACCACAAAGTCTGAGATAAGGAAATCATTTGCTTCTCATAATTTAAAAATACAGCTCATCTCTATCTCTAGATAGAGAAGAAACCATTATGACATTAATAGCGGGGAAAAATCATGCAGGACAAGATCTGAGGGTTAAACGTGGGTACAGAATATTCTTGATAACCTTTTAGTATCAATATTGCAATCCACAATGTCCAAAAGGGGAGAGATAGAGAGAAAGAGAGAGAGAGAGAATGAGAGAGAGAGAAAGAAATAGAAAATGAGAGATAAAATGAGAGAGAGAGAAAATGCAAGAGAAGAGAGAGTGAGTGTGTGTGTGAGAGAGAGAGACAGAGAGAGAGAGGCCATAATGGCAGGAGGTAGGGGGTGATGGAAGGGAATCTGTGGACAATGGAGCTGGGAAATGCACTGGAGAGATGGACATTGCAATACTGTATGACTGAATTCCAATCATGAACAGCTTTGTAAGTTTCTAGATTCAATTAAAAAGTTAAAAAAGAAATACAGCTCAAAGCTAGCATGCTGGATCTCTTAGAGATAGTCTTATGTTTTCTCTGTCAGATGACAAATGTTATCCTTCAAATATTAGTGATGGGGTAGGACTATATTATGCACTGTCACCGTACTGTCCTCCCATTGTTCATCAATTTGCTTGAGCGGGTTCAGTAACATCTCCATTGTGAGACTTGTTTGTACTGTGTTTGGCATATTGAATATGCCATGGGTAACTTGCCAGACTTTGCCGTGTGGATGAAATACTCTCGGTAGCTTGCCAGGCTCTCCGAGAGGGGTGGAGGAATCGAACCCGGCTCGGCCAGGCCGGCTGCATGCAAGGCAAATGTCCTACCACTGTGCTGTTGCTCCAGCCCATTTATTTATTTATTTATTTTTAATAATTTAATTATACAGGCTGGATTATCTGAAAATAATATCTATCTTTTAAACAAAACTTAACAAAGGAGATTGCAAGTTTGGTTACTTTCATACTGAATTTATCAAATTTATCATATGCATACATTCTAACAAATGTAAGGAGTACCCTTATTAGGTCTCACTATGTCCAGACATGCTGATTCTAGGAATGGAACACAAAAATCTGAAAATCATTCCAGTTGAAATAGAGAACATTTCTATGGGAACTTAGTATAGCTTTGTTACTGCAGTCTTTGAAAATCTGAGGTCAGTTTAACTGAAGAGAAAGTAAGTAAATATTTTTGGTTGCTTAGCAGATTTTTTTTTCTTTTTGGGTCACACCTGAAGATGCACAGGGGTTACTCCTGGCTCTACACTCAGGAATTGCCCCTGGCGGTGCTCAGGGAACCATATGGAATGCTGCGAATTGAACTCGGGTTGGCAGCGTGCAAGGCAAACGCCCTGTGGTATTTAACCCGCTGTGCTATTGCTCCAGCCCCGCAGCAGAAATTTTTGTGGTGAAGAAAAGTGGCTTTGAGTGTTATTGCAGGCTGAACTAACAGAAAACAAAACTATTTTCTATGGGAAGAGGAGTGTGGGATGATGATGAATGAAATGTTACAGAGTTGGTTGGGTCACAGTGACACTGGGAAGGTATGTTTCTAGTCTTGAATAATCATTTTCCTAATGGTATTGAAAATAGTTATTAAGTTGGAAATTTCATAAAAACCTGAATTATCATATTAAACATGGTTATAATAAACTGGCTTTTTGAAGTTGTTTAAAAACCAGTGAACAGCTTTCAACTGAAATATTGATTTTTGTTATTACAGGAGAAACCAATGAAATAATTTACACATTTTTAAAACTTAATCATTTGATAAACAATAATTATACACAGAAATGTATGATTTGTAAATATGCTGGACAATCTGTGAATCAACAAATAGTTTGTATATTGCATATTCAGTACAATAATATACAAGATAAAATAGTCAAAATTTTAATACAAAGCAAAAGGAACATGTTGTTACACCAAACTCTTTTGTTAAAGGGCCATGATTTACAAGTTACTCATAGTTGAGTTTTAGATTTACAGTAATTTAACACCAGCTTCTCTGCCAGTATCAACTTCTCTTCACCAGTGTTTCCAGATTCCCTCCCAATCCCAACGCTCACCTGTTAACTTGACAGGCACATTACAAAGTTCCAGTGGCTGCCTCTCAGATCTCATGTTCTCAGCTCTTTTGAATCTATGTTTTTGATATATGTTTTTGATATATGACTATACCCCTCATCTACATCACTGGTATAACTGAAACCCTGATGCCTGTTAACCTATAACTTCTAGTTCTCTTCTCCCCCACACCCTAATTTCTTTCTGCTTGTTTCCTTTATAAACACTAGCATCAAGAATGATTTAAGCATCCTATTTTACTAAAATTACATTTCCTCATCCAGTATTCTACATTTCAGAGATAAGCAAGGCCAACCTGTGTTTGTCTTTCTTCTTATAGTTTACTTCACAAGGTCAGTCTTCCAGTTTCATTCACATTGCAGTAAGTTGTATGATTTGATTGTCCCTTGCAGCTGCATAGTATTCCACTGTAAATAATCTATTCATCTGGCATTGGATACCTAGATTGATTCCATATCTTATATATTCTACTGAGTGCAGCAATAAATAATGGTGTGCATATGGCCTGAGAGAGAGTTTTTATGGCTTGTGAGTATATTCCTCCAAATGGTATTGTTGGGCTATATGGCAGTTCAATTCTAAGTTTACTGAGAGCTCTCAATAATAATATTGTTAGATACTTTCCCTTAGGGGTTGTACTGGACAACATTTCTACCAGCAGTGCACAAGAGTTTCTTTTTCACCACATCCTTGCCAACACATATCGTTCCTACTATTTTTGACATATGCCATTCTCACTGGTGTAAGATGTTATCTCATTGCAGTCTTCATTTGGATTTCTTTGATAAGTGATGCCGAGCATATTTTCATGTCTACTGGTCATCTGCCTGTCTTTCTCTGAGAAGTGTCTATTCATTTCCTTTCACAATTTATTAATAGGGTTTTTGATTTGTTGTTGTTGTTGTTGTTGTTAATCTTTGTGAGTACTTTATCCTGAATATCAAAACTTTATCTGATGCAGTAAATGCAAATATTTTTCCCACTCAATTAGCTTTCCTTTAGATTAAAGCTAGAGCATATTTAGATTAAAATAAAAAGCCCATGACACTTTTGCAGTACATTTTGCCTTATTTGGGATCTAAAACTGTTTCCTCTGCACACAGAATTAATGAAAACTAATAAACCATACAAAATAATTAATGCATACAAAATCTTAAAAGATTAAATGCTTGATTAAGATGATTAGTAAATTACTGTTTGATACAGAGAACATTTGTCACAATGGGTGAATTTGTCTAAGCATTGTGAGACCAGATGACTGAGGTATCATAATGAGCTTTCAAATGGACTCAGATACAACACTTTAGTAACAACTGCTGGATCCCAGAAACTTCTGGGAGTCAACTCAAGAAGCTGAGCCAATTTATCTCCTAGCATTATTGCCACAGTTCTCAGTAACTTGAGAATTTAGCCTTGTACAGAAAGAACATAAAATATCATAGGAGTCACTGTATGGATTATGTGATCCCAATATCTTAAGAGAAAGGCAAGTCCTAACATAAGTTTACTCTTGCATTTTCTTCCAGAATTAGTAAACTTTTTAAATTAAGCTATTGAATATAGAACATATAATAATGGCTGTTGTGTAATATAATGAACTGCAATCTTTAGAACCTTACTATTTTGTGAACATGATATGTGTATATTTGATATCTTCATTTTATATATACATTTATATATATATACATATGTATGTGTGCTAAACTACACTTTATACTGTAAATATATCTATCACCTCTAAAATATTTCTCTTGCTCTCATTATTTTGTGTGTGATAAAATCACGTAACATTAAAGGATTGTTGTTAACAAATGTTAAACTGTACAATACAGTATTGTTAACTATAGGCCCTACTGTATGTGTTAGTTAAATTTGCATGACTTATTAATATTATGTAACAACTTTTTACCCTTTAAATAATAAATCTCATTTCCCCCTCCTACCCTTCTGCCCATTATATAGTAATCTTATCTCTGCTTCTATGAGGATTTTTAAATTCCTCATATATGTCATTTAGTATTTTTCTTCTGTGTCTGTACTGGGAAGATATTTATGTAAAGGTTCAGGAACAAAAACTTATGTGGTATTTTAAATTTAACATCCAAAACGCCTTCCAGTAATCTTAAAGTTTTCAAACTTTAATTGAAAGAACTCATATCTCATTATAAAATGAATACTTATGGCTGGGAGACATCTCAAAGGACTAGAGCATATGCTTTGCATGTGGGAGGCCCAATTTTGATCCTCAGCACCCTATTGCTCCCCATATCCCCCCCACCCACACACATATACACAGTGTAGAGAGTAACACCAAGACTGAGCCTGGAGAAGTTTCAAAGTCCCCCATAAAAGAAAAATAAAAGCAAAATTAGTCCTAGGATCCTTTGCAAAGTATCCTACATGGCATATATTCTATAAAAATGCCAAGTACAACCTGGATTCAGTCTAGGGATATGTGGCAATCTGTAGTTGCAATGGCAGGTGTCAGCAGTAGCAGTGATAGCAGGATTTGTGTTCTCAGCCAGAGAAAGCAAAGGCAGCAATATGCCAGGACAAGGGTCAGTGGAATTGGCAAAGGAAGGAGTAGTATCCGTGTATAGTAGGCAAGGACATCAGCAATTCTTGGAACATTAATCTGCAGCTTCTGGCTGTTTAGTTGCAGACTACAATTTTGGGCACTCTAAGTGATCTGCTGACTACCCACTCAATAAATGCCATTTTGGTTTGTTTATTTTGTAGCATACCCAGCTGTGAACGAGGAATAATTTGCCTGAGCTCAAGGTTCACTCCTGGTTGGACATGAGGGAATATAAAGGATGCCACGGATTGAATCCAGGTCAGCTGTATGCAAGGCAAGGTCCGTATTTGCTGTACTATTGCTCTGGCCCCAGTTGATGCCATTTTTGTGTAAGTTTGTTCAGACATAGTTTGTTGCTTGCAATATCTGATACAGGGGCATTCCCGCATCTTAATAATTTAACCACATAGAAGTGAGCTCCAGAGAAAGTTTGGTAACACATATAATTTTCAAGGATAATTAGAAAGTTATAAAAGCTATATGGGAGTCAAATATGGAAGAGATTTTAAGTACTAGAGTTAGCTAGTGAAGAAATACTGAAAAAAATTGGAGAACTGACACCTCAAAATTGTTGCCATGTCTTTGGCTGACTCCATTGTCTGGAGAACAAGACTTATGAATAAAGTAAACTGCTAAAAAATCAGATTTGCAGGTCTTTGAGACAGAAATGTCCTGGGTTGGGCTACCTCCCCCAACCTCCCTGTACTTCTGGAAGCCCCGGCCATCAAACCCATAAATCATCTCTTGTACTGTTTAAGATCAAATACCAGTCTTGCTGCAGAGACTCATAAAAAATTCTCATAAAAAGATCAGCCAGCCGCCAAACATCCTTTGTGTACCCAAGCATGGCTGAGAGATCTGTGGCACCCAAAGGGGAGGTGGGGCCAAGCCCTGGGATGGTCCCAACCAAACACCAAACAGAGTTTTGGCAGCCACTTGCTCCCAGAGTGCAAAATCATGTCTGTGTCTCTGGCTAGCCTCTACTTTTTTGGGAAATAACATCAACCAGAAATTAACGTACTGAAAATTGAGTTATGCAGGTTTTAGTGATAGAAATTTTCAAGCTTTCTAGGAGTCAGGATGGGCTATCTCCCCCCACCTTCCACTACTTCCAGAAGCCTCACCAATCAGTTAACAATTTAACTGTTGTACCACCAGCTGTACCACCTTGTTAAAAATTCTGGGTTTTTTTGGAGTATGCGGCCACAACATCTCCAAACACTACAACACTGATAGCCAGTAGTAAATCTCCAGATTGGATGGGATATAATATAGAAGGCAGCCAATATTGACTAACCGAACAGCAACATAGAAGCTTAACCTGTAAAAATGTTTTAGCAATTCCCCACACAATTTACTTACTGTCAATTGTGAGATACAACAATTTACACTATTTTTCTTGTAAGGAAATATATTTTATCATTCTGTTAGCGATTTATTGGTAACAGCAATATAGAGAAATATAAAATAAATTACTGTGGGCATGCTCTGGCTTGTGAAGTGATTGGGAAAATTGGAGACAATGGTGGAAGAAAGTAAATAATGGTGGTAGGACTGATTTTGGAGTATTGAATGCCTATAAAAAATCATCAGGAACAACTTGCAAACCAGAGTATTTATATAATGTGTAGGAAAATTTTATGTAAGTAGGTCTTACCTATTTCATGTAAACTCTAAATTATTTCTTTAAATTTTAAGAATTTATTATAAATACTTTATTAAAGACAGGTAAGTCATGATTACCATCGTAAATAAATTCAAATATAAAATAAAATTTAAAGCAATATACTGTAAATTACAGCGTTGATAACTTACTTATGTAAATGTATATAAGCTTTTTATCATATTGTATTAAATTATTTTATTTTTCTTGTTTACAAGGTTAAAATCATATAACAATCACAGATTGGTTCTTAGTGTTTTATTTTCTATCATTCTACTTGCCCTCTCTTTAAGTTTTGTTGAAACAATATAAAGTGAAATGGCTATGTTCCTAAGGGAACATATGAGGATCAGAGTTAAAATAGAGACAATTTTTTTAATAAATAAAATCAAAAAGCAAACGAAAGATGAAATTGGAGAACTATCACTGGGGTGTGTTGATCACACTGAACTTTTCTTTAGACTGCAAATTTTTATTTTCTCTATAAGTCATCCATGTGTGCTTATTCATGTGCACTGAAGATACTGTCTCACACACTGGTAGAAATGTACACTATCATCCTTGACTTGAAGGTTGGTTCCCCAGACCCTTGAGAAGGACCTTTCTGGATTGCAAAACTGCCAAGAGGTCTTTTTTTTTAATCATATTTCACAGGGCCAGTAAAAACATTCACAATGACAAATTTTCTAAAGCAAATGCTCTTACAAAAGGGAGAGAAGCAAAGAAGGCACAGAGTCAGGATGAAATCTCTCTAATGTTTTATCAAGCTGAGGGTAACCCCTAAAGCCTCGAGCCCAAGAAGAGGTGCAAAAACACAGAGGTAAACTGAAGTTATTTTTAATACCCACTGATCAGAGGATGAATTCACAGAATCAGAAATAATATTGTTAGATAAAATTTAGAACTCCTGACTGCTATCACACCTGGTCTGGCTATAGAGATTCATTAATACACATCAGAAGATTAATTATTTTTCCCATTTACATAATATTCAGAGAATTTTTTAAAGACTTACTATTTATATCCCTCCCAATGATAACAAGCTAAAAAATCACTAGTCACAGACACAAAACTTTTTTTAAAGTTTTATTTATTGAACCACCGTGAGTACATTAACAAATCTTTCAGTTTAAGTCTCGGTCAGTCATACAATGATCAAACACCCGTCCCTTCACCAGTGCACATTTTTCATCACCAAAAACCACAGTATCCCCCTCCTAATACCCCCCGATCTGTGTGGCAGATTTCCACTTTACTGACTCTCTCTCTAGTATCTCACATTCAATATCATGACAAAAGACCCACATTATTATTTGGAATTTTCTCCAACATTCAGACCTGCTAAAAAGACATCCTTAGATAATTTATTTTCTCTTGCTGATTATGAAGAGCATATGATGTCATGAATCTCAATATGAATTGCTATAGTGGCCACACAATTTTGGATTTTTGATATTTTAGTAATAAGCCTAGAGGATTACTGCCAAAAGCCCCTGGGTTCTGAGATTGGTTTGTGTGCCTCTAGGATCATGGTCATTCAAGAGCCAGAGGAGGTGTTTGTGGGTGGCAACCCGGGGCTTTATCAGGGCGGAGACCAGGGCCGATTCCACCCTCCATCCCACGAGGCCCCACATGCCTCATCAATGCAGTCTCATACCTGGTTGTCCATTAGGCTCTAAAAGATGGAGGCCACCATGCCACTGCCAAAGGGGGGACAGGTGGAGGGACAAACCACCTTCCCCTCCCAGGGCGGCATAATACTGTAGTTAAGTGCACAGTCCATATGCATTTCGGTTGGGCATTATATTTTGCTCAGATTTTCCCACCACCATTCAAGCCTACCTTCCAGGGACAGAAGCTAGACCATTTACTTTCCATTGCTCACTTTGTACATCAGGAAATGTCAGGGGCTGACTGGCAGCCATGGTGGAACTGCCTGGCCTGGCGTCCCCATGCGGTTTGGAGTAATAGTCCTGGTGCCTGCATACCAGAGCCATGTTTGTAGAAGCTCATGGTCGCTGGGATTTCATCTGGAGAAGGCTGGGAGACAGCACCTACCCCATCTGGGACCTCTGATATCGGCTCAGTATGGGACTTGGAGAATTCTCCAGGAGTTGTGGAGCACGCCGGCCAGTTTTCTTTGCTAGACACAAAACTTTTACTTGTGGTTTTTATTCAAATTTATCCATATATGGTAACCAATTAGATATTAAAAGTATTTTTATTTGTACATAAAAGTATTGGATAAATAGAGTACTTAGTAAAGTCAATAACAAATGTTAAGACAATGATTTAATGAATATGAACATGTAAAATGGAGACTAAAATGTCTACATAATGGAATGAATTTCAAATGAGATTATATAATTAAAATGCAAACAAATTGAATTTATTTAAGTTTAATAAGATATAACCAAAATATTCATGAAATATCCAATGATGAGTAAAAATATATGAATAAATTTCAGTAAAGATGTACTGAAAACTTCATTATTTTCTATTGCCTAAATGATTTCCTGATTCCAATGTCTGTAGGTAATTCATATATGTTTATATTTTTATGGTACTTTCATCAGATGTTCAGGTAATTTAAAGTATGAGGTAAAATTTCTGATAAGTATACTGCTAAAGAAACAAAAAAATAATTCAAAATCATACTGATTCACTGTTTTCTAATATACTGAAATTAATTTTAATTAGACACAATTCCTTCCTTCCTTCCTTCCTTCCTTCCTTCCTTCCTTCTTTCTTGCCTTCCTGCCTTCCCTCCTTCCCTCCTTCCCTCCTTCCCTTCTTTTTTTTCCTAGGCCATACCCAGATTTGTTCAGTTTTATTCTTGGCTGTGTTCTCAGGGATCATTGCTGACAATGCTTGGAGTTTGGGTGACAGTAGATGGTGGTGGCAATTGCATCAGGGTTGGCCTTGTGCAAAGCAACTGCCTTACCTCTTGGATAATCTCTCTGCGTAAGTAAAGTAAGTAAAAGTAAAAGCCCTCCCGTTGATCGTCGATTTGCTCGAGCGGGCCCAGTAACGTCTC
The DNA here is from genome assembly GCF_029834395.1 of Sorex fumeus. NCBI lineage: Eukaryota > Metazoa > Chordata > Mammalia > Eulipotyphla > Soricidae > Sorex > Sorex fumeus. The sequence continues at coordinate 65,916,429 of NW_026606065.1, read as the reverse complement.
CATTGGAGACTTTGTTGTTACTGTGTCTGGCATATCGAATACTCTCGGTAGCTTGCCGGGCTCTCCAAGAGGGGCGGAGGAATCGAACTCGGGTCAGCCATGTTGGCCGCATGCAAGGCAGACGCCCTACCCGCTGTGCTATCGCTCCAGCAAGCGGCCAACATGGCCGACCCGAGTTCGATTCCTCCACCCCTCTCGGAGAGCCCGGCAAGCTACCGAGAGTATTCGATATGCCAGACACAGTAACAACAAAGTCTCCAATGGAGACGTTACTGGGCCCGCTCGAGCAAATTGACGATCAACGGGAGGGCCTTTACCTTTACCTCTCTGCGTCCTTGGACAAAATTTAATTCACTCTACTTCTTTGTCGTGTTAACCCTTTAAGGTTTTTTTTTGTTTTTTTGTTTGTTTATCATCACCAGGGAGCCTATCAGTCCTTTAAAAATAGTACGTACTACAACATGCTGAGAGTGTCCTAAAGCAATTTAAAGTAAGATTATTTAGGTGATTATGGAATGTGTTCATTCAATTTTAATTTCAGTAGTACATTTCTACTTTCATGTTTTATTAGAATATGTCCTATTGACCTTGACTTTTCACACCCTTTCTTATTATACTATTGAAATATTGATGGAACAGGCAGGGTGAGAGAAGACTGTACTAAAAACTCTTCTTTCTTGTTTTCTTTTCTTTTTCTTTTTCTTTTTGGGTCACGCCTGGTGATGCTCAGGGGTCACTCCTGGTTCTGTACTCAGGAATCACTTCTCGTGGTGCTTGGGGGACTATATGGGATGCTGGGAATCAAACCCGGGTTGGCCGTGTGCAAGGTAAATGCCCTACCTGTTGTGCTATCACTCCAGCTACTTGCTTTTTTTAAAAAAAAAAATAGAAATATGCTTTAAAAAGAAGACAATGATTATATATTTTTCTTTTTCTGCCACATGTCTTTGGTTAGGCCATTTACTAATAAAAACATATTTATACTCAAGTACTCAAGTGTAGTTTTATATATTAGTAAATGGTTATTGAAGTTATATAGTAGAAGTTTTAAGAAATCAAACTATATGTTACCTATACATGGGAGTGGCTGCATTGAGTTAGTCTAGTCTCTAAGAAAGAGAGTTTTGATTACAACTATTTACCTAGCTCTGGTTACTTCTGTTTTTCAAAGAGAAAAGTTGTTCTTTCATTACTTCTTTTGAAATTTGCTTATGAATTTTGAGCAGCCTGTTGTATGGGGATAGCATTATGTATGGTTCTGAATTAATGATACCTTTATTTAAATGGTTTATTTTTGTATTTAATTTTTATTATGGATATCTGTGAGAAAATAGGGAAAGACGAATTATTCTACTGACAACCCATTTAATGTTTTTTAAATGATATGAAAATTTGTAGAATAAATGATAAGACACAAGAAAGAAAATAACAGTAAATGAGTGCTTCATCCAATAAGGCTCTTCTTTCTCCAGGAAAGTTTTGCCAAAACTCATGTGACAGGTTTAGAAAACTGAGGCTTAGAGAAATCTGGAATTTGATCTGGAGAGTGTGAAATGAATGCTGAATTCTAAATCCATAGATTTTATTCTCACTATAAACCGTCTCCTACCATGGCAACAGTTCACATTTATTAAGCAATTTCTATGTGTTAGAAGTTTTTATAAGTGTTTTAAAAGCTCCAATTTTTATAGCCAAAGCTGTGGTGAATTGATTTGGGATTATGCCTCCTTGTAATGAGAAGATTTACAGGATGCTGTTGAGGATTTGTCTGTGTTTAGGCATGCTGACAGAGTACTTCTTATGGGTTTTATCTATCATAGTCATATGATTACTTGTGACCTTTTATGATGTCAAATTATTTATGTTCATCAGGAGAAAACCAAGGTTTATTTGATAGCACCAAATCCTTTTCCCAATCCAACTTCTGTGTTCTTATTCTTACATTCATTTTTGGCCAAGAGTAGGTAAAATTCTGTCACTGAATATTAATCCCTAACATTGTTTTTCCTCATTGTTGAGGTATGGATGGTTGAAAGGAATTTTCTTTAGAGAATGTAGTCTGTGGTTTTTAGGCTTAGAACTTATCCTATTGCAAGATAAGGTGCAATTTTTTTTTGAGGAATGATGCTGCATGGTGAGACCATGAATAAGCTACATTGACTGAGTGCAATACCAATGGTGACCAGAAAAAAAATTTCAAATTCTTGATTCAAGTTTTGAAGTTTATTCTATAAAATCCTGGTCATTTGTTTGCTGGGCTAAGAAAGTGTCTTCGTCGCCTTATTTATGTAGTAAAATGCTGTAGAGAAATCTATTAATTTATTTAAATAACTGTTAAATAATATATAGTGCATTAAACAACAGTTTTATCAGGTCAAAATGTAAATATCCATTGGTCCTGACAAATATTCATAAAAGGAAGAAAAAATAAGGATGCTAAGCAGAATATTATTTTTAAGATATAAAAGGAAATATATACAGATAAGTTTATGAAAGTTGGATGGGGGAGATAAAATAGTGAGTAGGGCAGTGCCTTGCATGCAGCCAACCTGGGTTCTATCCTTGACACCCCATAAAGTCATCTATTTCTGTGGTCTCTGAGTGCAAAGCCATGAGTAAGCTCTGAGCACAGCTGGATGTGGCACAGAACAAACAAAAAATAATAATAACAACAAAATTGTGCAAGTGTAAAGGCAACCATCAACAAGAGATGTGCTTTTAGGAAATTTTAAATTTATTTATTTTTGACTTGTGTATAATTATTTAAAAAACCATATCCTCCTTTCATACTTAGTCATTTATTATTCAATCTATATTCTGTACAAAATGGGTATCAACCTTAGAATATATTAAAATTTATATTTAACTTAATATTTTAAGTAATTGACACCGAATTTCATACAATTTGGAAGATTCTTAAAATTATTATACAAAATATAACCCTACTTTTATCCTATCATTACTTTCTAGAGAAGACCTTACTTAAAAGCAATACTATTTAATGATAGAAAAGGAATTAATGTGAATTCTGTATCCTGGGTTTTTGTTTAGGAATTTCCAAACTTTATAACCATATTTGAAGGTGTTTTTTTCTTGCAGTTTCAATGCTTAAGTTACATTTTAAGATTATTCTAGCTTTATTCAAGTAATTGGGATGCTTTCCATATTAAGAATTTCAATAGTTCTGAAATTTTTGCCTTACTTGCTAACTAGACAGTTAGTGTGCCATGTTTTAATAGATCTTGGCAGAGGATAGGACACCAGTGTAGATGACAAAAAACAATGTATTGCTTCTATTACTTCCAAGAGTAGTCAGAACCAAAGTAACAATTGTGTTGCTTTCTTGAACCCAAGTTCCTACAGAGAAACAGAATATGGGCCAGGTAATGTCTTTACACACAGTAGGAAACCTTGAGGTTAGGAAGCTCAGTTTTCTAGGATCCTGTTAGCAACTGTGTAACTGAGCACCATTGCTCCAGAGGGAAAGCTTAATTTATTTTGTTGGACAATGACCAAATTATCTTAAGTGCAGACGATGTCTCTTTCAAAGTTGTCTGCTATCCCAACATCTCTTTGAAAAGATTTTCTAATGCAGGTTTTAATAGAACAGAACAATTGTAACTTTCCCCGTTCATTTTAAAGAGTATTCTGTAGGGTTTTAGCTTGGGTTAGGAATAAACACTAAAATGTGAGAGAAAATGTAAAATATGACAAAAATCTCTGCAACTTCTATTTTAAATTATTTTATTGATTATTGCCCATTATTATATAGTGTGCCTTCTATTCTTTGAGTTGATAAATTTTCTTCATCTCATATTTATGTATATTTTAATCTTCAAGTAAAAAATTAATATTTTTTCTTATTTTTACCTGTTGTTAAATGTTTTAGAGTGGATATCTAATGCTTCCTTGTAATAAGTTTCAATAGGTATGTTATTTGAGAAACCCATACCTGGTGGTGCTTCAGGGACTACTCCTGTATCTGTGCTCTGGGGTCACTTCTTGGGGATTCACATTCAGTACAAGCACTCATCCTAAGTTGGCCATATGCAAAACAAGAACTTTAACCTCTATGCTGTCTCTGCAGTACAACATATGTAATTTAGTGATACCAACTTTGTTCTAAGTGACCAGTATCTCGTTTAACTAGAAAAGTTTGGGGGAAACTCGGTTTTCATGTCTTTAACAGAATCTGAATTTTTAAAATAGGATTCAGTATTTTTCAAAGGAGTAAAAAGTTGCTAATTAGCATATTAGTTGTAAGCAAGCACTGTATAAGCCTGAAAGGCAAACATAGAAACCCTTCTTCTTTTTTAAATTTTTATCAGTGAGACACCATGAGGTACAGTTGTAGACTTACAGATTTTTGTGCTTGGGTTTCAATTATATAATGATCAAATACCCATCCCTCCACCAGTGCCCATTTCCCACCACCACAGATCACAGTATCCCTCCCCTCTCCATCCCCCCTCATTCCACCCTGCCTCTGTGGCAGGGCATACACCTTTGTTCTCTCTCTCCTTTTGGGTGTTGTAAACCCTTCTTTATTTTAAGGGTCAGTTATATGATTTTTTTTCAGAGACCTCACAAGTGGCCTGCAGGAAGCATGGGCCCACGCTTGATAATACTCTGCCAACTTGACTTACATTTATGTGGGTCAAAGAATGTCATACTACTCGGACCCTGTAGTGCTGGGGTTAACCAGGGCCATGGTAGCAGCTCTTAGGGACCTTCAGATACAGCTGGAGAAGATGCTCAGTGGCCATGTGGATCCAGAGATTAGACAAGGGTTTGCTTATGCATTGATCATGAGAAAATTGGTTAAACCACATTGTTTTGGTAATTTTTCCCCATAAGAAGTTTATAATTAAGATGCTATAGCTAGGTGATTTAATTGAAAAAAATACATAACTCATGTATAGTAATATACTGAGAACTAGTACTATTATTTTAGAAAATTCCTGATTCACTAAGTACAATTATAGAAATGAGTGGAGCAGTTGATCTTCAGAAAAACAGTGAAGTGCGCTGCAGGGTTTGATATAAGGGGCAGGGTGTAATTATATAGGTGTCAAGGCACCTGCTGTGCACATTTATTGACTTGGGTTTTATCCCTGATATAACATCTGATTTTCTGAGTATCACCAGGAGTGATTCCTGAGCACAGAGGCTGGAGGAATCCCGGAACACTGTTTAGAGTGACCCCCAAACAAAAAAATAAAAAGAGTAAGATCACTTAGAGTACAAAGAAAAAAGAGATTTCAGGAAGATTTTTTTATGTACTGGGAAACTGATGCTTTATGACTTCTTGGGAGCCTGGATAGTCTTCCTCACATGAATTTCTATAAAATCATCCTAAATGCTTTTTCATTAATATTAACAGGATGGGCTGGGGCGACAGCACAGTGGTAGGGCGTTTGCCTTGCACGCAGCCAGCATGACCAACCCGAGTTCGATTCCTCTGCCAATCTCAGAGAGCCCGGCAAGCTACCGAGAGTATCTCACCTGCACGGCAAAGCCTGTCAAGCACTGTATAAATTCAATGCAATTCCTATAAGGATACCCATGACATTCTTCAAAGAAATGGAGCAAACACTCCTGAAATTTATATGGAACAATAAGCCCCCACGAATAGCTAAGGCAATTCTTGGGAAAAAGAAAATGGGAGGAATCAACCTCCCTAACTTCAAACTTTACTACAAAGCGGTAATAATCAAAACACCATGGTACTGGAACAAAGGCAGAACTGCAGACCAATGGAACAGAGTTGAATACACTGACATCTCCCCTCAATCATATGATCATCTAATCTTTGATAAAGGTGCAAGAAATGTGAAGTGAAGTAAGGAAAGCCTCTTTAACAAATTGTGCTGGCATCACTGGACAGCTACATGCAAAAAAATGGGCTCAGAACTCTGCCAAACACCATGTACAAAGGTAAGATCAAAATGGATTAAAGACCTCAACATCAGACCAGAAACCATAAGGTACATTGAAGACAAAGTTGGCAAAACCCTCCATGACATTGAGGCTAATGGTATTTTCAAAGATGACACGCCACTGGCTGAGCAAGTGAAAACAGAGATAGATAAATGGGACTATCTTAAACTAAGAAGCTTCTGTACCTCCAAAGAAAGGTAAAGGTAAAGGTAAAGACCCTCCCGTTGATCGTCGATTTGCTCGAGCGGGCCCAGTAACGTCTCCATTGGAGACTTTGTTGTTACTGTGTCTGGCATATCGAATATTCTCGGTAGCTTGCCGGGCTCTCTGAGAGGGGCGGAGGAATCGAACTCGGGTCGACCATGTTGGCCGCTTGTAAGGCGAACGCCCTACCGCTGTGCTATCGCTCCAGACCAAAATACAAAGACAGTCTACAGAATGGGAAAGAATATTTGCCGAATACACATCTGACAAGGGGTTGATATCAAGGATATACAAAACACTGGTTGAACTCCACAAGAAGAAAACATCCAACCCCATCCAAAAATGGGGCAATGAAATGAACAGAAACTTTCTCAAAGAAGAAATCCGAATGACAAAAAAGCACATGAGAAAATGCTCTACATCATTAATCATCAGGGAGATGCAGATCAAAACCACAATGAGATACCATCTCACACCTCAGAGACTGGCCCACATTCAAAAGAACAAAAGCAACCAATGCTGGCGCGGATGTGGCAAGAAAGGGACACTCCTTCACTGTTGGTGGGAATGTCGACTGGTTCAGCCCTTTTGGAAAACAGTATGGACGTTCCTCAAAAAATTAGAAATTGAGCTCCCATTTGACCCAGCAATACCACTCCTGGGAATATATCCCAGAGAGGCAAAAATGTGTAGCCGAAGTGACATCTGCACTTGTTTGTTCATTGCAGCACTCTTTACAGTAGCCAGAAACTGGAAGAGACCTGAGTGCCCAAGAACAGATGACTGGTTAAAGAAACTTTGGTACATCTACACAATGGAGTACTATGTAGCTCTTAGAAAAGATGAAGTCATGAACTTTACATACGAGTGGTACAATATGGAAAGTATCATGCTAAGCGAAATGAATCAGAAAGAGAGGGATAGACATAGAAAGATTGCATTCATCTGGGGGATATAAAATAACAAAATATGAGATTAATACCCAAGAATAGCTGAGATTAACACCAGGAGGATTACTCCATAGCTTAGAGGCCAGCCGGGTATTCTAGGGGAAAGGACAGTTCAGATGGAGAAGGGAACACCAAATGGAGGGTGTTTGGAGGATCCTTCCAGGAGGGGAGATGCAGGTTGAAAGTAGACTGGACTGAACATGTTTGCCACTTAATGCCTCTTTTGCTGATCACAACACCCAAAAGGAGAGAGAGAACAAAAGGGAACGCCCTGCCACAGTGGCAGGGGGAGATGGGGGGGATGGGGGGTTTGGGGGGAGGGATATTATCCTGGTGGTGGAAAATGGGCACTGGTGGAGGGATGGGTATTTGATCATGGTATGACGGAAATCCAAGCACAAAAATTTGTAAATCTACAACTGTATCTCATGGTGTTTCACTAATAATAATAATAAAAAAGAAATGTTAAAAAAATCATACTTGGCAATAAGTTTTGCAAGTTGATATTCACTTATTTTTCTACTCTTTATACAAGGTTTCTGTTTAGTATTTATGAAGAAAAAAAGCCTTTTTAATGTTTAGAATTAAAAATCATCATTAGATTTCTATTTATTCCAACTAAAGCAAATAGAGAAGGTTCTAGTAGTAGGCTGAATGATCAGATAATAGCAATAAGGAAGCAATAAAGTTTCTAATTAAATATTTCATCAAATATTTTAGACCTTACCTAATAACTTCTAAAAATTCATACCTGAATGACTATTTTAGATTAAAAATCAGCTCTTCCAGAATGATCCCTATAACCATCATTGTCATAGTGGTCCCTTTGGGAAATGTATGCTGAAAGCACACAAACATGATGGCCTCTCAGTATCTGTATTGTAAGTCATAATGCCCAGAAATAGAGAGTAAGAATATTAAGTGCAAGCCTTAGAGACAGGTGGGGGAGTGTGGGTGGGGTGGGGTGATAGATGGAATACTGGCTGAATTGTTGATGGAAAAAGTACACTGTTAAAGGTATTGGTGTTGGCACATTGTGTAACTGAAACCCGAATATGAAAGCTTTGTAATTGTGTATCGTATGGAGATTTAATTAAAAAAAACTAAGAAATAAAAACATTAAGATCACCTCTTTATATTAAATTGTTTATTTTGAAAATAGATTTCTTATATCTGGGTAACAATGCAGCCAATAAAATGTAAATTAGTGTCATTTTGATCCTAGAGTTTCTATACTGTCTCTGTCACTGTCCTCCCGTTGTTCATCAATTTGTTCGAGCGGGCCCAGTAATGTCTCCATTGGAGACTTTGTTGTTACTGTGTTTGGCATATCAAATACATCACGGGTAGTTTGCTGGGCTCTCCAAGAGGGGCGGAGGAATCAAACTTGGGTCGGCCATGTTGACTGCGTGCAAGGCAAAAGCCCTACCGCTGTGCTATTTCTGTAATAGTTACTTAATTCAAAGCACTTATATTTTGTTTGCATGTATTTTTTGATTCACAAAATAATGCCAAGAACAGTGATTTGAAGGTGGCCAGATTTAATTCTTTAAGGATTTTAGTATTTACAAATGCTAATGAAAATTACTGTTAGCAAAGTTTTGCCTGAAGACTTATTATAATTTAGTAGTAAATCATATACGTTTCAAATAATGTTTGCAATGATCACTTGAAATCCCGTTACTCACTGATTTGCTCGAGCAGGCACCAGTAATGTCTCCATTTGTAACTGCTGTGTGCTAATGTAGCCCAATGGCATCTGCTTGTTCTAGGAACACGAAGAGCCTCAAACCGATCATTCAAGGTCTTGATGAAGAAGTCTGACCTTCTCATAGGTGGGCAGCCACGCAATCTTTTGACGTCCCGTGGAATGCAATCTGTAATGGCTCTAGTCAAAAGGTCGTCTCCAAATCTCATTACCTGTCCAGCCCATCTGACTTTCGACACCTTGGCAAAAGAGACAGCATCCCTGATTCTAGACTGTAGACGGAGGTTGGAAATCCGGAATCTTTCTCTCATTTGAGTGAAGTGTGATACTCCAAGCATAGCTCTTTCGATTCCTCTTTGGGATACCTGAATAGTGTTCTCATGCTGTTTTTGTAGGGCCCAGGTCTCTGAGGCTTATGTTAATGCAGGAAGAACAATGGAATCAAAGAGATGTGCCCAGAGCCGGAGGTTCTTCGTCCTCTTAGCTGTTTCTTTGACATTCTTCAAGGCGTTCGAAGCTGCTCTCTTCCTCCTGCGCAACTCAGGTGCCAGGTCATTTTTCATGTTGAATTCTTGACCTAGGTACACGTAACTGTTGCATTTGAAGATGTTCGTCCTGTTGAGAGCGAATGGAATGTTAGGAAGGAGACTGTTTCTCATAAACATTGTCTTCGTGAGATTCAGCTGTAGTCCGACCTTTCCACACTCACTGTTGAAGTCGGCCAGCATTTGTGCTGCTTGGCTGATGTTTGGTGTTATTAGAATGATGTCATCAGTGAAGCGGAGGTGGTGTAGTTGCCAACTGTCTATCTTCACTCCCATTCCTTCCAAATCCAGTCGACACATGTCGTTCTCGAGGGTGGTACTGAAGAGTTTCGGTGAAATGGTATCACCCTGCCAAACCCCTCTCTTGATATCAATGATCACCTCCCTGTAGAATGGTGAGATCCTGGTAGTGAATCTGCAATGCAGTTCATGGAGGAAATGGATGTGTTGCGTTTAATGCCCTGTTTGGCGAGGTCTTCGATGACAGCTTCAGTCTCAACAGAATCAAAGGCCTTCTTTAAATCAATGAACGTTAGGCAGAGCAGCATCTTGAAGTTCTGAGAATCCTCAATGAGCTAGGATATTACGTGGATATGGTCGATTGTGCTGAATCCTTTTCAGAAACTGGTTGTCCTTCATCTAGTGCTCTGCCAAGCCTATTCAGGATGACTCGAGTGAACAGCTTGTAGACGACAGACAACAGGCAGATTGGATGATAGTTGCCAATGTTGTAAATGTCTCCCTTTTTGTACAGTAGTACAGTCCTGAGTACAGTCCTGCTGGTTTTCCACTGGGACGGAACCTTGCATTCAGACAGGTAGTGTGTGAAGAGCCGAGCCAGTGTATTGATGAGTACTGATGGCAGGTTCTTCAGGTGTTTGGGTCTGTCCTTGTCTGGAGCATGTGCTGTTCACTTCTTTACTGACGAAAAGATGTGTTTGTTGGATTTCAGAATGGATAACGTCGGGAACAACAGATCCATCCTGCGGAATTTTGGTTTCTGGGCAGGTGGACATAGCTATTGAAGAGATCTGAGTAGAAGTCATGGATAATCTTCTCCATTGCCCTTCTGGAAGATGTGATAGATCCATCAGGATGTTGGAGCACAGTCATCTTGGTCTTGTAGTTGGTGAAGGACAGGTGGGCATTGTGAATGCTTTTCCCAGCTTCTACTGCATCTGCCAGCACTGCTGCTCTTCACTCTTCCTTTATTGCTTCTCTGTACTGCTTTGCAAGCTCGGACGTTGGCTTGTGGTTGCCTGAGACTTGCACCAAGCCACGTTGGTGAATGAGCTCGAGAGTTTTCGAAGACAGGAATGATTTTGTGGCTATCTCTCGGTGTGCTCCGCACAATCATGGAGATGCTGAACCAGTCAACCGTATTCCTCGTCAATGTTGTCAATGATGGCATCTTCCCATGTTGCCACAATTGTGTCAAAGAGCTCCCAGTTTGTGGTTGTTCTGGGAGTTTTCTTAAACTTTGCAGCCCTTTCTTCCCACTCTATGAAGTAGAATTTTGCACGAGGGAGACCATGGTCCAATCCCATTTGGAGTTTTGTAATTTTGTAATGATAAGTATGCAATTTGTTTCATAGATTCAAAATTTAACTCTCATAACATAAATATCATTTCATTTCTTTATTTGCAGTTATATCTTTTAGCCTCTTCTTCCCTCCTCCTTTGCTCTCTCCTGCTTCTCTTTTTTCTCCTACTTCTTTTCTCAGGGCTCTGAGGATCAGTTTCTTCACCAACCAGTTCAAGAGATTCAGTGCTAGGACCTTAAGATACAGAGCTATAGAGCTTATTAGAGGGGTTACAGAGTGGAGTTCTGTCCGGAGTTATTTTTCTTAGTACAAATAGATTCATCTGCCTTTTTATATATTCTCTTACTATATTTTACTATTAAGTTGTGTTACTATGATTCATCCTTTAAACATATTTCTTCTATAAGTTAAATGAATTCTGTATGGTAGATATAAGTCCTTCTCTGCAGATCTTTTGTGTGTTCTTATGTTATTGTAACATATAAAGTTCTAGGCAATCACTATTATCATTTTAAGAAATAATGTCTAGAGACTGAAGAGATAGTATAAGGGTTAAGATGCTTGCTTTCATGTACCAGAGCCCAGTTCAATCCTGGCCACTGCATCTGATCACCTGAGCACCACTAGGAATGATCTCTAAGCATAGGGGGAAAAGTAAGTTCTGAGCACTTCTGGGTATGGCCCCAAAATACCAAAAAGGAAAAAAAAGGAATCGTTATTTATATTAAAAAATTCCTAGGATCTAATTTTATAGTCAAAATTCTGTTATTTGGAACACTGCATCTCTCCATGAACTTAAATACACGTGGGATAAATTAGATGTGGAATAAAAAAAATAACATTAAGGGTAAAATTGAAGAGTACAAATAGTGTAATTTGAAACTTTTATAAGTCTGTGTGAGTCTCAGTGTTTTCCTTTACTATAACTAACAAAAATTTATAATTTTTGAATTTTAAGAACAACTAAAATATTCAGACTACACAATTTAAAACAGATCGATTTTATTCTCAGTAGCAATAAAATTATGGATACAATTTGTTTTTAACAGATACTAAGGTTTTTTTTAACAGATATTAAGTTTTATTCATCTACAATGAAGCAAAATGTTTATATAAACATCTCTTTAAAGTTACTAGTTTCTTATAAGAATGTCGTAATATTTAAACGTATGAATTATGAAACAAATTTCCTAAATTAAAGTCCTAACATTGTCATTACCACCTTTTACAGGCAAGAGGATATTTTTGGTTTACTCATTTAAATCATGGAGTTAAAAGAACATATTTAAAGAGGTTGCCAACAAGATGAAATTAAATGTTCAAGTGAAGATATATCTGTGCCCCTGACACATAGTTTTACATAGTTCTAATTATTATTATAAAAATACTGAGGATGCAAACTAGTTTTCTATAAGTTGTTTACTACACTGCAGTTCCAGATTTAGTAGCTGTAATTCTTCCTTACTCCTAGACTTACTTCTCCTATTCAATTCATGTTTAAATTCATCCTTGTGGCTGTCTTGCTCTTTAAGACCATGGTTTCCCTTGTACATATATCTGATTTGCTTGTGTCTATGTCCCTTTGCCTTTTTGATTCTGGTAAAGCCTGTGTTCTCTCTTGAGCACTTTCTCTCTTTCTCTCTCCTAACATATATGTAAGTTTCAATAAAAAACATCTTGCTTCTCTCTCTTTCTTTCTATCTCTCTCTCTTTCTGTCACACACACACACACACACACACACACACACACACACACACACACACCCATCCACCCTGGGTGTGGTTTTCTGTGCTTTCCAGGTCAGTCTTTTTGAAGCAGGACTTAGGTTGAGAGACATACATGGGATGGAACATTTCTGCTCTCATGTTGTTATTGAAATTAATAACATTTTAATAGAAAGAAATGAAAGAAGATTTAAAAATAAATTTATGTTAAAATTCAAAAGCACATACTTATAAATAATACAGAGGGAGGTAATCTGAAGTGTCCAAATGCTTCTGGTGACAGAAAAGATGGAAGGTTGATGAAAGGTACTGTGATTGTCTATAAAAAACTGGATTTAAAGTAATTTTATGACTGTTTTAAGATATAGTAAAGAAAAAATTGTTGGATTAGCAAAGAATAGAGAAGAGGATAAGAAAATATCCTCTAAATGGGACTATCTTAAACTAAGAAACTTCTGCACCTCAAAAGAAACAGTGACCAAAATACAAAGACAGTCAACTGAATGGGAAAGGATATTCGCCAACTACACATCTGATAAGGGGTTAATTTCAAGGATATACAAAATACTGGTCCAACTCCACAAAAAGAAAACATTCAACCCCATCAAAAAATGGGGAGATGAAATGAATAGAAACTTTGACAAAGAAGAAATCTGAATGGCTAAAAGACACATGAGAAAATGTTCCACATCATTAATCATCAGGGAGATGCAGATCAAAACCACAATGAGGTATCACCTCACACCACAGAGACTGGCCCATATCCACAAGAACAAAAGCAACCGGTGCTGGCGCGGATGTGGTGAGAAAGGGACACTCCTTCACTGTTGGTGGGAATGCCAACGAGTTCAGCTCTTCTGGAAAACAGTATGGATGATTCTCAAAAAACTAGAAATTGAGCTCCCATTTGACCCAGCAATACCACTCCTGGGAATATATCCCAGAGAGGCAAAAAAGTATAGCCGAAGTGACATCTGCAATTGTCTGTTTATTGCAGCACTCTTTACAATAGCCAGAATCTGGAAAAAACCTGAGTGCCCGAGAACAGATGACTGGTTGAAGAAACTGCCACATTTACACAATGGAGTAATATGTAGCTGTTAGAAAAGACGAAGTCATGAAGTTTACATACAAGTGGTACTACATGGAAAGTATCATGTTAAGCGAAATGACTCAGAAAGAAAGGGATAGATATAGAAAGATTGCATTCATCTGGGGAACATAAAGTAACAAAATAGGAAACTAACACCCAAGTATGGCAGAGATTAGTACCAGGAATTTTACTCAATGACCCGGAGGACAACCACACATGTTAGGGGAAGGGGGAGCTCAGAAAGAGAAGGGAACACCAAATAAAGGGTGTTGAGAGGATCCACCCACTATGGGAGAGCATGCTGAGGGTAGACTGTCGACCAAGCATGATTGCCACTCAATGCCTCTTTTCCAGACCATGGCACTCAAAAGGAGAGAGAGGGAAATGCCCTGCCACAGAGGCAGGGTGGGATGGGGGCTAGGGGGGGGAGGGGATGCTGGGATCCGTGGTGGTGGGAAATGTGCACTGGTGGAGGGATGGGTGTTTGATCATTGTATAATCGAAACCCAAGCACAAAAAGGTGTAAGTCTACAACTGCACCTCATGGTGCCTCACTATTAAAAAATAAATAAATAAAATATATATATATATATATAAAAGAAAATATCATCAATAGTAGTACACTACACAATTCAAAAATTTTTAAGAAAAGAAAGCATGGTGAAACCCTTCAAGTTATCCTGTTTGTTTTCTCTTTCATACTGGGTTGAGATTAGTATATATTTTCACAAGAAGAGAACCTTGGAGCAGAAATAACTCAAGATCCACAGGGTGAAGAAGAAATGCAGATTGTGCAGTTCTAAGTGTGAATAGAGATCTCAAGAAAAGCTTTAATAAGAAAGCCTTTGTCAAATTTGGATATTCTTTAAAACTAGTAAGCAGTCTTTCAAAGCATGGGGGTAATAGAATAAAAAAAAGATACCAAGTGTCTTTTTGTGTGTGTCTTCAAATCTATTTTCCACCTGCATCCTCTCTACATGGATATAGATATCCTGGTATATCCTAGATGAAGCCTCAATTTTTTCCCCATGAACTAAGAGAAACAGAAAATGGAAGACAAATACAGTCTACTGCATATTGACAAGTGGCAGCTATAATATCTGAGAAAACTTACCAGGAATTGTCTTGGGTGGTCACATGACTAAAAGTTTTCAACAACACCATCTAGCCCTCTACACCAATTGAATATCAAGATATTTACAGACTTTCACTCTATTTTGGTTTGTTTGTGTTCCACACAGTGTCTACAGTATACAAATCTTTGAATGTTGTATACATTCAAAGTATGGGGGTAAGCTTCTGGGTAACTGACATTTCCATATTCTCATGGGGGAAAGGAGGAGTGAGAAGACTTTGTCTTGGGCCATCTTTCCACTCAATTTGGTGATTTTATTTTGATGGCTTTCCACACATAGAAGGAGGAAAGACATAGGGGAAATGCCTTATATAGTTAGTCTAGTCTTTTTTGGACCAATGGAAAATCACAGCAGTATTGGTAAAAAGATGGGACTTTTAAGATGTACTATTTATTCTCTGACCCCTGCTTACTAGGTTACAAGCAGCGACCAAATGCCCTGAAGTTTAGAGTTGTCTTGGCTATCATTCCCAGTTATTTTACTCTCAATTCTAGTAACTAAACTTTCTCCACAGATTCTAAATTCCTGGGGCTGCAAAACAGCATAATTAGGAGCTACAGCATGTATACCAGTCTTCCCTCACTTATATATTTAGAAAATATTTCACTTATTAATCTTTCCTCAAGTGTTTCAGTTTTAAAAATGCCATCTGCTTCATGCCAATTTCATAATTGATAAAATATTCAGGACTAGAAGAAACTAAAGCAGAAAGCAACATATTCACAAAAATATGGATTAGATAAAACCAGTATGTGGACTCAGGGCAAAAGAAATCATTAATGAAAATATGAAAAGTTTGAGTTAGGAAACTTGTAAGAAAGCACGTTTTATTGGTGGGGGGGAGTTATGTTATTTTCTACTCTAGTAAAATGTAGAAGTTCTTAGATGGAGAGATAGTACAAGGTTTAAGGCAATTGGCTTATTCAAGCTTCAAGCTAGCAATGTGTTCCCTGTCACACCATGTAGTCCCCTGGGGAAATGTCAGGAGTTACTTGCTGAGAACAGAGCCAGGAGTAAGCTTTGAGTACTTCTAGGTATGACCCAAATTCCTTTGTCACCAAAAATAGACATTTCTTATTTAATGTTTTCTTTAATTTGAGTCTGTAATTACTATTGGAACTGATATTTGTTTCAAAATAACAAATACCATGCATTGACCACAAAAGTCCTGTATCAACTTTATACCAAATAGGGATTTTCTACTTTCATGTAGTATAAAAAGCCTATATCTAAGGTTTCACCTTTAAAAATATTCTATATTTTGTGCCCTTTATTCATGGCCTTGTACTTCATGCCTTGAATTTTATTTTAATGAGTGTTAAATTATCATTTATTTTAAAAAACTACCCAAAACTTTGTTTTAAATAGCCCTGATAGAAAAGAATTACAAAACCAAAATATAACACACCTGATTTGGAAATAGTTTCCTCCTGATGTTCAGAGATCCTGTGTGAAAAACTAAGAGAGAAAAACAAGGAGGATGATTTCAGATGACTGAAGAAAAACAAAGGGAATCCAACCCCGACAGCCTAGTAGTTACCAACTTCTTGATAAAGGGGAAACTTTGGAAAAAGTGGTTCAAGTCAGTTGTTGTAGCGTGTTAAGAGAACAGAATCCTGGTTCTCTTTTACCTTTCACTTTAAACACAAAATACATGCCCTGAGATGTAAAGTTAGATAGTAATAATGCATACAATGTTTGAACAAACATGTAGACCTTATATGCATGATTGAATTTATTTATTTAAATATTTACTTTTATTGAATCACCATGAGATACAGTTACAAAGTTTTCATGATCAAATTTCAGTCATACAATGATAGAGCACCAATCCCTCCATAAGTGCTCATTTTCCACCACCAATGACCCCAGTATCCCTCCCAACAACCCTATCCCATCGTACTCCCTGACTCTGCGGCAGGAACCTTCCTTCTTACTCTCTCTGTACTTTGGGCATCATGGTTTGCAATACAGATACTGAGGAGCCATCATGTTTGGTCCTTAGTCAACTTTCAGCACACATCTCTCATTCCGAGTGATCCCTCCAACCACCATTGACTTAGTAGTCCCTTCTCCATCCCAACTGCCTTCTCCCCCAACATGTGCAACTTTAGCAGCACCTCCTCTCACGTATTCTTGCCTGCTTCTATGATTGGTCTTTTTAGTTATCTCACACCAAAACCCTATGTGTGAAATCTCCCTTGAGAGTGGCTGCATGCACATTTCAGATGTGCATTCTCTCTTTAATAAATCTCTCTGCTATTATCTATATTGTCTTTTAATATTTTTCTCTGGCTAAGAAAAGAGGCATGGCAGACCTCTACACTACATCCTTTTCCAAGCTAGGTATTTAGTTCCTAATACCTTGGTTTGTAATTTAATCTCCCTACTGATTTAACCCTCCCAGGAAGACAAAGATTCTATCTGGTTTCTTCAGGGGGGAAGCCAGTTTCATTATCTTTTCCAGGACCTGAAAGAACTAAATCACAACTAGCGTAATTCACTTGGCTCTCCTGAGATTCAGGATAGTAGTTTAGTTCCTTGAAAATTAGGTGTATTAAGGTGTGGCTCGATGACCACCTTCTCTGACTGGTACAGTAATCACCCAGACTGAAAAGGAACTCATGCTGTGGTCCTCTTATTCTTCTCAAGATTTGGGAGTAAGAAGGCATTTAGCATCACAGTCCCCTATCTCGGTGGCCACCCTGAGTCTCTTTTCCAGAAATACCATCGAAGATATTTCTAGTCTGGTGATATTTTTGTTTGTTTTACGGAGGACTTCTCAAGCAGTGCTCAGAGTCCCTTGGAACACTTTCTGTGATACTTGACTAACCAGACTGGTGATTTAGATATGTGAAACAGTGGGTTGGGGATCATACTATATGAGATCAAGCTAATTCCCCTGTGTCCTTGTGCATAGTCTGACCTCTGAGTTATTTCTTTAGGCATTTTATATGAACTTTATCATAAATTGTAGAACCTGAAAATTATCATAAATTGTATCACCTTGGAATTAAACTACAACCACATGCTTAGTCATTAGTATTCATAAAGTCAGTTGTGGCACTGGATATTCTAGATATAAAACAGATATAAAACAAAATATTTCTATGCATATGGACCTTTTACTCTACAAGAGAGCAAATAGAAATGAATAAATATGATTTTATCCATTATTGAGTTTTATGAAGAAAAGAACACAGAGCAATAGTGTTTTAAAGGTAGATTTCACTCAGATTTGTGACTCTAAAGGAGTCCTAAAGGAACATAACAAATAAAGCAGACATAGGTCTTGTGCATCAAATAGAAAATAGATAGTGCTGGGCACTGGAGTGGAAGAGGTTTGTGTGCTAGAGTCAAGAAGGCCAGTGTGGCTGAAGCACTGAGCATTAGGATATGGAAACCAGAAAGACAGTCTAGAACATACCATGATAACATTTTAGTTCTTTATTCTAAATGTCCAGAACGTTCTTAGAAAGTTTAAGTGTTGAAATTACTTGTTTACCTTTTGAAGATGAAGCTGGAGAAAACTTGACCAGATGGAGAACATGCTTTCACACAGAAGCTTGAGATCCAGTCCCTGGCACCATCCCAAGTGCCATCAGGAGAAACCTCCAAGTGCTGAGGAAGAAGTAATTCTCAAAAACTGCTGGGTATCCTCAAAACAAAATAAAACCAGCAACAACAGTACTCTTCCTATGACAGTGGGAAGTATAGATTGGAATTCAGTGGGTAAGAATAAAACTGGAGATAAATAAAGATATTTACAATAGCATTCAACAATAAGATTGTAAGATGTATGATTAAAAAACATAGTATTGTCTAATTTAACCTCCAAACAAACCACAAACTAGTTTTATCAATTAAAATTTAGATATGAATCTCAGGCAGAAAGAAATTGAGAAGGTGTTCCAGGTTTCCCAGTTGGCATGTGTTAGAGAACAACCAAACCCAAACTCTTTGACACCTCTGCCTTCTTCACCACCACACTGTGCCTACAACTGGAAATTTATATTTATTAGCATTGGGTACAAACCAGTAGGCAATATTAAAGATTTCAAAAACAATCTTATCACTGGTGAAAACCAGTGTCAGTTCAGCTTGAGCATGATAGAGAAAAAAATTACTAACAACATTTACAACAATGAATGATAAGATAAGACAGGGAATAATCCAATCTTAAAATTTTTAGGACAAGCTGTTCTCTTGCAAAAGCTTTCCCTGTACTATATTTAAACTGTCATTTCTGTATCTCACCTAGATTTTCCTTGCTGTCTATTTTAATCGATATGTGATCTCAGAATGCTATATTATTTGGAAAAATTGTTAATGTAAAATTTCAGTGATCTCATCTTAAAAGCTTAGGGAGTTTAATATAGAAGTTCCCCACATATAAAGATTAAAATATATCCCTTACTCCGGTGACTCTTCAGCCAAGAATTTCCTTTTTTAAAGCGCTTCCAAAAATAAAACAAAATTTGGATGGAAGCTAAAAAGCATTCTTGTTCTGATAATATAAATGGCAAAGTGGGAAAGGGGTGCTAGATGACTAATACAAGTTCATTAAGGATGGCAATGTGTGGTTTAGTCACCTCAGGCCAGGAAATATGCCTCTTTAGAATATGCCACTTTAAACAGAGAACATTCCACAAATAACCGAGCCTTCAAAAACCTGAGGATATATCTTTGCAAGTTAACTAAATGACCAGCAATCTGTCCTTTTCCTTAACCCTTCTAATCAAATAATATGCATCAGTGCACAAGTGATAAAGACACAGTGAGTTGTTATAATTAGGGAGAAAGCTCACATAGACTCTAGCAGATTCCTTTGTAGGAAATGGGGATACTATTTTATTTTTAAATGGAGGAGGAGGAGAGTCTAGCAAACAGTGATCTATCCATCAATTCATGGTTCCAGGTCCCCACAGAACTTGTGGTCAATTGTGTTTCAAATCAAGGTTCCTAGGATTCTCAGTGTTGGGGATTACTTGGGCTGAGCTAGGCCTCACTTCAATGTCTAGGGTCCCATACAGTGCTGGGATGGAGTTTCGGTTCCAGTGAGCATGCACTCTAATCACTATGCCATCTCCTGGCCCTAGAATTTTGAGCAAATTCATCAGATTAGAATCACAAAACTTTTTTTCTGGTAACAAAAAAGAAGAAGGAAAATGGTTGCTAAAATTTTAAACATAAATTCACCTCAAGATGGAACCATTGATGACTATTTTTTTTACCTTTAATGTACAGGAAAAGTAAAGCTTTTTATCCACATTCTTTATGTAAGAATATTCATTTAACATGGTAGTAATGTAAGTAAAGAATTTAGAACCAGTATTGTTTTTTTTTTTGTTTTTATTAGTGAAACACCATGAGGTACAGTTGTAGACTTACAAATTTTTGTGCTTGGGTTTCAGTTATACAATGATCGAGTACCCATCCCTCCACCAGTGCCCATTTCCCACCTCCAGTGCTCCCAGCATCCTTCCCACTCCCCACCCCCATCCCACCCCTCCCCCGTGGCAGGACATTCCCTTTTGTTCTCTCTCTCCTTTTGGGTGCTGTGTTTGCAAAAGAGGCATTGAGTGGCAAACTCACAAAGAAAGAAAAAGAGAAAACCCTAATAAACCAAATCAGAAATGAAAAGGGGGACATGACCACAGAAACCAATGAAATCCAAAAGATCATCAGAGACTGCTTTGAAAGCCTGTATGCCACGAAACAAGAGAACCTAGAAGAAATGGATAAATTCCTGGATTCCTATAATCTCCCAAGATTGAACCAGGAAGACTTGGGATACCTGAATAGACCCATTCATATCAAGGAAATTGAAGCGGTAATCAAAAGTTTTCCCCAAAACAAAAGCCAGGCCAAGACGGGTTCACTAGTGGATTCTTCCAAACAATCAAAGAAGACCTTTTGCCAGTTATCCTTAAGCTTTTCCAGGAATTTGAAAAAACAGAAACTCTCCCAAACAGCTTCTATGCGGCACATATCTCCCTACTACCTAAAGCAAACAAAGACACCACCAACAAAGAAAACTACAGGCCAATAACCCTGATGAACACAGATGCGAAAATCCTCAACAAACTATTAACAAATAGAATCCAACAACACATCAAAAAGATCATACACCACTACAAAGTGGGATACATCCCAGGGATGCAAGGATGGTTTCACATTCAGAAATCACTCAACATAATCCATCATATCAACAAAATTAAAGATAAAAACCATATAATCATATCAATAGACACAGAGAAATTTTTTGACAAGATCCAGAACCTGTTTATTATAAAAACTCTCGACAAAGTGGGTTTTGAAGGATCTTTTCTAAAGATAGTCAAACCCATCTATGACAAACCCATGGCAAGCATTATCCTCAATGGGGAAAAACTAAGGGCCTTTCCTCTAAGATCAGGGAAAAGACAAGGATGCCCACTAACATCACTTCTGTTTAACATAGTACTGGAAGTACTTGCAATAGCGATTAGGCAAGAAAAAGACATTAAAGGCATCCAAATAGGAAAGGAAGAAATCAAGCTCTCACTATTTGCAGATGATATGATACTATATTTCGAGAATCCTAAATCCTCTACCAAGAAACTCCTAGAAACAATAGTCTTGTACAGTAAAGTTGCAGGCTATAACATCAATGCCCCAAAATTCATGGCCTTCCTATGTGCAAATAATGAGATAGAGGAAAGTGACATGAAAAAAATAACCCCGTTCACAATAGTATTGTTTTACTTTTTCCCACAATTTAAAACAATGTGTGATTTCATTGTATAGCAGCTACACCTATTTTTTTTTGCCCATCCCACTGTACTATTTCTCCAGTCCCACCAGTTCTCTTTATAATCGATGTCCAATGACTATGGATAAGAAAAAGTTACACTGTTTTATGTTCTTAAATCTCTACTTGAACCTTAGTGTTTCCCTTAGATAAGGGCATCAAGCACCAAGTAAAAGTAATGTTGGAACTACCTGAGATGCAAGCTCAGTAAATAATTTTTTTAAATTTTTTTATAGAATTACTCTGAGATAGATCGTTACAACACTGTTCATTATTGGATTTCAGCAACAGAGTATTTCAACATCTGTGTACATTTACCAGCACCAGTGACCCCAGGTTTCCTAGCATCACCCCCCCCCCAATCTGGCTGTACCTATTTTATTGTCCAAATCCTAGAAATTTATATTGGCCTTTATGAAAAATAACTTGTAGCAATTCTTCATACCTTCTGACAGATAGTTCCTATTTCTCTCTATTCTGTCTCCACTCCAGAAGCCACAAAACAATTACAAAATGTCATCAAGATTGAAGAGGTATATATATTCTGTCACTCTGAAAGGTCTACCTCTATCTGACCGAAAAGTTTTGTGGTTTTCAGATTAAGAATCTAGAAAATCTTATTCATTCTTTCTTTTACAAAATGCATTCATTATGTGGCAAGTGAAATTTAATTATAATTAAGAATGATGTTGATTTTGTTGGTTTTTGGGCCACACTCAGGGACTGTTGTGCTTAAGATTTATCACTTCTTCTGCACTCAGGGATCACCACTGAAGGGTAGTCAGGGGGCCACATGGGGTGCTGGGGATCTAACCTAGAGTCAACAGCCAGCAACACAAGTTCCCATCCTGCTGGACTCCGGCCCAGAATGCTCTTGACTTTACAAAATTGTACTAAAATACTAGTACTTTGAAAAATGTTTTAAATAGTGAAGAATTTTTTTTTTAATTTTAAAAATAATCTGACCTGATTTGGATGTCGGTAGGAGTTTCCAAGCTGTACTCAGAAGGCCTGAATTTCCCACCAGCATTCTCAGCTAATGGGACTTGTGGTTCAGCCTGAAGAGGCAAGGCTGCCCTGGAACCTTTGCTGGAAATTAATGGGGTCACCAAGGCAGTGCTGAAAGCCTCCAGGCCCACACCCTGTGGTGCTTAGTGAACTGGGAGCCTCCAAATTTCAACCCCAATTAGGTATCTCACTAGGCATACTCCTTGCCACTTCTCTTTCTCCCAAATCTTTATCTGATATCTTAAAATATGTTTCTTCATTTAAAGCAGTATTTATAAATAATCAAGATTTTAAACTAGCATTGTTTTCCCTCCCAAGTCCACAGATACAAGGAAGAGATTGGTGGTTGCCAGAGGAAGAATTGTCAGTGCATGTGAAAGGGGTATCTGATTTCATTTATAAAATAAGTCAAGGGAATATGATTATGGCATAGTGTTTATACTATATTGTCTATTTGAAAGTTACTGTGCGAAAAGATTTTAAAAGTTCTTATCACAAAAAAGAGACTGTTTATGGGTATTAATAGACATTTAATGATTACTTTGCAATATATGCAGATGTTGATACAATAAGTTGTATGCCTAAAGTCCATACTTATACACCAATAATACCTCAATAAATTATTTTATTTTTCTCCATTGTTGTTTCTCTATCACTATTCTTTTTGTCACATTTGAACCTTAGACAAGACTGTGTGTGTGTGTGTGTGTGTGTGTGTGTGTGTATTATTTATTTGTCTGTTTGTTTGTTTTTGGAACCATACCAGAATGTGCTCAGGGATTATTTCTGGAGGATTTGGGGGTCCATATGGACTGCCAGGGACTGAACCCAGCTAGGACACGTGCAAGGCAAGTGCCTCATCAGCTATACTATCACTCTGGCCCTTACACAAGACTTTTACAGCAATTGATATGGGAACATATTGAGGTAATTTTAAATAGCTAGATTTCTCCTGAGGAAAAAAAATAAAAATAACAAAACTCTTATTTGTTGAATAGTCAGTCCAATAATTTCAGTGAAATTCCGAACTTCTTCAGGAACATATTACTGCTCCAGATGTTTAGCAGCATTAAGTTATAAAAGATAGAGTAAGAAAAGACCTTTGGAAACAGATCTGTATTTTACTTCTGAAGAAGAAGCAGCAACTGCCAAAGAACAATTTGAAAACCAAAATTAAGTTTATGTATTGGCAGTTTTTTAATAAATTACAAAAACCTGATGACTCCAGAAAAAACTGCTGCTTTTTTCCCCGTGGTGATTGAATAGTTTTACTTGCAAATTGATTGTAATTTGACACATGTGTTTAAAAAAAATGATATGTAAGAAATGTTTGGAAGCAGTGAGAAAGAAAATTACCTTTTTCTAACTTATGAAGACCATTAGTCCAAAAATCTATTATATTTAGCCCATAATGCAAAGATTTAGACACTGTTTAATTCCAGAACTCATTTTCAATAGGAGAAAAAAAAATGCTAGTAAAGATAAAAGTGTCTCTCTATTAGTAATGTGGAATAGGTAATTTGTTCGTCCAAGCAGGGGAAATGCTTGATCATTGTTCAACCTGTCTTTTCTTTTTCTTCCCTCTACGCCTCTCTTTCTATCCCTCCTTTTCTCCACCCTTTCCCTTTCCTCCCTCACTTCCTCCTCTCCCCTCCCTCCTTTCCTTCCTATTTTTCTTCTTTCTGTGTGTCTTCCCATCCGTCATTCTTTTCATTTGCTCTTTTCATATTTATTTTATGCTCAATTTGGCTCACATCTCTACTAGATCTACTAACTAGCTTCTGGTTTGAATATTACATTTTAAAGGATATGTAGCGTGACAGAGTTCATCAAAGGTAAAATCGTAAGAAGAAACAAAATTTTTTTGGCAACAATATTCAGACAAGTTTTTTTTATTCAGTTACCAATTCATTAAAAATTGATTTACTGAGCAGTTAGCATATGTTAGACAATTATTTGAGTCATTTCTATGTCATTTTCTATTGAATCTTCGTTAACTATAGGTAGATTTTTATAATTTAAGATTATGGTAATGCTAAATACATTATTCAGTGAATAACTTATTTTCATTGGTGCCCTATTCTCATCCAGCTTGAAGAAAAATTTGCCTATAATTTGAAGATACACTGTATGATATTTTATTAAGTGGCTTTCCTAGAATATTTTAGAAATCACTTCATGCCTTCTGGCATTGATTGCTACTGTGTAGAAGTCAAAGATATATCTATATTTAATTTTTCTTTTGTGTTAATGATTTACACTTAGTACTTTGGATATGAATTATCTTTCTTTGTCTTTATAATTAAGTTGATTCATTTACTTTGATATATTTGTTTTCATCAGTTTTTCCCATGAGATATTGCTGCATTTTAATCTTTCTGTGTATTCTTTACATTACAAATCCACTTTTCCTGTATTATATTTCTGAATATTTTCAGCTTCCTTACTTATAATCATTTTGAGACATATTTATATTAAATAATTTTTGTCTTCTACATAATTTTCACCTCTTTACAAGTTATTTTTAAATTTTTTATTCATCCACATTCATTGTATTCTTCGCTAATTTTTCAAATTAAAGAGTAGATCAGAAATAAAATTATTTCTGCATGTTCCTTAATTTTACAATGGTTTTATATTTTCCTTCATTTAAAATTATATAGCAAACTCTATGTACTGTTATGTTTTGTTTATGCAATTTGTGTAGAGCTGTTTATATTTCTTAACTGATACTTTCCTCATAGTGACTTACTTGTCTTTGTGTTCACCTCATTTGTTACCTTTTTGTTTTGTGTCCTTCTTTCCTTCAAATGTGTTACAGTAAGTCTATAAAACTTTCATGCCATTACTTTTCATTTATCTTTCAAAATTAGATGTTTTTGTCAGGTATTGTTGTCTTTGCTATCCTGATGAAATATGTGATGCCTTTTTGGTGAGGGATAAATGTAGTGTTCTCTCCCTGGGTGATTTTTTTCTCTTCATTTTTTTTTTGAATTTTAGGAATACTTGGTCATAATTATTCCCCCAAAAAGCAAGTAACTTTTGTTTTACTATCATTAGAAAACAAATTTTATTTGATATTTGAGTCATGTTGGTATAAGTGGCTAAATCATTTTTTCTCTTGGCAACCAGACTACATACAAGAAACATAAATTCTAGTTTACTTATGTTCTATCAACATTTCAAGGGTGTGGATCCTCACATAGGGGAGTCTGCAGATTTCCAGACGTGTGATCTGTCTGTGTGGTTTCTGTTTGCTAATTTTGACCTTCAGCATCTCCTTCCCTTGCAGCAATGTGTCGTCCTCAAGAGTAGGACACATGCATATGGATTTGCCTTGCTGCTTTTCACCAAGTAATGCATCAGCACTTGTTTTATTATGGATTTTGGCCCTTTAATATCTTTTGCTAAGGGCTGTTTATTGTCCTGATTGAGAAAAATTGGAAGATATTGATGTTAATATCATTCACTTCTCTATTTCCTCATTGGGGATAGTGAAATAGGACAAATGAGAAAGCATAGTACATTTGCAAACCCAATACCTTCCATTTCATATTAGCTGCTGTATTTTGTAAGTTAAGGTATAAAATAATGATGCCTTCCTACGAAAATTACTGTTGGTATGACTTTACTGATCTTCATTCTATTTTGTGCATTGTATTGGCTAGTTGATCCAGGGAACTCTAATAGGTTAACTGTGTTTATTTTCACACTTTCCAGATATTACAATGAATATGGAAGTTTATAGTAGCAGATATTCATTAAAGTATTTTAGATACAATTTCCCAAGTCTTATGAGTCTTAGCACATCATGAACTTCAGGGAATGAATTATGCTACAGAAATAGAGATAGACAATAGAGATAGGCATTTCTTACTTCAAATCGCCCAAATAGAAAAATCTTGACTTTTTCCTTCCCTTTCATATTTATTTCCAGAAAGAAAAAAACTAATCACAGAAAAACCTCTCTAAATTATACCTTATTATTTTTAGATGTTGAAATGAGCTGGCGATCAAAGACTATGTTAAATAATTGGCAAGTAGTAGCTAGATAATAAATAACACTCTAATTATACTCTCCTGGAAATATTAATCTGTGCATACAAACCTAGGAATGTTATTATCCCAAAGGTAACTTATTAATGCTAATTATGATTTATTTTTACCTAGCTCTCAACAATAGAGCAACATTAAACTAATAGGACACAGTGAAGGTAGCAGAACAAATACAGTAATAGTCCCAAATCACCTTTGTTTAACCTTGAATTTGTCGCTGTCTCTGGGTTCCGCTTATGTCATTTGTGCTGGAAAATACACAGATGTTCCTGAGCTTCTAAAAAAATTGTTTCTTGGTAATTTTCTAAGGTACTTTAGTATAAGGAGGATGTGAAGTCAATATGGGGTTCTAAGATTTTAAATTTGTAATTCAGAACACTTAGCTGGAAACAAATCACTGAGAATTTAACCATTTCTTTCCAGAATGTTCAGAAAAGGAGAGTGATGGCAATAAGGGTGAATTAATCATAGAGATCACAAACTGAGTTAGTTAACAATCAAATCAACAACAACAACAAAAAAGCCTGTTACGAGGAAAATTACATTTTGTATTGAAGCTCTTATGTTTGAAGTAGGGATGTGTCCTGGTGGGTGGATAAATGGTTGAATGTTAATCATTCCTGCCATCCTGGCAAAGCTTCCTGACTGTCTTGGCTGTGACTGGCACACTGGTTAGCTTCTTTCTTCGACTGGCAGCTGCCTGTCTCCTGGAGAAGCACTGAAGCATCCCTTTCCCTGCCTTAGGGGAGGCTGAACTTCCAAGTCTCATTTCTTACACTTAAATCAGTGGAAGCAAAGCCTACTCACTAATGCTTTGTGTTCCGTCCTCATTTATCAGGGTTCAGCCTAACAATTTGTGCTGCCACAATATTGTTTATTATTTCCATTCTCGGCCTGTGTTGCCAAAAGCTCAATGTAAGCAAATGCTTCATAAAACTTTCAGCTAGCTTCTCTGTATTTTATTGTTTTAAAATATCATTTATCACTTCTTCAGCGTGTCTTGCACATAGTAGGCATTCAGTCTGTCTACTTAGTGAGTCAAAAAGTAGCCATAATTTTTCATAGTTCTTTTACAAAAGTAATATGAAGGTGAAAAGCAAAACATGTGTCTCTTAGTCTTTTTTTTTAACAAAGAACTTTTCATGGGGACACAGTAGAGTTACATTTAGTGCCCTGTAAGAAATGAGCTAGTACAGTGAGTTGGGTTTTTGTCATGCAGATGGTTACCCTGAGGCTTGATTGCAGTCATATATGTTTCTCTGAGCTCCACCGGGAGTGATCCCTGAACACAGAGTCAGAAGTAGCCCCTGAGAACCACGAGGTATAGCTTCCAAAAGAAAAAGCAGAGAAGAAAAATCCCTTTTCTGGCATTGTTACCTGAGAGCCAAGATACATTTTTAAGGGAAGATGTATACAAAATAGTAAAATATAAACTTTTTCTATTTGAATTTCAAAAACTAATGAAAAGAATTTCTTCCAAGTAAGAGTTTCTTCATTTAATAATATCTTCCAATGAATTATGATTAAAAGACTAATCTGAATAATTACCTTCATCATATATTCTCATTTTATTTTCTGTTTGGTACTGAGAATTTAAAACACACACACAACATTTCCACAATTAACAGTTGGCATAAAAGGTGGTGGATGTGCTTACTTTACTGTAGCAAACAATTTATATTATTTGTATATATACCAAAATCTATGCATGTTAAATTTTTATAGTATGCATTTTAAACTTATACAGTGATAAGGGCTGGAGCGATAGCACAGCGGTAGGGCTTTTGCCTTGCACGCAGCCAACATGGCCGACCCGAGTTTGATTCCTCCGCCCCTCTCGGAGAGCCCGGCAAGCTACCGAGAGGATCTCGCCCGCAAGGCAGAGCCTGGCAAGCTCCCCGTGAGGTATTCGATATGCCAAACACAGTAACAACAAGTCTCATGATGGAGATGTTACTGGGCCCGCTCGAGCAAATCGATGAACAACGGGAAGACAGTGACCGTGACTGTGACAATGATACGGATCTCAACTTGGTGAAGAGTTCATCTTTGTGACAAGTTAACCCAGGTTAAAATCAAACTGATAATAAGAATGGTCAAAACTGGTTTAGAAGAGAAATATAAATATATTTCTCATCATCATTAGCATCATATTCCCTATCATTAACATAGATTACTAAATGGCTATAGTTTCAATTCAATATAAATGCCAGTTTCATATTAAATTCATAATGAAAGCAATATATGGTACATAGATATAAGGTATTGCAAATATACACATTCTTTAGAACTAAAGGTATATTTAATTTTAAGTAATTTTAAGTAATGAATTTTACTTTTTATGGTTTTCTAGAATTTCTTTGAGCTCTGGGTGATATTTTATGTATTCTCCATTTCACTCCTCTACCAGCCTAGTTCAAGACTTTTTCTGATTTTTATCTCTTTAAGGGTTACGATGGCTTGGCAAATCCTTACATGATCTAAAACTAAAAGCAAATATAATAATAATATTTTTAAATCAAATTCTTCTCTTTCCAATATTCTGTGGTCTGTGAAATTAGAACTTCAACATTTTACAGAACATTAAGCCAAATTAATTTTGAAGAAAATAAATGCTGATTAATGTAAATAAATTTATTTCAGAATAGATGATTTTTATATTAATTAACAACATGGGTATTATATTAGTTTGCTAATGATGCGGTATCAAATCACAAACCTAATAGTTTTAAACAATGCAAATTAATTTTCTTATGCTGGATCTTACAGTTTCAAAATGGAGCGATAGCACAGCGGGTAGGGCGTTTGCCTTACACACGCAGCCAACATGGCCGACCCGAGTTCGATTCCTCCACCCCTCTCGGAGAGCCCGGCAAGCTACCGAGAGTATTTGATATGCCAGACACAGTAACAACAAAGTCTCCAATGGAGACGTTACTGGGCCCGCTCGAGCAAATAAAATTTGTTCATTAGGCTAAAAATGACAATGTAGATAAGGGTTCTTTTCATGGATATTATAATTTTATATATGGCAGATGGGCTGAAGTGATAGCACAGAGTAGAGCATTGGCCTTGTGCACAGTCAGCGCAGCAGAACCGGGTTCGATTTCTCTGCCCCTCTCGGGGATCCCAGCAAGCTACCGAGAGTATCTCGTCCACACGGCAAAGCTTGGCAAGCTACCTGGGATGTATTCCATATGCCAAACACAGTAACAAGTTTCACAATGGAGACGTTACTGGGTCTGCTCCAGCAAATTGATGAACAACAGGAGGACCATGACCGTGATATGGCAGATATGCTAAGTAACTGGTCAAAGTAAACTTAATCTCTAATATAAGATATTGCTTTTTTCAAATATAATGCTCTAAGAAAAGAATATAATTTTGTGGTATTCTGTTAAAAAAAAAGAATGACCTCAAAATAATCATGAGAAAACATAGAACAATAAAATTAAGGCATATTTTGAAGGAACAAAATGATTGCAAAGTATTCCTCAAATGTCATAAGACAAGAGAAGACTAAAAAACTGTGAAAAATTGGAGGATAATAGAAGTAAATGACAGCAAAATGCAATATATAATACTGGTCCAGAAAAAAGAAAAATGGTGAGAAAGCTAATGAGATATACGTGCAACCTAAAATTTAATGACTTTACATCAGCATTAATTTATGGATACATTATTTGTAACCAAATTAATACTTAACATGAAGACAAGCTACATGAAGCACAATTTTCTTATGTATAATATACCCTCTGAATCTAAAGTTTAGGTCACTAAAATCTTTTATAGGTAAAGTTTATGTATAAACCACTTTTTTAATACAAAATTAAGCTTTCTTTCTTTCTTTCTTTCTTTCTTTCTTCTTTTCTTTCTTTCTTTCTTTCTTTCTTTCTTTCTTTCTAAATATGGTCTGATTTTTGTTTGTTGCACCATAAGCTCATTATAATAAAACTTTTAAACCACATTTAAGATGGAAATAACTTTAAAAATAAGGATATAAAGTTAATTCTCACTGTAGTCTTGACAATTCAGTAAAATATAGGGCTTTTTCTATTCCTATTAAATGGAGGTAATTTTTCACATAATTGTAAGAGTTCTGTGGAAAAACAAATAAATAATTATCTCTAGGGGGTGTGATAAAACTCTTTATTAGTACCTAATAATAAAGAGTGACCAAGACTGATTAAGTACCTTGAATTTTTGAGTTGTGGAAGGGAGCTCCCAAGTAGTGCTCAAAAGGTCTGCAGGATCTCAGTGGTTCCTCCTAACCTTTACCCATTACTCTGAATCAGAAAGACGACTCCTTAGAGAACTTCACATCCAAAAGGGCTTCACAGTTTGATTTTTGGTCAGGAAGCAAATTTACAACATACCTCCCTCTGCATTTTTGATAAATTTATTTATTCAAAAATTGAAGGATACAAGTTTTGGTGTAATGAACATGAAATGTGAGAAAAGGGAGCGATAATCAAGACACAATTACAAATGATTAAAATCAGGACTAGCATTCATTTTAGCAATGTGGCCAAATGAAAATTCAGTTAGACATTTTGAGTGATACATTATTTTGAATTCAGAGACAACAGACTTGAATGTGTTTTAAAATGATGAGATCAATTGGAATGACTTATGATATCGACTGCAATTACTACAATAACAGAGATTTGGTTATCATATAATCCTGAAGGTCATGGCATGATTTGATGACACCTCTCTGGAGCCTGAGGCATTTTTATCATTGTAATGGTTCCCTTCTCACTATGGATCTATAATGATTCATGAGAGTCAAATTTAAGTTCTTTCCTAGTTAGTTGACTAGCCAGTTACCTGTCTAAGGTCATCTCTGTACCCAAGACAGCTCTAGTGGTTTATATTTAAGGAAAAACTTTTATTTAGGTGAAATAGTTCTGGCCACATGACATTACTCTTAGCTTATGATCTATTGTGCCTTTTGACACATTGTAGCCCTATGTCCTTCAAGTTTGACTCTAGCCCAATCTAATTTCCATTAGGTTTCTCAATAATATGAACACATAGCTATGTGCTAAAACGTGGAGGATATGTATACATCTATGCTGACTATAAGTTCAATTCATAATTATTGGTGTGAACTACTCACCTCTTTTTTTCCCTTTCAATTCCTGAATTTCTACCATCTGTATTTTTCCACTGGTGAACATAGAGCGTCATTGCTCAGTACGATCTTAGAACTTTCTATAAACAGACTCTAAAAGACAGCTGAATCCAACAACAAGACATCAAACAAGTGACCCAGGAATTTGTTTTTTTCTGTCAGTTTCTGTGCAACTAAGGTGGAGACTCTTTCTTGGCCTCTGCTGGATGGTATGCAAAAACCTAACATTTTTTTAAGCAGGAAAAGAAACACAGAAAGAAAACTTTTATTTCACAGAGAAATCCAGCAAGTTATCCAGGGATACATTATTAATCAACTCTTGTTGATAACATAGGATCAGATTTTTTGTATTCATTATATCTATTGCTTCAAAAAAAGAAGTGAGAGATTGAATAACATCAGTATTCTCACAATTGGTCTCTGTTTCTGCTTTATACTCAGAAAATTTAGTACAGTACATGGCTGTTTCAGCAATTGTGGTCTGAGAACCATCTGTGGAGGATGGTGTAAATTGTTTGTCTCTGCAAAACCCCATAAAACAACATCTAGATCATCAACTCTCTAATTTAAACTCCTAGATATAGCCTTTTACTATCCAGCACACATCAAAAGGTGACGTATAATTTATAACCTGAAAAGGAAAAGGAGAAGAAACAAATATTGACTTGCTGGGAATTTATCACTATTTAGAGCTTGAGAAGTAATTTCCCAGTTTGGTTAGAAAATCTTTGTCCAGCATGTACTTTGAGTCTATAAATATTGTTCACTTTAATTCTATGCACTGTAGCACTGTCCTCCTGTTGTTCATTGATTTGCTTGAGCGGGCAACAGTAACATCTCCATTGTGAGACTTGTTGTTACTGTTTTTGGCATATTGAGGAATTGAACCCGGGTCGGCCACGAATTCACCTACCTTGATATGTAGGGTTGGAGCGATAGCACAGCAGGTAGGGAATTTGCCTTGCATGAGGTCAACCTGGGTCCGATTCCTTCGTCTCTCTTGGGGAGCCCGGGAAGCTAATGAGAGTAGTCCACCCACACCACATGGCAGAGCCTGGCAAGCTCCTCCTGGCGTATTTGATATGCCAGAAACAGTAACAACAAGCCTCACAATGGAGACGATACTGGTGCCTGCTAGAGCAAATCGATCAACAATGGGAGGACAGTGCTACGGTGCAGTGCACTTTAATATGTAATCTATGATTTTTAGATAAACAATATTCCAACACCCACCCCTTCTTCATTTGGCACTGTGGTTTGCAATACTGTTACTAAAAGGCTTTCATGTATAACCCTTTACCTCCTTTCAGCACTCAGTTTTTGCCCAGTGATCATTTCCAATTATCGTTGTCATAGGGTTCCTTTCTCTGTCCTGACTTCAGTCCTCACCACCGCCATTTGTGGCAAGCTTCCTACCATGGACTGATCCTACTAGCCTTTGTTCCTACTCTCTTGGTGCATTAGTCTCAGACCATGGCTTTTTATATTCCACAAATGAGTTCAATCATTCGGTGTCTGTCCCTCTCCCTTTGACTCACTTTTCTACCTGGCTCACTTCACACAGTAGGAAATTCTCCATATCCAATCAGGTATATACAAATGTTATTACTTCATTTTTTCCTAAAAGTTGTTCATCATTCCACTGTGTAGATGATCCACGGTTTCTTTATTCACTCATCTATTCTTTGATACATGGGTTGTTTCCAGATTCTGGCTATTATGGATAGTGCTGTAGTGAAAATAGAAGTGCAGATGACCTTTGACTTTTCTGCATCATGTTTTTGTGTTATTCCCAGGAGTGGGATTGCTGATTTATATGGGAGCTCAGTTTTTGAAGGTTTTGAGATTTTGGTCATACCGGCAGTAATCAGGGCTTACTCCTGACTTTGCACTAAGGGATCACTCTTGGCTGAGCTTGGGCAACCATATATAGTGCCAGAGATGAAACACAGGTTGACCATATGCCAGACAAGAACCATACCGACTGTTTTATTTATTCCTCTAGTCCTCTATCCTTTTTGTTCATTTCTTGTAGGACACTATGTACATACCTACCTCTATTACCAATAAGCTTAATTCTATAAATTGTCTCAATAAAGCTTTCATGATCTGAGGTAAGAACAGCTACTTAATTTGCTAAGCACAATGGCAAATAACTATAAGATTTCATTTGACTAAAAATAGTTTAGAATTCCAAGATGAAAATATCAGGGCACTGAAGCACTTATGGGACCTCAGTGACTGCAGATTGTACAACCATAAAATATACCTCGGTAACTGGCATACCATAATCTCACATTCATGAAAACTAAAATGGGAAATGATGCTAATTAAATCAGTAGTATGCAAGGTAAGTTCTATATATCTCATTTTGAGGTTATTTTAAGAAAACAATCAATAATTATTACTCTGCACCACTTATGATGATTTTCTAATTTATGTATTGAAGAATGCTCGAAAAGTTTAACTCTTGGCCTTTATTTGAGATAATACTATTGAGGTATAGAGGTAATTTTAACATTTGAGTTCACCTCACAAACTTTTACCATGATAAAAAGATAACACTTAGTTCTATTCTCCTCAAAAAATACTCATATGTCTTTTGTAAATTATCTATTCTGCTTCCCATCTTTTCTTTGTGGTGGACAAATGGTGATCACCATCATCATAGATAAATAAAGATTGTGGCAAACAGAGTCAGGGAGATCAGTGAAAGGGCTGGAGTGTGTATTAGCACGTTGTATGACCAGATACTGTCCCTGGCTCTCTAGTCTTCTATAGCAACACTGGCAGCAAACCTCAAGCATTATAATTTTGAGATTCAGCAGTCTTGGCTCATATATCAATATTTCTTTACTTGTTATAGATTTATGTTGGAGAAACTGCTTATACATAACATGTTGACAACTATCCAGTTTGCTTCCAACATTTAGTGTTTGGTATTTATATGCAAAATTACTGTGAATATCCATTCTTATGTGGAATAACCTCATCCCCAAGGCTGGCAGAGATATGGTTGGTTACATAGTAATAATATTTAGTAATTATACTTAGTAATGATATTTAGTAATTACATTTTTAGTTTGTTACTATCTATATCATCTAGGTTGAATGATTATTTTATTGTAATAATTTTATCACTTATCTATATGTAAAAGTCTTCCCTCTCTCTGGAACCACCATATCATAAAGGGTAAAGCAAAATTTATATATCAGATAAAATAACATCACAGATTTTGATTGTCACCTCCCCTGACTGATTTACTTGTACACAATTCCGCTACATCAGATATTTCTTTTGAGATTAAAAAATTAAGTCTAGATGGGAACTTGGAGATCATGTAATTGTCAATATATTCATCTTTTTCATTAAATAAATGAAGAAACAGGCCAAATTAAATTATTTTTTCAAAATAGTCAGCAGTCTACAATGAACCAGATTTCATGATTTACCTGCTTACAAATCCAAATTTTTTAATAAATTAATGTTTCAGATTTTAAATTAAAATAAGCTTCGTTCTTACAAATGACTAAATTCTTATAATTGAATAGTAAAGAATTACTTTGAAGCAAATTTATGGAGAAACAGCTTTGCCTTTTAAGCGTAAAAAACACTGTTATCTATATTTCAGTCTAAACCTCACTCTAAAGAGAGCACATCTGTTCTTTCATATAATGTTGAAGATATTTTATTTACTTTTCCTAATTTTACTTACTTAAAGTGAAGCATCACATACAAGAGATCTATGCTTCTCTCTCCCCTCTAGTCGTCTTTGGAACATTTCATGTCAGCAATTCCATTATGGAATTTTTCAGATGAAGGAAAAGGAAATGGAACTTAGAGAAGTTCAATTTTATTTGTTAATGAGGAGGAAGTTGAAAGTAATGGTTAAATTGGATTTTTAAACTATCAGTGGATGTAATTTATTCCATCGTGCTGGTTCCCCATTTGCCTTCTCTCTATTGCAGGTAATTGAGAATTAGTCACGTTTGTTATTTTTAGTGCTTCCTAATTTTGTCTGTAAATGGAAATGATATTAAAAACAGGTAAAGAAAAACTATCAGAGGCATTTTAAAATCACCATTCCATTTAGTCACTTGTGAAATCTTATGAGATTTTGAATATGTGTGGTTTTGGATAAACATTAGCTGGACTTTGCTAGAGATGATTATTTAATTTAATTGAAATAACCAAAATTGGACTAACACCTGGATAAGGCTCTTTTCCTCCAAGTGTAAGGTATGTCGATGCCAATGAGAAAGTATTGGTGCTCATATTTAGCTATTTATTTTACTGCAAAAGCTTCATTTTGGAGAATTGAAGTTTTGAAGTTTCAGAGTAGTTTTTAATTTTTTCTAGGTTAACTCAACAATCATACCTATTAACAACAAAAAGAAAAAAAACACCCCATGCTTGTCAAGAAACAAAGTTCTAGGTCTATTAAAATACTCTGTTGTTAATATGCTTCAGTAAATATTTTGTGGTCAATGGGCTTCTGAGAAAAAGAAGACTGAAAATCTATGCCCTCAAAGAGAAAGTAGAATTTCTAATACTTATATCCTTGTTAGGATTTAAATTCTAACCAGCCTGTTAATTTGAAGGGCATTTGAAGTTTGAATTATAATGCATCAGTCATCCTTGGAAACCCAGGCAATTAATATACACAAATATAGAATTCCCTAAACAATATTTTGGTCTGCACATCATTTACAAATGCTTATAAGAATTACTCATGCTAAGTTTCAATTTATCAAACCCCGGTAACAAAACAAATTACTCTGTCATTTTATACTTATAGATATCAATGCTGTTTTATTTTTGGTTTTTAGTTTTTCTTTTTTTCAGTTTTGTTTTTAATAGAGATCTGGCACTTAATTGTAGCTAGTGGTCCCAGCTTCTCATCTAAATAGTCAGAAATAAAATTTTCTACAGAAAGAAATCACTTGATCACTTAATCACTTGACATCCCATTACTCATCGATTTGCTCGAGCAGGCACCAGTAACGTCTCCATTTGTCCCTGTTGCATGCTATTGTAGCCCAATGGCGTCTTCTCGTTCTAGGAACATGAACAGCCTCAAACCGATCATTCAGGGTCTTGACGAAGAAGTCCGAAAATCTCACAGGTGGCGGCCACATGGTCTTTTGACGTCCTGTGGAATCCAGTCAGTAACGGCTCTAGTCCAGCGGTCGTCTCCAAATCTCATTACATGTCCAGCCCATCTGATTTTCGACGTGTTGGCAAACAAGACAGTGTCCCTGATTCTTGACTGTTGATGGAGGTCAGAACTCTGGATTCTTCTCTCATTTGAGTGAAGTGTGATACTTTAACCATAGCTCTTTCAATTCCTCTTTGGGAGACCTGAATAAGTGTTCTCATCCTGTTTTCGTAGGGCCCAGCCAAGGTGTCTGAGACATATGTTAATGCAGGAAGAAGAGTGGAATTGAAGAGATGTGCCTGGAGCCGGAGGTTCTTCATCCTCTTAGCTACTTCTTCAATGCTCTTGAAGGTGTTCCAAGCTGCTCTTTTCCTCCTGCACAATTCAGGTGCCAGGTCATTCTTCATGTTGACTTCTCAACCTCAGTACACATAACTGTTGCATTCGAAGATGTTCGTCCCATTGAGAGCGAATAGAACGTCAGGAACGAGACTGTTTCTCATAAAAATTGTCTTCGTGAGATTCAGCTGTAGTCCAACCTTTCCACACTCACTATTGAAGTCGGCCAGCATTTGTGCTGCTTGGTTAATGTTTGGCGTTATTAGAATGATATCATAAGCGAAGCTGAGGTGGTATAGTTGCCGACCATCTATCTTCACTCCCATTGCTTTCCATTACAGTCACTGCATGTCATTCTCGAGGGTGGCACTGAAGAGTTTTGGTGAAATGGTATCATCCTGCCCAATCCCTCTCTTGACGTCAATGATCACCTCCCTGTTGAATGGTGAGATCCTGGTAGTGAATCCGCAATACAGCTCAAGGAGGAAACTGATGTATTGAGTTTAATGCTCTGTTTGGAGAGGTCTTTGATGACAGCTTCAGTCTCAACAGAATCAAAGGCCTTCTTTATTTTTTTTTAAATAATTTATTTCTTTATTGAATCACTGTGGGAAAAGTTACAGAGCTTTCAGGTTTAGGTCTCAGTCATGTAAATATCAAACACATTTCCCTTTACCAATACTTATTTTTAACCGCGAACCCCAATAGAACCCCACCTCTCACCCCTCCCAATTCCTGTGAGGCAGATGAGTTCTAGTTAATACTCTATCTACTTTGACTAGATACATTGTTTCGATAGAAGATGCACAATTATTGCTTAGAGTTTACGACCCTCCCCCCCAATAAAATATGCTGAAACAGCGTTGTGAAATGATTTGCTTTCTACAGCTGGGTTTAAGAATAAAACGATGTCGCGCGGCCGCTGTTGCAGCCGCGCGGTTTTGGATTTCTGCTATTTTACTTATTAACCCTGGAAGTAAAGGTAAAGGTAAAGGCCCTCCCGTTGATCGTCGATTTGCTCGAGCGGGCCCAGTAACGTCTCCATTGGAGACTTTGTTGTTACTGTGTCTGGCATATCGAATACTCTCGGTAGCTTGCCGGGCTCTCCGAGAGGGGCAGAGGAATCGAACTCGGGTCGGCCATGTTGGCCGCGTGTAAGGCGAACGCCCTACCGCTGTGCTAAGTATTTCTATTAAAAGTTAGATAGTTAAGAGATTTCTGTCTCTGGAGTCGTGGCCGTGCCAGAGAGCCGCTCATGGGGGGCAGCTGGTGACCTCGGTCGGGCGTGAAGGACGGACTGGAACGTCAAAGGCCTTCTTTAAATCAATGAATGATAGACAGAGCAGCATCTTGAACTCCCAACAAACCTCAATGAGCTTAGTTACCTTGTGGATATGGTCAATTGTGCTGAATCCTTTTTGGAAACTGGCCTGCTCGCATGGTTGTCCTTCATCTAGTGTTCTGCCAATCCTATTCAGGATGACTCCAGTGAACAGCTTGTAGACGACAAACAACAGGCAGATCAGGTGATAGTTACAATGTCATGTATGTCTCCCTTCTTGTACAGTAATACAGTCCTGCTGGTTTTCCACTGGGATGAAACCTTGCATTCAGACAGGTAGCATAGCATGTGAAGAGCCGAGACACTGGATTGGTGAGTACTAATGGCAGATTTTTCAGGTGTTCATGTCTGACCTTGTCTGGGCCAGGTGCTATTTGCTTCTTTACCAATGAAATGCCATGTTGGATTTTGGAAGGAAGAACATTGGAAATGACAAATCCATACTGCGGAATTTGGTATGTGGGCAGGTGGACGTGGCTATAGAAGAGATCATAGTAGAAGTCATGGATATTCTTCTCCATTGCCCTTCTGGTGGGCTGGATTGATAGCACAGTGGGTAGGACGTTTGCCTTGCAAGTGTCCAACATAGCCGACCCAAGTTTAATATCTCTGCCCCTCTCAGAGAGCCCAACAAGCTACCAAGAGTATCTTGCCTGCACGGCAAAGCCTGGGAAGCAGGCCTTTCTCCCTGCTCTGTGAAGTAGAATTTTGCACAAAGGAGATGGTGGTCTAATCCTGTTTGGAGTTTTGAGACAACAGCAACATCGGTCAGGCAAGACCATCAATTGAATCTGATGTGGTCAATTCTGTTGTTGAACTGTCCACCAGGAGACTCCCATGTCTTATGTTTAGATTCAGCCTTCTGGAATTGTGAGTTTCCATGGATGGTCTTGGTCGACATGATGAACTCAGTCTCTCACCCTCTTTGTTCCATTCTAGGTCATGGGTCCCAGTATGGAGTTTTTCAGCTTATCTTCTCGGTCCTATCTTGGCATTAAAATTGCCGACAATGATCTTGTACAAGGTGTGGTCTTCTTTATAGAACTTCTGCAGTTCCATGTAGAACTTTTCAATTTCTCCTTCATCATAATTGGAAGTTGGTGCATAGACAACGGAGATAGAAACTGCCAGCAGTGAGCAAGATCTATTCAAGTTTAATCATGTGATTCGGATTGTTAAGCATTCGAATGAATCAATGCTCATGGCCAAGTTCGTGTTGACAAGAACCCCAACACCACTGATGCCACTTTTATCACATGTTCCGAGGAACAGTTCTTCCCCAGTGTCGAAAATGGCATGATGTGATTGATGCCTTTTCATCTCTTTCAGACCAATGATATCATACTTGATCTTTTGTGCTTATTCTATCAGGTTCTTGATGAATGCATCTGATGCCAGCTTACATACATTGAAAGTACAGATAGTCATTTTTGTCCTTCTTTATTTCGGCAGCCTAGTTCTACACTGAGATTTTATCAGCCTCTCCTTCCTCATCCTTCTTAACGCTTCTGTATTGGTGGCTCTTTCGGGGTCAAGGGAATGAGACCCATTGTATTTACTGATTTTGGCATATAGAATACCCCACGGATAGCTTGCCAAGCTCTACCGTGCCAGAGGGACACTCTTGGTAGCTTGCCAAACTCTCCAAGAGGGATAGAGGCTTTTAGGTTGGCCTCTAATCGTCCTTGCAGGTGTTCCCATGGCTTAAACCATATTTCTATACAATTAAATATGGTGCGGTAATCCTGCATTAAGTGTCTTATGATGTGCCTTGCAGCTGCTTTCCGGAAAGCATCCTGGAGCGGGGCTCGGCTGGGCAGTGGAAGTAGTGGAAGCAGTGGAGGTCTGCCAGGCTGCTGGGAGCAGGCAGAAGATCTCTGTTCCAGGGTCCGTTGAGCTTGGAGTACAAGGTCATGAAATTCTGCTTCCCTGGTTCTGTGGGGCTTCATTCGTGCATGAATCTCGGCCTGAGTGTCCAGAAAGCATCCCGGAGCATGGTGGCGGCTGGGTAGTGGAGGTAGTGGAGGCAGTGGAGGTCTCCCGGGTTGCTTCTTGGTTCCTGCTGGTGTTGCTTTTGTGATACCCAAGGTCACATCCTGTTGTATCAGTGCTTAGAATCTTAATTGTTGTTCTGGTGCATTGTTGTTTGCAATATGCTAGAGATTTCCAACTTGGTTGTGGCACTTAGGATCTACTAATAGTAGGGCTGCTGGGATTGAATTGTGGATTTGTAGGGTGGTGCTGGGACACAGCATGTTGCCTTATATATATATAAAGCAGGCACTCTGCTCTAAGATAATTCTGCCAACCCTGGATATTTTATTTTCAAATGTTTTTATATATAAATATGTAATATATATATACATAAGTGTATATATATAATATGCAGCAGCAAAACAATTAAGCTTTTTTTCAGTTGAGCATTGATACAATAGAATGTGAACTTGGGTATCACAAAAACAGTACCAGCAGGAACGAATAAGGAAGGGAAAGCAGAAAATTAATTTACATATAAATATATAAACTTGTATATATTAGGTAATATGTAATACAAGATATGTATATCTTTTCTAATTTAAAATATATTTATTAAAATGTTTTAGGATGTACAAAAATTAGGTAAGAATTATGGAGAACACTCTGATAATGATTTTAAAATTCCAAGTATAATCAATAATGGAAAAATATTAAGCCTTGTAATTTGATAAATTACTTAGAGTTATAGGTATCTAGGGATGGTATTGGAAATGTAAAATCCAGAGCTCTACAATTTAGGAACACTTTCCCTTGATGATATCAACAGAAAGCCATCTTTCTGACCTTCTTACATCACTTGTACTCCTAACTAATGTATTCCTACCTAAGTTCAAGTATCAGCTTCTCATA
The DNA here is from genome assembly GCF_029834395.1 of Sorex fumeus. Taxonomy (NCBI): domain Eukaryota; kingdom Metazoa; phylum Chordata; class Mammalia; order Eulipotyphla; family Soricidae; genus Sorex; species Sorex fumeus. Next base: position 65,874,864 of record NW_026606065.1, on the reverse strand, counting down.
GCATTTTAGTGTAGACTTAAAAATATTTATGTGAGTATATAAATATTGAACATATTGGACATTAGAAAATCATGTCCACTCAGAGTTGGGGTGACTATAAGTTTTTTTCCCTATAATAGAAAGTTAGTTCTCACTCTTGAATATTTAGACTTTTTATAAAAAAAAAGTTTCAAAGCTAAAACTCAGAGCAAATATTTGACAGATACCAGCTTAACTCTAGAAGAAATAGAGCAGCCTATTAGAAATGAGCATGTTCTTCAAAACTACAAGACAATCAATCACAAGCCCCAGTATTCAGATGTTCCCTTACTCCCTCTTCCCACAATTTGATGACATATAAGTGTTCTAGTCATTTCTTTGATTTCAACCACATCTTTCTCTTTGACTTCAGAGTAATTATGGAATTACTCCAGAAAATTCCATCCATTGATTTAATTCTGCATAATTTACTTGGAAACCATAAGACTTATTTCTGCCTGAAATTTTACCATCATGAAAATGCAATTTTTCTAAAATGTATGTCAAATATTAGCAACCACAAACTGCTTCTAAGAGATTCTTAATCTTTGTGCTTTCTCCATATATTTATGTTTTCTACTGTCCGATCAAGTATAGGGGTCCAAAACTGAGACATAATAGCTAACTTGCCAAAAAAAAATGTGCACTTACCTTTTATAAACTGAGAAGATTAATACCAGGAAAAATTTTTGGTATTATATTTTGGTTGTCTTCTTAGCTAGGAGATTGGGATGGTGGTCTAGCATGCTCAAGGACCCCTCCTGGTATCTTCGCCAGTGGGAATCAAGAGCTACCAGGAATTAAACCAAGGCCTGTCTGATTCAAGGAAGCTGCCTCAGACCCTTTACTTTCTCCAGACCTAAATCATTTTTTAGGCAGCGTTTTAGTTATGTCTAGTTCCCAAAATCTTAGAAAACTTGCCATTTAAGGATTACTGTAGAATCACTTCAGAAAATCAGCTCCTGCAACTGATCTAATGAACTCTGAAGACCTTCCTGTCGTTTTCTCCTATTGCTACCATTGCCTTGTGTTTTTTTATTCATTATTTGTTGCTGATGTTGTTGTTGTTTTGTTTTTACTTCCATCCTGCATTAGAAAACAATTTCAGTCAGCCCTGAGGATCTGATCTCTTTTGTTCAATGTTGTAAAATGGTTCCAGATCTAGAAAGGACTCTCAGTAACTGTTGGTTGAATGGCAGTTGCATATTAATAAATGAAATTATTTCTATAATTCTTAATGTTAACCATCTATCAATGTAAAAGGTGCAAACAGTTAAAATTTAACCTGAATGTTGTCCAAATTAACATGAAATTATTTTCATATATTTAAATCTTAGACTATTAAAAATGTCAAGTGTAACTATATTCTAAATTTAGAATGTTTGTTCCAAAATATTCTTAACAATTATCATTGACTTAGAATTTTTAGTTCTGGACATTTTAATTTGCCTCAAAACTGGTGAAGGAAAAAAAAAACATTCCTTGTGCTTTTTCATGATGTTTTAATTTAAAGGTATGCACAATCTTTGATGACCCTGGAGATAACTTTTTAAATCATCTTGGCAAGTCATTGTGTCTGAAGGTTTTATTTCTTTTTCTTCTGCTTCTACTACAATGTGCCCTTGACTTTGTATTTTTCCTGGATTTAAACTAATGTTCCTGTCCAGAAATTAGAAATAACATGTGACCATTACTACATCAGACATGCTTTTTTCCATGAAAACATTTGATAATAATTGGATTACTTTATTAGAATTTTATTTCCCCAAATCCTATCAGTATATTTTCTACAGTATATTTTTATGCTAAATGACAGAGTTCTAAAGTGCATTTTTATACTAAGTGCCAGAGGACATGCACTAAGATCTTATTTAAATCTATTCATGAAATGTTTTAATTATTCAGAAGAGATTTCTTAAACATGCAGTCTTAGTTTATTGAAAATTAATTTCTAAAACCAGAGGACTAGGTATTAATAACAGCATTTGTTAAAGGCAAGTTTTGTAAGCCTAATATAAAGAGAACTGATGACGGAGATTATGTATTGTTTGCTAACCCACTTACAGTTTTAGTACTAGTAATGGCTGAAGTTTTTCTGTTTAATTTTATTACTTTGTTTCTATTAAACATTTTTTATTTTAACTTATGTTTGATTTGTTTCTGTTGTAAATTATTTATTAATAGAGAAACCTCAGACATTTCTCTTATAATTCCAAAATAATACTTACATATAATGCGTTAAAAAATAAATTCTGATCTAAAATATAAATTTAAAGACAATTAAGTCTTTCAGTCTTTGGTATTTTAACCCTCTTTTTTTTAAAAAAAATTTCTACATATAGGGCTGGAGCGATAGCACAGTGGTAGGGCGTTCGCCTTACAAGCGGCCAACATGGCCAACCCGAGTTCGATTCCTCCGCCCCTCTCGGAGAGCCCGGCAAGCTACCGAGAGTATTCGATATGCCAAGACACAGTAACATATAGAGATATACTTTAATACTTTGTATTTCTTAATTAGTGAAGTGTTTTGTTTTTGTTTTTGTTTTTGCTTTTTGGGTCACATCCGGCGATGCACGGGGTTATTCCTGGCGCATACACTTAGAAATTACCCCTGGCGGTACTCAGAGGACCATATAGGATGCTGGGAATCGAACCCGGGTCAGCTGTGTGCAAGGCAAATGCCCTACCCGCTGTGCTATCGCTCCTACCCAGAATAGTTTGCTACAAAAGAAAATGATTGCGTTCAAAATATAAAAATGAGATTAAGAATCAATTCTTTATAGAAATAAAATTTAAAAAATTACTTTACTTTTTAAACTGTAAAGAAGAAATTTAATATACTGAAAGTTTTTAAATTTGAGCTAGCTATTTAAAAATGCCTTATAATTAGAGAAAAGGTGCATATTAGGCATAACAGGAATGTTTTGATCACAGGGAATTGCAAGAAAAATACAATATTGGACTTTGTAGGACGTTCTAAGAAAGTCAGTTTTTACTCTAAATAAATAGCAATCCATTACATTATGGTATACTGTTGGATAACATTGGGTTGTCCTTGCTCCTCCCACAGGGAGCTTGGGTTTATTGAGTTACTCCCACAACAGCGCCCCTGAGGCACACCCGATTCTGTCAAGCACTAATAATCCTATATTGCTTTTCCTTTCCTTTATGAAACTTGCATGGTTTTACAATGTCTTTTTTTTAATAGACGCAGGAAGACAATTCATGCTATGCGTTGTAACATGGGACTTAATTGACTCCAAAATAATATTTACTCCAGAGCCTCCATATTTACTTGATTTAAGTCTCAGTTAACCTTAGTTCCTAGCACTACAAAAACAGGGTCCCGATGAAGGAACTGGATGGACCCAGAACAGGTGGTAAGCTACCCTGGCATCAAAAGGGAACAAGCTAAGCACCATAAGTATAAGCATCAGAAGTATAGTAAGTTAAGAGCATAGTCATGGACAAACTCTGTCATGACCCAAAAAGAAGTAACTGAATCAGGACCCTGCTGGGATTAGGAAAGACTAACCTGGCCTGAGTACTATGGTCTGGAATATATAGCCGGATGTCCCCAGGACGAGCCAACTTTTAAGCTTAATATATCTCTTACTGTGCTCATATAAATTGATCTGAATTATTCTGTCACTGTCACTGTCACTCTCCTCCCGTTGTTCATCGATTTGCTCGAGCGGACCCAGTAACGTCTCCATTGGAGACTTTGTTGTTACTGTGTCTGGCATATCGAATACATCACGGGTAGCTTGCCAGGCTCTGCCGTGAGGGCGAGATACTCTCGGGAGCTTGCCGGGCTCTCCGAGAGGGGCGGAGGAATCGAACTTGGGTCGGCCATGTTGGCTGCGTGCAAGGCAAATGCCCTACCACTGTGCTATCGCTCCAGCCCTTGAATTATTCTAAGAAATAAATTTACTATGATTGTTTAAATGAATTACTAGATGAGGGAAGGATAAAGCAATACACTCTCAGGGCTGGAGAGATAGCTCAGCAGGTAGGGCTTTTGCCTTGCACGCGGCCGACCTGGGTTCGATTCCCAGCATCCTATATGGTCCCCTGAACACTGCCAGGAGTAACTCCTGAGTGCAGAGCCAGGAGTAACCCCTCTGTGACTCAGAAAGCAAAAAATAAAAAATAAATAAGGCAATACACTCTGGATGGAATAATAATCTGATGATAAGGAGAGGACAGGAAACAGAAAGAATCATGAAATAGTATTGTGACAAATAGGAAAAATCATAAAACTGTTCCCTGAAACTAGCATAAATTTTGCATAAAATATAAATAATCAATGCTATGTAGTGAGCTATTTTTTCCCTATAGAAAATCTAAATTTTATATTTTAATGAAAAATATTATTTTAATATAACTTTTATCCAGTCATTCTTTTTTTTTTGAGGAGGGGGTAAAGGGTAGATGTTCACCAATAGTACTTAGGGCTTACTTTTGGCTCTGCATTCAGGGATCATTCCTGATCAGGCTCAGGGACCACTGGGAGCTGGGGATTGAAATCACATTGGCTGCCTGCAAGGCGAGTTGTACTATCTGAACTATCTGTATCTGCTATACTATCACTGCAGTACAAAGTCAATACTTCAAATTTGAGATATTTCTTTGGCCACTGAAAAATTATTAAAAGATTTCAAAGACGAAAGAGCTTCAAAAATTCACCTAATTAATTTCTTTTCTTTCTATCATCCAAGATGTTAAATCCTATTTTGTCTCCATTAGTGAGAAATCCTGAGATCCTGCCAAGTCAGAACAAAGCTACTGGATATATTAGCAAAGGAAACCATAGGACCTGGGACAGATGCCAGGTTTTCTGTCAAAAAACGTTTTAAAGGAAAAAAAGAAATGGGAGGAGTTAATCATTCTTTCCTTGCCTGTTTTTCTTAGATATTTATGCCACATTAAGAGTAGTTACTGTTTATCTTAGTGAAGTTCAGAATTAATTTTAAACTGCTTAGTATCACACAGAGCACAAATGCTTGACACATGTTCCTCCTCAGCTATTTTCACTGTCATTGCTCCTGGATGGTTTCACATTTCACAGTGAATTCAGGGCATTACATCAGCATCCTTTTAAATTCAGCATTCAAGGAAGAACAACAAAGGAGAGGCAAAAGATTCAAGGTGAAACTGCTGCCATCTTTGCTTGTTCTAGAGTTTTTAAAATCACACACCAATGTTGAAAACATAAATACTATCTTTCCCAAATATTGCCCAATAAATAGCAATAGTGTCTGCAACCTGCATTTATCCTAGAAGTTTTTATCTCTAAATTGTAGAGGTCTTTAGAGATGATGAACAAATCTTTTTCTATACTCTATCTTCCCACAGCCTCTGCTTATATGCTGTGTTTCCTTTTTATCTTTTATCATCTGTGCTGATACAGAAGCCTGGGTTTTAGGGATACATGAAAATGAGCTCTCATTTACTGTCATCCAAAATAAATATGCAAATTAGAATTTGTGAGAGGAGTTCAACCAGTGTATTGCATTTTCTCCCTTCATTGATAATCCTAGGTCTGGCACTGCCATTGTCTCATAGGTGTGTTTCACGGTTCTGGGTCTGAATCTCATGCCTCATGCTTTCAGGACAATCACATTAACGCATTGAGCTATCTTCCAGGCCCTAAGATCAAGAGATATGTTTGAAGAAGCATTGGGCTGAGAAGTTTTCAGTGAGTTTAGCTTCTCTAGTCTTAATGTTCCGCACACTGGAAAATTGCTTCAACAATGCTGTTCTGGTTAGGATACGTTGTAAATGAGAACTTTCTGACATAACAGTTTGAAATGGTCACTGTTTTTTAGGGTTGAAAACCATTTAGAAAGCCATGTTCAATCACACCTACCTCCTACGTAGTTTCAGACGACGATAGCCAGGTCACTTAGGACCACTGTGCATGTGTTATATGTTTTATGATTAAAGGATGACACACAGGCACATTGCACTGAAAGAAATGATCAATACTCTGCAGCATTGCATTCTTGTTTTTCTATATAGAGGCAAGTGGACACATTACCTAGAAAACATGGAGGCATGTCACTCTCTAAGAGTCTCAGGGTCACTGACATACATATACATTCATCTACTTGAGCAGACTGGCACTCAAAAATATGGACAGGCACTCATACATAGGTACACATGGGCACACGCAAATGCATGGCATCTTGTGTCCTACAAAATACACATGCATTTCACTTTTTTTCTCTGCTATGTCTTTTCTCTGGATGTTCTTTAAATGTCCTGTATAATTTTTTATATCACATAACCCAGATGACAAAAACAAACCAACAGCAACAATAACAACAAAAACTGCCTGTAGGGATAGGAGGCTATCTGGACATTTTTCTTTCATGAATTGGAATCAAACTGGTTATTTTCTAGCAGAACTGATTACCCAGAGCATCTTCTTGGAAAAAAAGCCCTCCTTCCTCTCTTGGCCCATGAAATTTATAGAATCTTTTGAGCTTTCACCACAGTCTGTTTATGCCTTATGGATTTTTCCATTATCATTGTTTTGGCATTTTGACATCTAGAAAATAGGCATCTGAATGGCAGAAAACATGTAAGAATATCTAGCTAATCATGTCTAATAAGTATGTCTTGACTGATACCAGCAATTAAGTATGAATTGCCTTTTTATTAGGATAAGATAATGGCAAAAGATCAAAGATCCATTATTTTTCTCTTAACTGAAGGTCCAACCCCCTTTGGCACATTAGTTGATTTCTGCTGAATCTGAGTCTAATTGGTATATAATGAACCTTTAAGGGAGTATAGTAATAATTTCAAGAAAACTGTAGGCCTTCAAAAATAAGAGAATCTCTCTTTCATAGAAATTTTTTAAATATATTATTTCACAATAAAGGATTCTCCCTTTGGCTATTCTAAAGATCAAGTGATCCTCTCTATAAATCAAGCTCGGAAAAAGCTTATTTAATTTGGTATTCCTGGAAGTTAACCAAACTAATTTATAAGTGTCACTCATCCTTTTGTTAATCCATTTTACTGACAGGCTTTGAAAAGAATGTAGAGACATTTCATCATCAGGTCACCTGTGGGCCATACTTAACACTAATTGGAAAGATGGCTCACTGCAAGTGAGATATGAAAACAGAGAGAAAAGTCTCTCATTTCAACATTTCTTCTTAGCCATGCTGCGTTGACAGATGATTATATGCCCTTTAGTACCACCATTTTGTTGTTCAGTATAGAAGTTAATGGCAATCAAAACATCAACAGCAATAGAAGTAGACTGCAATTTCAATTTCATAAGAATTTCCCTTTTTATCATTTCAGATGAAAGGCATGCAGATAACTTACAATGATGAGACTTGAAATGAGATGGAGATAATTACACATAGAAACGTCCAGAGCAGAAGCTGTGGCTTTATGATGACAGTTCTATGATGACTATTATTTTTTATATAATAAAAGTTTTCCTCCAGTAGGGACTCATTTTTTGTGTGTGGGGGGAGGGGGTGTGGGGGCAGGGGGTCTATCCTGCAATGTTGGGGATTTCCTTACTTCCCTGTCAGTAATCAGTGCTCAGTAACCTCCATGGTCGTGCCCTGCAGTGCTTGAAGACTCTGTGCTGTCAGAGATCAAACTGGGTGGTCTGCATGCAAAGTAAACCTTTGTATAACCCTTTAAAATGCTCGATGGTGACAATTACTATGAACAAAAATAAGGTACGGAAAGGAGACTGAGTGATGAAGGGCATACAATTTAAACAGTCTGCAGTAAAGTCTACACTTTAGGAAATTCCTTGAATTTGGCAACTGAGTGATGTTTGACGATTATGACAATTGCAGTATAAAGACCTTACTCTGATATGTGTGATAGATTGAATGTGAGTAGATAGGTGGACAGACAGGAGGAGAGGTGAGGAGAGTTAGAGAAAAGTGAGCACAGATAACATCAGAAAAATTGATGTCAGAGGAGAAATGAGAGGGCAGTATTACTGAGCCTTATTATTATACTGGTCAGGATAATGACCAGAATTTTTATTGTTTAGGATAAACTGGATTTCTGTTACAGGGTTTTGAGAAAGAGGAATGACAAGTATATGTGTGTGTGATTATGTGTGTATGTGTGTGTGTGTGTGTGTGTGTGAAGTCAGTTTTTATAAAAAATTATTTAGAAAGAAATGAGTGGTGATAAAGATGTGAGAGGAGAGAAAGAAGGAAAAGAATCATAAGACAAGCCAGCAAGATACATGTTCAGTGGAGAACACAGGCTTGAAGAGCAAGTCCATAACCTCATATTAATAGGATCACAGATGGATGTTGTTTCAGAAAACAGAAGCAAGAAGGCTTGTTTTCCATCTGTTTATCCTTTGCTTATAAAATTAAACCACTATTAAGCATCTACAGTGTCTAGAAAAAGAAGAAGCATTTCTGGAATGCACTTCACTCATGAAATTTAAATAATTTTTTATAAAATATATAGAAAGTCCCCCCTCATTTGCAAAGTGAATTTGAATTTCTAGAGAAAAATGTATTCTATAAAAATCCCTTTATTTTTATTAAATAGTGAATTTCCTGACCACATTCAGTGTAATATATTCACTTCTGTAAAGTTAAATTAACTTTGCAGTAGAAAACAAAACTTACTATCTAAAACAAATACCTCATTCTTAAATTGGTGGATTTAAATTATTTTTTAAGTGAAGAAGCACCGAAATCATTCTTGTATCATGATTCTTATAAATGTGTTTATAGTAAAAAATATATTACTAATATGTAGTTTCTTAAATATTTAGAGAAATAATTGTGAAAATAGATTATGGAAAAAATTTAAAAGCCCAATGAATAGGCCTATGAAGCAACAAATAATTTCATTGGTTAGAGTAATTCTGAACAGTTAAATTATCAGAAGTTACTTCAAAATATTCAGCTCATTTAAAATATGTATATTAATAAAAATCATATTTATATAGCTTATTGAATTCAGGAATATATATATTCTTAATTATATTAATTTACTTCTTTTCAGTACTTTTGTTAAAGTAAGCTAAAGATATTAGGACTCATTATCACATGATACTTTGATTTAAGATTTTCCTTTAATCGCTTCTCTGTGTTTTTTTTAACAATTCCTCCACTCTTTTAGTAGTGATTATTTTCCTCTAGATAACATGCTGCCTTTACATCAAAGTACTATTAAAAGAATTGTTGGTAGCAGTTTTCAAAATCCCTAAGGACAAAATGAGTTTTGGTACTGAATATTTTCTAAATCTATATTTTATAATTAATAGATCAATTTTATTCTATGTTTCTCTCAGAATCATATGGATAGTCACATATCCTAAAATTCTGAAAATAATCCACTGGTATGATATTGGGAGGAGGATAACAGCTCATATAAAAGAAAATGCTTAAATTCTATTGGGTCAAGTTTTCTTAATAGTAATATTTCTGATAGTAGCTTTGCTATAGTAGCAAACTGCAAAATTATGATTTGGTTTATTAACTGTTTCATTGTGATTAATTAACATATTTATTATTCATAGTAGGTGAACTCAACTTTTATAATCTTTCCTCAGTTCTTAATTGTCATATTTCTTTGGCATATGAGGAAATCACATCGCCTTTTGCTGACTACTAATGCAAGATAGGTGGGAAAAAATATTTGTTTTCTTTGCTCACCTTACTTTCCTTCAAATTAATCCATCAATATTTTTATATATTATCTACAATTAATCGGGTTGAAGTGATAGCACAGAGGGTAGGGCGTTTGCCTTGCACGCGGTTGACCCGGATTTGATTCCTTGGCCCCTCTCGGAGAGCCTGGCAAGCTACCGAGAGTATCTCACCTGCATGGCAAAGCCTGGCAACCTACCCGTGACGTATTCGATATGCCAAACACAGTAACAAGTCTCACAATGGAGACTTTACTGGGCCTGCTCGAGCAAATCAATGAACAATGGGAGGACAGTGCTACAGTGCTATAATTAATCTGTCCATATTTATACATTTTCAGTGCTATCATGACTTCCTAAACTCTCCTCTTAGGTAGATTGCTTTATGAAAGGTAGCTATTGCAGTCTGATTGTTTTTTCTTCTTCCATTGCCTGCTTTTCTACAAAATAAAACAATAAACAAAGTTCTAAAAGGTTCAATCCATCTATTAGCATACAAGAGGGTTAATTCAAAACAATTAAACTGGTCAACACTTTGATATGTGAAAATTGGTCATACTTGGTATGTTTCCATTTGAATTTTAGTAAGACAATTTATAGTACATATCCCTTCTACTACTCTTTCTTTTCTTTTATTTTATTTTCTCTCCTTTTCTTTTCTTTTTTCTTTTCTTTTTCATTCAACCACAGTTAGTGATACTCAGGACTTACTCCTGGCTGTGCACTCAGAGATCACTTCTAGCAGGCTGGGGGGGGACCTCATAGATTTCCTGGGATTGAACCCAGGTCAGCTGCTTGCAAGGCAAGTGTCCTACCTGCTGTATTATGACTTCAGCTCCTACTATTCTTAATATAAAATGTTTTGTAGTATTCACTGTCATGGCAATGTCTATAAATTATTCCACATAATTTGTTTTATGACTCAAAACAATAAGTTCTAATTAATATAAGTCCTAAGTAAGACCTTACCCAGGTAATACATTGATTTCTGCAAATGAGTAAGTTGAGTTTGAGTGTTCAGAAGTATATACTTAGCTTGATTTTTATATGACTCTCTTGGAAATTTGGCATGCAGAGAATTAGTCAAAGCTAATGAATTTCCCCGGTGATACAGTGCATATAATAGAAAACTGAATAAGAAACAAATGCATTGTAAATAGAAATGATGGCTGCTAAGTCTATATGTTAGAGAAAACTGTAAGTCATCAGGTATGGCTTGTTCAATGACTTTGTCAGGGATGGTGGGAAGTGAGTCATAAAGGAGGATTCTTGTCAGAATGAGCTGGGATTTTATCTGAAAGGCTGTGGGGAGGCATTGAAGGGTTTTATTATGTTCACTGTAGATTTTCAAAGTCATATGGGTTCAATTTTTCATCAGAATTTGAAAAGAAAATTCTCAATTGCCCTGTTTGAAAATACAAATAAAATCCAATGGCTTTAAATCAACAGACATGAAAGATGTTCTCAAACTTGTCAAAATTAAATGAAGATAAAGTTTGGTCAGAATAACTCTCTACAAGTTTATTTCTCCCTTAACTTCAGAGTAATTATGGAGTTTCATACTCTACTGATTGAGGAGCAAAAGTATCTGGTAATTTTCAAAGCAAATTTTAGAGGAAAGAAAGATATTTTTTAGAAATAAGGTCACCAAAGAGCAAATAAAATCTCTTGATAAGAAATAATTTAATTTATAAACGTGACAAGTGGAAAAATACTTCAAAGTTCAAAAAATACTTCAAAAGAATAAATTCTCATTGAACTTATAACAAATCTCATATCACCTTCCATGTGTTTTCCAAACTGTAAATATGTATCAGTAAAAATAGATTCTCTACAGGCTAGGCATTTTTTTTAAATGCAACTGAAGTTAATGCTTAACATAATAAAAGTTATATATATATTTATTAATTTGGCTGGAGTGAAAGCACAGTGGGCATTGCATACAGCTGACCTGGGTTCAATTCTTCCACCCTTCATGAAGAGCACGGCAAGCTACATGAGTATCCCGCATGCAGGGTGGCATGCAGTCTGTCAAGCTCCCTGTGGTGTATTCGACATGCCCAAAACAGTAGCAATAAGTCTCACAATGGAGATGTTACTGGTGCCGGCTCAAGCAAATTGATGAACAACAAGAGGACAGTGCTACAGTGATATTAACTTATATGTATATTTCAAGAGTGTCAGAATAAAATAATCTCAAGACGGCCTGAATAGAAAAGGAATATACAATTTAAAATGTATGAATAGCTCTTTTCCCCCACCCCCCAGGTTAGTTTTCGTGCTGTCCCTCGGATCCGGGGCTGGTATTCCACCGTGCAAGTGTCCGGAGGCGTCCCCCGGACGCTGGGAGGAAAAGTTGACCTGAGCCTGCCTGCCTGTCCCTTTCCGCCGCCCAAACTGAGCCGGTCTCTTTTCCCCCACCCAGTCTTTACTTCCTGGACAGACACTAGGTATCCATGGGGGTGTGGCCACTTTAGAGGTGGGCGTGGCTTTAAAAGTGAGCGTGGCCTAATTTTCGGCGGCCAAATGCTTACGCAGCCGCAGGTAGTTCACTCAAATCAAGAAATATTACCCCTACACATACACAACAGCATGAAGAAACAACGCAAATTCACGCCACAGGGAGACCACGAGGAAATAAGTCCAGAAGCCTCAGTAGGTGCTAGCCACCTTAGGGACATCTCTGACAAGGAATTCAGATATGAAGTCATCAAGATGTTCAATCAACTTGATGAAACAGTCACACAGATATCCACTAAACTGAAAGAGGTCATGAAAGAAACAATCGATCTCACAATTGACAAAATACAGCAAGAAATGAGAGCCAAAATTGGAAAGCTTAGCACAGAAATGGCACGCCTCACAGATTCCATAGATGAAGTCAAATCCTCACTCACTGCCCTCAAAAATAGAATGACCACAGCTGAGGAAAGAATCAGTGACTTGGAAGATCAGCTGCACCAAGCCAACAGGGAACAACAAACAATGGCAAGAGACCTCAAAATAGCTCAAGAGCGAATCAGAGTCCTCTGAGACGATTCCAGAAGAAACAACATTAGAATCATTGGACTACCAGAAGCTCAGGGAAACAATCCAATGAAAAAACCATGCTTAAACAAATTATCGCCGAAAAATTCCCAGAGCTCCACAATACAGCCATTCAGATTCAAGAATCCCGAAGGGTGCCAGCTAAAAGAGACCCCAACAGAAACACTCCAAGACATATTATAGTTAGAATGATCGATGCTGCTGATAGAGACACAATACTGCAAGCAGCAAGGGCAAAAAAGGAAATCACATACAAAGGAGCACCCCTGAGATTCACAGCAGACCTATCAGAGGAAACCCTACAAGCCCAAAGGCAGTGGCGAGATATAGTCAAAAAACTCACTGAAATGAATGCTTCACCAAGAATACTCTATCCGGCTAAGCTCTCACTCAAAATAGACAGAATGCTACACTATTTTCTAGATAAACAGCAGCTTAGGAACTTCATAGACTCAAAACCAAACTTAAAACAAGGACTAAAGGGGCTACGATAAGACAAGACAATCCCTACAACCACAACACACCCACACAGAAACATGACACAAAACCCCATAACCATACTCTCTCTCAATGTCAACGGTCTCAATTCACCATTCAAGAGACACAGAGTTGCAAAATGGATACAGAAACAGAACCCAACATTCTGCTGCCTACAAGAAACTCATCTCAACACTCAGAGCAAACACAGACTCAAAGTCAAAGGATGGAAAAAAATCCTGCAAGCAAACAGCTCCTGTAAAAAAGCTGGGGTGGCCATAGTAGTATCCAACAACATTAATTTCACCTTGAAAAAGACTAGAAGGGACAGTGAAGGCCATTTTCTATTCATAAAGGGATACGTACAACAGGAAGAAATCACACTCTTAAATGTATACGCACCTAATGAGGGAACAGCTAAGTATTTAAAACAACTGCTAACAGATTTTAAGGACGACATTGCAAGCGACACAATAGTACTTGGAGGCTTCAACATCGCCTTATCACCTCTGGACAGATCAACAAGAACAAAACTCAGCGAGGAATCATTGGCTTTGAAAGAAGAAATAGAAGAGAGAGGGCTTATAGACCTATACAGGGCTTTACACCCCAAAAAGAAAGAATACACATTCTTCTCCAGTGCACACGGAACATTTTCCAAAACAGACCATGTGCTAGGACACAAAACATACCACAACAGAATAAGGAAGATAGAAATAGTATCAGTCATCTTTTCAGACCATGATGCACTGAGGATAGAAGTGAATCACACACAGACATGGAGAACCAAATCAAACACCTGGAAATTAAACAACTCCATGCTGAACAACGAGTGGGTCAGGAACGAAGTAAAGGACGAAATCAAAAGATACTTGGAAACAAATGAGAATGAAGACACGAGCTACCAGAACCTATGGGATGCAGTGAAAGCTGTATTAAGGGGAAAATTTATAGCTCTGGAAGCACATCTTAGGTCTGTAGACATGGTGCACATAAACAACTTGACCTCACAGCTCAAGTCCTTAGAAAAGGATCAACAGAAAGAGTCTAAATCCGGCAGAAGGAAAGAGATCATAAAACTTAGAGCAGAAATCAATGACATGGAAACCAAAGAAACAATCCGAAAGATCAATGAAACCAAGAGCTGGTTCTTTGAGAAAATAAACAAGATAGATAAACCACTCGCAACACTCACAAAGAAACAGAGAGAGAGAACCCTAATAAACCGAATCAGAAATGAGAAGGGGGATATCACAACAGAAACCAAAGAAATCCAAAAGATCATCAGAGACTACTTTGAAAGTCTGTATGCCACGAAACAAGAGAACCTAGAAGAAATGGACAAATTCCTGGACTCCTATAATCTCCCAAAGCTGAATCAAGAAGACCTGGAGTATCTGAATAGACCTATTAACATCAACAAAATAGAAACTGCAATCAAAAGTCTTCCCAAAAACAAAAGCCCAGGTACAGATGGATTCACTAGCGAATTTTTCCAAACATTTAAAGAGGACCTGCTGCTAGTTCTTCTCAAGCTCTTTCAGGAAATTGAAAAAACGGAAACTCTCCCAAACAGTTTCTATGAAGCCCATATCTCTCTAATACCAAAAGGAAACAAAGATACCACGAGAAAAGAAAACTACAGGCCGATATCCCTGATGAACACGGATGCAAAGATTCTCAACAAAATACTAGCAAATAGAATTCAACTACTCATATAAAAGATCATACACCATGACCAAGTAGGATTCATCCCGGGGAGGAAAGGCTGGTTTAACACTCGGAAATCAATCAACATAATCCATCATATCAACAAAAGAAAAGATAAAAATCATATGATCATATCAATAGATGCAGAGAAAGCATTTGGCAACATCCAGCACCCATTTATGATGAAAACCCTAGCCAAAACAGGGATAGAGGGGACTTTTCTCAATATAGTTAAAGCCATCTACCACAAGCCTACAGCAAGCATTGTCCTCAATGGCAAAAAACTGAGAGCCTTCCCTCTAAGATCAGGGATGAGACAAGGATGTCCACACTCTCCACTGCCTTTCAATATAGTACTGGAAGTACTTGCAATAGCGATTAGGCAAGAAAAAGATATTAGGGGCATTCAGGTGGGAAAGGAAGAAATAAAGCTCTCACTATTCGCAGATGATATGATACTATACTTAGAAAACCCTAAAATCTCTATCAAGAAACTTCTAGAAACAATAGGCTTGTATAGTAAAGTGCCAGGCTATAAAATCAATACCCAAAAGTCCATGGCTTTCGTATACGCAAATAGTGAAAGAGAAGAAAGAGACATGAAGAAAACAACCCCATTCACAATTGTGCCCCAGAAAATCAAGTACCTAGGAATCAGCTTAACTAAGGAAGTAAAGGACCTGTACAAAGAAAACTACAAAACTCTACTTCAGGAAATAAAAGAGGATACGAGGAAATGGAAAAATATCCCCTGTTCAGGGATGGGGAGAATTAACATTGTCAAAATGGCAATACTTCCCAAAGCACTGTATAAATTCAACGCAATTCCTATTAGGATACCCATGACATTCTTCAAAGAATTGGAGCAAACACTCCTGAAATTTATATGGAACAATAAGCCCCCATGAATAGCTAAAGCAATTCTTGGGAAAAAGAAAATGGGAGGAGTCAACCTCCCTAACTTCAAACTCTACTACCAGGCAGTAATAATTAAAACAGCATGGTACTGCAACAAAGGCAGAGCTATAGACCAATGGAACAGAGTTGAATTTATTGACATCTCCCCCCAACCATACGAGCATCTAATCTTCCATAAGGGGGCAAGAAAAGTGAAGTGGAGCAGGGAAAGCCTCTTTAACAAACTATGCTGGCAAAACTGGACGGCTACATGCAAAAAAATGGGCTTAGATCTCTGCCTAACTCCATGTACAAAAGTAAGATCTAAGTGGATTAAAGACCTCAACATCATACCGGAATCTATAAGATACATTGAGGAAAAAGTTGGCAAAACCCTCCATGACATAGAAGCTAATGGTGTCTTCAAAGATGTCACACCACTGGCCAAGCAAGTGAAAACAGAGGTATACAAATGGGACTATCTTAAACTAAGAAGCTTCTGCACCTCAAAAGAAACAGTGACCAAAATACAAAGACAGTCTACAGAATGAGAAAGGATATTAGCCAAATACACATCTGATAAGGGGTTAATGTAAAGGATATACAAAATACTGGTTCAACACCACATAAAGAAAACATTCAACCCAATCAAAAAATGGGGAGATGAAATGAATAGAAACTTTCACAAAGAAGAAATCCCAATGGCTAAAAGGCACATGAGAAAATGCTCCACATCATTAATCATCAGGGAGTTGCAGATCAAAAACACAATGAGATATATCATTTCACACCACAGAGACTGGCCCATATCCACAAGAACAAAAGCAACCAGTGCTGGCACAGATGTGGTGAGAAAGGGACACTCCTTCACTGTTGGTGGGAATGCCGACTGGTTCAGCCCTTTTGGAAAACAGTATGGATGATTCTCAAAAAATTAGAAATTGAACTCCCATTTGACCCAGCAATACCACCCCTGGGAATATATCCCAGAGAGGCAAAAAAGTATAGCCAAAATGACATCTGCAATTGTCTGTTTATTGCAGCACTCTTTACAATAGCCAGAATCTGGAAAAACCTGAGTGCCCGAGAACAGATGACTGGTTAAAGAAACTTAGGTACATTTACACAATGGAATACTATGTAGCTGTTAGAAAAGACGAAGTCATGAAATTTACATAGAAGTGGTACTACATGGAAAGTATCATGTTAAGCGAAATGACTCAGAAAGAAAGGGATAGATATAGAAAGATTGCATTCATCTGGGGAACATAAAGTAACAAAATAGGAAACTAACACGCAAGAATGGCAGAGATTAGTACCAGGAATTTTATTCAATGACCTGGAGGCCAACCACACATGTTAGGGGAAAAGGGAGCTCAGAAAGAGAAGGGAACACCAAATAAAGGGTGTTGGGAGGATCCTCCCAGGATGGGAGAAGTATGCTGAAAGTAGACTATCGACCAAACATGATTGGCACTCAATGCCTCTTTTGCAAACCACAGCACTCAAAAGGAGAGAGAGGGAAATGCCCTGCCCCAGAGACAGGGTGAGATGGGTGCTGGGGGGTGGGAGGGATACTGGGATCCATGGTGGTGGGAAATGCGCACTGGTGGAGGGATGGGTGTTTGATCATTGTATAATTGAAACCCATGCACAAAAATGTGTAAGTCTGCAACTGTACCTCATGATGTCTCACTATTAAAAATAAATAAATAAATAAACAAAATAAAATGTATCAATAATTTATTTCACATAATATTCTCAAGTTTTTAAGTAGAATCCAGAGCTTTTCTTCAAACTATACAAACACTAAAAATGGCTATTTACTATTGTTTCTGAATGTTCTTTAAATCAGCCCTTGATTTCCAAAACTTATTTAGAGAAAAATTGTTATAAAAATTAAAAAACAAAATTTTGATTGGTACAATTATTGCAGCAAAATATGAGCTTAATATACTGAGGAAAAGTATAAGAATATTGAGGGACCAGATATGCTTGAATGATCCAAAGGATATGAGAAGCGAGTAAACCTTACTCTTCTTCCTTTGGTGGCACACTTATTTCTAAGATTGCTTATGTTTTTCATGTGTTTCATTTCAAAACTACTTTGAATAATGAAACCCATCTCTGAATTATTTCCTAAACATAAGAACAGTTGAGAAATATGATATTTCAGCAGAAGGAGAGGTGGAAATATATTTATGAATGGCACAAAAATCATAAATGTTATAACATCATTAGCAGAATATTGCATATGGGAATAAAATAATTTTATTCGTGATAAAATATGCTAGTTATTGAGATGATTTGTTAACTGAGTAGTATATTTTAATTAGGCAAAGGGAAATAGATGGCTTGGATTTGAATCCTGACTTAGCTTCTTAATTGTTTTATCTGAAGTATTTTCTAAAATTTCATATTCTTTCCTATCTTTATTTTTAAAATTTTGATATTAATAGCACACTTCTCTAATAGTTGCTAAGATATAAAGGGAAATAACATTTTGTTACTAATAAAATGCTAAAATGATAGTAGGTGAAGAAAATCTAATAGTGGGAAATTATCATATATTTATTGGTTTATGTATTATGGCAACATAGGTGCAGCTACATGAGAAGATGCGTCATTGACAACATTGATGAGGAATACGATCTCTGGTTCAGCACCTCCATGATTGTCTCAAGAACACCGAGAGAGAAATAACCACAAAAAAAGGCCTGTTTTTGAAAACTCTCAAACTCTTTCAACAATGTGGCTTGGCCCAAGCCTCAGGCAACCACAAGCCAATGTCTGAGCTCACAAAGCAGTACAGAGAAGCTATCAAGGAAGACCTCAAAGAGAGAAGAGTCGCAGAGCTGGCAGATGCAGCAGAAACTGGGAAAAGCATTTGCAATGCCCACCTATCCTTCACCAACTACAAGACCAAGATGACTGCCCTCCGACTTCCTGATGGATCTATCACATCTTCCAGAAGGGCAATGGAGAAGATTATCCATGACTTCTACTCGAATCTTTTCAATAGCCACATCCACCTGCCCACATACCAAACTCAGCAGGATGGATATGTCGTTCCCAAAGTTCTCCCTTCCGAAATCTGACATGCTACTTTGTCGGTAAAGAAGCAAACAGCACCTGGCCCAGACAAGGTCAGACCCGAACACCTGAAGAATTTGCCATCAGTATTCATAAATACACTGGCTCGGCTCTTACAAAACTGCCTGTCTGAATGCAAGGTTCTGTCCCAGTGGAAAACCAGCAGGACTATACTACTGTGCAAGAAGGGAGACATCCATGACATTGGCAACTATCGCCTAAACTGCTTGTTGTTTGTCATCTACAAGCTGTTCACTCAAGTCATCCTGAATAGGATTGGCAGAACACTAGATGTAGGACAACCAAGCGGGCAAGCCCAGTTTCTGAAAAGGATTCAACACAATTGACCATATCCACATGATAACTAAGCTCATTGAGGTTTGTTGGAAATTCACGATGCTGCTGTTTAACTTTCATTGATTTAAAGAAGGCCTTTGATTCTGTTGAGACTGAAGTGGTCATTGAAGCCCTAGCCAAAAAGGATGTTCAAACTCAGTACATTAGGGTCCTCCGTGAGTTGTATTGCGGATTCACTACCAGGATCTCACCATTCAACAGGGAGGTGATCATTGATATCAAGAGAGGGGTTGGGCAGGGTAATACCATTTCATCGAAACTCTTCAGTGCCACCGTCGAGAACATCATGCGACGACTGGAATGGGAAGGAATGGGAGTGAAAATAGACGGTCGGCAACTACAACACCTCCGCTTTGCTGATGACATAGTTCTAATAACACCAAAAATTAGCCAAGCGATACAAATGCTGGCTAATTTTGACAATGAGTGTGAAAAAGTCGGATTACAGCTGAATCTCTCGAAGACAATGTTTATGAGAAACAGTCTCATTCCTGATGTTTCATTCACTCTCAACGGAACAACCATCTCCAAATGCAACAGTTATGTGTATCTAGGTCGAGAAGTCAACATGACTAATGACCTGATACCTGAGTTGCACAGGAAGAGAGTGGCTTGGAACACCTTCACGATCATTGAAAAAATAGCTAAGAGGATGAAGAACCTCTGGCTATGGGCACTTCTCTTTGATTCCACTGTTCTTCCTGTATTAACATATGCCTCAGAGACCTGGGCCCTACGAAAACAGGATGAGAATGCTATTCAAGTCTCCCAAAGAGGAATTGTCCTTCACACCCTACCAAGGCCAAGAGTTGCCCCCTACGAGCGGCTATCTGGCACGGCCATGGCTCCAGAGGCAAAAGGACTTAATCCAGAGCCCGGCAGCTTGCTGCAGAAAAGTGAATGGATCATTTGTTAAATTATGGTGCCGTGCCTCCCTGGGAGAAAAAGGGTGTTGCTCCCTTCCGCCTCCCCCCCTCTCCCCCAACAGCAATGTGGTTGCCACCTCAGAGCTTATTGGAAAGCCAAGTATGAGCTGGCGATGTCAGGGAAACTGCAGTCTCATGGTAATGGGGTCAGTACCGGCTCATCCTTCATGCCCTACAGAGATCACGAGTTGCCCCCAACGAGCTGCTCTCTAGCACAGCCATGGCTCTAGACGCACAGAAACCAATCTCGTAATTATCTGGCTCTTTGCAGAAATCCCTCTAGACTTAGGGCGTTTGCCTTACAAGCGGCCAACATGGCCGACCCGAGTTCGATTCCTCCGCCCCTCTCGAAGAGCCCGGCAAGCTACCGAGAGTATTCAATATGCCAAACACAGTTACCTAGTAAATTATCAGAAATCCAAAATTGCGCGGCTGCTATCACAGCCACACAACATCATATAGTTTTTGGCCTTTTGGCTAAGATCAAGTGTAGTATCTGTTCTTAACCAGCCATAGAAAAGAAATTATTTCAGAATGCCTTTTCAGCAGTTCTGATTGTTGGGAGGGGGAATTCTAAATAATAATGGTGCATCTTTTGTTGAATTAATGAATTTTATCAAAGTAGAGAGAGAGTTAAGTAGAAATCATCTGCCTCACAGGAATTGGAGGGGTGAGAGGAGGGGAATACTGAGGTTCTTGGTGGTGAAAAATGAGTACTGGTGAAGGGAAAGGTGTTTGATCATTGTATGAGCAAGACTTAAAGCTGAAATCTTTGTAACTTTTCCCACAGTGATTCAGTAAATAAATATAAGAAAAGAAAAGAAAAACAAAGAGGAATCGAAAGAGCTATGATTGGAGCATCACGCTTCACTCAAATGAGAGAAAGAATCCGGAGTTCGGACCTCCGTTGACAATCAAAAATAAGGGACACTGTCTCATTTGCCAAGGCGTCGAAAATCAGATGGACTGGACATGTAATGAAATTTGGAGACGACCTCTGGACTAGAGTCATTACCGACCGGATTCCACAGGACATCAAAAGATCGCATGGCTGCTCACCTATAAGATGGTCAGACTTCTTCGTCAAAACCCTGAATGATTGGTTTGAGGCTGTCTGTGTTCCTAGAAAGAGTGGATGCCATTGGGCTACATTAGCACGCAACAGGGACAAAGGGAGACATTGCTGGCACCCGCTCAAGCAAATCAATGAGTAATGGGATGTCAAGTGATCAAGTTATTGATTTTTACATTAGTTATTTAGATCTTGACTTTTGTGTATATTATATGCACTGTTACTAAAAAGTCTTAACATTACCTAAATTTTTGCTATTCTTAAGAGAACTTTGAAAGTGAAATGGTTGATATCGTAGGTAGTTAACCTGCCACTCAGAATTATTTTATGGAATAAACAAGGAAAGAAGTACAGAAGGTTAACTTATGCACTATATTATTCTAGTAAAGTTTTCACTAAAAGTTTAATGGAATAGATCCAAAAATAATGTTTTAAATATTATTTTACTAAAATTTCTTAAGACTAAGTTTTTAATCCTACTTAAACCAACTATAAAATAGTTAACCATACATAATTCATTTGAGCGATAGAATTTTATCTGAACATGAGAATGGATAGAGGAGTAATTTCCAGTCCCTTTCTGTCTATACAATATCTCATACTGTATTTAACATCGTCATTAAAAATGTCATATATCTCAGTCTGTGTATCCTTCTCATATTTATTTTTCTTTAGATTCTGAGGGTAGCAATTGGTGCATCATATAAAATATGAGTATACTAGCACTAAGTTATATTACAACTATTATTTTCTCTTTATGTAAAATATTACCTAAAAAACTTTTAGATTAAAAATTAATATTTGGCAAAACTTCTGTATTTATTTTAAATTAAACCTGTAAACATTTAAGCATTCATATGTACACATAATTCATTTAGGATACTTTTTATAATATGTGTACTAATGAACTGACAACAGGTTAAATAATGTTACTTTCATCCACATATTCAATATTATAAAGGAAATATTATACTCAGTTATAATAAAGATAATACCCAAAGTTCAAATATATTTTATTAGAGATAGGAAACAGTATTTTAGTATTCTTTTATGTCACCTAAATGAGAAAACTATGAGCGTAATTTTCTTTGGTTGTTATCCATTTTGGTTACTTAATTTTTAATTTTCATATTTTTACAGTGATTTCATTTACTCATAACCTGGAAAGCTTATTAGATGCATTTATTTATTAAAGATTATTACTAAAAATGATAATCTGTAAAATGACATCTGTAAAAAAATAATTTGTACAGTCTAAAATACTGTGCATGGATTAAGTCATTTTCCTTCCTTGTAGGTGACCTGGTTTACTGCAAGATATGGTCCCCTGGGTACAACAGCAGTCCTAAGCACACAGTATGGAAGAGGCATTGAGCATCCCTTGTTATAGTACAAAAACTCAACCAAAAAAAGGACAATAATTTGTTTAATTTTTTTAAAGATGAATTATTACTATCTAAAACATTTGTAATATTATATATGGTATAGAATTATTATAGATATTTTAAAAAATACACCTTCCATTAATACACCTATCACTTATCATATTTTATTCTATTTTTTGATGGTATATCTATGTTCTATTTTCTTAAATTTTTTAATTATAGAAGTCAGTGATCACCATGCATTAGATCTTGAGATTTTATTTATAATTTTGTATCTTTTGCAATTGTCTCCCCACATTCCCACCCCTAATCAAAAGTATGTAACCACTGTTCTACAATTCTCTATATAAGACATTTTGGAGGGAAAAGGGCCACAGCCCTGGTTGTTATCAGAGCTCCCTTTTGGCTCTGTGCTCAGGGATTGCTTCTTCTGGTGGTGCTCTGGGGACCATAAGGTGTTTCAGGGATTGAACTTGAATTGACCAAATGCTAGGCAAGTGCTTTATCTCCTTATCTGCTGTGCTATCTCTCTGGCCCCTATGTTGAATCTGTCACACTGTCCTCCAGTTGTTCATCAATAATTTGCTTGAGTGGGCCCAGTAACATCTCCATTGTGAGACTTTGTTGTTACTGTGTTTGGCATATCGGTAGCTCTGCTGTGTGGGCGAGATACTCTCAGTGCTTGCCAGGCTCTCCGAGAGGGGCAAGAGAACCGTACTCGGTTTCGCCATGTTGGCTGCGTGCAAGGCAAACGCCCTACCTGCTGTGCTATCGCTACAGCACATATGTTGAATAGTTTGGTTTTTTTTTTTGAGTCGGGAGTGTGTCACACTAGGCATTACTCAGAGCTTACTCTTGGCATTGTGAATAATAATCTATACTGATATGCTCAAGGGACCATAGTGGTATTGAGTATCAAACCCGTTTAGGCCATATGCAAAGCAAACACTATACCCATTTTACTATTCATTCTGCCCCTACATTTGGTGTATTAAAAATTATTCTTTAAGGGGTGGCATATTGAAAATTCCTATATTGTGTTCAAATAATACAGATTTATTACTACGTTTTACCTATATCAGTATACTGACATCTATAACATAATTGATACGACATATTTAATAATTCCATTATAATTATAATAAGAGGTTTAAATTCAACAACCTATCTGAAATTTGCCATGAGACCACACTCAACTGTTTTCAGGGTTTATTCTGTTTCTAAATCCAGAAATCACACCAGGTAGTGCTCAGAAAACCATATGTAGCATTGGGGATTGAATTGGGATATGTGAGTCAAGCACCTTACAAAACCTTGTGAATTAATTTTGAAAGTTAAAGTATGATCATTGTTTTACTATAAGGGACATTCATATATAGAGAACCAAATAACTTTGAAATTTTTCTCCTTCATAAATACAAGTCCCTTGAACTTAGCATTGCCGAACCACAATATCACCATCATCAAAGGGGAAAGAGTAATGAATAGACTAGAAATTTAATACGGACTTATAGTGAACAAATGCATTCAGAGTAACTTCTATGATGTCTAAAATTTTACTAAGAAAATTATTATTTTACTTCTACTATACTTAGCATTGCAAGAATATTCAGTATAGTCTTAATATAGCTTACAAAATACAAGATATTATATTTTCAACAGGATTGTAACAAATCAAACTACTTAATATATTTCCACAAAGTAGTAAGTAAATTATGGAAAAAAATCCCTGTAGAAAACAAGAAATTTAGAAATCAGAAGTAGAATGGCCAATAAACAGGGGTGATTTTCACAGTATTCTCATTTGAAAGCCATTAAATAACAATGATCTATCACTTCATATTCAGAGTGAAACGATTTCAATTTAGGTAATAATTTTCATCATGAATGAGTATAAAGTTGAATTGTCATATACTTTAGAGCTACTTTGGGTGACTTTTTTATTGCCTAATAAAGTTGGAAGTGTATAACTTCAACTTCAATGATTTCTCTAGTAGGCATATACTCAAATAATATGTAAATATGTGAAACAGTATTTACCAAGATAAAAATATATAGAGAAAAAAAGTGATTCTGAGTCTGGAGAGGCAGTACAAGGAAAGATTAAAGTTATCACCTGGCATGTGGTCAACCTCAGTTCCATCCCTGACCCCACATATGGTCACCTTAGTACTGTTTGGAGTAATCAATGATCATGCAGCCAGGTGTTAGCCCTGACCCCTGCTGGGCACAACCCAAACAACCAAGAAAACAAAACAGGAAAAAAATCAATTCTTGGTTAGGTTTGTAGCTTGATGTAAAGCACTTGCCTTGCATATGTGTTTGTGTTCAATCCCTGTCACTGACCTCCAACCCGCTTGCAAAAAAAATTAAGTTAACTTCAACAAAATCCAATTTTGTCTCAATAGAGTAATGGGCAAATATTTTTAATATTTAGAAATTTAACATTTTCAAATAGTAAAAAAATGATATAAGTCCACTTGGGAAATAATTTTATAATATAGCTAAATATACAATTAATGTTCTCATCCTTTACGCCCTGCCAAGGTCAGGATTTGCCCCCCACGAGCGGCTCTCTGGCACGGCCATGGCTTCAGAAGCACAGGGTCTTAATACAGAGCCCGGCAGCTTGCAGCAGAAAAGTGAATGGACTATGCATTAATCCACGCCACCATGCCTGCCCGGAGGGGAAGGAGTGTTGGTTTCTTCCGCCTTTTTCCCTCTGGAAAGGAAGATGGAAGCTGCCTCAGAGCTTTATTGAAAGCCAGGTATGAGCCAATGGTGATGGGGCGACTGAAACCTCATGGGAAGGGGGGCATTCCCGGCTCGTCCTTCATGACCTATGGGGGTCAGGAGTTGCTCCCCATGAGCGGCTCTCCGGCACGGCCATGCCTCCAGAGCACAGAAATCAATCTCATAATTATCTGACTCTCAGCAGAAATACTTCCAAGCTTAATAAGTAAAATACCAGAAATCCAAAATCGCGTGGCCACTAATGCGGCCGCACAACATCATTTGATTCTTGTGACCAGCTGTAGAAAACAAATTATTTCACAATGTTTTTTCAGCATGTCTGATTTGGGGGTGTAAACTCTAAAAAATAATTGTGCATCTTTTGTCGAAACAATGAATATAATCAAAGTAGATAGTTAACTAGAATTCATCTGCCTCACAGGCATTGGGAGGGTTGGGGGGGGGGGGGTTATTGGGGTTCTTCATGGTGAAAAATAAGTATTGGTAAAGGGAAATAAGTTTGATATTTGCATGACCGAGACTTAAACCTGAAAGCTTTGTAACTTTTCCCACAGTGATTCAATAAATAAATAAAAAAAGAAAAAATAGAAAATTAATGTTCTCAAATTATATCTACAACATATTGTTTGAACTCCCAAAGCTAATTTATATATTTAAAATCACACTGGGGCTGAAGAGATAGCACAGCAGGTAGGGCGTTTGCCTTGCACGTGGCCGACCCGGGTTCAATTCCCAGCATCCCATATGGTCCCCTGAGCACCGCCAGGAGTAACTCCTGAGTGCAGAGCCAGGAGGAACCCCTGTGCATCGCCGGGTGTGACCCAAAAAGCAAAAAAAAAAAATCACACTGATATGTTCTTAAAATTTAGGCATAGTTGAAAAGACTTAGCAACAAAATGATAGATATTGCTGTTAACTAAGTAAAGGAAATGGAAGGGTATGAAATTATAACCATTAAAACAGGAATGTATGTCTGCATATATATTCATATCAAGAAAAATACTCATTTGAATACAACACTACCTTATGAATGCATGTAACAGTTCTTATGTGACTGCCATTTGTTTATTTGGTTTAAATATACTCAAACATCTATGCAGTTAAATTGTTGTTATTTAAAAACAATCAAGTTCACAAATTATCAACAGAGCATAAATTTTGTTAAGATAAACAGTGAGGTGTTATGATGAAATTCTAACATAAGTTATATGCCTTGATTTTATTATGTGTGATTTTTAAAATAGATCATTTTATCTAGGTAAAAATGCTTTTAGGTTTAATCTAGTGCCTTGTGCTAATCATGCTAAATTACTTTCTATTTGAAGTTGCAATTTTTATAAGAATTTCCACTAATATTTAATATTGTTTTGAGATCAAATATTGTGTGAAATCTCTTCTGATATTTAGAGCCTATATCGTATATAACCAAAAATAATTTTTATTATTATTTTTAAAATTACCTGGCAAGCCTCTCTGGAAAGAAAGATGGCGGCCGCATGGGAGCCTGGTGGAAAGCAGGTCTGAGCCGGGGGTGGGGGCACGATGGATACCTCATAGGATGGGGGGTGCTCCGGCCCGTCTTTCACGCCCGACTGAGGTCACCAGTTGCCCCCCACGAGCGGCTCTCCGGCACGGCCACGGCCCCAGAAGCACAGAGACCAATCTCTTAATTATCTGACTCTCAGTAGAAATACTTGCAGGATTAATAAATAAAATAGCAGAAATCCAAAACCACGCGGCAGTGATAGCGGCTGCGCGACATCATTTAATTCTTGAACCCAGCTGTAGAAAGCAGGTCATTTCACAATGCTTTTTCAGCATGGCTGAGTTTTGGGGGGGGGGGCGGTAAAGTCTAAATAATAATGGTGCAACTTTTATCAAAACAATGAAGCTAGTCAAGGTAGACAGAGTGTTAACTAGAATTCATCTAACCCACAGACATTGGGGGGGGGCTGGGGGGGTTATTGGGGTTCTTTGGGGTGAAAGATAAGTATTGGTAAAGGGAATTGTGATTGATATTTGCATGACTGAGGCCTAAACTTGAAAGCTCTGTAATTTTTCCCACAGCGATTCAATAAATAAATAAATAAATAAATAAATAAAAATTACCTGGCAAGGTTACTTATCTCTGAAAATGGTGTGAGGAATAAAAGATAATATATGAAATGCCATTGTACTGTGCTTGGCAGATAATTCAATCGTTATTTATATTATTATTATGATTAGAAGATTCATCAAATTACTATTACCATCAGTCCAAGACATTAAGCTATTTAGAAATATTGCCAAATTTGTGGTTAATAAGCTTTTTGGGGGGGTATTCCATAGGGTGGGATCAGCTGTTGCATGGGAACTACTCCCCCCACACTTGGGGACTGCAAGTATGTGGAATTCAACCCAAGACTCCTAGATACAAGATGTGTGCTTAACCCACTGAGCTATCTCATTGTTTTGAAAGTCCTCCATAATTCAATACATTTCAATTAGCTAAACTGATCTCTTCGTTATACAACCTCTTTAATCAGCAATGTATTAATCTCGCCCACACATTTAATCTTTCTCTTTCATAGAAATAGACCTTTCTATGTCTATTATAATCTCAGGCATTCTCCAAAGCTTGCTTCAAATCTAATTCTTTCTGTAGAATTTTATCAAACTGATTTTATACTTTCTAAGTCAATGTTATATTATCCTTATTAGGTAATTTAAGAGTTAATTAAGTTGTGTCGTTATCTGCACTGCTATTTCATATCCACATCCTCAACACAAAATAAATTGGAGCCATCGCCTACATCTGCATCTCTTCTTCTTTCATTCTCATGGAGTCTTACAGAACCATGGGCGAGAGCAGTTATTTTAATACATGTTGACTGTAATAAATAAAGCCCATTATATTTTTCTATTAAAATGCTTGTGGCTGCTATCACTTAATTAGACCTCTCTGCTATGAATAATGGTTTTAAATAAATGTATTTTATTTAATATATACTGCATATAGTCAAGCTTATTTTTTTGTCTAAGGCAGACTATTGCAGAACGGAATCTTTAGGAACTTTTGCGTTTTAATATAAGCATCTTTTAATTTTCAAAATTAATAATTATTTGGGTCACAGAGGGAACTCAGAAGTCAGAGCGGATAAGAATCTAGTCTAGGACATGGTCGACCCCTATTTGGTACTTGGCAACACATGGTTTCCTGAACCTCACTAGGAAAGATCCCTGAGCACAGTCAGGTGTGTCCCTGGTCAGAAAAGCAGAATTATTAACAAGGTTAAGGACAATAGAAAAAGAGTAATTTTTCTTGAAGGTATAAAAAATATGTGAAGGTGACAGCAAAATAAAAAGAATATTTCTTATGATTTTTTTCTTTTTTCACTAATCTGGACAATATATGCTAGTCATATTTTCAGTCTATGAAAGAGAACAAAATGTCAAATATTTATGCTAAATAGAAGCCAAGCAAAACTATAGAGCCCCAAGTTCATGGAGATAATTCAAAGGTCTGGAGTTCTTGCCTGGCATGCATGAGTTCCCATGTTCAGTTGCCTCATCTTAAATGCGCCCCAAGTCCCAGCACTGCCAGGTATATAGCCCATTGCACCAGCAGGCCAATGAGAGCTGTATTGTAAGCCGAAAGATTGAAATCATTGGGCACAACTGCGAGGCCGAATTTTGCTAGCAATCACCCTCAGAACACAAGTACTGATACAACAATCTAGGGACAAAAGGGAAATTAAAAGAGATGAAAAGAAACAGAATGGCAGCACCAAGAATTCCGAGACTCTGGGGACAGAATATGCACCCAGATTAGGCTGCAGATCATTATTTCACTAATCCTGCTCTTCCTCAGTCCCTTTATGTTACCATCTGACATGTCTTAAACCCACTGTAGAGTGCTCATCTGTCCCCGTAGTAAAAATAATAAAAAAGAAATGGTTTTCCATCTTTCCAGCATGTCCTACTTAAGGGTAAGCCATTTCACAGCTTCCATGTTCTTCCCTCTCCTTTTCATTTACTTTCCTTTCTTTCCTCAAACAAGGATTTTACTTATTTGTCCATTTTATCTCTGGTCTCCTGCTTTCAATCTATACTGCCTGAGGACATAAACCTAGCATGTTCTAAGACCATAATACATATCTCAATGGTAATTGAGATTATTCTCTCCAAAACCTTTATTACTCACAGGATGAATTTAGTTTAGAGACAAAAATCATGTCATATTGTGATTTATAACATAGCTTAAAATATAAAGTTCAGTAGCTATTTTA
This sequence comes from Sorex fumeus, assembly GCF_029834395.1. Lineage (NCBI taxonomy): Eukaryota > Metazoa > Chordata > Mammalia > Eulipotyphla > Soricidae > Sorex > Sorex fumeus. The sequence continues at coordinate 65,845,192 of NW_026606065.1, read as the reverse complement.
AGTTTAAAAGATGTTTTAATAATTACCCCTATTATCTTCTAGAAGCCATCAAATATTAAACTTTTGTTCTCCTTGAGGGTTTAGAGAATAATAGTTAAGTTGTAAATTATTAAAATATTCTTTCTATCAAAGTCTAGCATGGGAACATAATTCTAAAAATATATTTATAATAAATATATTTTCTATATTTCTTAATCTCCTTTATACATGAAAATATTTTTAGTCTTTTTAACTTACATCAGCAATTTGTCTAAGGCATTCTCAGGAAGGTGAATCAGAATCTTCCCAGTATTTTGTTTTATTATATTATTGGAAACCAAGTGAGGAAGTTGTTTTAAACTATGTATTCAAAACAATAGCTTTCTTATAACATCTCATAGAACAGAAGTAAATGGCTTGTAAATCTAACTAAGGTATTTTGGAACATGTAATTCATGAATACCATGCAATGAAAACCTATTGCTAAAATAAAAGTGCTTATCGGTTTTTCACTCTGATAAATATTCTACTATGTGCTCTTTTTTTCCTGCTAAATATGAATTAAATTTAGTAAATCATGGTAATGAAAATACTGTAAAGAGCAAACATCAGCAGAAAAGATAAAAAGTCTGGAAATACAACTTTAAAATATAGGAATATATCATCTAAGTTTTAAAATTTTGACATTTCTACCCACTGTTATAACATAAACTATGCTATGCATTATTTGATTATACATCAACTAATTACTAAAAAATAGAATAAGACAATGAAACACACAAATGATTGATGCTGCCTATGCTTTCAAGAGGTTCACAATTTATCAGACAAACACATAGACTGATTAAAGTAAACACAATTAAAATTATAGTAGAGCTTAATATATGATTTGGATCCCTGTTACAACTAGGACAAGAAAAATGTAATTTTGGTTGTTTTTTCTGCTTTTTGCCCTTATTCCTAAAATTTGTGGCAGGTCTATTCACTGTACATGATCTAAATCCATGTGTGTAAGCCCACGGGAAAATATTTTCTCTGCAAATGCTCATTGAAGCATATATGTCAATAGTCCAAGATTGCAAAGCTGCAAAGCTCAAGTATTCACTCACCCATTCCTACTCAATATTATTGCCTTCCTGGTCTCTAAGCCAATAGGGGAGAATTCAGATTCCTCTCTTCTCAGAGGCCACATCCCTGACTCATACCCAGGCATCTAATAGCAAAGGGTGATGTGGCATCTCACAAATACCTAAAGAGATAATCCCCAATTGTTACTGCTATTTCTCTTCTGAGTGAGTTATCATGACCTTTCTTCAGACAAGCTTCTCTATGACAAAGACTTTTGCCTCCGGTATAAAAAAAGGACCAGCCACCACCATGCTGAGACCACTCTCCGCACACCTGAAGGTACTGGCAGAGGGACAAAGCCACGTGGGTTCGGAACCGAGATCTCCAAGCCTACTCGGATTGGAGTCGAGCATCCTCCACCCAGATCCTCCAAATTCCAGTAGGCGGGGGTCACACCCACCAACTGGCCCCCTGTCGCTGTGTAATCCCATCAGCGGCCAAGACTCAGAGACTATAAAAACCAGCTCCCGGAACCGATGACATCTTATTATGACATCTCATTCCTACTTTGACAAACTGGCAGGCTACCGAATGTAGCCTGCCCACACGGCAGAGTCTGGCAAACTCCCCGTGGCATACCCAATATGCCAAATACCAGTAACAATGATGGGTCTCATTCTCCTAAAGAGCCTTGAATATAACCTCAGGGCCAGGATGAAGGAGACGTTACTGGGGCCTGCTCGAGGCAATCGACGAATAACAGGATGATTTGTGATTGTGATTGTGATATAAAAAAAAATCCTCTCTGATACACTCTGATTGGTCAAAAACCAAGAACATCTCCTCTGTAAACTTTTGGATATATGAAACTCTAGAATAATGTGCTATGTGGTTTCTGCAATGCCATGCCACCCAATATGGCAAGAGAAGCAATCCAGACTACTATTTCTCTTGGGACTTAGAGCTTAGTGTAAACTATAGAAATGCTTTTAAGAAAGGATATTTTAATTTGATGAGTAACTTTAGAATAATGATGAATGATATTTTAAATGTGATTTTAAAGGTACAAAAATGGTTCAAAAACAGACTATGATGTTATGAAATATTAAATCTACAAAGCTGAGAAATAAGAGATAAGTTTGTTGAAGTAAATGTTGTATGCAGATAACAAAAAAAGGAAGTTTTACAATTGGTTTTCTTTCCTTAGTAAAGCATAGAGTAATTTTTATGTTATATTTTTTGTCATAATACTATTTATGACAAGCTGGATTGATAGCACAGCGGGTAGGGCATTTTCCTTGCACACGGCCGACCTGGCCGACCTGGGTTTGATTCCTCCACCCCTCTTGGAGAACCTGGCAAGCTACCGAGAATATCTTGCCTGCACGGCAAAGCCTGGGAAGCTACCCATGACGTATTTGATATGCCAAACACAGTAACAATAAGTCTCACAATGTTACTGGGCCCGCTTGAGCAAAATGATGAACAAGGGGAGAACAGTGACAGTGACTATTATGGCATAAAATTCTCTGTATACTGGTCATATAGAAAGTATACAGAGGACAGTAGAAGGGAAAAATGTCTGTAGATAAGAGACCCTGAATGAGAGCACAGTTAAATTTTAAATTATTACCTAATAACATTAACCTCATTTACAAATTCTAAAGAGGGAATATCCATTAATATGAGACATCAATACAGCAAGTTATATGAAAGTAATTCCAGTTTCTCATTCTATGGTAGAGAGATTTCACTAATCTCCTAGGAGATTTTTCACTTCCTTTACCCATGGGAAGTTCAGGAAACCCATAAGTTCAGTTCAGTCATTTTACTAACTAAATAGTATTTTATTCTTTGCTTTTTAACCTTTGAGCCACACCTTGGTGCTGGGATGTTAGAGTCTGATGTGTGTGGAGTATAGCAGTCCCTGCAGTGCTTGGGGAACCTTGTGGTATGAAGGATCTAACTTAGGACTCCCACATGCAAAGCTTTTGCTCCAGGGTCTTGAGGTATAGGCAACTGCACAAATTGGATTTTTGGGAAAAAATATTCTCATAGGGCGTTTGCTTTGCACACAGCCAACATGGCTGACCCTAGTTCGATTCCTCCGCCCCTCTTGGAGAGCCCGGCAAGCTACCTAGAGTATCTCGCCTGCACGGCAGAGCCTGGCAAGCTACCCATGATGTATTTGATATGCCAAACACAGTAACAACAAAAGTCTCCAATGGAGACATTACTGGGCTCGCTCGAGCAAATCGATGAACAACGGGAGGACAGTCATCTTACAGTGATATACTAATGCATGCATTAAGTGCAATAGCACTGTAGCTCTGTCTTCCCATTGTTCATTGATTTGCTAGAGAGGGCACCAGTAATGTCTCCACTGTGAGACTTGTTACTATTTTTGGCATATCGAATACACTGCCACTTGGGGGGCTTGCCAGGCTCTGCCGTGAAGACAATAAAATTGAAAAATAAGTTTTATGATCACTGACTGGTAGATGATAACAAAACTTGACTCTGCCTCGTTAGTTTTTCCCAGCAGTTCTTAGAGTATTAGACGTTTCAGATCCTGCATACACGAAAGGTAAATAAAATAATACCTCAAAGACTTTTTCAGCATGTGGAACATAGTAGAGAGGTGGTATCTTAATATTTGAGATTTGGAAAAAGAATGTTTTAAGTGGTTTGTAAATGATAATTGCATTTAAAGTGTAGTGATATTTTATATTTTTCCCCAAATTATTTTCTTTGATTAGAAACAACAAAGACATTAAGTGACTGACTAGTGGCTGGTTGATAAAAATCGTTAATATATGTCTTTATTCTTTTTCTACACAAAAAATTTTTGCTGGGTTTATTTTAATATTGATATTGATATTGATTAAATTCAGGCCAATAAGTACTACAGAAATAGAACTTGTCGTGCATTAATTACATTTAAGTTTATCTACATATATTTTTATTGCATATGAAAAGCACTTTGTTCCATAATTCTGTAAAAGAAAATAGATTTGGGGTTATTTTACCAAATATATACTAAAAAAAATTTTGGACAAACTTGCAGGCTATTGAATGTAGCCTGCCCACAGGGCAGAGTCTGGCAAACTCCCCGTGGCGTACCAAATATGCCAAATACCAGTAACAATGATGGGTCTCCTTCTCCTAAAGAGCCTTGAATATAATCTCAGGGTTAGGATGAAAGAGACGTTACTGGGGCCTGCTCGAGGCAATCGAATACTAAAAAAGTTAAGAGATATTAGTTTCACATTCAGCATATTATTTGACAATTAAAATCTAATATATTGCCATAATTTTATCGATTCACGTTTGTGAAATTTATATTATGCAAAATATCTATCTTCCCATTATAATACATTCATTTTAGGATATGGCATGGAAGTGGTTAACAAAGCATGTCCAATTCAATTTTCACAGCAATCAAATAAAGTTGGTGTTTGCTTCTTCTAACTACCCCTTTTTAGCTTAGAGACAAGATGGTTTGGGTAAGGTCATAAAGTGGGTACATCCCACAATTAAATTTATAATTCTGTGAACCAGAATCTGGCAAATAATGTTCTGATTCTTTCTGCAATTATCTTGACACCATCCTACTTTTTGTCTAAAATAATTTAACATGATTTAAATATAAATTGAAAACCACATAAGAGCATTTACATTTGATTTGGCACTGCCTGACCTCCTGGATTTTTATCCAAACCTGTATATATACTCTGAGTATTTTAGATCAGTATTGTCAAAAAAATCTGATAACACTGACTCCTATATTATATTCAAAGTCTGAAAAAGACTCTAAGAAATCCATGTGTTTGGAGAGTGGGACAAACCAAATAGACATATGATGAATTAGAGAAGGGAAGTAAGACCAAGTAAGTTACTTCAATGAAATGTGTAATCTTTCTTTTGCTGTTTCTTTTTGTGTGGGGGGGAGTGCCATACTTGGCAGTGCTCAGAGCCTACTCCTGATTCTACCCACCAGTTTCACTCTTGGCAGAGCTTGGGGAACCAAATGGGGTCAGCTGCATGTAAAACATGTGCCCTACCCAAGGTCCCAATGTGATTACTTTTTGTCAAAAAGATTTCTGTATGACTTTAAAATTTCTAATTATTAGGGGGAAGAGGAATGGGAGGGTTACTGGGATCAGTGGTGGTGGAAAATGGGCACTGGTGGCGGGATGAGCACTCGATTATTGTATAATTAAAACCCAAGCACAAATATTTGTAATTCTACAACTGTATCTCAAGGTATTTCACTAATAAATAAAATAAAATAAAATAAAAAATAAGTAAAATACTCTAAAATGGGGCTAGAGAAATAAAACTGCAGGTCAAGAGCTTGCCTTGCATGCAGCCACCTAGCTTGCATTGGTGACACCATCTATGGTCCTTCAAACACACCCAAGAGCACTGAAACACTGGAAGCCTTTAGTGTATGTGGATATAGCTCCCAAATTCAATATAAATCAATAAATAAGTAAATACTCTAAAAAATAAAATAAAATTTCTAATTACACATGATAGAATAAAATGTCCTCTAGCTTTTAATGTTGTCTTTTAAAAAAGGCCACTTTGATCATACTTAATCTCTCCCCAATAGAAGTGCTGGAATACAAAGAAGTTTAAGATGATTGCTCATTTGAGTTCACTTATCTTTGCATTTAATTTCTAATTAGTATGTACACCTACTCCTGAGCCATTTTAGGTAACACAGATTACCTAAAAGAGAAAAAAAATGGGAAATAATTTAATTAGAAAAATAGATTAGTAAATGATGTCACTAGAATTTTTATTCCCTTTCAAATATTAAATAAAAAAACTAAGCAATTTTATTTTTTCTTGAACAGGATCACTACTATAAAGTGTAAGAGTAGCAGCATTTCAGACTTCATAAATTAAATTGTGTGATTCATGCATTTTCTAAGAATCTGAATGACTTTCAAATGAGCCAGCTACTTTATATCTCTAATCCTTCTTACAAAATAAATGTAAGAAATATGCTGATTCTTTGCTTTACATTAATACTTCCACAGAAGAGCCTTTTTAAATATGCTCCAATAATTTTATTTCTTTAATTAGATCACATTAGTTCTTAGCTCCTTTGGAATCACAATTTGATAAAATGTATCCTAAACGACCTTTCTTTTCAGAGATTGTATTCTAGTTTGAAATAATAGCCCATCTCAAAATCACTGTGTAAAGAGGTTTTCTGATGTAAAATACCTTATAATAAATGTTCATTGATAAGGATGTACTTACAGAATCTGTGAAGAATATTTGGAGAAAATCCATAAATTCTAATACTTTTGATATGCAATGTTGTATGAGGTTATTTATTTTCCTTTGTAGATTTTAGTTTTACTTTTAAATATTTAAATTATTCAGCTATAAATAAATAGAAATAGTCATTTAGTCTTCGGGAAAGTTAAGTTTCCATGAACACACACACAAACACACACATACACACAAACACACATTATAACATTATACCAGCCAATGAAGAAGACAGACTGGTTCTTTTGTAAAAAATATTGAAAATTTAGATGGAAATTGTCATTTAAACCTATAGATCATGCAGAATAAGGCCTCTGCACACAACTGCAAATTTACGTCTGTTACCTGTTCTAGAGAGGATTATGCATGGGAGATCTTTAGTAAAAGGATTGCTTGACTGTTTCAACCTCACTTGAAAATGTCCTTTAATGTGACAGATTATGTTAATGTCAGCTTAGAAAGAACAAAATCTCAGAGCATGGAATTTGTCTTCTTATTTCTTTGGATTTTTAAGTAACCACCAGCAACATTATTCTTAAAAACATACTTTTTGAAAATATGTATATTAATCAGATCAAATTAAAAGCCCTAAGGCAGCTATGTCACTTTATATAAAAGGGAAATGTCCTAGAAATTACTCTGGTATAAATAAAATGATAAAAAATATAAATTTATGAATTTATAAGAACAATTTTCTCATTATTTGTTTAGCTGCTTATAGATTAAATACGAAGGTATGTTTAATGGTACATTTTTAACTCTTTGGTTACTTACATACAATCTTTATTCCTCTCCTAAATCTTAGAGTTCTGAATATAAAATCTGACAGCCGATGTGCTCTCAATGTGGGATTTGAAAAGGTCTAAAAGACCCCAGAGCCTTCACTCTCTGCCAAGAGAGGATGCATAAGCTGGCCATCTGCCTGGAAGCATTCTCAATGGAAACTGACTTTATTAGCAGTAAATCCTACATTTTCAGGCTTTGAAACTGAGAGAATAATACACTTTGTTGTCAAACTACAGACACTTTCAGTCCATGAGACTTTGTTAAAGCAGCATGAACGAACTAATATGCTCGCACAATTTGATTAATAAAGATTAAAGTCCATATTACTTCACTTTAAGGTTTTCTAAGCACTGAAGCTGAGCTTTTTCTTTACAAACTCATTTAACTTTGAAAACAATATGCTTCAAAATTTATATTAAAAATTATATAGTACCTCAGTGAGGCATGAACTTTATTGTCAGTCCATAAATTTTGTTTAGTAATATAATGATTTTGTGAGGCAGATGATTTCCACTTAACTCTCTCTCTACTTTGATTATATTCATTATTTCGACAGAAGATGTACTATTATTTTTTGGAACTTCCCCCCAACAATCAAACCTGCTGAATAGGCATCATGAAATAATGTTTTCTATTGCTGGCTATGAAGACCATATGATGTCGCACAGCCATGCGCGATTTTGGATTTCTCATATTTTGCTAAGTCTGGAGGGATTTCTGCCAAAAGACACATAGTTCCGAAATTGGTTTGTGTGCCTCTTGGACCATGGCTGTGCCAGAGAGCCGCTCATAGGGAGCAACTCGTGGTCTCAGCAGGGCAATGAAATGCTGGTTCCACCCCTCATCCCATGAGGCCGCAGTTGCCCTGTCACCACCGGCTCATAGCTTGATGTCCAATAAGCTCTGAAGCGGTGGCCGCCATGCCGCAGGGGGGGAAAAGGTGGAAGAGATGACAGACACCCTTTCCTTCCCAGGTGGGGTGGGGGGGCACTGAACCGTAGCTTAACTCATAGTCCATTCACATTTCTGCCAAAAGCTGATGGCTTCTGAATTAGGTTTGTCTCTGAGACCATGGCCACACCGGAGAGTCGCTCGTGGGGGGCAACTTCAAATCTGTATATAATTTTTAAAAAGAGAAAATTTCATTTTCAAATAGCATGTTCTAAGAAGAATATAAAACACAATATGTTATATTTAAAAAATATAAAGTAGAACAGCACAGAAGGCACTTGCCTGCATGCGAACAACCCAGGCTTGATCCCTGACACTTCATAGATCCCCGAACCCAATCAGAAGTGATCCCTCACTATAACCTGAGCACGGCCAGCTGCGGTACCAAAACAAACCGAAAAAATTGCAATGAGAATATTTAGGTAAAATATTTTCCTTGGATAAAGAGGACTGTAAGAAAAAAATGTGTATGGTAGTATAGAAACATTTCCACAAACAAGAGAATTATTTATTTTAAAATATGCAATTTCTCTAAGCTTATATTAATTTTTACTGACAATTTTATATCAACCCTCTATGTTTGAAGTGAATCACAACACAGAAGGAAAAAAGACTTAAACCTATAATTCTTTGTCAATTATTTTAAAATATTAAATGAAATAATGGATGTTTGTACCTCCTTTATTCTAATAATAACAATTACAAAAATTGAATGCCTGTGTTTATTCTGAAATTTTACACACAAATAATTTAGATTATCCTTCAGATGGATGTTGCAAGAAACACACCTTTATGGCTTTATAAATGAAGAAAATTCAGATATGCCCAAACTTTGCATTCTATGTTGCCTGACATACTCAGAATTTTAATAATACACGTATGTAACATAACAATTCAGCAAAACTCCTACTTTGTTGAGGTTTCAATATTCAAGTCTACTTAATATTTATAAAATTACTTCAGATTTTGATGAGAGTTACATATAGGTCTATAATCATGCAATACATATAATTACACCATGAACTGTTTTTTGAATTCTAGATTTTATTTTTTAAATTATTTAAAAATTTAAACACTTGAAAAATAGTATTTTGTGTTACAGTTAGTAATGGCTACTAGCGATGCAAAGTTTACACACAGGTTTTTCTGAAAGTTAAGTTAAAATTTACTGTGTTTATCCAAGTTGACTGTCCCACTATGATTTGAACCCGTTAAATCTTACTCCATGAATTTGTTCATGACTACATTTTTCTTCCTTTGTGTTTCTCTTACAGTTACTCTGAGTAGTATAGTATTCATCACCATTGAACTTTTAAATACATGTTTTTAAAAATTAATCAGTGAAACATTATTGTTGTTTATTTCAATTTATCATAATCAGTTCTGATAGTTCTTAGGCCCGTTTGTCTTCCCTTTAGGCCATTCCTCTTACTGTGCTCATCATGTTTTATTGTGGGAAATTGTGCCCCTAACAAAAACCACAAAGTTGGGATTGATCCCTTTGCAAAACAGTTTAAGTCATTTAGAATGCAATGCTGCAAGAGAAAATGCAGCCAGGAAAGAATAGAATAAAACAATTTAGACTCTTTTAATATAGAGGGCACCATACATAGGCAGAAAATAGCATAGAAAATTGCCGTGGCTTTATACTTTAAGAATGCTTGCTGATTGGTTAGCAGTGCTCACAGTTTGAGATATATTTAAATATATTTGTTTATTCATGTTGGAATTCTTACTTTAACTTGAACATGCTTGTAGGATAATATTGTTTTGCCCTTTCTGACTTGCACAGGGAACTTGTTTATTGAGTTACTCCCATCTCAGTGCTCCCATTTCTCGGTGTTTACTTGTAACTTCTTTCTTTGTGCTCTGTTGACTTGTAAATATTGTTTTTCTCTTCTCCTTAAGTCCATTGCATAGTTAATTCAGAGCCATGTCCTTCTTGTATGGGCACAAGAAGACAGTTAAAGCTGTGCTTTTGTAACATGGGAATTAATTGATTCCAGATAATATTACCTCCGGGCATCTGTTCTCTCAACCTAAGCCTCAGTTTCCCTTACTCCCTAGCACTCCAAAATCAGGGTCCTGATGAGGGACTGGATAAACCGAGGGCAAGCTGTGAGCTATGTGCTACCCTGGTATCGAAATGGGCCTTGTCAAAGTGCCATAATGCTTAACCATAAGTTAAGAGCTTGTTCATGGAAAATGCTGTCATAATCCAAAAAGCAATAACTAGATTCAGACCCTGCTAGGGTTAGGAATGATTAATCTGGCCTGAGCACTGTAGTCTGAGTCTGTGGAAAGATGTCCCCAGGAGACCCACACTACAAGCTCAATGTAACTCTGTGTCCATACAAAATAACTAATATTAAGTAGAATTAAAATGTTAATTTAGCTATTGGACTAAGGAAAAGAGAAAAACACCTTAAGTGGTATTTTGCCCATGAGCAAAGGAAAGACTTTCTTATGTTGATTTTGCTGCCAACAATGTGTGTGATGACTATCCCCAATATGGGAAGTTGGAGAAAGATTAGAGAGAGACCAGGGCAACAAGATGGAGCACAGAGAGACTAACAAGGGGAACAGAGAAAGAAGAATGTAGGGGAAGAATGCCGGAGTAGGTGCATGGAGAGATTAGAGACACAGCTGTGAGAGGGAGCACGGAGAGATGAGCTGGAGAGACAGGAGGAGATGGGAATGAGGGACAGTGTGAGACTAGAATGGGGAGTTTAGTGAGATGGGACAGGCGCTTGGGGAGAATGGAATATACGGCAAATGATCATCAAACTCATTTCCTCCTTCACCCGCTAATAGCATGGACCGCCCCAGGAGAGGGAACAGCCTGAGTCCACTAACGCGGGTGGTGAGAGGGAGAGCCACTGGGGCTTCCCTAGCTGCCTGGAGATTAAACACATGGTCATATTTATTCCAAAAATATTCTGGCCTTTGCTCTTTGTATTCTTATTGAAATTTGATGTGTTTTCTAATTGTCCTAAATGTATCTTTTGGCTTCAACAATGACTTCAAGATTGGGAGCTGGGATAGGAGAGTGATACTATACTGAATAGATGGCCAGCCTGTGAGCTCATTCAGGGGTGCCTGGAAAACCTAAAGCTTGGACAGTCCCTTTGTGTTTGTCCCCTGTGTGTCTGTTTGTCTCATTTTCTGTGACTGGCCTCCACTGGACAGATGTCGAAAATGTCAGATTGGCTCTCCTAAGTGCCGCATAATTTATAAAAGATATTTGCTGCTTCATCATCACAAAGTGTTTCCTTCATTCTTATATTCATAAATACCTGGAGTAAAGTATTTATATCTTCTCATAGAAAAGTATTCGTGAGCCCTAATAGATTATTTTCCCCATAACTCTATAAAAAGTTCTATATAACACATTTACACTGATAATTGGAGGAGTGGTTGCCATTATAATACCTTTATTACTGTAGACTTCTTAAGGTCTTTATCTTATATATCTTTGCTTGTTGCCTATATTCCACATGTTCTGGAAAATCTCAAAAGATTGAAAAGAGTTTGAGAGATAGCTCTACTAATGGGATGGTACAGCTCCAAAAATCCAAATGTGACTTCTATTTTGGGTCATAGCTGGTGAAGTTTAGGGGTATTCCTGGATTGGTGTTTGGGGCTGTTGCTGGTGGTGCTTGGGTGACTGTGCACTGGTTTCAACTAGTGATGACAAGTTCAAAGCAACCTTCTATCCAAAATTTAATTATTTTGATATCCCACCCTCACTATCCACCTCCAGTGTTTATAGGTCTATTTAGACATGGGTTTAGCCCACTTTACTTTAATGAAAGATTATATTTCTAAGTGCAAAACTCTTTAATAACAAAAGCAGGGAAAAAATGGTGTTCAATATTATTCACTATCACTGTCCTCCCGTTGTTCATCGATTTGCTCCAGCGGGCCCAGTAACATCTCCATTGTGAGACTTGTTGTTACTGTGTTTGGCATATCAGTATGTCACGGGTAGCTTGCCAGGCTTTGCCATGCGGGTGAGATAGTCTCGGTAACTTGCCGGGCTCTCTGTGAGGGGCGGAAGAATCGAACCTGGGTCGGCAGAGCGGCAGAGTGCAAGGCAAACGCCCTACCTGCTGTGCTATCTCTCCAGCCCTTTTAATATTATCATAGCAACTATTTTAGAGGGAACATGCAACCTAAGTCAGAACAGGGAGAATGATAGAGGGACTATACTCAGCCTCTCAGTCACAAACCACCAATATGTGTTATGATCTATTAGACAGGCCTAAGAACATTTTTAAAGAACATGAATTTATCCAGGAACAGAATGTTAAGACCTTGCATGACATTTCTGCTATGACTGACAGCACTGCAAGATCACTGGAAAGCGGGATTTTGATTCTGAAAATACACAATAAAATTAGGATGCTTACAGAATGTTTTTCATAGCTACTCAGAATTGCACTAAAGAAAACTGCATGAGGTTAAGCAGTCAAGTGTACTGTTATATATCAAAGTTTTTACTTTAGCTATAACAGAAAATGGCATTTGGAATTAAGGCAACAGATATAGAAGGTGTAGTATTTAGTGACCTTCCTGCTCTGGTAAAGGAGATATTAAGGTCAGCTTCTTTCGTTTTCTCCTATGCCTCCCACCACCGAATCTCTAAGGACAGCATAACACTATCATAACTGCCTCTCATTCTGCTTAAGTTTTTCATGTTTCTGCAAAATAATCTTTTCCATTTTGTATAGATTGTTTGTTTGTCATGTTTAATGCTTTCTAAAATGTTAGTGATTTTGCAGCGTCTTTTGGAAGTCTGATAATGCTAAAAATTGTTTCCATAAGTTAATGGTATTTGTGTCTTCCTTTATACCAGTTTTGACTCATTGAAGTTTTCATAAGAATTCTCTACTTTTGCATAGTGAGTGAAACTTGGAGAAGAAGATGACCCTGTGAGCTTTTATGTAAACAATGGTGTGATAATATAGAATTCTGTAGTCAATTACAAGTTTCACTTTATTCCTGATGAGAGATATGGTGCAACTCGTGTTGATCTCTTTAATAATAATAATTATATATATATTTATATATATTTCTGTCAGGGAGCAAAATGTGGTTACAACTTGCATATAGTATTATTCTCATAGCATATGATAAGGTCCAATTTATAGGTTAATATTTAACCTAATTGTTTGGGTTTTTGTCATCTAATCAAATAAAGCCATATTGATTGTAGCCATGTTCCTGCTATTAACTCAGTGAGTCATCTATGATGATGGTAACAGAAACACATCTGTTTCTTTTATATGACATTATTAATTGATTTTTTCATTTCAAATGACTGAACAGTATCTAAACTTTCTATAGGTATTTTAAATTTAAAATTCTATCAGTATATTTACATAGTTTTTGTCCTGTTAAGACTGATTAGTATGATTTTTTTCCACTGCATTAGTTTTTGATTATATTAATCAATCAGTGTAGTCACGCATGCTTAAACTGACTGCATGAAAATGTCATCTTTCTCTAATATAGCACACACATTTCAACTTAGGGTGACTATGGCATTTTCACTTGTTTTCTTTTAATTACAAAGGAGGCATATAAATTCCAACTAGTTTTATCTACATGCTCTACTTTTGTTTCCATATAATGAGTTCCATTAAAGTTAATTATCTAATTTTTGCCTTATGTGCCATTGGAAATGAGACATATCTTTAAATAATAAAAGAAAATAAGCATTATTAAAAGTTTTCAGTTTCAGTGAGATGTGGAATATATTAAAGAACTGAACGCAGTTGCTATCATATCAAATATAAATTACATGATAGTGAAAGAGTTATGTATACTACTGAAGTTCAATTGGTATGCATCAATAAAGTACATTTTTAAAGGGATTATATAAATATATCCACAGTTTAGTGGTTTGCTTTGGGATATTTTATTTTTCAATTAAATGTCAAATATTGCCCAATTTGGGGAGATATTTAAATTATAGTTTATGTAACATGTTTATAATAGTATTTGTGTTTAAGTTTTTAATGTGCATTTACTATATTTTACCATCTCCAAAGTTCCATTACCCTTCACCACTATTCCTATGTAGTCTCAATATGAGTTCTTCATTTTCTCCTATGGTAGTTAATGTAAACTATGGGTACTTATAAAGAAAAGTGAACAAAATGATTGAGTCAACTATTTTTGCTGCCTTTATATTTTTCAGTAGTACTAAATCCCTGGGATTTATTTTATGTGTGTGTCATAAAAATACATCAGCACTTGTGAAGCAACCACATGATATGGCTCCATATACTATTTACATTCATATTGTTGATTATGTAATAAGAATGACAGCTACATAATAATCATGATTTAGTGCAAAGAACTATTTTTAATTCTTTTATAACAAATGTCAGTTATTATTAACTGTGTCATTATAGATGCAATAGAAGATGGGAGGGAATCTATATACTTAAACTACTAGATATAATAAAATGTTCTTGAATTTAGTTTTCTTTTTTTTCTAAGTCCTTTGAACACAGAAATTGTTATGGTTAAGCTTGAAGCTGTCAATTGATACACCAAAATTAAATACATATATATATGTAGAGCACAATGCCTTTAAATATATATACATATTTTCTCATGAAATAACTTGTTCACATTGAATATCATTTAAAAAGTTCTTCAGAATGGTGTAACTAATAAGTAATACTGATACATTGAAAGAGGTTTGCATATAACAATATTTTAAACAAAAATGAGAAGATAATATCAAAAATACAGATAAGTATGAAATATAAATAAGTTGGTTAAAAATAAAAAACATTAGAGAGGCACAAGAGGCTATAGTGAACATGTGGTAATAAACTCAACATTTAATGCAAACACATTTTTAAAGAAGCACCTTAAAATAACTTAAAATTAATTCAAGTAGAAATAATGATATTTTGAAGAAAACAAAATTAAATTTAACTAAATCCACCTGGCTAATTACACATTACTTGTTTTTTTTCACTTGTTTGGAAATAATTGTAAACATCACTTTATAAATATAAAAATGTTATAAGATGGTTTTAATCATTTATATTGTAAAATATTTACAACACTAGGTTCAATTAAATTTCATCATATTTTATTTTATAAAATAAAGTGAAAAAAGCAAACTCATTTCATTATATAGATATAACAACTTGTATATTTTGTTTATATGGTTAGTTTTCTGATAACTAAGTTTGTAAATTTTAGAAAGGTTACTCTCATTCCCATTTCTCCAATCCTTTGCTTTATGTAACCACAAATATGATCTCTTTTACAATCACTATATTTTCTTCTTTTTCTTCATGTGAATTATTTTAATTAGCATATGTATTAGGGATATTTTTGAAATATTAAAATATTATGATAATAATATTTAATAAAATATATATTTATGTCATCCATTTAAGACGGGTGTATATATATAAAATACATCTATGCTTTCAAGATTTTTTAAATTACTGGTTTTATATCCATTTTTTATTTCCATCATATTTTTAGAATTGCAATTACTGACTCAGTTCATATGGTAGCTCTAGTTATGTATTTTTGAGGGTCTACTAAACTGTTTCCATAGTGACTGTCCCAGCTTTTAATACTACTAGCGCTGTATAAGTTTTATCAGTAGTAACTCCTTATCAGATACATTGTTTGTAAATACTTTTCCCATTCCATGGCTTTGTCCTGTTTGTTTACTGATTTTTTCTTGTGCTGTGGGAAAACAACTTTTTAGTTTGATGTAGTTTCACTTGTATAGTTTTGACTTTTTTTCATTTGTGCTTTAGAGGTCATACATACTATTAATTTTTTTAATTTGGGGGAGTGTTAGAGGTTTGACCCATCCTTAACAGTGCTCATACGTGACTCCTTGCTGTGTCCGGGGATCACTTCTCTCAATTGATGCTTAGTGGACCATATGACACCTGAAGATCAAGCTCTTTGATAGCTTATCACATACAAGGCAAGCTCCTTAATCCCTGTTCTATTTCTCCAGTCTTTCTTAAAAGCCAACCTAATGTAAACATTAAATTCCTGTACTTAGGTACGAAGTACTGTAGCATAAAATTTGCGCCATGTATCCCTAGGTCTTATAAAGTGCCTGACTCTCTTTTAGTATCTTAAGATCATGTTATCTTGAGAATTTATTTATTTATTTATTTATTTATTTTATAAGTTAGTTCACAAAAATTGATTGCATTTAATATTCAGACACCAATCCTACCAACATTACGTCTTGCCACGACCAAATTTGGAAAGTTTCCATCCCAAGCCCCAATGCCTGTCCCAAAACACAACAGACAGAACACACTTTGTGCTCCCTGTTATGAAGAACTGCTAAACATGCTTCCAAAAAAGTGTTTATATAAGAAACAGAGTGAATATATTGTTCTATTTTGGCAGGATCTATTAAGACATTCTATAGGATATCACTAACATGTTGTTAAAGTTTGGGTGATGTGAGCTTTGGTATATATATCTGAAAATATGTGTGTGTGTATATATATATATATATCCCTTTATAATTTGTTGCCTACTGTCTGAACCCTATCAAATATGGTGTGGTAATTACAGAGAATGGGTAGGGACTGCCTGCTCTCAGCAGCCTGAAAAATCTCCATTACCTCCACTAACTCCACTACCCTGCCATGGACGCCCTCCTGGACACTTTCCAAACACTCAGGCCAGGACTCACACATGAGTGAAGTCCCAGAGATCTAAGGAAGTGGAACTCTGTGACCTTGGATTCCAGGCTCCACAGACCCGTGAGCAGAGATCCTCTGCCTGCTCCCAGCAGCCCGACAGACCTCCATTTCCTCCACTACCGTCACTACCCTGCCCCGGACGCTCTCCAGGACAATTTCTGGACCATGTGGCCATGTTGTGGCTGCACAATACATCATAAAACACTTAATACAAGATTACCATAGCATATTTGAATGCGTTGAAATATGGTTTGGAGCATCAGAACACCTGAAAGGGTGATTAGAGTTTGCCCTAAAGGCCTCTATCTCTGTCAAAGAGCCTGGCAAGTTACTGAGAGTGTTCCACCCACAAGGCAGAGCCTGGCAAGCTATCCATGGTGTATTCATATGCAAAAACCAGTAAATACAAGGGTAACCATTCTCCTGACCCTGAAAGAGCCACCAATATGGCAGCGTTAAGAAAGATGAGGAAGAAGAGGCTCATAAAATCTCAGGGCCAACCTAGGCTGTCAAAACGAGAAGGACAAAAATGACTGTCTGTACTTTCAGTGCACATATGCTGGCATTGGATGCATGGAGCAAGAGCGAAAGATCAAGTATGACATCATTGGTCTGACTGAGATGAGAACATGTTAATAATATCATGCCGTTTTCAACACTGGGGAAGAACTGTTCCTCGGAATTGACATCCCATTCCGAGGTGTTGGTAGTGTCGGTGTCCTTGAAAATAAGAACTTGGCCATAAACATTAATTCATTCAAATGCCTAACAACCCGAATCGGAAAATTACACTTGAATAGATGTGGCTCACTGCCGGCAATTTCTATATTCGTTGTCTCTGCACCAACATCCAATTATGATGAAGGAGAAATTGAGAAGTTCTACATGGACCTGGAGAAGTTCTATAAAGAAGACCACAACTTCTACAAGATCATTGTCAGTGATTTTAAGGCCAAAATAGAACCGAGAAGATCAGCGAAAGAACTCCACATCAGGACCCATGGCCTAGAATAAAATAAACAGGGTGAGAGTCTACCTGAGTTCATCATGTCGACCAAGACCATTCATGGTAACTTACAATTCCAGTAGGCTGAATCTAAATGTTGGACATGGCAGTCTCCAGGGGGGACAGTTCCACAACGAAATTGACCACATCATATTCAATCAACGGTTTTGCCTGACCAATGTCACTGTTGTCCCAAAATTCCAAGCAGGATCTGACCACCATTTCTTCGTGCAAAATTCTACTTCACAGAGTGGGGAGAAAGGGCTGCAAAGTTTAAGAAAACTCCCAAAACGACCACAAACTGGGAGCTCTTTGGCACTATTGCAGCAACATGGGAGGATGCCGTCATTGACAACATTGATGAGGAATATGATCATCTAGTTCAGTACCTCTATGATTGTGCAAGGAACACTGAGAGAGAGATAGCCACAAAAAGATGACTGTCTTCGAAAACTCTTGAGCTCATTGACCTATGTGGCTTGGCTAAAACCTCAGGCAACTGTAAGCGAATGTCTGAGCTTGCAAAGCAGTGCAGAGAAGCGAACAAGGAAGACCTCAAAGAGAGAAGAGCAGCAGTGCTGGCAGATACGGCAGAAGCTGGGGAAAGCATTCTCAATGCCCTCCTGTCCTCCGCCAACTACAAGACCAAGATGACTGCCCTCCGACATCCTGATAGATCTATCACATCTTCCATAAGGGCAATGGAGAAGATTATCCATATGACTTCTACTCGGATCTCTTCAATAGCCACGTCCACCTGCTCACATACCAAATTTCACAGGATGGATATGTCATTCCCAAAGTTCCCCCTTCCAAAATCTGACATGCCATTTTTTCGGTAAAGAAGCGAACAGCACCTGGCCCAGGCAAGGTCAGACCCGAACAGAACTTGCCATCACTACTCATCAATACACTGGTTTGGCTCTTCACACACTACCTGTCTGACTGCAAGTTTCCGTCCCAATGGAAAACCAGCAGGACTATACTACTGTACAAGAAGGGAGACATCCACAACATTGCCAACTATCGCCTGATCTGCCTCTTTTCTGTCATCTACAAGCTGTTCACTCGAGTCATCCTGAACAGGATTGGCAGAAAACTAGATTAAGGACAACCATCTGAGCAAGCTGTGTTCCACAAAGGATTCAGCACCATCGAATATATCCAGGATGACCAAGCTCATTGAGGTTTCCCTGGAGTTCAAGATGCCACTCTGTCTAAGATTCATTGATTTAAAGAAGGTCTTTGATTCTGTTGAGACTGAAGCGGTCATCAAGGCCCTGCCCAATCAGGGCATTCTAAGTCAATATATCAGGATCCCCTGTGAGCTGTATTGCAGATTCACTACCAGAATCTCACCATTCTACAGGGAGGTGATCATTGATGTCAAGAGAGGGGTTCGGCAGGGAGATACCATTTCACCAAAATTCTTCAGTGCTACCCTCGAGAATGTCATGCGAGCAATGAAATGAGAAGGAATGGGAGTGAAGATAGACGGTCAGCAACTACACCACCTCCACTTTACTGATGACATCATTCTTATAACACCAAACACCAGCCAAGCAGCACAAATGCTGGCCAGCTTCAACCATGAGTGTGGAAATGTCGGACTACACCCGAATCTAATAAAGACAATGTTTATGAGAAATGGTTTCGTTCCTGATGTTCCATTCACTCTCAACAGGATGAACATCTCCAAATGCAACAGTTATGTGTACCTAGGTGGAGAAGTAAACGATGAATGACACGGCACCTGAGTGCACAGGAGGAAAAGAGCGGCTTGGAACGCCTTCAAGAATGTTGAAGAAATAGCTAAGAGGACAAAGAACCTCCGGCACCAGGCACATCTTTTTGATTCCACTCTTCTTCCTGCATTAACATACACCTCAGAGACGGGGCCCTACGTAAACTGGATGAGAACGCTATCTGCATCTCCCAAAGAGGAATTGTAAGAGCTATGCTTGGAGTAACATGCTTCACTCAAATGAAAGAAAGAATCTGGAGTTCCGACCTCCATTGACGGTCAAGAATCAAGGACACTGTCTCGTTTGCCAAGGCATCAAAAATTAGATGGGCTGGACACAATGAGATTTGGAGATGACCTCTGGACTAGAGCCATTACTGAGTGGATTTCACGGGATGTCAAAAGATCATGTGAATGCCCACCTATGAGATGGTCAGACTTCTTCATCAAGACTGTTAACGATCAGTTTGAGGCTCTTCATGTTTCTAGAATGAGCAGATGCCATTGGGCTACATTAGCACGCGACAGGGATGAATGGAGATGTTACTGGTGCCAGCTTGAGCAGATCAATGAGTAATGGGATGTCAAGTGATCGAGTGATCAAGTGGGTAAGGACTATCTTACGATGTGTTGCTTGGCCACAAAAGCAGCTGCGTGTTCCAGAACATTATGTTCTATTATGTTCACTTATATGTGAGGTTCTGCCTGAGCATGTGGAAAGCGGCTTGGAGCTTGGTGGTGATTGGGTAGTGGAGGTCGGCTGGTGCGGCTGGGCCCGTTGGGGCAAGGAGGGCTCTCAATCACCCCCCTCTTGGGCACCCCAAGTGAAAATAGCCTGGCACAGAGTCCGGTGGCATGGTTATGGTGGCCTCATTTTATGCTAACTTGATACATTTAAAATATGATCAATGAATATTATTTTTAAAAGCCTTCAAACATGTAAACAACAATACCAAATGGATTTATCAAAAATATGCAAAGTATTAAATATTAAAAAATCTACCAATATTTAGATGTCTTAAGTTTTATATACACTGTCTACAAAAGTAACAAAAATGGAACATTCATATAATTTTATAAAACTTGAATAATATCAATATTAATTTGATCTCAATTTTGAGTACCTGACAAAAAAGAGAGAAGACTCTTAGATAGGGCAAATTAATTCATTAATAAAACATAAAAAACTGTAGATAATTATTTCTATCATTTTATAATGCTTTTTTAATTTCAGTATAACATAGTAGGGCTTAATATCAGGATGCAATTTAGTTACAAATTAAAAGTAGAGTCGTATTACTTTACAGATTAAAGGAAAAATATTTTATGTCTGGACCTAGTGGAGATTCTCACAAGCATTTTCAGACCCATAGACTCATTCCAGTGGTACTGAATATGAGTTATGGCTTAATATTTGAGCCCGAGATATAATGGTGCTTAAACCTTGTGTCACTCTAGACCCCCAGGACCATGCCCAGTGGTTTAGGGGCTAGACAGATTCAGGGATTGAACTGTGGCCTAGCTCACATACAGCATGGCCACTACCTTTGTACCATCTGCCTGGCTACTAGTGAACATCCAGATGATGCTTTTATTTTGATATAAAAAATAGTCTAATAGAGATCTGGTGAAATTTAGCATTATTGTGTGTGTGTGTGTGTGTGTGTGTGTGTGTTGGGTCATACCGTGCAATGCCAGGAGCTATTCACAGCTCTTTTTCTGTTCTTTTTTTGGGGGGGTGTCATGCCCATATTTGTCCTTGCAGTACCTTCATCAGAGGTGCTCAGGGGACCAAGAGGTGCCAGGAATCAAAGCTGGGCCTCCTATATACAAACTACATGCTCAGCCCACTGAGATATCAGAAAGAGAATAAAACTAAGAAGAAAACTGTCATATTTGTAAGTGTTATGTTTATCATGTACATCAAAATTCAAATCATTATCTAAAGTCAATTGTTATAATTAGAAATAGTCGTATTATATGAAATCAATATAAAAAATCAATTGCATTTAAATATTCCAACACTTAATAGAAGTAACAGGTTCACTGCTCTCAAGAGGAACTATTAAATTGGAAAAAGATGGAATTTTAAAAGTTAAAGATAACATAAAACAAATTATAGGGCAGCCTAAGGAAAGATAACATTTACATCATGGGGTTTAAAAATGTGAAGGAAGATAAAGGGGCAAAACCCCTTGCTTCAGATGAACATAATCTACTTAAGCAAAATAAGTAAGAGAGATGACCACAGTGAGTCTGATGATCTGTTATATATGATATGTAAGGAAAGAAGACAAGGGAAGATATAATTTTCAAAGAGGGCAAAGTCACCACAAAATTGAAGTTATCAATAGTAGATAGAGGGTTGAAAAGGTCCATTGGTCTGTGATCAAAAATAGTGACACATTGTGTGTGTGTGGGGGGGGGGCATGGCAATATTGTACTCAAAAATTGTGTAAACATTTATACTCTTATAAACCCTGTTACCTCAACAAAACAACCTTCTATCAGATGTAAGCATTTAAGTAAAATTTATAATTGAACACAAACTCTAGTTCATGAATCCACAGATAGGTTAAACAAAGTTCCTGAATAATAGAAACTTACATCTTGGTAGGAGAGTACAAGGCAAGAAAGGAAGTTAAAATGGAAAGTGTAGGAGGAATATATGTTGAAACCAAGTCAATGATTTAAAAGACCTTGCGAAGTTCCTCTCTACAAATCTTAAATCATAACAGTTTTGAACAGAAAACAACTTTGCAAGATATTTTAGTAAACCAGTTGTTGTAGCACTAAAAATGAAGGACTCAAAAGCAACAAAATTAAAGAATCAATTAAGAATACATCTGTCCAGTCAAATGATAATATGTCTTAGACCATAATGACAGTGTTAAGGAAGTTAGCAAGCAAAGATGTTTAAAAAGCAAAATATGCTCAACATGGTGAGTAATTAAATGTGGGATGTGAAAGAAATCAAGAATATCTATGGGATTTTTACTCCTGTAGGTGGATGTGTGATGTTACCTTTAAATAAAAAAATATGGAAGAAAAGTCATCTATAAAGGGAAAGGTAAAAAATTGCTTTTGATATTTTGAGCTTAAAATTTCAAAATTTAAATTTTATTCATAAATTGATCTTAAATTTCTACTTTATATTTTTTATAAATATAGATCCTCTCCTAATTTCACAAAATTGTTGTCATAATTAGAATGCCTTCTGAGTAAACTGTCATTATTGCAATTATTACTATATTTAATATGCTTATAATTTTCTTCGATATTCTTGCAACTTTAAGTGATATTTATTGTTATAAGTTAAACAGTAATATGAATAATAGGAAAATGTTAGGGAACAGTTATCCCCAATATACCCAGACACGCTTTGCACCGAGTCCAGGCAGGAGCCTAGCAGTGGGGCAAAGAAGGACTAGTAGATGGAGAAACTCCTCTGGGAACAGTTGACCAAGTTCACTTTATTGCCAAATATACACATTTTTATAGAGGGGAGGTTACAGGAGGTCCAATCACATTAGAGCTTAATATATTGCCCTATCAATTTTTCCTTTCTGCTTTGCCCCCCATCCAATCCCTTTCAAGGCTATATGTTGGGGTTAGAATGACTTGCTTAAAGCATACACTGAATAGGGAATGGAGTGAGGCTCAACGCTGGTCACAGATGCAGTTCCCCTGTTTTGCTAACTTTGCCCAGTTACACCCTCTTGCGAGGTTTCACTTCAGGACCTCTTTGCGAGTTCAAGTTTTTCCTGCTCCAATGCCCATTGCCCTGTACTACAGGAAAATATTTTAATATAGACCTAACTTTTTTTTAGTTACTTTGGGGTATAAGACTGTTTTAGTAACAGAGAGAATTTTATTTATGTATTTATTTATTTTTGATTTGGGGGTCACATCCAGCTGTGCCCAGGGTTTATTCCTGACTCTGCATTTAGGTATTACTCCACTGGAGATCTAAACTAGGTCAGCCATGTTTAAGACAAGTGCCCTCTCCACTGTACTGTCTCTCTTGCCCTTATATACCTATATTTTGTATTTAAATTTTATTTAGAAGATCTAAAACTGAAAAATTTTCTATTTTCTTGGATAGTAAGCATACACAAGATAAGAACATTCTGTTTAAAATATCCAGCTAATTAAAATTTTCTTATATTGATGAAATAATTTTAGAGACAAAAAGAATCACAAAAATACCAGTTTGAAAAGTTATGTGCATACCTATGTTCAAGACAACACTTTTCACACTATTCATAATCTCACAGCAACTCAATGTCTAACAACAGATGGGTGGATAAAAAATTATAAATAAAAAACATCACAACTGAAACCACAAAAATGCAAAGAATCATGAAAGACAATTTTGAATGATTAATTGCTGGACAATGTAGAAGCATGGATAAATTTCTACATTTTAAGGAACCAAACAAGGTGGCACATTCTCACCACTTGACTCACCAAATTCCTAAAAGTTCTAGCCAGAACAAATAGCAAGAAAAAGAAATGAAGAGAAAAAAGAAAAAGTTTAGCTCAGTGGAGTTGTTTAATATTTCTAACCATGGCATTTGACTGATATTGATTTTTTTGCCTTAAATGGGCTTTTTCTTTATGATTATTTTATCCTTTGCAAGTTTTTAATGTGTGATTTGCACATTAAGCACATTAATATGTTTCAGATATTTCGGTCTATGACTTTTAAATTTTTCTTTCTCCCACTATATAAGAAACTCGGAATGATGAGCACCACCCTTTGTGACCCACATGGCCCATGACACTACTAAACCAAGCAATACTGCCTGGCCTGGCTAAATACTGAACTGTGAGGCCCTCAGAGCTGGACTTAGTACTAAGAGTGGCCCCTGAGTACTGCACAAAAGATGCCTGCCTACCTCCAAACCCCCACCCTGGCAAAATAACTCTTAAAGATAAAGTACAATACTTTTATATTCTTTTTGTTTTCTAGAGAACATAATGTAAGTTTCCAGATGCCTGGAATTCGAGGTTTGGATAAATGAAAGAAAACTTGAATCATCTCTAATTTTACTGCCACTACATATCTGACTATATAAAAAAAGTCGAGGAAAAGTCATATTGTTCTTACTATTGTCTCACAAACAGAACTTTGTTCATAATTCAAAATAATATGAAGATATATACAGCTTTTATCTTACATTCTTTTGATGATACAAATTGCCCTTTGTGAGAAGCAAATGCAGTAGAATTTATTTTCAGTATGACAAAATGCAAATATGAGTCCATCAATGCCACATCATACTGATTATATTATGCATAGCAAAGACTTTGGATGATGAACATAATGAAAAACGTTCTAGCTCTGCAGAGGATTTATCTTTAATGAATACTTTTCAGAGAACACTAAATAAAGTCCTTGGCATATGGCATATCTTTCAGTATGATTCACGCTCCTTCTCCAGGCTGCAAGTATTTAAACATGTTTTCCACCCTCCCCCCTTACGAAGTTAGAAAACAGGTGGCAATGGACAACATATTTATGCAGAAATTAAGACATGCACAACCATGCTGAGATAGAAAAATGTTAATGAAATTAGAGTTAAATATTTTATTGTGGGCCAGAGAGAGAGAGAGAGTACAGAAGTAGGGCCCTTACCTTAAATGCATCTGACTCAGGTTCAATCCCTAGCACCACATAAGCTTCTCTGAGCACCATCAGAAATGATCCTTTAGCACAGGGTCAGGAATAAGTCCTGAGAATTTCTGGTATGTACTCCCCCGAAAATTATCATAAAACTATCAAAAGTCATTTTCCAAAATAGGAATAGGATAGAAGGTTGAAAAAGGCTAAAAAGAACAAAACTTTGATTGGAACTCTGGGATACTAAAAATAAATATGTATATATGTATATATACATATATATACATGTATACATATATATATTATATAGGAGAAGGAATAAGAATTACAGTCTAGGGACCCAGAGAAATAATGCAGAAAAGACAGTGCTTTTCTCACATACAACTAACCACTGTTCAATTTCTGGTACTGCTTATTGTCTCCAAACTGCTTTCAGAGGTCACCTCTGAGTACAGAATCATAAATAACCTCTGAGCACCACTGAACCCGTCCAAATCGTTCTCCCTACACACACGCCCCCCACACACACACAAATACACACAGTACAAATACAGCTGTTAGGAAAAATCATTACTTTAAATATGATAGTCATAAGAGGATTGACTGAAAGTATTCACTGAATGAAATATTTCAGGGGATGACCCTTCTCATCTACCTCTTTAAAGGAAGAACACTTCAGACTACTGATAAAGCCAGGATAATGTCTCTGAAACTGGCATATTCAGGCATGTCCCCTAATCACACAAGAGTTCCTGTGGCAGAAGATAAGGGTACATGGGTAACAAATGTCAAATCACAGGATTACCACAAGTAATTTACCTTTCACTGTGAACGGTGTACAGTCACCCTAAAGACTAGCACTTACAGCATCAGTTCAAGCCACCTTCTTTTATTTAGAGGTTTCACCTTGGCACTACTAAAAGTCAACATTCTGTTGTCCTAATTAACATCCGCCTTCTTCCTACCATACCTCTTCTCTTCTGTTAATCACTAATGGGTCTTCTAGTCCAAAAGTTTATGATTACTATATTTGGCTAATATGTTTGTTTGTTTTTTCTCTAGATACCACATAGGCGTGAATCAGAATGTGTTTGTCTACCTCCATCAGTTAACTAGCTTCATAGACTTAATTTTACCCCATTTTGTGGAATGGGGGCCACCCTAGGAGTGATTGGAAGACCCGGAAGCCACTAGGTCTACCAAGCTGTCCGTTCAATGTACAGACCCAAGGATACAGTGCTACTCAGGTCATTAGGGCATTTAGAACCACCCAAATTGCTGCCCAGGGCCCCTCCAACCTCTTAGTGTCTCTCCAGCCCCAATGTATTACTTTTATTTAGGAGAAATTTTCTGTAAAATTTTAAAAGCTACATAACTTTTTAAGTCTTTATTATATATACTTAGATTTCTTTAGAGATTACTATTCTCTAACTGCATTAGAGAATTAGGGTTATTCTCTAATTCCATTACTTACTTTAAAAACTTGTCATTAGTCTAATTTTTTGTGAGGTTTTTTTTTTCTTTATCGTGAGGAGGGAGGGTTCCTGATCATTGCTAATACCACCAGGGCTACCCCAAGTGGACCCAGGAAGGTTGCTTAGTACTAGATCAAACCTGCACGTTGTGCCTACCAGGCATGCCTGTTCCAAACCTTGAGCTTTGGATATGGCTCAGCAACAAAGCACAAACCCTTCATGATAAAGTACAAGCCCTTCATGCTTGAAAATTGTTCAATCCCAGATAACTCACTCACATGAAAAATTGTTTAATCCCAGAAAAACTGTTTAATCACATTTCAAGTATTTCAAAATGTGATTCTGCTTCTTTAAAAATATATATTTTTTATTTGTAATTTATTTAGGTTTTGAGTGTTTCCAGAGGAAATTTGTGTGATATTGTGTGTATTTATGTTCAGTTATTCTCACTACCACCCTGAGACAGTGTTAAGTGAATTGGAGGGTTTTCAGACTCTATACAACTAATTTATATTATTAAAGGGCTGGAGCGATAGCACAGCGGTAGGGCGTTTGCCTTGCACGCAGCCAACATGGCCGACCCGAGTTCGATTCCTCCGCCCCTCTCGGAGAGCCTGGCAAGCTACCAAGAGTATTCGATATGCCAGACACAGTAACAACAAAGTCTCCAATGGAGACGTTACTGGGCCCGCTCGAGCAAATCGACGATCAACGGGAGGGCCTTTACCTTTACCTTTTATACAACTAATACAATTTTGTATGTATTGCAGTGAAATCAAAACTTTCTCAGTGTTTGCTATTTCTGATTTTGATTTTTGTTTCAGAAAATATGAGGCAAACTTTATGTGACAGGGAGTTTAGAATAATCATTTATGTAGGGAATATTCTATATTTAACATTATAGATATCTATCTGTAAGTTCCAAGGTAGAAACAGGCATTTTTCTATATTTTTTTTGCTAAATTTCATCTTTTGGGGGCTATTGACATAAATTCTGTGTTTTAATTTTGTTTCTGGAATCTTTGTGAGGTCTCAGACTTTCCTCTAGAATATTTTTCTTCCACATTTCCAGAAATAGTAAACTCAAAGATACCAAGGACCAGGAATGCATATACAATGTAGGTCTTTTTCCCTCATATGATCTTTTTATTTTGGCTTTAGCTTTGTGTGTGGAAGTGCTGAGTGCCAAATGTGCTATAGATTTCTTTGTTTATGTTAGGTTAACTTCTGAAAGCTTATGTCCTATCCAGCATCTGATGATTTTATTTAAGGAAACTCTTAGGGGGCATGAACTGTGTCATCTTGCTGGAAATGGAAATCCCACACAGTCTATCTTTATAGCATCATAATCTACAATTATGTTGTCTACTTTTTAATTTTAGTTGCTTTGGCCTTTGTCTGCACATGGTGTTATGAAGTTGGCAACATTTCTATGTCATGCACCAAAACATCTCCAGAAAGTATTCCTTGCTATTGCTAAACATAAATTATTTTATATAAAATACATTATTCAATGATTATATCATTTCATGATCTGCTTTTGTACTCTCACTTCTACTGTGGCCCGAGATAGCACAAGTAGGAAGTTAGCATGACATATGGCCACCTCAGTTCTGTCTCTGGCAACTCATATGGTCCTCTAAGCATTGCCAGGAAGGGTCCCTGAGAACAGGAGTAATCCCTGAGCATTGATGTGGCCACAGATGTGGCCCCCAAACCAAAATAAATTACCTCTCCAAGTAATAGAAAAGTTCTTCATCAGAGTAATTTTCATTTCTATATTAAAAGCTAAACTAGAATATCTTAATCTGTTGTTACATTTTAAGATAAGATGTTCTTTTTGTATATTTGAATATTCTAAGTATTCCTGAGATGAAAACTATGGTTGATATGATGTTTTTCATATTTTGTTATTTTTAAATGTTTCCCCAAGAGCACTATTTTAAGTCAAAATATATGATGTCATTTTAAAAGCTTTTTATATATATTTAAAATGCACTCTGGAAATAATTACAACTCTCACTGACAGTCTGTGAATTACTGATACAATAGTTTGTTTCATTATTTTCTCATCAGCCTCTTGGACTTTGCAGTGCAAATCTCATGTTGTGTTTAGTTATAGAAATTCCTTTACTGAAGTGAGGACAGATATCTAGAAACATAATGAAGAAAGTATTTCTAAAATCTTTTGGCAGTGTGAGGGGATAGGTGCGGTCTATCAAGCAATGCTTCAAAAACTCATTCTGGGCAATGCTGTACCTGCAGCTTCAGTCCAGCTGTGCTATGAACAACCAGGGTCATCTCAGTAAAGTCCAGGGACCACGTGGTGCTGAACTGAATGCAAAGCTTCTATATGCACGTCAGGAATGCATTTCATCCCTTTCTGATATTTCTATCTCCCCATCTCTAAAGATTTGAAAGAATTTGGGGCCAGCCTAGAAATGCTGTACAGGTTTAAGGTGTTAGTCTTGCATGCAGCCAACCCCTGTTCCAGACCTAGAACTACATATGCCCCCACCCCAGTTATTGCCAAGAGTGACTCCAGGGAACAGAGTCAGAAGTAAGCCATCCAGGCTTGCCCCCCCCCAAAAAAAAAGAAAAGAAAAATTTCCAATATTTTGGCCATTGTGGAAGTATAGAAGATAAGGCATCGGTCTTTCCATGGCTGACAAGGGTTCAATCTCTATACCACATGTTGTTCTTGAGCATTGAAATGAGTGATTCCTGAACAAAGAGTTAGGAGTATAGCCAAATGTGTCCCAAACAGTGAAGAAAAATATGGGGGAATTAAACTAGCGACTTCATATGTGTAAGACAGGTGCTCTGAGATGGAACTACATCCTGATTTTAAAGAACACAGTTCTGTATATTCAGCAGATTTGTATTTTAATGTTTTTGTTTGATTTGGAGGGGGTCTTCCAAGAAATGCTCAGGAGGCATGGGAGGCCCTCCCACTGGTTCTTGGTCATCCAGGCCAGAGGGGAATGTCAAAAACTGAGGATACAGGGTTTCTGTCTTTGAAGTTCCTGGGATTACCTGTGTCACCCCAATAATGCTCAGGGGCCTCCAGGAATGTGTCTAGTGGTGTCAAGGGGACCATGTTGTGCTGAAGATCAAATAGGGTCTATGACATGCAAGACAAAGAGATGCAGCAGATGTGGTTTCACATCTGCTGCATCTCTTTGTCTTCTTTTATGTTTTTTATTTTGCTTTATTTTGTTTTAGGGCCATATCCTACAGTGGCTGGTGTGATAGCACAGCAGGTAGGGCGTTTGCCTTGCACGCGGCTGACCTGGATTAAATTCCTCCGTCCCTCTCGGAGAGCCCGGCAACCTAATGAGAGTATCCCACCCGCACTGCAGAGCCTGGCAAGCTCACTGTGGCTTATCCGATATGCCAAAAACAGTAACAAGTCTCATAATGGAGACATTACTGGTGCTCACTTGAGCAAATCGAGAGGACAGTGCTACAGTGCTACCCTATAGTGCTCAATAGTCACTTCCATCTCTATGTGGCAGTTCAATCCCAGACTTGGTAGGGAAACCATGTGGTGTTTGAGATTAGAGGTTGGCCCCTTTAAGACAAATGCCTTAACACCTAGTTACTATCTCTCTGAAAGCTGGGCAAGCTAATGAGAGTAGCCCACCTCCAAAAAACATTTACTAAAAGTTTTTTTTAGCTTCATTATACTCGGTATTTTTAGTACAATGCTTCATATTAAAAAGAAAAACAGAATAAAGAATAGAATAGAATAGAATAGAATAGAATAGAATAGAATAGAATAGAAGAATAGAATAGAATAGAATAGAATAGAATAGAAAATAAGTCAGGGATTTCTCAGATAATACACATGCCTAAGAAGCAATAATGCTCAGACTTTATTAATTCTCTGGAAATGAGTGAAGTCTTGGTGACCCCCAGTTTGAGGTAGTTCCCACAATAAATACAATAAAGGGCATTGATCTTTTACAAAATAATATCCTTAAAATTTGCTGAAATTTTGCTATCTTCTAATTCTTTTTAATTTTTTTAATTCTTTTCTTTCAAACATTGAACAAAGACATTTCTTTCCAACTCCTAACATTTCCTTTCTTGTGGAGGAGCATATATTTCTTTTACTTTCTTTATCTCGCCTTCTCTTTTATTCTCTTTCATTGGGAAGAGTGAAATGACTTCTTTGATTATCTTAGGGATGGTGAGTTGAATATTCCTTTCTTTGGGGTGAGGTGCTAGTTCCTTCTAATCTACTTTACCATTATTGCATACTTTATATACTCAGGCATGCCCAATGGATGTATCTCTAGTCCTGTGACTCTTGTGAGAGAGTTCATCAGCTTGCTCATAAACAAAAGTCACAATTGTAAAAAATAAGTTTCATCAATATAAGGAGTGACATTTGGTTTCCATATGCTACTATCCTTTATTTGCCTGTTAAAGTTCAAATGTAAAAGCACTTAAAAAATTTATTCCAACAAAAGTAAATGCTAATTTTAATTTTACATTATATACATATATATGGGCTGGAGCAATTGCACAGCAGGTAGGGCATTTGCCTTGCACGCAGCTGACTCGGGTTCAATTCCTCTGACCCTCTCCGAGAGCATGGCAAGCTACCGAGAATATCTCGCCCGTACGGCAAAACCTGGCAAGTTACCTGTGAGTATTCAATATGTTAAAAAAAAAAAACAACTAACAACAAGTCTCACATTGGAGACGTTACTGGTGCCCACTCAAGATAATATATTTAAAACTAGTTCATTTTACATTAATGTCTGAGAAACCAGATATTTATTTAATAAAACCAGTGTTTGCAGTCATGTTCTTCTTAACCACAAATCCTATAATTTTAACCTGTTCAATATCTTATCTTTTGCAAAAGGATATTATTTTATTAGAAGAACAAATAAATGGAAAGATCACAGGTAATCCCTGGGACTTAGATTTTTACTAGGTTTTATTTTACATTTAAAGTATATTTTTCTTCGTTAGCATAAAATCATTGGGAATTTTTTAGCTTAAAAACATTAGAACACTCTATCTTTCCTGATTGGCCCCTCAGTGGCAGTAGAAGTAGAAACTTAAGGTTAAAAATATCTCCTTTTACTTAGGTACATTTCCTTTACCTACTGGGTGGCATTCTTTGGAAGATATATTTCATTATGCAAATTCCATTCCGTTAATTTTCATGGCTTTTTTACAAAACATTGAAAAATTAATACTCATCATTTGAGACCTTAAAAGTTGTTTTGCATTTTTTATCAATACTATTTTATTATTAGTCTTTCTACATTAATACCTCTTCCTCTAATTCATTAATTAAAATTTTGGAATGTTTATGAATAGGTCAGTTTCACACCAGTGTTTTTTAATTATTACACTTAAAAGTGGACATTTTCTCTGGTAAAATTGTTAAGTTATTAGACAAATATTACTCTACAAAAATACTTTCACATTTAGTAAAACTTAACGAAACAGATACCTACAGTGAAGAACATTTGGGTTTTGTCGTCAGAGAAATTTAGGTTCAAAATTCACACTTACAAGATGTGCTATCTTAGAAACTTTGGTTAAATTTGTTTATCTTTAGTTTCCACCCCTTTTAGAGAAGTGGTGATTAAACCCATTTTGTTAAACTGTTGGAAGTATTTTCAGACAGTTTATGTCAAACATTTAGCATTTAGTCATTGCCCAATAAATTAAGGCTATTTTTATTCACAAGCTCTTATTTGAATAGAATTATGAAATATCAAAAACATGTCCTTTAAGGTTCTCAAGATGGCATGGACTTGGGCATGTGTCTGAGGCAAGAGGAAGTGACAGAAAAGCTCATTAACACCTCAGCTCTCCTTCCTCATTAATCTAAAGTCTTGTGTGGTTATATGATTTTACTTATCTCTAGGGTGTTGAAGCTTTTCTATGAAAGGAATGATGTTTACATCACTTAGATAAATGCCTTAGCACTTTTTTTAACGCTAATCCATTCTTCCTCTTTTGTGCTTTCTCTTTACTAACAAAATTAGATAGTTTTCTACTTGACAATGATTTATGCATCTCAATTTTTCAGATTTCCTGCTACTGGTGATTGTAGCTCCAAAAGTACTTGCACATAATTTACTCCAGTCTTGGCAAAACATGTAGACAAAGGTATTTTCTTAAAAAATGAAGGGAGGATAAGGCCAAAATAGAAGCATCTCCCCCATTGTTGTTGTTGTTTTTAAGATATTGTAATGCTAGCTGTAATTGTTTTCTAACAAAAAGTGATGAGAAAGTGAATGGTTCTTCTAAGTGGTGTTTGCAACTTCTCTATTGGTGCAAAAAGCTGTGTTTTATTTGCAGTGGTCTAAGTATAATGCTTTCTATTTTATTTTATTTTATTTTTCCTAGTTATATTTTATTAACACACCATGATTTACATAGTTATTCATTGTTGGGTTTTAGACATACATCCCTGTTCCCACCACCAGTGTCAACTGCCATCACAGTGTTTCCAGATCCCCTCTCCTACCCCACCTACACCCAAGTTTATGATCCTTCCAGGCACTTTTTTAAGTGTGGTTTTTAAAATGTGGATGTGATGATTTCAGTACTGTTGACTCTAGTCTGAACATTTAACTCTATCACCCCTTAATACCACCAGTGTACCTTGCCCCTTGACCCTGTTGCTTCCTATCTGTCTGTTCTTCCCCACTCTTCCACTAAATGGCTTTCTTCCCTATTCTTTGAGATCAGGGATAATCTAGGTACAATCCCCCCCCCCCCCCCACACACACACACACACACACGCAAACACATTAACTGATTACATTTTCACATCCAGTTACTCTAAATACCATATATAAGTGACACCATCCTGTGTTTATCCTCCTTCTTCTACTCTCCTTCATTTAACATGATATCTTTCAGTACCACCCATGCTGCAGCAAATTGTGTGATTTCATCATTGCTTACAACTGCGTAATATTCTGCTGTGTATATACACCACATCTTCATGGTCCACTGCTCTGGATATCTAGGTTGATTCCAAATCTTAGCTATTGTACTGACTGCTTCATCTAATAATGGTTTGCATATATCCGTTTGAATGAATGTTTTTCTGTTCTGAGGGTAGATGCCCAAATGTGGAATTGCTGGATTCTATGGCAGCTCAAATTTAAGTTTACTGAGAACACGCCACAATGTTTTCCAAAGCTGTTGAACCAGACAAAATTCTCACCATCAGTGGATCTGAGTTTCTTTTTCACCACATCCCTGCCAACACAGATTGTTCCCATTATTTTTGATATATGCCATTCTTTCTAGTGTGAAATGGAATTTCATTGTCTTGATTTGGATTTCCCAAATAAGTGATGATGAGCAGCTTTTCATGCCCTGATGGTCATTGGTTTGTCTTTCTCAAAGAAGTCTGTTCATTTCCTCTCTCCATTTTTGATGGGGTTTTAGAATATTTTTATTGGTAATCTTTATAAGTATTTTATATTAAGTATAAAGCTTTCTTCAGAATATTTTTGCTTTCTAGACTTGTTAGCATCAATAATATTAAATGGCATGTTTAGTTTATCATTTTCTCTTAGTTTGCATAGATAAATATTAATTTTAGAGAAATTAATAAACAACTCAGTTGTTTGACATTTCGTTATTCATTTGCATTATTTTAATTTTTTTTCCTTGATTTTTCACCATTTGTTTAAATTGTCTATTGTCAATGGTTCTCATTCTTTATCCTCAAATGAAATTGAATGTCACAGATGTCATAATTTACTCAGTTTCTAATTTCTTCCATTACAAATGC
This sequence comes from Sorex fumeus, assembly GCF_029834395.1. Classification (NCBI taxonomy): domain Eukaryota; kingdom Metazoa; phylum Chordata; class Mammalia; order Eulipotyphla; family Soricidae; genus Sorex; species Sorex fumeus. The sequence continues at coordinate 65,810,753 of NW_026606065.1, read as the reverse complement.
AATTAATTTTACAATACAGTAGAACTGATTTTCTACAAATGAAACAGGGACTCTATATTACTTTTAATTATTAGCACATTTTCAAATTTTATGAATTTTATTTTTATTAACATTTTTTATTCTGTCACTGTATCACTGTCTTCCTGTTGATCGTTGAATTACCAGAGCAAGTGCCAGTAACATCTCTATTTCTCCCAGCTCTGAGATTTTAGCAGCCTCTTCTTACTCGTCCTTTCCCAAAGATTGGAGGCTCTTTCAGGATCAGGGGAATGAGACCTGTTGTTGTTACTATATTTGGCATATCGAATAAACCATGGGGAGCTTGCCAGGCTCTGCCCGCGCGGGCAGGATTCTCTCAGTAGCTTGCCGGGCTCTCCGAGAGGCATATATTTATGTATTTTTCCCTATGATTTGTTGCCTACTGTCTGAACTCCATCAGATATGGTGTGGTAATTGTGAAAAATGGGTAGGAAGTGTCTTATAATGTGATCTGGAAAGGGACCTGGAGTGTGGCGGCGGTTGGGTAATGAAGGTCGGCTACCAGGGCTGGGTTCCTTGGGGTGGGAAGGGCTCTGAACCACCCCACAGCCTGGCTTGGATTCCAGTGTCATGGTTCTGGGTGCCTTCTTTTATACTCCCATCTGGGAGGAGCATCCTGAGTTCTGGAGGGTGGCCAATGAGGAGATTATCTGTTGCTGGTAGGGTGTGGCTTATGGATGTGATCCCGGAGTCACTGGAGACTGGGGAGGCAGGCAGACTTTTTATTAAACTTACAAAATATTTTCAAATATTTTCTTGGTCCTCTTATTTATATTTGATTATAGGGTCACACCTATTTGGACTGGCAAATTAATGTTGAGTTAGTGCTTGGGATCACTCCCAACTGTGCTTGAAAGACTGTGAATTGCTAGGATTTTACCTATGCCTGTGTATAGAAAGTATAGACTCAAGTATTCTGAGCTCTTTCCTTCACCCTAAAGATATTTTCATTACTTTTTAAACGTACAAAGCAAAAAGAACACATGAACATATAAAAGTTAAAATTTAACATACCTATTAGTCTTGAAGTCTCATAGAGTCTTTCTTTTTTTCTTTTGGTCTTATTTTAGTAACACTAATGTATACCAAACTTTGTTATTATTAACTTCCTTGACACTAAAATTTAGTAAAAACCTTTATTTTATCTAATATGATTTGTACAGATAGATTTTAATTTTACATTATGATGATTTGCATTATTGCATTATAACTCTGAGTCATAACATGTATCTACACACATATTCTTTAACTGCTTTTCAACTTCGGTAATATTTTTCTAAGAGTTATATTATTGCACGTAGTTTTTATCCTGTACTGCAAGAGGCCACTTCTAGAGACACTATTCTAATTTTTAATGCAATAATAATTTTTACTATGCTAATATCACAACAAATTGTTTATTATAACATGATTATTTTCATTATGTTACATTTTATTAATTTATTTGATTATATCTCATAACTTGTGTTGTTCAGAGTATTTCCCTATATGGTAGAGCTTATGGAGAGTTGTTCATCCCATATTTTCTTTCCTTATGGCACTTTTCTCCCAATTCCTTGTTTGCCTATCTATATGAACAGAAACAATACTGTCTAATTCGATTGGTAGTTATGAAATTTTCTGAATCATGTGCACAAATGATATAATTTTGAAATTTAATTTGAACATTTCATTACGCTTTCAGTTTGTTATGACACATTGTGAATTGTTTTGTTATTGGGTAGGGAAACCTCTCTGTCCAGGGTTATTTGCATTTTTATAACAGTCTCAACCCATATGATACAGGTAATTGGCTGCCTGCAGAAGAAAAGAAAAGCATAGAAAAGCATACGTGACTGCCTGGTCATATACCAGGGTAAGACCACATTATTTTACACAACTCATGCAGACTGGTGTACATTACCCACTTCCCATCTAGCCTCTCTTCTTCCTACCTAAAATAACATTTTTAACTGAGGATAGGATATGCCTACCAAGCCTGTGTCCTATGCAGCTTTGTGAGACCTAAGTGACAAAATTCTTCCTTATGGAATACCTTGGGGAAATAATGAATGATCTTTTCCTTATCCTTTAAGTATTTGATATATATTTCTTTGTGATTTTCCTCTTTCCATTTGCGGCAAATATTTTACATCACAGTCAATGCATTGAGTTTAAGGTGGAGAAACACTGAAGATGATAGAACTACCTTGCCATTTCTGCACTAAAGCCTAAATAAAAGCAAAACTTTACTCTTACTGCAGCATTAATTTGGAGACTATTTTTTTTGGCTTCTACCTTTATAATCTGAGAGTAAATGTGAAATTACAGAACTGTATATAGCACTTTCCTCCTGTTCATCAATTCGCTCGAGCGGGCACCATTAAAGTCTCCATTGTGAGACTTGTTGTTACTGTTTTTGGCATATTGGATATGCCATGGGGAGCTTGCCAGGATCTGCCATTTGGGCTGGATACTCTCGGTTGCTTCCCAGGCTCTCTGAGAGGGGTGGAGGAATCGAACCTGGGTCGGCTGTGTGCAAGGCAAACACCCTACCCGCTGTGTTATGTGAAAAATGTGATATTGATGGGAAAAAAAAAGAAAAGAAAATTAAGATAGAATCTAACGGTATGTGCAGACTTACATATAGAACTTGTTGCAGTGAAAGTTGTAGCTGTATCTAAGAGGACCGGGGAGAAAATCCTCAAATTTTAGGACATCTAGTAGTAAAGGCACATGTAAATTTTGCTTTGCAAGAGAGATAATCAAGAGACTGTAGACAAAGAGCTCAAAGGGCAGGATTTCAAGCTTTGTATGAGAGCTGAGTTGATCCCTACCCTTCTCCCAGAGAAATAGAGAGTCAGATGTAGATGATTAATTTTTTCCATGGTGGGTTTCCCAAAAGGTATTGAGGGTGCCCCAGGGTCACTCCCTGTAGTACTCTGCTAAGGAAGGGCTGATGTTTCAGTGTTTTCAGGAGATGATGCAATGCTGCTCAAATCCATCAGTGCTGGGGAGCCTCTAGGTCTATACCTAAGAATGAATGAGGAGCCTTAGAAAGCTAGGAATTAATCTTGGGACCCTGAACATAGGAATATGTAATACTGGCCCCTAAGCAATCTTCCCAGGCCCAGAGGTAAACCTCCTAACAACTGAATAACCAATAGTTAACAATTTGGTTATTTTCTCAAGCATGAAAATGAAAACCCAGGGAACCTTGGTACATGTACATGTATGTGAATCTCTTGGCATGAACTAGGTTATGGCAATCATTGTGAACTAAAAATGCTCATTAGGGTTCATTTACTACAGATGATGACTCATACCTCTGCCTTGCATACTGGAAAGGGTGGGTTTAATTTTATGTTTTTTTCTGATGTGTTTTATATGACTGAGAATTTATTTGTGTATCAAAGAGAAGCATGGGGGAAAGTTTAAAAGCATGTGAACAAGGATATAATTCAGAAAGCAAGTCTCAGGGAAAATGAGTCAAAAATTTTAGAGAAAGATAAGAAACAGCCTTAAGCAGGAAAGAAAATGTTTGTTTACACTGCTGAGAAAGAGGAAATGATGCTAGAAATATACATAAGTTGGTGGAGGGAGAAGTGAGAATTTGATATTTTTAGTTTTCTGAGGTAAAACGCAGGGTCATTTACTAAGACATAACACAATGTGATATGGCAAAGATAGCAGCAAGCTTTGGCTTTAAAGTTCTGTATAATTACAGGAATTTTTTCAGCTATTCATAGAAGTGCAGAGGTGACCATCAATCCTATTTTCTTAGCACAATTTGTTTTGCTTTAATGTAAGGAGATATAGAAGAAAAATTGACTATAATGTTAAATTCACCAAAGCTGCTGGCAGAGGACAGAGAGGATAAAATCATGCACATGCAAGAATAAAAGATGATTTGATATGTTGGCTTGTTGTTTGTTGTATGTTTGTTGCGGGGGGGCACATCAGCAGTGCTCAGGGTTTATTTCTGGCTCTATGTTCAGGAATCACTCCTAGTGAGGCACGGAGGACCTATAGGGTATCGGGGCTTTAGTCAGGTTAGAACACATGCAGGCAAGTGGCCTGCCCACTGTACTATCACTCGGCCCAGTTACTTTCATAAAATTCCTTTCAGGGTTTGAGTTCTTATTAATTTGAAAAATTTGAGTTCTTATTAATTTGAAAGCTAAGGAATTAGAACAGAGAGGGGTCTAATAAACAATTTTGACTTACTGCATTTAATTTCAGTAAGACTCAAGTGACAATTGGAGAAGAATGAATTGTTGGAAAGTATCTGAAGAACTTTAACAAGAGATATCACCTTATATGAAGTTTATAGCACAGCGGGTAGGGCGTCCGCCTTGCACGCAGCCAACATGGCCGACCCGAGTTCGATTCCTCCGCCCCTCTCGGAGAGCCCGGCAAGCTACCGAGAGTATCTTGCCCGCATGGCAGAGCCTGGCAAGCTCCCCGTGACGTATTCGATATGCCAGACACAGTAACAACAAAGTCTCCAATGGAGACGTTACTGGGTCCGCTCGAGCAAATCGATGATCAACGGGAGGGCCTTTACTTTACTTTTATCAATGTTACCTAAGTGATTGACGTACTCGGTAAATGTTAATATTCAGCTACTTCACAGAGCCATACACAGTTTAGTGAAGCAGACATCTTAAAGTATTATAACACAATAGACTATTTTCTAAACAAATGTATAAATAAAAGATTTTTTGAGGTAAAATATGATAATTAGTAGTAAAATAATTGGATATTTTAGTTTTGTTAAAATTCAAGTATAATTTTTAAAAGTTCTATTTCAGTGATCACTTGTGCTTGCTAATTATGCTCAAGGTACATATATATTTACATTTCTTTATATATATAAAATGTAACCTGCCCACACGGCAGAGTCTGGCAAACTCCCCGTGGTGTACCCAATATGCCAAATACCAGTAACAATGATGGGTCTCATTCTCCTAACCCTGAAAAAGCCTTGAATATGGCACTTTTTAAAATTTCAGGGCTAGGGCGAAGGAGACATTACTGTGCCTGCTCAAGGCAATTGACGAACAACAGGATGATGATGATCGTGATATATTTTTTTACTATTTTTTATAAAATCAGATGGGCTGGACACGTAATGCGATTTGGAGATGACTGCTGAACTAGAGCTGTTACTGACTGGATTTCACAGGATGTCAAAAGAACACCTGGCAACCCACCTACAAGATGGTCAGACTTCTTCATCAAGACCCTGAACAAACAGTTCGTGTTTCTAAAGTGGGCAGATGCGAATGGGCCACATTAGCATGTGACAGGGTCAAATGGAGTCATTACTGGTGCCTACTAGAGAAAATCAATGAACAATGGGATGACAAGTGACGAAAAATGATATATATTTTATGTTTATATATATAAATCTTGTTACTGTGTCTGGCATATCGAATACTCTCGGTTGCTTGCCAGGCTCTCCGGGTAATCGACCATTATTGTATAATTGTATATTTATATACATATATGCATAATTTGTATAAGTGTATATTTATATACCAGTGTGTATGAATATATTATGTGTATATATGTAATGTGTAATTAAAAATATCCTGATATTTAATTATCCTATAAAATGCTACATAATTAAACTTAGAATTGACATGAATAGAATTGAACAGTTTGAGTTGACAGCAACACTGAAAATGAAGGAAAGAGAAATAAAATATCTGTTACATGTCAGTGCAACATAATGACTTAGAAAATCTAAATTCACATCTTATTTCTATGTAACAAGGACCCTAATAACTTATTCATTTCGCTTTGGCATGTTATCATTTGTATAGTAGAGGCACTAGTGTTTGTCCTAGTTCTCTCCAAGTGCTGATCTTAGGAACAAGACTGGCAAGCTCCCCGTGGCGCAATCGATAGTTCAAAAACAGTAACAGCAAGTTTCACAATGGAGTCATTACTGGTACCCACTCGAGCAAATCGATGAACAATGGGAGGACAGTGCTACAGTACTACAGTTCTTATTGCATATAAAATCAACTGGCCTATGTTTAATCACCAGCAACCCGGTCCCCTATCCCACCAGAAGTGACCTTGAGTGCAAAGCCATGAATAAGTCCTGAGTAACATAGGTTGTGGCCTGTAACTAAACAAACAAAAACAAAAGCTTGGAAACCTCTTTCAGAGAGAACCACCCTATCCACTATAGTTAGGAGATACTGAGACTAGACTAATATTTATTAAGCTAAGATTTAGTCACAAAAAATAAATACTTGATCTTCCTTCCCTCCTTCCTTCCTTCCTTCCTCCTTCCTTCCTTCCTTCCTTCCTTCCTTCCTTCCTTCCTTCCTTCCTCCCTCCCTCCCTCCCTCCCTCCCTCCCTTCCTTCCTTCCTTCCTTTCTTCCTTCCCTCCTCCCTTTCTCCCTCCCTCCCTTCTTTCCTTCCTTCCTTCTTTCCTTCCTTCCTTCCTTCCTTCCTTCCTTCCTTCCTTCCTTCCTTCCTTCCTTCCTTCCTTCCTTCCCCCCTTCCATCCTTCCTCCTTCCCTCCCTCCCTTATTCCCTCCCTCCCTTCCTCCCTCCCTCCCTCCCTCCCTCCCTCTCTCCCTACTTCCCTCCCTCCTTTCCTCTGTTTGGGTCACACCCAGTGGTGCTCAGGAGTTACTGCTGGCTCTGCTCTCTGAAATTACTCCTAGTGGTGCTGGGGGATCATATGGAATGCTGAAGACGGAACTCTGGTTGTCTGCATTGATGGCAAATGCCCTCCCCACTCTACTATTGTTCTAGCTTCAATCCTTCATTTTTCTTAATGCTTATAGATATCCCGCTTGTTTTAAGTATGCAGTAACTATTTGGAATTTTAATTTTCTGTGATTCACCTTATTTGAACTTGGTATCTTTGTTGATGAAGCAATTGTGTTAAATATCTTACCATTGTTAGATAACTTTGTCTCATAAAGATTTTTTCAATTATTTTAATTTTATAGAGTATTCAATGAATGTAAATATTGAATATATTCAATATTCAATATTTTGACTGATATATTTCTAGAAAAAAACAGTAACTGGTATCAAGAAATTTATAACTAACTTATCTCATATGTAATTCATTGTATAAGTTTGGAGAAATTATTGAGGCACCTTAATCATACTATATTCCTGAATTAAATATCAAGAAAGAAAAAAGTTGACAGAATTATTTTCAATTCCTTTTCTCATATTATAGTTTGTATATGTATAAATGGGTGTACTTGTATCATTGTAACATATACATACCTGCTGGCCATATTATTTCTAAACCACTATTGCAAATAATATCCAAATGCTCTTTGAATTTATTTATATTTGATAGTAAATTTAAGTATTAGCTCATGGATCATTTATAACTCAAAAATATTTACCTAATGATACCAAAAAAATCCCTTTTCGTAGAAGTTTACTTTTTGCAATCAGCTTTTGCCAGTATCAGCAATTCTGTCAGCTTCTCTGCTTGTTTCAAGCTTCTCTGCATGGCCAAGCAGCTAGGTAGGTCATTTGTCACAGAACATAAAAGGAAACAATTCACCACTTTTGAAGTGGGGAATCCAAACCTACCAGACTGTCAGTAATTCTTGCTATAATTCCATCTTTGCATAATCAGGGAGATTAGCTGCCAGCAGTCTGCTCATGCGCAAAAGTGCAGCAACATCTCAGAGTTAGTTTTCCATGTATGCCCATAAATTTTTATGAGGGATATACGTTCTGATCAGCAAATCATGTTTAAAGAAAGATAAATAAATATCACCTTAAGAAATGAACTGCACATTTTACTTTTGAATGAAACATACAGCAATGGCAGGAGAGTTTTTTGAAGGGCATCTTTTCACTAAAGGATTTTGTTCCAATTTAAGGCTATGCTATGGGTTTTGAAAGAGCTGGCACTAGCAGATCTTAGAGCAGATGTATTACTGAGTCTGTTTGACCTTCTAATCTACCAAACTTCAAAAGTACATAAATGCAGAAATTTACTATACTTAACACTTGATGTTATAGTTAAATTTGTTTCACATAAACAAGATTACCTTTCAAAGTGATTTTGATACAGTTAAAACAAATTAAACACACTTTAATTAAGGGAGAGTTTGAGCTTTTATTTGTTTATTCTGTCTTGTTTTTAATTGGAAATACACAGAAAAACTAAGAAAAGTCCTTGGGAGAAATCCAAAATAAATAACAGTATGATGCTATCACCTTCTTAGAAATAATATACAATCCATGATTACTTTTTAAATCTCAGTGCCAAACATCATATATAACTTCTCAGAGATAACATTGTTCATAAAAATCGATCATATCAATCAAATGAAAAATAGGTTCAACACACAAAACTGATTGGAATAGCTTAAAATAAAAGTACCAGACTCCTGAAAATATTATGTTTTTCAAGTAATGTTTTTATTCATTATTTATATGTTTATATTTTGTATAGATTTTCTAGTTATTAAATCTACTTATAGTGGAGATTTAATTTTAATAAAGAAAATCTCCACAAATTTGTGTATACTATGTCTTAAAATATACATGTATATATAAAACATATAAAATATTTATTTAAGTTTTTATTTATATATAAAATAAAAACAAATACAAAGCAAAATACTGATTTCTATTTTGTGTATAAATAAATATACTGGTGATTCACAAAATTGTTTATAGTAGAATTTCACAATGTTTCAACTCCACACTTACAACCAGTATCAAATTCCCTCCGCTTCTTTTATATGTTTTATTATTTAACTTATTTTGGGGTTTAGGGTCACATCCAGTAGTTCTCAGGCACTATTCTTAACTCTGAGATCAGGAGTGATCACTGGCAGAGCTAAGGGGACTATATTAGGTGCTGGTGATCAAATCCATGTCAGCCACATGTCTTATCTCCTGCACAATCTCTCCATCCCTCTTTCATTTATTTAATGTCAGAAATATAAATGTTTCTGAAATTCATTAGGAAATTAATTTTATTTTATTATTTTTTGTAAAGTTCACAGCAATTTATTACATTCAATATTTCAACACCAATCCCACCACCATTACACATTCCCACCTCCATTATTTGGGATTTTCCCACCACCATCCAAGCCTGTCCCAAAGACAGATGCTAATACTTTGTTTTGTATTGCTTGTTATAAATAAACCACTAAAAATGATCAAAAAGCTATCCTTACAGGAGAGTATATAAAAATTGTTGTATCTCACCTTACAGCCGTTCAGCCACCATATAAGAGATCACTAACATGTTGTTACTGCTTGAGCCTGTATGCTAATAAATATTTGATCAAGATTGATTGCTTTCCAGCTCAGATAGAGAAGGGAGCACCAAATAAAGGGTGTTTGGAGCATCCTCCCAGGAGGGGAGATGCATGTTGAAAGTAGACTATGGACTGAACATGTTTGCCACTCAAAGCCTCTTTTGCAGACCACAACACCCAAAAGGAGAGAGAGAACACAGGGGATGGCCCTGCCACAGAGGCAGGGTGGGATGGGCGGGATGGGGGTGGGAGGGATATTATCCATGGTGGTGGAAAATGGGCACTGGTGGAGGGATGGGTATTTGATCATTGTATAATCGAAACCCAAGCACAAAAAATTGTAAATCTACAACTGTACCTCATGGTGTTTCACTAATAATAATAAAAAAAATAGTTTAAAAAAAAGATTGGTTGCCTTCTACTTTATACACCCTCAACTGTTGTGTGCTACTCTTTGTATATTAGTGGCATCAAATATGAGATAATGAATAGCGGCAAACGTGGCTATGCACTCCAGGAATTTTAAAATTTTAAATAGGGTGTTAGAGCTGGAGTTACATTTTTAAATAGACATTGATTTGGGGGTCCAGAGGAGTTTCTGCAGCACGTTGCTCTCTTCTGATATTTATTTGTGAGTCTCTGGATCAGGGTCATTAACCAGCTTATGTGGCACCCAGAGAAGGTTCCTGGGTATGACTGCCAGGCAGCTGGAAGAAGGGAGGGCAACTCCTGACTGGAGGTGTCAGTCACAAGACTGACATACTTGGACTTTTCAGCAGACTCATTCTCATTTGTGAGGGGCTCATTCTGAGCCTGTGAAGACCAGCAGTAGGCATGGAGGTAATTGTGTTCTGGAGTTTGCAACTGCTGATGATCAGCACTTAAATACTGTTTTTTAAGTTCATATTGATAATTCCAGCAGAGATGAAAATTGTATAAAATCTCGGAGGGTCACCAGGGGGTGGCCCCAAAGGCTCTTCCCCTGGCCACCCAAGTTCTGGGAGGCCCGGGCCACTCTCTCAGCTGGGGCAGCCTGGGCCACGTGGCAGACAGTGGAGAAAGGGAGGGCCAAGCCGGTTGACTGATTAGATGCCGTTTATTCCATTCTCATCCCTGTTCATTCCTGTCTCTTTCTCTCTCTCTCTCCTTCTCTCCCGGCCCCCAATCTGGAACCCCTTTCTCCTTCTGGCTCTGACTCTGGATCTAAGAAATTAATTTTAAAATAAGAAAGAGTAGAATTGATTCTATTTTTATTTCTTCTGAAATAAACCCTACTGCTTTGAAACTTCCATTATTTGTTTTGCGACTCCTGGTTTAAAACCTTACAGATGAGATAAATTCAGCTTTTGAATTACATTTGAATAACTGCATCCCTACCAAATTATAGGGTAGGAATGTAGGGAACCCCCAACTAAGAATTAGTGTATCAGAGATATATTTAAAGGTAGAGATTGCATGAATTTCCAGTAAACTTTGTTTGCTTGATATATGTACAAACTCTTTTCTTGCTCTCTTGATTTGATCTATCTTTTTAATATCCTTTTTCCTATAAAGTGATTCCTGGAATCATGACTTCCTTGATCAGGAATCTTTCCCAGTAGGGGTTATCTTTCACTCTTTTCAGTTCTACCATGAACCAGAACTGTGCCGGAAACTCTGCTGGACTAGATAAATAAGTCTCATATTTGGCCACCCCAGAGATTCACTATTTAATTTTGGTTTTGAAAATGAGCACTGTTAGTAGTCTGGCATACTCAGTAAACAAGCAGTTATTTTTAGCATAACTTTTATATACTATATGTAATTAAGTAGGGAGAAAGTTCAAAACCAGTTCTAAATCAATGTTGAATCAAATTTGAATGTTCTCCCACCTCATCTGCCTCTTTCTCATACCTTGTCCTAATTCCTAATGAGAGTAACTGTGTATATGCAACAATAAATGAAGACAGCATGAAGGAGAAACATTTTCACGGTAGTAGAATGATAGAAAAACAGTACAGTTAGTGACAGAAACTATGCCCTATAGGTAAAAACAGAAATTTCATTGTTTACTAATAGCCAAATAAATTTCAATGACATTCTTTAAGAGTAAAATTTCTTTGTGTGTTTTTTTGGTTTTTTTTTGTTTTGTTTTGTTTTGTTTTTTTGTTTTTTTAAGCTATACCACGCATGCTGAGTGCTTACTCCTGGTTCTACACTCAGGAATCACTCCTGGTGGTGCTCCAGGGAATATATGGGGACTGAACCCAGGTCGGCCATATGTAAGACAGGTGGCAACCTCACTGTACTATCTCTCTGGTCATCATAAAAACAAAAAGAAAGAGAGAGTACCTTTTAATCAAGTATGTCATTAGTGTTTAGTATAAAGCATACTATTTGCATTATTGCCATGTAATAATAAATGCCTATAATTATTTTCTTATCCTGCTAATTGAGCTAAGAAATTATTTTATTCAATTTTGTCATTAGCAAATATTAGAATGATTTCTGTAAAAAGAGAATGATTTATGTAAATAGGTTTAATGTATCATTCCACCTTTGCAGGATTCTAGTTCCATATTTTTATTATGGACTTTAAAATCACTGAGTTGATCACATTTGAAATTGCCTTTAAAGGTAGAAGGTTTAGGGAAGAGTGTCAGCACTCTCTTATCTTGGATGGAAAAACAAACAAATCAGCTGACAAGGTAGTTGGACACTATACCAAAACATGGCTGTGGTAAGGAAGAGAAAGATAGTCTGAGAGTATTAGAGAACACTACTAGGCCAACATAGAAAGATTTTCTGTCATCCAGGATATTACTTAAAGTGTCAAAATGGAAAAAAAAATCCATTTCCAAGTTTAGATGAAATCAGTCTGGGTTTACTGACCTCCACTGGTGAATAGCATTGATGTATTATGTCATTTTCCTTTGGTTGGAAGAGGGTTACAATGATCATTCTTTTACTTTGAACACTTAACCACATTGAGTGATATCTCTGAAAAGACATTTTTAAGCTCTGTACTTTGATTTGAATTCACGTGACAGGTCATTGGAGTGTGTGACTGAAGATGAAGTACTTGAAATCATTTACATATTAACACACATTGAAGCTCTTTTGAGGTCTATCTAAGGTCTTGTCAGGGTACTAAAAGAAAACAAATTTGCCTATTCAGAAATTAGGATTATCAGTTTATAGATTCTAACCTTATATCCTCAAATATTATATATAGTTGTGGACAATGTCTATTAAGATCAATTTTTAATTAAATTTTACCTTATATTTTCCTTTGTTTTTTTTAATTTTTGGGTTTGCTTTGTGTTTTTGATCTTGTAACTCTTCTTTTAAAAAATCATTTACAGTGCTTTAAGCACTGTGATTTATGATGTTTGATAATAGCAGTATTTCATTCATAAATTATTCATACCACTCACTCTCCACCAGTGTCGGTGTCCATCCAACATTGTCCCAGTGCCCCTACCCGCCCTATCCCACCACCAACCTTTTAATAGAAATAAAAGTATGCCCCAAACGTGGATTCTATAATTGAATTCTTAAACTTTCCTATAAATTAAAGACTTCAAATATTTAGGGAAAATTGAAATAATATGATGAATTTATTATTTCAAGTCTGTCATCCAATCCTAGACTGTCTTCACAAGATAATTCAGAGGACACTCTCCTCATTAAGAAAATAAGCAATTATTTGTAATGGAAACTGCTTTTTTTGCAGAGTTCTAGGAGGGATAATCATAGTACCTGGGCCACTAATAAAATGGAATCATAATAAACTGTGGGAATTATCAGATTTAAAGAAAAATTCAGTGGTGAACACAATAGTACCCTATTATTATGTAAAGTGATCTGTAAAATAAGAAGTTTACATATAATCTGAAAGCATATAAAACTTGTGTGAGTTATTTGGCTCTGCTACCTATGTCTATTTCTTCTGCTTTATTTCTGATCATTTTAAATTGGTCATTTTAATTTATAGAAAATTTCTTTTAAAAAATAGAATAGAATAAGTGAATCTGTTTTAAAGTTCTCTGTAAGGAATGTCTGAAATAAAAATATATGAATATAAAAATTAAGCTCACTCAGGTAACTTGAATGAGAGTGGTAATGAAAAATTCTAGAGGTCAAGATATTGATCCATGTGATTTTGAGAAATATTAAAAGTTATGAATATACACTGATTTACAAATAATAAATAATGCTTCCACTGAATCATGAGAGATATTTAACAAACAGTTATTTAAAATTGGTCCAATAAGGTCTGGAGTAAGCTTATGTAGGAAGGCCTTTGCAAGTGAGCAAGAATAGAAAGATTTTGGTGCTCTATGTGAATATTCACCAAAGATAAAGCAGATTTCTAGTTTATTCATAGATTTGTGAATAGCATAACCACTTTGCTACTGATAAGCAGTTCTCTGTTATTGTAAATCAAATAGCCATGGTGCCAAAGATATTATTCATGGAATCAGCAATTTGAATGAACACTCCTAATTTATTATCTCAATAGCCACTGGTGTGTAATAAATCTAATCTGAATCACAGCATTCTTCAATGATTAATCTGTTGCTTATGGTACGTTGCACTGGAATCTACACATTACAGAAGAGAAAATTCTCTGGTATCATGAAGAAACTTACACTGGATATTGACTTTAATTTTTATTTTCAGTGTTTTCTGCAGAACCGCATTCATGTTCTTATAAAATGCCTTAGTATATCAGATTTGTCAAAGAAATTTGTTAGTCAAATAACTAATTTTCTAATTACTTATTTTGTTATTCCAATAATTAAATATACAGTAATTGGGTCTTGTGCTTTGAATTCACTTGTCTTAACATATTTCCTGTCATCATGAATAGTGGAAGAGTATTTTGAAAATACTCAGATATAATATACTCTTGTTCAGCAATTGTCTTGAGAACTTGGGTAATTCTCCTGGGTATATGCATTGGGTATATGCTCTCAATTAATGATCAAAAATATGGTCCTATTCATTCCTACCCAGTGTTCACAGGTCTAAGAATCAAAGACAGAAACTAGATTTGTGTCTCTCTTTTATACTTCAGTATACTAGTCAACCTACTGGCATTGTGTTTCCAGTAATTGTGGATTTGAGAATTTGTGATCTAGGCATTCTAGTTCACAAGGGAAAAATTCCTCTACATAAGTTACATTGATGGTTTCACTAAATAGGAAGTTGAAATGGCCACTTTGATTGCCTCAAAAGTGAATAACAAAGAAAGAAATCTAGGTATTAGCTGAATCGTTCAAACTCTTCCAAAGACATTCATTTACTATTTTGTAATGGTGTTGGGAAAGAACATATGTACAAAGCAAATCATTGCATGGAGGGCTGCTGAGTACTTCTGTGCCAAGATGAAGGAAAGTGGACAAAGGAACAAGAACTTACAGAGGAGATAGAGAGATCTCTTCCACTCAGTGTCATGGGCCTGAAATATACTAGAGTGGATAAGGCATTGGTCTTGCACATGGTTGTCCCAGGCTTGACCCTCAGCACCACATATGGATCTCTGAGCATCTCCAGGAGTGATCCCTAAGAGGAGAACTAAGAGTAAGCCCTGATCACAGCTGAGCGAGTCAAGAACTTAAATTTAAAATGCAAAAGGAAAAGGAAAAAGAGAAGATAAAAGATAGGACCTGGATGATAGTACAACAGCGTATGGTGTTTGCCTTGCAGATGTATAATAGCGGTCTGATCCATCATTCCCTGAGTTAGCCAACAATGATCCCCGAATACACAGCCAGGAGTAAGCCCTGAGCACTAATGCGGTGTGTCCCCAAAATAAGCAAAACAAAAGAATAAGAAGAAATGGTTCTGGGGAGATAGCTCAAAGGTCTGGGTTCATGTGTAGTTTCGAGTTAGTCCCTACAACTTCATGTTCCTAAGCAAACAATGGGAGTAGACTTTGAATGCTATCAGGTGTGCCCCCCCCCAAAATACCCACATACAAAAGAAAAGAACCCCAAAAAAACCAAAACTCCAGACCACTGTTTTACATAATACACAAAACTTAATTAAAATATGTTAAAGTCTTGTACTGAAGCCATTGTTTATATAAAATAAAACATTGTAGATTTTTTTACATTTTGTGATCTTTTCGGATTAGAGTTCAAGGTCAAGGACAATAAAATATAAATAAATAGGAGTAGGTTTGTAGTATATATCTTATGGTATACATGGATTTTAAACATTTTTCTCATTATTTCAAACAGAGAAAACATCACTTTGAGCAAAGACAGTTTACCCCTCCAAAAAATTATGATTCCAGATTTTTACATTAAATAATTTTTTTCAGAAACTAAGTTCTAGAACCTGCTATTTTTTTTCAAATATATATTGTGAACATTAAATTGCTTCAGGACCCCAAAAGGTTAAATACAGTATTTGATAAATCAGAGTATCAAGATTACCAAGAGATAACCAAAAGATAAATACCTTGTCTCTTGATAACTTACCACAAATGTAAATTTTTCTTCTACTGAACATAACTTATTTTGTCAAAATTATAAAATCCTGAGATCTTAAAGAGGAGGATGTTGCAGAATTTTTTAACTTCTTCCTCAAGTCCATCCTGAAAAACTGAAATAGTTTTTTTTCTCTTATTAACTGTCTAAATTGTTTTTTTAAGAACATCACACTAAAACATTTCATCACAGTAAAACATTTCATCACAATGAAAGAAAGTACCATTAAAATTTAAAAGGCAATGTAAAATTGAAGAACATATTTGCATATATACACTTGATATTATGTGGGGTTAATATCCAAATTTTAAAAACTTATACAACCCAACAGCAGGGGAAATAAAAACCCAATTAAAAAGTGGGAAGAAGATCAGAACAGATACTTAGTCTGAAGAATTCTTAGATAGCCAACAGGAACATGAAAAATTTTTATCGTAATTTATTATTAGGGGAATGCAAATCAAAATCACAGTGTGAGATCATATCATCTCACGCCTGTGAGAATGAGTAAGTCTTGTTAGTTTTTGGTATTATAAACCTGGAAAATGCTTTTATGAGTGGAATAAGTCATACAATTAAGCAAAACACTGTGTTGTTCAACTCAATTATGAAAGTAAGTAAAGCAAGGAAATCAATACAAATTTCAAATTATGAGTAACTATCAGAGGAAAAGTTAAATTTGGGAATTATGTACGTGGATGGAAACTGTATTTTTGGTGGAGATCATAGGCTTGTACCTATATTTCTCCAACTATAATTCTATATGCCTGAAATTATATAATGTTATACATCACTGTAGTATCAATTAAAATCTGAATAAAAATGCAGAGTCACCTAACAGTTATCTTCTGTCCAAAAATAAAATAAAGCAAATGAAAGTAGCAGTGGAAATTACAACTCTGTTAAGGTAGGAACAGACCAGTTAGTAATGTTTGGAGAACCTTCTCAATGCATAATGATCAATGTATGTTTGCTATGTGTAACAGGTAGTCTATTTTAACTTTGCTTAAAGTAGAAAAGATAATTACCCAAAATAATGTTATACAAGGGAATGCAAGTTTGATCAAATGTGCACTGATACATGATTTTAACTTGATAAGGTGTAGGAGAAGTGACTAGTAATCAAATTGTAAGAACTGCTAATGGACTTAAATGGTAGTGTGGATTCTGGATTTGGCTTATTTGCATTTAAACACCATTCTCCTGTGTTAGTTTCTTATTAACAATCTCTAAGGATTAGCTAATATTGGTATCTCTAAACAGGATCTACAACCTTCTCCGCAGATGTCAAGATTATAGAATATGGAAAAGGCATGCTTTATACAGTCTGGACAGTTTAAGTGGCTCATTAAGCAGTGGTCCAATGATAGGGAGGCGAAAGTTTTTAAAATCAACATCTCAAATTTTTAGAATCAGATTAAATTATACTAAATGAAAAATACTAAATTCATTTATTAGTAAGATGAAAAAGTATATAATCAACCTAAATTCTAGCATAAAAAGTATAAAATTTAGGATATTTTTATTTTAAAAGAAAATTATGAGAGAGAAGAGAAGAGAGAGAAAGAGAGAGTGAGGGAGAGAGAGAGAAAGAGAAAGAAGGAAAGTGCCTGCAACAGAGATAGGCTGAGAAAGGGGTGGAGGCAAGAAAACTGAGGACATTGGTTGTGGAAAATGTAGACTGATGGAAGAATCGGTGTTGGAAGACTGTATGACTGAAACCTACCGTATTTGTATCTCACTGCTATTAAATTTAAAAAATTAAAAAGAGAAAGATTAAATATAAAAAGAAATAAAAAGAAATTTAAAAGAAAAAAGAAAAGAAGAACATAATGAAGCACTACTAGTATCAGTTTTATGTATTTTGAATTGGGTGGCTGTAATTGTGCAAAGAGTGTCAGAAAATGTCTTTCAGTATTTGTATTTTTAAAAGCTAATGGATATCACCATAATTTAAAGTCATGTAAACAAGGTAAAAATCTATGGTTTTGAAATTGTCAAACTATTTATCAAGGAATTGTTAAGACACAAATTTTAGACTGGCACATGAGGTCATTCAGAAAGACTCTGCAAAAATTGATCACATTCCTTCTTGCCCCTCAGATGTAGGTATTTAAAGATGTTCCCTGTCAGAGAACTCTAACTTAATTTCCAAAGTGGAAAATTAAATTGTCTCAATGGAGAAAAATATCCATGCAATTTTTTTTTAGATTGGCTTGTTAAATCCCATTGACTTCTGACAAAGGTAGTGCTTTTTAAAAATCATTGTAATAAAAAAAGTACATCTACTTATCTAGTTTTTTGCATGTTACTCAAGAGTAATGTGAAAGAAAATTATAAAATCACTGATGTTTGGGAAGCCATTTATTTCATTATTCATTCACTCCTTTATTCAACATGTGTGTATTAATAACATACTGGGAACCAAACTGTTCTGTTTATTAAAAATTTCATGGGGAGCATGACAACAGGGTCCCTGTTATAATAGAATTTCTAATCTCCTAAAGGTTGATTGAGACTAAACAAGTAAAGACAGATTTTATAAAAGCTGCTTTCAGATGAGTATAAAAGTTGTAATAAAAAACAAATAAGTTGCTAAATTGAGAATAATTGAAGGAAGATATGATTTTAGGGTGAATGGAAAGGCATATGATATACTATTTGCACTGATACTGCATATGAGAAAGTCTTATTTTACTTTTTCTTTTAAATTACTTTTATTGAGGCACTGTGGTCTACAAAGTTATTTGCGATTGAGTTTCAGGCATAAAATGTTCCAGCATCAGTCCCTTCACCAGCATCTATATCCCAGTACCAATGTCCTGTTTCCCTCCAACCACCCAGCCTGTTTCTATGCAGGAAAGTTTTGTTT
Organism: Sorex fumeus; assembly: GCF_029834395.1. Classification (NCBI taxonomy): domain Eukaryota; kingdom Metazoa; phylum Chordata; class Mammalia; order Eulipotyphla; family Soricidae; genus Sorex; species Sorex fumeus. The sequence continues at coordinate 65,792,099 of NW_026606065.1, read as the reverse complement.
TATTTTTTTTTCCTTCTAGGAAAAGTGTTTTATAACATTATTACTGATGGTTTCATGCATACCACTTTACCCCTTCAACAGTCCCTCAACCTCTGGAGTGAAGACTTCCCTTACCATTGTCTTAGTGTTCCTCTTCCCATTCTGTCCCTTCTCTCCCCCAGTGTTGTAAGGTCAAGTTACTGAAGAATAATAACTCTCATAACTTGGTTATGAGAGAATCCATTAACCCAGCAAGAGTCTATTGGATGGCTTTAAGCATAATGTAGAATAATTGATATCTTTGTGATTTATATCTTGTCATCTTTTTAATCTTTGTATAACTTTATATCTTTGTAACAAATTAACAGAAAAAATAATTTTGCTATTCTGTAAATAAGAAATCGTTATTCTCCTTCTTTTCTCTCTCTTTTTTTTTCTAGACCACTGCTAGCAATGCTCAGGGATCAATCCTGCAACTCTTGCAGACCATGTGCACTTCCCAATGTTTAAACCCAGGTCTGTCGCATGCAAAACAAGCAACTTATCTGTTATATTATCCCTCTGGACCAATATATTATGATTTTATTTTGAATTTATTTTTCTTGAATTCAAGAAAAAAATTGTAAAAATATTTTATATAGTTTATATACTAAAACTACATCTTAGTTAATATATTTATTTGACTATTCCACACACCCTTGTCAGCCTTCTCTTTAAATTAGCTTTTATTGTAGTCATAACATGGAAACCAGTGGTTGTGAGGGCAACAGTTTTCTTGTGTATGCATGAAAAAAAAGGAAATATTTCCTAAAAATGAAAGAAGCCAGCATGTAGTAATACTATGTAGTAGAGCATAAGCCTAGAATATGTGAGAGACTGGGTTAAATCTCTGGTTCTAAAAAAAATTGTCAAATATAAAAGAAAATTCCGCTGCTCTATTATTTGATTGTTTCACCCATCTGTGGATAAATAATTCTCATTTTTGTCACCTAATATTTCTCTAATATTTGAATTAGCAAATTACTTATGAGAAAAAAGTAGATAGGTTTCCATAATTATGTTTAATTAGATCAGCTTTAACCTAATATAAGTTGGCTCCATTGAGATAGACTTATACATTATACACTCACACACACACACACACACACACACACACACACATATATATATATACGTATATATACTTATATAGAGTTTCGTTGATGGGAAGAGGAGAGGAGGAGGGTTCTACCAGTGTTCCAGACCACACCAACCCAACTCTACAAAAAAGTAGAAAAGATATTTCAAAAATAAGGGAAATGTGAACATATTTTCTGGCTGGACAGAAAAATGTATTTCTTATTAAATTACAACTTGTATTCCGAATACATGCATGGTATGCACAAGTATAAGATATTTTATCAGATAATTCAAACAGAAAGATAAATGAAGTTTGATAGAAAAGTAAAGCTATTTAGATGGGAGAAAGTATTATATGAAAATATAAGAACTTTATCTGTATTTTTTATTGACTAACTTTGCTCAAATACAGCTGATACTAAAGGAAACAGTACCTTTATAGAAAAGCCAAGTAATTTTTCCTTTGCAAAGTATTTGATGTTAATAATAATATGAAGCAGGCTGTTTCACTACTTATGCTTCAGTACTATTTTTATAATTTTATTAAATATATGAACTTTGAGAGTTTAAGAGATAGTACGGCATGTAAGGCACTTGCCTTGCATGAAGCTAACCGGGGTTTGATCCCCAGCACCTGCTAGACCCCCTTCTGGTGTGATCCCTGAGCACAGGCTGAGTAAGCCAGAGCATAGGTGGGTGTGGACCCCAAAGAGGAAAAAAAAACAGAAAAAGCATATATAAACTGCAATATGTTTTGAAATTGGTCTTAACCCTAACTTAAAACATTTGATACCTTGGCTTTGAAAGTAGATTTGCCACAGCCTTAATGACATAAAAATTAAATGTTAAAAATAATGAGTTATAAAATTCAGTAGTTTTTTATACAGGTAAGTTTATATATTATTGAATTTATTTCATAGTTCCTTGTTAGTACTTGCCATACCAGGTCCTGAGACATCTACGATATCAGAAGATAAGACGGTCCGTTCATTGGTTCATTTTGAAACAAGTGATTTTGAAAACATAACTATGTCCGTATGTATTGCTCTATTAATGCTTTTATAGTTTCTCTGAAATATATCAGGTAACATGTCTAATTCGCTGATGTTTCTGTAAAGTCTTACCGTTGAGTAAATTCAGTTCCGGAAAGAGATCAATTTCCCTGCCACTGTTTTATAGGGTGATTGTTATCAAGTCTTTGTTTTGTTGTTTTGTTGCTTTTTCTTATTCTCCTATTATGATTTCTTAATTTTTGTTTAATGATGAGCATTAATTCTGTTCTATTAATTATACTTGAAGGCTCAGGTCCTCATGACATAAAGACCTCCTGATGTTAATAATAAATAGCTTTATGCTTTTTAATCATTGGTATTTTTTAGACAGAGCATTCAGACAGAAGATTGTTTAAAAGCTTTTATTAAAACTAAACTATTAACAAGTTTTACAGTATCTTCCTGAGGCTTTCCAGGACTAGGATTCACTAAAAGCAACCCCGCTGTGCTGGCACAGCAGTCTCCTCAGCTAATCATAAGGATCAAGAATATTTTTAAATTCGTCCTTGCAGAATTTATTTTTGTTTTGTTTATTTTAATGAATCATTCTCAATGCCCTTACCAATGCTGATTTTTAATTCTTTGAATCTGATAATCAGTATTTTGAACCCTAAAGCTTGTTTTGCCTTATTCCACATTTATAGAAACAAACTTTTTCGTGTGTGTCTTCTACTTCTACAAAAAAAGTAAAGAATTACTGCAAGTCAATTTTCATATAGACAATTTGATACTTGTTTTGTTGAGTTTCACATTTTATTAGTAGAGATATATAAGAAATAAAACATTGGACTGTCATATTTCATAAATATCTAGCATTTATGAATCATAATAGGGAAGGAAATTGATAGCCATTATCTATAAAAATGTAGATTAAATATGACTTTTGTTTCAGTTTATTTAAAAAGATATCTGTTTCTTACAATAAATTAATTAAATTAGTAATAGCTATGATTATTACTAAAATTTGTTTTGATATCTTATTCATTAAAAACTCTTCAGTTATTATTATTTTTCTTGGTAGTACAAACAGAGGGCTAGACACTAAAGATGAAATTGTAAGAAAATAGTATTCAGGACCTTTACTTAGAACTTATAGAGTAGGGGTGGTGATGGAAAATATAGAATACTATTGTATATGTGATTTTGATAGTGGGAAAATTCAACTGCTTCATTTTAAGAGACGATGATCGAGCTCATAGAGGTATAAGGGTTATAAAAAGGGTAGAAAATGCTTGTTAAGGAAGGAGAAATCTGTTATAAAAGACAGTAGACACTAGAGAGTCTACTCTCTAGGGATGAAAGACAAGCTATAAGGTTAAAGGAGTAGATAAAAACATAAGCATGGTAGGGATGAGAAATAGAATTAGACAGGAATGAGGCCATGGACAATCTTCAGTTCCATCTTAAATTTATCTCTTCTGTACAAATAAAGGCATGCCACAAAAGAGTCCCGTAAGAGGAACTATCATAATCAGACTGATGTTTTGAAAGTTCTACGTAAATCTTTTATAACTATGTTATAATACTATTTTCTACAACTATAGATATTCAATTAAATGTTACACTTTCTTTTTATCTATCACAGATATTATATATACATATAATTTATCTGATGTTTGTTTTGTTTTCCCATATAATATAATGCACCTACTTTTTTTGTTTCTTTTCAGACAAAAATGATTTCCGTTTTGGTCAAAGCTTCTACACTGAAAATGAAAAGGTCATATATTTAGTCTTGAGATGATGAAACTTGACTCAATCACAAAGGAACCACATGTACTGTTCTAGGGACAAAACTGGCTCAGCATGATGTTGCTTTGACATTTGATTAACTGCTTCCCCACCCTCCTTTTGGCTACTACTGGTAGTTGAAACATTTTACAGATTTGCTCTTTGTAATAACATCCTGTCCATCAGTTCATTTTAATGCCGATATTTGTCTGTGCAAGTCCTACTGAAATCAATGGCAGCTCTGGGCATCATTCCAAGAACATAATTGGCTCAGTTCTAAAATGGGCTGTAGAGGTGACTTCATTACTCTTTCAGTTCGATAGATAAGAAGTGTGTGTGGGCATATGTGTGTATATGTGTGTTATGTGTCTATTTATATAACTAAAATCTAATGAAAATAAGTTTATTTTGTGTTTATATCCACTACACAGAAATTGTTAGATTCTTGTATGTACATATGAAGTAAAACAGGTTTATTTAGGGAATACGAGGGCTGGGGACATGGGAGAGAGAGAGAGAGAGAGAGAGAGAGATCAAAAGAGAATTGGGACTTCTATAGAACTAACAGTTTACTTCTTATATTGAAATGTGGGTGAATCCCCAGATAGAAATGATCTGTTAAATTATATTTATTGATTTTTTTCTTTGCTTTTTGTTTTGGGGTCACGTCTGAAGTACCTAAGGTGCTATCATTTACTCTATGATCAGTGATCACTCCTACCCATGCTTTCAAATGCCAGAGACTGAAACTGGTTCTGTTGTATGTGAACAATGCACTCAGCCTACTAAGAATCTCTATGACCCAAGAATGATTTCTTACCTTTTTGGCCACAATCCAAGTCTCTCTTCATAAATCTATTTTGTTGAAATATTTATGAGATTTCAATAATAGCACCAAGAATGGCTTATTTATATTGCCTTTTGTTTTCTGAGTTCATATCAACTGTCAAATTCGATGCTCAAAATGTTTTTCTATGTAGAAATTGATTTGTTCATCATCATTACTTTTATACCTGTGCACAACAGTCTTTTTAAATAATCACATGATAAACCAGTTACTCATAATGTTGCTTGTAACCGCTTTTCATTTATTAGAGTACGTTTCTTTATTTTTGTTTCTCAAGTCTTCAAATACATTAAACTTTCATAAATGGGTGTAAAGAAAATAGTGTTTACATAACATTAAAGAGAAAAATTTACATGTGGATATAATTTATTTTTGACTAACATAGTAAATAACATAATTATTGTAAGTAGAGAGATAGACAAGAAGATAAAATAAGCATTTGGAAATGTGAAAAACTATGCACGCACATTTTGGAGAAAGAAAATATCTCCAAGAACTCCACATTTTCTTCCATTTTGTTACTCTAATGTAAAATTAAGTTTTGAGAAAACTTCAAAACCTTCATCATCTGTTGGTTTTTGGTAGTAGAGGGAAGCAAAATTTATTGTCTTGAAATATCGCTCTTTGAGATACTGATTATTCTAAAGAAACAGAAAATATAGGGGGGAAAGTCCTGAATCCCAAGTAAAATTATCCTTGTAAGAGGAAAACAAGTCTCCATTTGTAATGTATCTGTTTTACTTTACTAGAAAATGTAACGACTAAATCTCTAGAAATTCTATCATGGGAGAAGGTAGTAACTTATATCTGCATATTAGCTATGCCTTTTTTTTATTGTGCCTAACCTAGAAAGATAGAAGTAGATATATTTTTCTTCCTGTAAATTTGCATTGTAATGTGATTTTTTATTGGATTTTCTGGTAAAATATATTAAATAAACTATGGTAATGTGCTATAAAGCTATTCATTTTGAAAGCAAATCAAGCAATAATAACCAAACCATGCCAAATGGCAATCCAAAAATAAATCCCAAAGTCAGAAACATTTAAGTATATTATAAAGTTTCCTTGAAATCCATGTCAGTTGCCTTTTCATCATCTTGCTGCTTCCTTGGACAAATGTCATAGAAAAATAAACTGATTTTACTTGTTTTTATTTCCTCCATTGCCACTCCTCACTCAAATCCTAGACTTAAAAACAAATTTTCAGTGCACTGACCCATGTGTTTTCTAATCTTATTTGCATATTTCATATGTTCAGGTTTAAAATTAAGGGTCATGCAGTTGGAGGCTAGTCTGTTGAGGCAGGTGGAGACCTTGTCCCAGACACGTCTTTATATTAAATTGTGTAATTTTCCATATTAAACTGAAGCCAAAAATGATAAGCAATCCTTAGAGCAAAAATAAAATTAAACTCAAACACTATCTCTAACATTAGCATCAAGTATATTATGATGCTTGCCAGAGTAATGAAATAAAATAAAAATACTACTTAGGAAAACAGAGAAATACTGACAGGGTCCTTCAGTGTTTGTTTATAGTTGGTGCTAAAAAGGGTGCTGGCTCTCAGGTTCTTGTCTCCAAGCAGTCAAACATGAGATCACGGGACTGAAAATCAAATGGTGAATTCAGAAAAGATTTTGTGTAAGAGATAAAAAAGGAAGGGAAAAGACAGGGAAGCTCCTGAATGATGGGAGAGTTCTCTTTAAGCTGAGTTCCAGAGAAAGGCCAGAAATTCTCCCTTACAAGACTTTTTTAACAGAGACGGAGAACATTTCAGTTTGAGTTTAAAGCAGGTGGGATGATAAAACAGGGGTCTGGAATGGAGAATTATCCATAGTCATTTATGTCATGGACAGAGTGTAGGTCATCTAGGTTATTAGAAACCACCTAGGTTGTCTTTTTGGGACTTCCATACTGGTATTCCTCTCCTCATGCCATATTCTTCATCTCACCCTTCCCATTCACTTTGTCTCTGTCATCAGGATTTCACATGGACTTATTCCCCTATGAACAAGAACACCTTTTTCATGGAAACTAAAATAATACACTGGTTCTAAGTGACATCGAAAATACCCTAAAATGATGTTTTCACTTAGTTTTTAATGAAAATCTGTGCATTTTTTGAAATTCAAAGATATAGGTTTTTGCAGCTAAAGAGGTAGTACAGCTGGTAGGACATTTGTTTTGCATGTGATCGACTCCAGTTTTATACCTGACACCTCATATGGTCGCTAGAGACCCTCCAAAAATTATCACTTATTCTGGTAAAGATTCAGGAGTAAGTCCTAACTAAGCATTGCCAGATGTGGTCATAAATGAACAACAAAATACACAGACTAATGAAATTGCCTTCCTGATATTTTTATATGTTCTTTTTCTTTTTTAATTTATTTATTGAATCACCGTGATAACAGTTACAAAGTTTTCATGTTTAAGTCTTGGTCATACAATGATCAAACACCCATCCCTTCACCAGTGCATATTTTCCACCACCAAGAACCCCAATGTACCCCCATGCCACCCCTCCCCGTGCCTGTGAGGCAGATGATTTCCACTTAACTCTCTCTCTACTTTAATTACATGACAGTGACAGTGACATTTTTTCGACAAAAGATGCACCATTATTATTTGGAATTTTCCCCCAACAGTCAAACTTCCTGAAAAGGCATCATGAAATAATTTGTTTTCTATTGTTGGTTATGAAGACCAACGATGTTTTGGATTTCTGATATTTTACTAATTAAGTCTGGAAAGATTTCTGCCAAAAGCTGAATAGTTCCAAGATTGGTTTGGGTCCATGGCGTGCCGGAGAGCCGCTTGCTCACGGGGTAACTCATGGTCTCGGCAGGGCAAGAAGGACATGCCAGTTCCATCCCCCATCCCATGAGGCTGCAGTTGCCCTGTCACTGTCGGCTCATACCTGGCTGTCCAATAAGCTCTAAGGTGGCAGCCACTATGCTGTGTGTGTGTGTGTGGGGGGGGGGGAGGATGGCAGAAGATACAAACACCCTTCCCCTCCTGGGGGGCATAGCAGCATAGCTTACTGAATAGTCCATTCGCATTTCTACCAGAAGCTGCTGGGTTCCGAATTATATGTTCTTTTAAATTCCAATTGTATTGAACTTTTCTTTGGACTACTAAAAGTAGATAGCCTAAAACTTAGAATTAACAGGATTGTGATTTACATGAATAAGTATAAAAATTCCAAGTGGGAATGGAAAGAATTGTGCATGTATGACACTGCTCAACAGGTTTCACCTTGAGTTTAAGTTTGGTAGGAGGAGGAAGGTGAGAACTTGTTCTAATTGAACAATCATTTGAGTATTGTTTGAGAAACTATATGGTGGTGGATGAAGGTATATAGGTACAGTTTGGTGGTGAATTATGGACTCCGCATAATAGAAGTGAGACGGGATGCTAGGAAAGTGGACTGTCTGGTATTGAGCGAAGATAATCAAGGCAGTAATTAATGATTAGCCAAAATGTTTTATGTGTGAAAGGAAGAAATAAGGAATAGAATGTCTTTTTTGACAATGTCGTTTGCCAATACAAATCACTTAGAAGTGCAGTAAAAATAAAAGGAGCTTGAGACAATGACCAAAACCTAACATTTTCAAAGTCATCCAGACAGCATTTGGACAACAGTTATACGAAAGCAATATTAAGTGTTACAGTCTGATGACTTTATGATCTGTAAGGAAAACAGCAGCTCCAGCTGGACCATGTTCTTAGTAAAGCAGTGTAAGGTATGTTTCTGTAGAGACTGAGGATAAAATAAAACTTTTGCTTATGATAAGAAAAGAAGACAGGTTTTAGGAGAGCAAATGGTGAGACATGCGGCAATACGTAAATAATTAGTTTAAAAAGAATTTTCTGGATTTGAAAAAAAATAAAACATATTGAAAGTCTCTGAGGGGTGGAGGGAAGAGAATAAAGATACATAAGAAGAAATAACAAATGGTCAACGGCTAGAGAACTGGAGAGTTGGTCTACAGACCTAGGCTTCAGCGGGGGTGGGGAGAGGGCATTGTTGTTCTATAGAACTGAGCTTACCCTGAGTGTTTATTCTTTAGGACACTGGTGGAGGGCAGCTGGCACTGTGATGGTAGCATGGTGTTGCAATGGCATATACATAGAACTAATGCTATAATAAATCTGAACAAAAATGAAAGAAAAAATGAAGTAAATAAATAAATAAGTAGATTTACAGCAATTAGTGCCTCAATTGACTATTTCTGCAGTAATAAAGTCTTTTATAGTTTAAAAATAGCATGCATCTATTATTGAATGTAGAATGCTTTCCTTGGAAAGATTGTCTTTCTATATATTATTTAACAAACATATTCTTTATGAGCACCACTAAATATGGGTCTCACCAGTAAACTACCAGTAATTTAAGTTTGTCATAAAAATCTGTGAACATTGTCTTCATGGTCTCATCTTGTCTAACTGAAATACAATAATTTACATTTAAATTTTTCTGCACTGTTACATTCTTTCAATTTCAACTCATTCTTCTCATACAGCAAATACGGTCTTTCATTTATTATTTGAGAGGCCTCCCAAAAGGTTTTCAGGGGTCTGGAGACCGTTTCCCAGTTATATTTGAACAAGTGGAACTATAATTCAATATTGAAATCCCAGTGTATGATGTTGCTCAGATCCTCTGATTCCAGAGAAAACTCCAAGGTCACCTGAGCAGTACCTGTGACCTTTAGAACAACATCTGGGAGCTTTGGAGTCATGCATGCCTAGATTGAAGCCAGGCAAGGCTTGGCTGACTTGGAGCATCCTCTATTACATACCTCCCTCTGGCATCCAAAAATGATGTTTTAAAGAATGAGCTGTATTATCTAAATATTAAAAAATTAATAATTATAACAAGGGAAAACTACGAAAACAACTTTTCCTTTTTTTTTCAATTTTTAAAAGATGTTATATATTATGGGCTGGAGTGATAGAACAGTGGTAGGGCATTTGCCTTGCATGCAGTCAACCCAGCCAAGCCGAGTTTGATTCCTCTGCCCCTCTCGGAGAGCCCGGCAAGCTACCAAGAATATCTCGCCTGCATGGCAAAGCCTGGCAAACTACCCTTGACGTGTTTGGTATATCAAAAATAGTAACAACAAGTCTCACAATGGAAACATTAGTGAGCCTGCTCGAGCAAATCGATGAACAATGGTAGGACAGTGCTACAGTGCTACAGTTCTATATTATTTCTTAGGTATGGGTAGATAATCACTACATGAAGACTGATAGATACATTATAATTTGAAAAGTGAAGTTACTAGTAAACATGAGAATTTTCTCTTCTTTCTTAAATTGTGGTTTACATATGCCTTGTTCCTGTGCTGCAAATTATGTCTTCAATAATTTGATTTAAATTAAATAATAAACAAACCAGAAGTTTTGAAATGATTCTACAGGAAAACCACAGCTTTATAAATAGCTTAACATATAAGATGACCTTAAAGTACAATCACTGTCACTGTCACTGTCCTCCCATTGTTCATCAATTTGCTTGAGCGGGCCCAGTAACGTCTCCATTGTGAGACATTTTTGTTACTGTGTTTGGCATATTGAATACATCATGGGTAACTTGATCCTAAAATATTTTTCAGTGAAATAGTAACATCTTTTACTGTTATGACAACACATATAATGTTTTTTTTATTTAAGGAATAATTTAAAAAAGAATCATTTAAAACTATATACATTTTTATTGATGATACACTATTGGTTCTTTCATATATTTAATAGATTTTTTCAGTAGTCAAAATATGTATCACTTTAAGATTAAGTTTTCTTAAACATGGTTTAAATACCAAGATGTAATTCATTTTAAAGGCACAAAAAATGTACACTATGAATTTAATCAAAGAGAAAATTAAGGGTTAGAAAGATAGCATAGCACTCAGAGCACTTGCCTTGCATTCAGTAAACCCTAGTTCAATCCCCAGCACCACATATGGTCCCCCAAATTCCAGAAGGAGTGATTGTTGAGTGCAGAGACCCTGAGCATCATTGAGTATGCCCTTTCCCTAAAGAAGAGAGAAAATTAACATAAAAATGCAGTCTTATTCAAAATGCTTCAAATGCTCTTATGGATTCTAAAGGTAGTGATTGAGTCATGACTAATAAGAGTTATGCATAGCAATGAGTCTCTGGAATGAGAACCTTTATTACAATGACAACACTGCTCAAGAGAATAGATTCTGAATGTGAATATGCTTAAACTCAGACTTGAATCACTGTCACTATCGCTCCATTGTTCTTCAATTTGCTCAAGTGGGCACCAGTAACATCTCTATTCATCCCTGTCACGTGCTAGTATAGCCCGATGACATATTGGGAGCTCTTTTATGATCAAGGGAATGAGGACCATCATTTTATTGTTTTTGGCATATTGAGTATGTCATGTGTAACTTGCCAGGCTCTGTCGTGCCAGTGAGATACTCTCGTTAGCTTGCCAGGGTCTCTGAGAGGGATGGAGGCCTTTGGGGCAACCTCTAATCACCTCTACAGGTGTTCCCAGTCAGGCATAAATGTGGACAGGTTACTCTCGGTAGCCTGCTGACTCTCTGAGAGTGAGAATTAGAAAATAAGAGGTTGCAGCCACACACTTCCAGGAGCTTGGTTTTATAGTCATTGGATCTTGGCCATTGATGGGGTTACATGGCAGTTGGTGGGTGTAACTGTCTAGCTACTGGAAGATGTGGGGATCTGGGTGGAGGAGGCCCAGTCCCGAACCGAACAGGCTTGGAGATCACCTCCCCAGATCCCGCACACCTGGGTTCCTCTGCTGGTTCCTTCAAGCGTGAGGCTCATCCTAGTGTTTGGAGAGTGGTCTCAGAATAGCTGTGGCTGGATCCCAGAGGTATTCAGACTTGAATAAACAACGTAAAATAGAATTAAAATACAATGTTATATTAAATGGTAGAGAGCATTTATAAATATGGACATGTGTTATTTCTCATATTTATCATGCCTCTAATGAATCTGATAAGGGAATGTTATTTCTGTAGTATTTTTAAATTTACTTCTTTTTTGTTATAAATGTAGAAAGGTGTAATTTTTTCTGAATTTGATATCTTGTAAATTAAAATTATCAATATGATTAAGTAGCCAAGTGTTTTTCAAGTATCACATATTCATTAGGAAGTCTTGAAAACTCTGGTCAGATCCATTATCTGTTTTATAAGTTCTGTGTAAAAATAAGACAATTTTTAAAAAATAAATGACAAATAATTAACGTGTCATATATTGCCATATATCGAGTAGTGAGTAAATGTATCTCACTGAATCTTGAAGTTACACTGATTTCACACAGAAAGAAAAATGACTAAAAATTAATCAGAGAGGAAATATTTTCTTTTTTAACTTCTTTTATAAGTGATATTTTAACATATTTTGAACTTTATTTAATACTCTCAAATAAATGAATATTTTGGTATTGTTGGGTGAACAAAGCACCTGCTGTGTATTAAGTGATAGATTCAACTTAGATGGTAGAGTAGAAGGTGGTAGAGTAGAACCATTGGATTAACAGGTCAGAACTGAAATTTAAAGATATATTTTATCCAATTAATTGTCAATGTACCCTATTTGAATCAGAAGAGTATCTTTTTCATATGTCATATTTTATTTTTATACATCATATATATTATATGTTTAATTTTATTTTCAAATAAAATATTTTTTATTTTTGTTACATAAATTGGGATTTTTGTAGCATACAAAGAGAGTGATTTTATAGCAATCATCCTTAAACATTTTCTGACAATGGTCCCCTTCTGACTGTATATCTGTCTATCCTATGATTCTCCCTGTCAAACCAGTTGTTTTACTAGTCTTATGCTGTGACCATGCGCCCCTTGTTTACACAATTTTCACCAGTGGCCTGTTTGAAATATCCCAGAGGCCCATAGCAAGAATATGACTCCCAATGATATAAATTCTAATATAAATAAGGCACAAATCACACTTTGTATATATGTTTTAGTGAAATGTAAATATTAGACTTTGCCTCAAAGAAGTGAGGACTATGTTGTGTAATCACAAAATAAAAATGATTTGGTGCAGTGGCATTCTCTCTCTCCCACCACGTGTGTTCAGTGGCCATGAGTGGCTTCCCACCCTAACCTGCAACCACCTCCAACAGGCATATGCTGGAGGGCACAGGGCTGACAGTTTGGTTGGTGATCAGTTGCCATTTATTCCATTCTCCCCAGGTACCTGTTCCAGTCTCACTAAGATTCCCCATTCCATGCTAGTCTCTCCGTGCTCTACCTCATCATCTTCATCTCACGCCCAACCTTCAAGTATGGGACATAGCAATCACACCTAGGTCAGCTAGCACAAACAATATATAAAAGCCCTTCCTGATCTCCTGCAGCCAGGAGATCTGCTCAAGGGTGAAATACAACCTAGGGTATGCTTCTCATTTCCTTAGTCCAATAACCATTTAAAAATTCATCTTAATTCTACTTCTCAATATTAGTCATTTTGTATGGATATAGTAAGAGATACACTAAGCTTGTAGGGTGGCACTCCTGGGGGCATCTTGCTAGAGATCCCAGATTACAGTACTCAGGCCAGATTAGTCTTTCCTAACCCTGGTAAGGTCCTAGTCCAGTTGTTAATCTTTGGATCATGACAGAATTTGTCGATCACCGTGCTTTTATAGTTAAGTATTATGGGGCTTGGCCTGTCCTGATTCGATGCCATAGTAGCTCATAGCTTGCCTAAGTCCATCCAGTCCCTCGTCGTACCCTGCTTTGGGGGTGCTAGCAACTGAAGCTTAAGTCTAGAAAACAGATGGCCAGGAGTGAATATTATTTGGAGTCAATTAACTCCCAAGTTACAAAAGCATAGCATTAACTTTTTTCCTATACAAAAAGGCCGTTGCTCTGAAGTAAACTATGCAAAAGGACACAAGGGAAGGAGAAAAGCAGTATTTCACTTATAAATACAAATCAATAGTTTGATTTGGGAATAAAGGTGATTGACCGTTTGGGGAAGCAGAGCACATAGAAGAGGTGAAAGATAAACACAGAGTAGGTGTGTCTCGGGAGCACTGTGATGGGTGTAACCCAATAAACTTGCAGCCAGGGAGGAACGACAAACCATTATTATCCTACACTATGTGTCATGTGTTATTATAGAAATTTTTATGTCTCTGGTAAAAAATAAGTATTGGTAAAGGGAAATGTGTTTGATATTTGCATGACTGAGACCTAAACCTGAAAGCTTTGTAACCTTTCCCACAGTGATTCAATAAATAAATAAATAAATAAAAATAAAAAAATAAATAAAAGAATTTTTTATCTCTCTTGTAAGACTGATCATACTTTACCTTTAGTATTGCTGAAGGTTCTCAGTCTCAAAATATTCAGAATGGAAGCCAGTACCTTTGCCAACACCCTTAAAATGGGTCATGCGAAGCAAGGAAGGGAAGATTTGCTTTCTTAAAAGTACCAGAAATTGTTGAAAGACTGAATAACTGCACAAAATTAACAGAAAATATGATAATGAGAAATTGATATAGACATAGCAACAATACTAATCAGAGTGTGATTTATGGTAAAGGTAAAGGTAAAGGCCCTCCCGTTGATCGTCGATTTACTCGAGCGGGCCCAGTAACGTCTCCATTGGAGACTTTGTTGTTACTGTGTCTGGCATATCGAATACTCTCGGTAGCTTGCCGGGCTCTCCGAGAGGGGCGGAGGAATCGAACTCGGGTCGGCCATGTTGGCCGCTTGTAAGGCGAACGCCCTACCGCTGTGCTATCACTCCATGCGTAACATATACACTTCTCTATGAATGCCTTTCTGTTCTAAGCAATAACAAAGGAAATTATGACATATACTAGATCACATATAAGCTTGAAGACATTACAAAAATGAAATATGCAAATCACAAGCAACACATATTGTATTCCTCTACATATATGCGATATCTAGAATAGTCAAATTCACAGAAATAGAAAGTATAGTGATAGTTACAGAAACAGAGTCAAAGGAGAAATGGAGAAATGGACAGTTTTGCTTTCTGGGTTTTTGTTTCTTTGGGGGCCATGATTGGTAGTACTTATAGCAGACTCTTGACTCTGCACTAAGAGATCACTCCTGGTAAACTTGGAGGACTATATGGGGTGCTGGAGATTAACCCTGGGTTTGCTGCGAGCAAGGCAAGTGCCCCGCTTGCTATACTACAACTGAGACTTCCTGGAGTGCTCTATTTAAGTAAAGCATTTCAGTTTGGTGACATAAAAACAGTTTGGGACCTATATGGTGGTGATGTGTATATATTAGCTATGAATGTACTTAGTGATATGGATGTACATTTTACTGCCCAGCTGTATGCTCAGAAATGGTTAAGGGCATAGGACCAAAGAGATAGTAAAGCAGTAGCACACTTTCCTTGCATGCAGCCAAGTTTGATTCCTGGCACTGCCTATGGTTCTTCAAGACCTACCAGTAGAAATCCCTGAGTGCAGAGCCAGGAGCAAGTCCTCCGCACCTCTGAATCTGACCCTCAAACAAACAAAATAACAGTTTAAACTGAAAGTTCTATTATGACCAATATTTGATCAATAACAAAAGGAATTTTTTGTTTGTACATTTGTTTTTTGATGAGGTATCTTTCTGGACACACCCAAACTCTTTCTAAGAACTACATTGTTCCAGATGTAGCACTATACTGTCCTCCAGTTGATCATCGATTTGCTCGAGCAGGCCCAGTAACATCTCCATTGTGAGACTTGTTACTGTGTTTGACATATCGAATACGTCACGGGTAGCAGGCAAAATACTCTCAGTAGCTTGCCGGACTCTCTGAGAGGGGTGGAGGAATTGAACCCGGCTTGGCCGGGCCAGTGGTTTGCAAGGCAAACACCCTACCACTGTGCTATTGCTCCAGCCCAGTACCAGATGTATATATATGACAATACAACATTTGTCAACAACTGTACGCTTTCTTTTTAAAAACTGACCTACCTGGTGTATTCCTGTGAATAGATAACCTTTACCCATATAGCATCACAATCACTTTGATAGTGTACAATATGAAAGGCGACATTCATTCACCTTCAGTATTATTATGTTGCATTACTCCAGAATAAAATCCCCAAAGGCACCAAACAAAGGTAAAATTCAATATAGAGGCACATGAGCTGGAATATAGCTCAAAGTGATGAAGCACGTTTTGCATTCCAGAGCCTCAGAATTCCCAGCACTATGGGACATCCTAAGCACTGAGCAGAGATTATTCCTCAACCAGCACTGGAATAAATCCTAAAGTCAAATATATTGATCGAATAAAGCACATTTAGTGAAGGTACAGTAAGATTTCTTTAGAAATTATTGTCTTCCCTGTCTAAGATGTTTCTTTATGAATGTGTGCAAAATTTTAGTTAGATAACATGAGAAATAATTCTAGAGATTTACTGTTAACAAAATATAGTTAAAAATACCATATTGTACACGTTAAAATTAGCTAAGGCCTCTCCTTTTATTGTTTTCTCTTTTTTTTACTTTATTTTTTTTTTTTGCTTTTTGGGTCACACTTTTTTTGTTTTTTGATTAACACAGGGTTACTCCTGGCTTTTTACTCAGGAATTACTCTTGGCAGTGCTCAGGGGACCATATGGGATGCTGGGAATTGAATCTGGGTAGGCTGCCTGCAAGGCAAATGCCCTACCTGCTGTCCTATCACTCCAGCTCCACTTTTACCGTTTTCTATTCTGTTAGCTTGCTTTATCTTTATAACAGTTTTCATTTACACATATAATCTTAGACAAATATAGTTTCCTTCCATAAAATGTCAGTTGTTTGCTCATTGCTTTATCTCTAACATCTAATACCTATTTCAGTTTCACAAATTGTACATGTTTACATTTATTTCTTCAGTTTAAAAAATTTATTTGAAAAGGCACAAATTTATAAGACTGGTCATTTTAGGTACACAATTGCTCATATCTTCAAATTTACATACCATAACATCATCACCATCCAAATACTAATGTCCCTCCACAACTGTCATTAGTTGCACTATCCACTGGAAACTTTCAACTCTCTTCTTTCCCCTTGATCCTCAATTTTGTGTTCAGTCTCCAAAAATTTGTTTTCATTGTTTTATTGTTGTTTTTTATATATTATATGTTAATCCTATTCTGTATTTATATTTGTTTTTCTGACATATTAGATTTCATGACTCCTCTTCAGTTTGATCTATGTTGTAAAAAGTGGTAAGATTGGATTATTTAATATTTGAGTAATATTTTGTTTTATATTTATACCATATTTTCTTTAACCAATCTGATCAGCAGTTGGGTTATTTACAAATCTTGGTTCTTATAATTAGCACTGCAAGTACATTGTTGTGCACATATCAGTGAATACCTTTGTGTTGGAGAAAGATAAGTTTTATTTATTAATTTTTAGCAATTTCATTGAGTTAATGGGATTAATGATACTCACAATTTACTTTACATGAATTCATCATTCCAACACTCCATCATCAAAAGGGAGTTCTTTTCCTTCTGCCAGATTTCTAAGGACCTTTCAAACTCCCCACCCCATGAAATTTCAGTTCTATAGATAAAAACCTTCACCTTTGATAACTATCACTTTCGATAACTTTCACCATTTATTGTTCCTATACTATATTTCTCTTTTATTCCACATATTGGAGATATCTCTTACTAATGTGTGTGTAGGTGACAATTACACAAATAACAACAGGTATATTCTCTTGAAATTCCATAAAATTGCAAATCAATGATAGGTTGATAAAGTAAATTTTTTCAAAAACTGTATCAGTGGAGGATGATAGGCTTTAAAAAGAATATTAAAAATTAACTTATCCTTAAACATAAGTACTAAAGCATATAACATCTTATCTTATACCTTCAATTTAGTGTTTCAACTACCTAGAAGGTATAATGTTAGCTCCCACTTTTATTTGACCATATGGTAGAATGTATGGTCATATAACAGAGTTCATAAGCACACATATGATTTCATATCTAAAGTCTCAAGAAAACATTTTCTCATTTCATTCTGTCTCACTTTAAATCAGAAAGTATGGCCCCATTGAATTCTAAATCATGGAAGCCTGTGTGCATAATTCTTTCTGGAACTATTTAAAACCTCCCCAAATCCTACTTATTACTACAGTTCTCAATGATCAGTATCCTCTTAAACCTCTTGTAGTACATGCCATCCATGTACTTTCAACTATTTATGTACTATATGCTGTTCTTAATAGTTTGCTTACTGCTACATGTAAGTTGTTCTTAATTCTCTACATGTTTTGAAAGAGAGAGCTGGGTAGAGAACTAGCCTTTTCTTACTCTCATGTGGAATACATAACAGAACAAACTAGACATTGCATGCTTTATTTCTGCATTCAAAGTGAACTTATTCCAATACTTCTTACCCTAGGGTCCAACATTTTTCAGTTTCTCCTTCTCCATTGAATAATGTCTTTGTCCTTTTATTGCTCAACATAGCCTATCAATCTCTCCTATATCTCTCTCAGTTGGTTTTCTTATGGATGTAGAGCTCTGCTTTATTTGATATAACCAAGTGCACTACCCAGTGTTTATAGTGTTTCTTCTCTTTGCTACTTACTGATAAACTCTGGGTATATTGTGAAATAATGAATCCTTCATTCAGCAACTTTATTCATTATTATTATATTTGTTTTTATTCTAATTTCTACTCTTAAGCTTTAATAGATTTTAATTAATAACACACTATGTGTAAGACTCCAAACTCAGAATCTCGCTCACTATTTGTATTCAGATTAAGGATAATGTAGATAGATGATTTAATAGTATTCCTCAATAAATATCATTGTGGGAAATAGAGTGAGACTTCAGAAGTTGCTACTAATATCAAAGACTAGTGCACTTTAAACATTTCTGATGTAGAGATTCACACTTTTTATGATTGAAAATAGTCATGATAAAATGGCCACCTTCCAAATTAATCTCAGGTCTTCCTCCTCCAAGTTCTATATAAGCATAGTTCCATAAAATTAAAAGAAGTATTAAAGGGTAAGTATAAGAATACAGTTTGTTGTAACTGGATGATTCCTAATTATAATTTTAGTCACCCTCGGGCATATTATCAAGAGGGACACAAGAATGAGAAACTAACACCTCATTCCTCAGTTAAAAATCCTCTCTCCTGTTATGCAGTGGCTAGCTGTTCCTTTTCAGGTGCCTCCATGGGTAGTTGATAAATAAAACAGAAAGAGAAACAAAGGGAATTTTATGTAGCAATTACTACATATTATGGATAATTTTATTTGGACTCGACTGTTTTGAGTTCTTAAAGTGATCTAACCACTACTTTCTCCTAATAGTATTACAAAGGTAGGAGAGAAGATTAAGGTTGAAAACAATTGAAAAAGGCTGCACCTTTTTATACATTTTTATATATTAGAGTGGTGAAAATATTTCATTAATCTAATTGAATTAATAAAATTAGTGGAAGAGAAAATGAAATACAAAAATATACTCTCTTGTAATGAAATGACAAAATTCACAGATTTCTTATCCAGGAACATCAAAATTTGTAAATATTATAATTTTTCTAGTCATTTATTTGTGAGACCATAGAAAGGTTACTCCTTACTTCATTTTTTAGTCCAAAAATGAGTTAATTCCCCAAATAAATTTAATTTGTACTAGGATAGAATTTTTTAAAAAAATAATTTAGAAATATGTCATATAACTTTTATTTGGGCAAAATTGTCATGTGACTCAGTGGTGGATACTTTGCTTAAAAGACTTGGGCCTCTCACATGTTTGCCACTCAATGCCTCTTTTGCAGACCACAGCACCCAAAAGGAGAGAGAGAACACAGGGGATTGCCCTGCCACAGAGACAGGGGGGATGGGGGGATGGGGGTGGGAGGGATATTATCCATGGTGGTGGAAAATGGGCACTGGTGGAGGGATGGGTATCTGATCATTGTATAATTGAAACCAAAGCACAAAAAATTGTAAATCTACAACTTTAAAAAAAATAAAATAAAATAAAGGGAAAAAAAAAAAGAAAACAAAACAAAAAAAAAAGATGAAAAAAAAAAAAAAGACTTGGGCCTCTCAAAAAACTCAAAGTGAGATGTGATAAGTTTGTTTCAATACCAACTATATCATTAATTGCTAATCATTAACTTTAAACTTAACTTTCAACAAAGAATCTATTTACAAACTCTGCTGTATTGTTCAAATTAAAGTATATTGACTAAATTTTAGGAAGATAGATAGGTGGTTCTTGAAGTTTTACATTAGCAATACATTCCCCTGAAAAAATTTGTAACACAATTTTCCGCTGACATATGAGAAAATCTGTCATTTAATAATTTTATTCAATTTTTGGAGGCCAGTAGGCTTAGCTTTAGATAATTTTATAAATTAGATATGTATAAATTTTATAATAGCTAGAATAATAAAATTATATAAAATACAAATTTTCTTTCCTTTAGTAGGAAAAAATGTTTAGTTGCACTTTATCACCTATTCTGTAAATAATTGCTCAAGTCAAGGAATATTAACATTCTCCAGTGTAACTTAACTCACAGAGTCATTAAAAAATAAGAGGAACTTAACAAAATACTTGCATTTGATATTAGTTAAACTTAGAGGTTTGTCTGAATACATTGATTTGTTACTCCTTTTGCCATTTCATTTAGAGAAGAGGATTTTAGCAGGAGCTATATATTATAATAACCTAGGTCATTTTTTTACATTACTATTATTATTTTTAGTTCTGAGAGTATTTTTGTTTGGGGGACAATGCAGTAATGCTCAGGGCCTATATCTGAGGTCATTCCTGTATGTCTTAGTGGACCATATGGTGTCCAGGGTTGAAATTAGATTGAGTCACATTCAAAGCAAGTACCATACTGACTGTACTATCACATTGGCTGCCAAATTAAAAAATTTATAAACATGAGGACCTGTTTGGAGAGATGTTGTTTTCCTTGCCTGAGGTTGTATGTATTGTCTATTTCACTTGTTTCCTGTAATGATGGTAATCTGGGGTTAGTATTGTGAATCCCCCTTCTAAAACTTTTGCAAACTCTTAGAAATAGTAAGTTGAACATTGTAATCTTGTATACATCCTTTTGCTCGAGCGGGCCCAGTAACGTCTCCATTGGAGACTTTGTTTGTTACTGTATTTGGCATATCGAATACGTCACGGGGAGCTTGCCAGGCTCTGCCGTGCGGGCGAGATTCTCTCGGTAGCTTGCCGGGCTCTCCGAGAGGGACGGAGGAATCGAACTCGGGTTGGCCATGTTGGCTGCGTGCAAGGCAAACGCCCTACCGCTGTGCTATCGCTCCAGCCCTTTTAATTCCTTTTAATTCTGATAACATTTGTCTATCATGCAGTATTATCATATATCTGTACATTAGTATACTAGACCTGGTTCTCAGGTACCCTAGGACTACTCCCAGTGATACTGAACCAAACGGTACAGAGTTTCAATGTTAAGGCCTACAGTGCAGTTCTACTTGGGTTCTGCAGTGCTGTGGCCATCCTTGATGTGTTCAGTCATATCCAGAGCCACACACAGTGATACTAGAGGTCTTCAAGGCTGTAGCTGTGAGAACTAGTGATGTAAACATGTAATGTCAAGCCATATGCTTTATAGTATTTTCAGGGTCCTAAGAATGATTTTAAAAGTAGAAACTTACTGGCTTTCCAGCATCTATCAGTGTGTTTGAATCATTGCCGGGCTTGAGTGAATGAAAAATGCGATATGCATGATCGAAATCTGTTAACATAACTCTGGGATAGGATAGCTTTAGGCAGAAAAGTATATGATTATAACTCTTTTAAAGGATTTTGCATTTTAAGTTATTCTGATTTGTCACATAGATATGTAATGGTTGTTTTATAAAAAAGCCAATTATATCACCAAATTAAATATTTTTATCACGGAAAACTAATATGCCTATTAGGAGTTTTACTCCCAAGTATTATTAAAGTTAATCTCATTAAAGTATTGATTGACAAGCTTTAAATTTCTATTATAAGAATCAATAATCTACTAAAAGATTGATACTTATATGCAAATCAAAACAAATTTGTTCACGTTTTGGAAAACATTTATAATTTATGTAGAATTCTCTTGATATAGTTTATCTTTCCACGATTTTAATGACCTGCTTTCAATGTGGTCTGGAAAATATAAAATAAGATATTTAAAGAGTGAAGGACCAGAATAATAAAAAATTATTACAGTATATTATAGTTTTCAGTGTATTAACTGATGTCAATATCTAACTACACTACTACATAAAGCACAGTCATGTAAGAGTGCCCAAAGTTAAGAGGTTTTAGTCCACCCAGATAAGAGCTATGATTGGTTTCAACTGAATACGAAACATGTAAAAAATCCAATATTCTAAAAATTACCTAAAGGCCTAGGAGTGAGAGGTTTTATTACCAAGAATTACACAATAACATAAAACACATCCGTCAGAGGCTCTCAAAACAAGGGTTATATGAAGATTTCAGCAGAAAACTATAAAATGTAGAAAATATTTTAGGTAAAACAAATGTAATTCAAGGTGTAATACTTTGTTTCCAGTACAACTACAAACGTTTTTGATCTGTACAAACTGAGATTAATAGGGCAATATCTTAGTCTCTTTGAGCTGCTATAATAAAATACCAGAGGCAAGTGGTTTATATCAGCAGAAATTTATTTCCGGAGGTTGGAAGTTCAGGAACAGGGTGGTCTGGTTGGTGAAGTACCTATGCCAAGTCGCATATTGCTGACTAACTGTGTCCAATGGCTGGAGGACAAGAAAAACTCTTTGAAACTCTTGTGTAAGGACACTCACCTTGTTGTCAAGCATCATGCAGAGTTCTCACATCCTAGTACCATCATTTTTGGGGAGCAGAGTGGTTTTCAATATGGCACTTTTTAATAATTTTATTAAGATTGCTGCATTAATATTTGAAAAGCCTTCTCTCCTCTCTTTTATGTCATGGAAACTCAGGGGACTTGTATTAAAGTCACTGTGGAGAAACTAAAAGAGAGACCATTAAAAGAGTCGAAGGACGGTAAAGGACAGAGACTATAGGGGCGAAGGTTCCTATCTTATACGCTGGCAAACAAGCTTGCATGCAGCAACTCAGGCATTAAATGATTCCCAAAGCACACCGGGAACGACCCGTGAGCACAGAGTGGGAAGTAGCCTCCAAGCATTGTGTATTGTTCACAGAACCTACTCCCTAACCAAGTAAGTAAATAAGCAGAGAAGCATTGTTATGTTGGGACTTATATTTGCATCCAATTATACTGAGGAAAGGAATATTTAAGAATTTCTACACGAAGAGTGTCATCTGTTCTCTAAGCTTTAGATTCAAACAAGTGTAAGAGGGTAAAAAGTTTTGTAGACTGGGGTAAAATAAGTCACATAGAAAAATAGTAAGACTGAATGTTTTAGAAACATTGTGTGTGTGTGTGTGCGTGTGTGTGTGTGTACTAAATATATATTTAAGTCCACAATCCTCCTGTTGTTCATCGATTTGCTCGAGCGGGCCCAGTAATGTCTCCATCATGAGATTTGTTGTTACTGTGTTTGGCATATCGAGTATGTCACGGGGAGCTTGCCAGGCTCTGCTGTGCGGGCGAGATACTCTCGGTAGCTTGCCGGGCTCTCCAAGAGGGGTGGAGGAATCAAACTCGAGTCGGCCATGTTGGCTGCATGCAAGGCAAACGCCCTACCACTGTGCTATCACTCCAGCCCACTAAATATATATGATATATATATATATATACATAAAACACATTGGTTTAATCATCATATACTTTCCCAAAATACAGCGTTATGATTTATGTCTGTGCTACTTTATGTTCATCACCGAAGTTTAGTTTCTGTTTATCACTCTGTAATAGACTCCTTTGTCAAATTATCCTGCACTTCCTCCTTTTCCCTTTGTTGACTGCCATTTTTTTCTTATTGTGTAAAAGGTTTTGTTGTTGTTTCTTTTATGATTCTCTTCAGTTAGCATAGTATCATCAGTGTCATAGTGCCCTCCTATTTCACTCATATTATTGAAAATATTTTTATAAGCTAAACATACACACATATATGTATATCATATTTGTCATGAGACAACGTTGATATGTTCTTTTCTGTTTATTTGTTTCCTTTTGTTTTGGGGTCACACCTCGCTTTGCACAGGGGTTATTCCAGGCTTTGAACTCAGGGATCATTCCTGGAGGTTCTCAGGGGACCATATGGGAATATGGAATGCTGGGAATCGAACCTGGGTCAGCCACGTGCAAGGCAAATGCCCTACCCACTCTGCTATGGCTCCAGCCCCTGACATGTTCTTTTAACTGTTACATAAACCTCACATTTTCTTTTTGTGTCTGCTTGAAATGATTCCCCAGAAGTTTCAAAAGCACTTTTATCATTTTGTGCAAAATCCTTGAAACTGTATAGTCATGGGTATCATCTGTAATTTTTGTTGTAGACAAATGACCTACCTCAAACCTAATTCTAAATTTGAAAGTAGATTAGTATAATATAGTTTACAAATATAATACAGCATATGTAAAGCATGTGATACTGAACACTAAATTATTTTATTAATATACCATGGGCTGGAGCGAAGCACAGCAGGTAGGGCGTTTGCGTTGCACACAGCCGACCTGGTCGGCCCAGGTTCGATTCTTCCGCCCCTCTCAGAGAACCCGGCAAACTACCGAGAGTATCTTACCCGCACGGCAAGGCCTGGAAAGCTCCCTGTGACATATTCAATATGCCAAACACAGTAACAAGTCTCACAATGGAGACATTACTGGGCCCACTCGAGCAAATCGATGAGCAATGGTAGGACAGTGACAGTGACAGAATATACCATGTCCCAGAAATATGATTTCCCATTTTATATAAAAATGGGATGCTTAAATACTTGAAATATATAACTTTAAAAGAAAATTTAAGCCAACAATATCTTACACATTATATGAAATGAGAGGAAAATATGTGCTCCAAATAGAATAGGGTCCGAGAAAAAAGATTCATGGTAGAATTATAGTAATTTTAAAAGATTCCATGCATGTTTTTACACTTAAATGTTATTTATCATATTCTGATAATCTGAAGATTTCCTTTAGTGCTCTATGTCAGGAAGATATCAAACATCTTTTACATTTTTATAAATTATTCATGCTTAAACAAAGAAATTAGCTATTTCCTTTCTTGTATGTCTTCTCATCCCACTGGTGGAGAATGGGCATTGGTGGAGGGATGTGTACTCAATCACTGTATAACTGAAACCCAAGCACATAAATCTGTAAGTCTACATCTGTACCTCATGGTGTTTCACTAATAAAACATTTTTAAAATTAATTAATTTTAAAAAAGAATCATTCTTGGTTGCTTTCAGTAAACACTGATTTTAAGAAGGAGATTGAGAAGGTTTTGGGCTATCCCCAACAGTACTCAGGGGCAATTCCTGATTCAAGGATCAAAGCGGTCCTAGAGATAACCATAAGCGGTGCTAGGCATTGAGAAGTGGTCAGCTATATGGAGGGTAAATCCTTACCCCATTGCACTATCTCTCCATTACACAAAATCTTATATGAAGCTTAAAAGACTACACTCTCAATTAGTACTTAAGTAGGAAGGTCTTTTGTTTTTCTATGTGACATATTCTAGAGTTGAGGTGTCATGTATGGTTTAGGAACTTGTTAAGAATTAAATAAATGTTTTTATTCTGTAACTGTAATGACTTCCATTGAAGGTAAGAGTGCATTTGGAGATTCCTGTCACAGTTCATAAACTACTCAAGTGCTGTGACCATCTTCTGAATTATGGTATTACAGTCATTTGATGATCATCTATTATCCTATATATCATAGTCCTCCATTTCTAAGCTTTGAATGCAAAATTTAAATAATGTGTAGTATTATTTTATTAGAAATATGAATCTATAAGTTATCTCCACTTGCATAGTAGTGAAAATTTATTGGTGTATGTCTCACTAAATTGATGGAATTCATAAATATAGCTTACATAAATATCATTTTTAAAGCTGTGAATTTTTAGTACAGCTCCCCCAATTCATTTTTATTATCTTATTTTGAAGAAATGTCCTTTTTACCAACGATTAAGTAACTGAGCCATGAAATTAGTTGTTGATGACTATATATATATTATGTTTTGTATATATATACATATTTGTGTGTATGTGTGTATATATATATATTTGCATATACATATATATGTGTGGAAGGAGAGGGAAGGAGATGGAGGGAGAGTGGGAGCAAGGTAAATGAAAGTAACTTCCTTGCAAGTGAATCAAGTTCCTGGGAAAGGACTAGTGAAAATAAATAAATTAAAATGAGTTGAAGGAAGTGCTTTTATGCAACTCTTAATTAACCCTTGGAATTCAGCCAGAGCATTTTATAAAGGAAAATAACTTAGCAAGATTCAGCATGAATATTTGAATCAGAATGTCATTTGCATTTACTCTATCTGTCGTAAAAGTATAGAGGTTATCAGTGACTATGCTTAAATTATATTTATTTGTTATTTATTTAATTTTCATTTGCGTGAGCTTCCCTAGCTATGCTCATAAGATCTGGGGCAGCTTCTCCCTTTGATACTTGCTTAACCAGGCAAAGAAGTTCAGTGAAAGGGGTTGGGGGTGTGACGTTGCTTGGGCCTTGTGGTGCTCGGGATTAGTAGGTTACCCTGGTACCCTGGGGTATGCTGGTGCCAGTGGTGTTTAGGGCATTTCCAGGACTTCACACAGCAGCAATGTTCAGGAGATCACGAGGTGCAGGGATTAATCTTGGATCATGCTATTTGATCTTCCAGGGCATGCACCTGACCCTTCTCAAGTTCCTGATTTTATTTTATTTTATTTTTTATTTTAAGTAACAAACCCTGCCTAAAGGAATAAAACTTTTTGTGATATAAAACACAAAGCTGAGCTAAATGCTTTAGAGATTAGAAGGATCCCTGTATTACCAAGTATTTAGTTCTTAAAAGCAATATTCTTCTGAAGTCTATGCTACTGTTATAAAATATATATCGGGTTAAATACCAACGTAATAGCTTTATTTTCTGCATTTCAACATTAGAACTCTATTTTACCCTTTCTTATTCCCCACACACAGTATACATATATGCATATTTTTATTAAAATGCCAGTATTTATACTATTTCTCTCAATTCTTTATATTAAAACAATAAACAAGAAAGTTCTAAAGATTCTCTGAATTTTTTACTTATTTTGAATTCTACTTTGAATTGGCTTGAATCATCACCTTAGATATTACTTTACATCATGGGCAGGAGTCTCTTTGTTCCTTAGTTATGCATACTGTGGTGTAATCTTTATACGATATTTCTTCTCAGAAGATTAAAACTCTCTGGAAGAGTGAGTTACATTTTAATTTAATCAAATAAAGTAGAGACTGCTTTTTCAGAATGAAATCCAATAAGACTTTATAAAAAAATAAAATTAGACATTTCTCTGAACTGTAGATTTGAAGACATTCTGAGAATTTATGTTATTCACAAACAAAAATGAGATTTTAGACTGATAGCTTTTGAAAAAAAATATTTGTCAGAATAATTATTATATCAAGGTATGCACAAATCATATAGACATTTTAAAAGATGATTATTGTGCGGGCTGGAAGACAGTACATCTAGTAAGGCACATACTTGTTTTCGATGCAGTAGATCCAGTTTTAATTCCCACCACTGCATATTGTCCCCAAAGTCAAGGCAGAAACGACCCTGAGTACAGTTCAGGAATAAGCCTTGATCATAACCAAGTGTGGCCCAACAATAACCCCACCCCAAATTATTTGAAAGAGTAGCTTGGATTATGACTTGAATCCTTCTTGTATTATTTTATTTTTTTTGGAAACTTTTGTTTATAGAATATAATTTTAATATAAATTAATATAGATTTAATAGAAATTATTGGAAATAAACATAAAGAAAAATTTATTGCATCAAACACGTAAAGTGATTTGTGTTATAGATGAATATTTTACGTTAACTGGAAAGCACAAATTGTTCCTGTTGTTAATTTTTTGAGAGAGAGCATAGGTCCAGCATTCTGTATTTTACTGTATAAATTTCCCCTTATTTAATGTGAAGTTATTAATATCAATATACAAAACTGTGAATGCAATTTTATTTGCAAATTAAGTTTCTAACCTGTTACAGTGATCACAGGTTGTAGCAATAGCACAGCGGTAGGGCATTTGCCTTGCACGCGGCCTACCCGACCTACCCGTGTTCAATTCCTTCGCCCCTTTCAGAGAGCCTGGCAAGCTACCGGGAGTATCTCGCCTGCACAGCAAAGCCTGGCAAGCTATCTGTGACGTATTCGATATGCCAAACACAGTAAAAATAAGTCTCAAAATAGAGACATTACTGGGCCCGCTTGAGCAAATTGATGAACAACAGAAGGACAGCGACAGTGATAGTGATCACAACTGCAGTGAAATATGTTCCTGGTATATAGCTCATTAACTTAAATTCTCGGCCCTTATTTTCATAAAAACTTCACTGAATTATAAATTTATTAATGAAAATTCAGTTTGAATGTATTAATGCAGGACCTATCAACCACCAAATGCTTCTTCATTATACATTTTCAATTTGGAAGCATCTTGCTACTGTTTTCCCTTGTGGGAGAGCAATTATACTCCAAATTGGGGGTGCACAAAAGCTACAGAAAAGTAATGCTTACTAAAAAATCTCTGCGGTGGGTTTCAGTATTTCATTGGATAATTAAAATTTTTCCTACTGAATGCATTTTGTATTTCACTATTGGGAAACAATGATAGTGCATAGAGTTTTTTACTGATTAATAAAGAGACCACACTGTTCCTCTTTTAAAGGATTGTAATCAAATGTATACTTTTCATTACAGATTAAAAAAAACTAATAAAAATTTTTAAAAAAATTAAAAACAAAACAATATCATAGTTCATAGCCATTAAACCACCTACAAGTAGCACTGAACAGCTCCTTCAAAAGTAAGACAGACTACACAAGCACCAAAAACTCTATCAAATTATGAAAATAAATTCCTCCATGTCAATAAAAAAAAAAACGGTTACAAGGGGCTAAGTGATAGTCCAGAGTGTAGGGTGTATGTCTTGCACACAGCTGACCTGGATATGATTCCTGGCATCCCATATGTTCCTTGCACCCCACCAGGAGTGATCCCTGATGAGATACATGAATAAGCCCTAAGAAATGCCAGATGTGGCTCGAAAAAAAAAACAAAACTAAACAGTGACATTACCAAAATGGTAACACAGTTTTCAGTTTACTCCTCTGCACAAGAGAAGCTATTCAGAAACAAGACACTTTTGAGAGAATCCTGAATACAGGTAAGGTTTAGGCACGGACACGTTCTGTACTACAGAGATAATACACAGGGAATTTTAAGAGGATGAAAAATGGCTACCCCATGTCCATGATGCTCCCACTTACACATCAGTTCAGCTGCTTCGGGCAGAATCTTCCTTGACCTTCAGTTATTTCAGTGGGAAAAGATAAATAAAACTGGAAGGTAAGGAGTACATACAAGCCCTACTTTTGGATTTTATAATACAAAACATTTTTTAATAAACTGAATGTTGGGGGGGCAATTCCACCAGTACTCAGGCTTACTCCTGGTGCTTCTTCGGAATTATGTCTGCTTTGTCTCTCCTGATGGCACTCCAGCCATCATATACAGTGCCAGGAATTGAACAGGCATAGGGACCCTCCAAAGCAAGTAGTTTACTTTCTGTATTATTTCTCCAAACCGTGAAATATTAAACTATGACGTAATGTGAAAATTAATGTCATTATTCAGTGGATATTAAATTTAATCTGAGGTTTTGAGTATTTTTGTTCTTTCTTTCTTTCTTTCTTTCTTTCTCTCCTTCCTTCCTTCCTTCCTTCCTTCCTTCCTTCCTTCCTTCCTTCCTTCCTTCCGTCCTTCCTTCCCTTACTACTTCCTTCTTCCCTTCCTTACCTCTTTCTCTCTTTTCTCTCTCTTTTTTATCCTTTTCTCTTTCTTTCTTCTTTCCTTCCTTCCTTCCTTCCTTCCTTCCTTTCTTTCTTTCCTTCCTCCCTCCCTCCCGCCTACCTGCCCTCCCTCCCTCCTTCCTTCCTTCCTTTCTTTCTTTCTTCCTTCCTTCCTTCCTTCCTTCCTTCCTTCCTTCCTTTCTTTCCTTCCTCCCTCCCGCCTACCTGCCCTCCCTCCATCCTTCTTTCCTTCCTTCACTCTTTATCTCTCTTTCTATTTCTCTATTTTCCCCTTCCTTCCTTTTTCCCTTCCTTCCTCCTTCCTTCCTTCCTTCCTTCCTTCCTTCCTTCCTTCCTTCCTTCCTTCCTTCCCTTACTCCTTCCTTCTTCCCTTCCTTACCTCTTTCTCTCTTTTCTCTCTCTTTCTCCTTTTTCTCTCTCTTCTTTCTTTCTTTCTTTCTTTCTTTCTTTCATTCTTTCTTTCTTTCTTTCTTTCTTTCTTCCTTCCTTTCTTCCTTCCTTCCTTTCCTTCTTTCTTTTCTTCTTTCTTTCTTCTTTTAATCTGTCAGTGGTCTAGGGGTGTATGCCAGATATTTAGTCAACCAGGTCTTAATGTTCTGTGCAAGGGCCTGAAAGTACAAAGTTGGTCATAAATTACATTGCCAGTGGCCACCAAATGGGTGCTTTGGGGTCTCTGGAGCTATGGCAGGTGGTGTTTGCTGGGTACCAGGAATTGAATAGTATTTCTGCTGGACATGCAAAGCAAGTACTCCTGAACTCTGCATTATCTTCCTGTCCCCTGTTTTGAATATTTAATACATTTTATATTTTTTGTTATGACTGTTTAACAGACCCTATACCCCACTTGCCACTCTGATTTATAATAATATGTATGTATATATCTTATAAAACACATTATATCTAGTCTTCTGGTATAGAGCTCCGAGGGCACTTGGAACCTTTAAGTAAAAAGAGTAGTATAGTATGTGGATGTGAAGATTTTGTGAAAGCACTTAAGTGTGGGGCTTATTGCCAATGGAGTCAACCACTTAAGTCAGAAAGTTGAAATGTTTTGTCTCATCCTCCAAACCTCCAGTGAGGGCAGAGGTTGAATCAATCACCAATGGTCAGCAAATTAAAGTTGAATATGTAAATAAAGCCATCATAAAAACACACGAGTTTGAAAGGAGCTCTGGGAAGCATGGCACCATTAGCAAGGGCATGGAAGCTCCATGATTTTACCTATACATTCCTTTATGCCATCACTTCACCATTTACTTATTTTCCTGAATTAAACCTTTTTACAATAAATTTGGTATACAGTGAGTAAAAGGGCTTCCTAATTTTTACGAAACTTTCTACCAGATTATTTAAACCCAAGGACCGTTAGTTATATAAAACATTGATTGGTATTATGCCCAAGGTATCTAATGTCTAAGTTGAGGACAGCTGTGGAGGAAAGAGTTTTTGTGAAATCTTCTCATATCTTCAGGTAGAAAGTGTTAGAATTGAGTTGAATTGTAGAATAAATAGCTGCCATCCAAAGAATTACTTGTGTTGCTATGGGTGACCCCACATCAGAAATTGGCATCAAGACTCAAATAGTTTCAATTTTTGCACAAACACTCCATCAAATTCCTTATTTTACTTCCTAGAACAAGCCTCCACTCAGTATCTTGTGTGACTCTTTCACATTACTATTATTTATAAAGCAACATATTTTACAAACCGTCTATATTTTTCACAGAGCTTACATCACTTGAGAAGAGGATGAGAGAGGAGAAAAACTAGGTGAGGAGGTGTAGCTATCTTCCTTCTTATGGCATATTTTTATATATTCATAAATACTACAGTAGTATTTTGGGTTACAGGGAAGGGCTACAGGGAGGGTTACAGGGAAGGGTAAAGGGGAAGGTTACAGGGGAGAGTTACAGGGAGGGTTATAAGAGAGGGTAAAGGGTAAGGTTATGCCTGGAGGGTTGTGGGGAAGGGCTATAGGGTAAAGGTTTTGGGGGAAGGTAAAGGGGAGGGTTCAGGGGAAGGGCTGGAGCAATAGCACAGTGGGTGGGGCATATGCCTTGCACATGGCTGACCCAGGTTTGATTCCTCTGTCCCTCTCAGAGTGCCCCGCAAGCTACTGAGAGTATTCCCCCACACGGCGGAGCCTGGCAAGCTCCCTGTGGAGTATTCGATAGTAACAACAAGTCTCACAATGGAGACGTTACTGGTGCCCGCTCAAGGAACTCTATGAACAATGGGAGGACAGTGCTACAGTGCAATTTTGTATAAATCATATTGTTGGGGCTGGACTGAGATTCCAGGATGAGCCCATGTAAACTGTCCCCCACACAAGGGCAGGAACATAGGGACCCATGAAAGTGGGTGAGATTTCTCGTTTGTCCTGTCTGGTTTGGATGAGGCTGAACATCTTTTTCTTTTGGCTGCCTTAGTAAATAATTTCATAAATTCATAATTTCAGCTATTCATAAATATACTGAAATTGTCAGTTATCCTCTTCTCACAGATCCCTGAAGTTTACTTAGCCTGTTTGTTGTCAGTATGCAGATCCTAGGTCACTTAACCTGTTTGTTGTCAGTATGCAGATCCTAGGTACCTTGTTTGTTTTCAGTATGCAGAAAAGCTTTCCACTTGGCATGTTCTTCCTGTAACTCCTTTGTTGATGACCTCAATGCATTGAACTGTAGGATGGCAATAAAAGGAGATTTCAGGGCTCTCTGGCTTTGTCACAGGACTGAGAGAACCTGGGCCCTCCATGACATAATTTATTATAAAATTTATTTTGAGTTCCTTATCTCAGTGCCTCCGATTGAACGAACGTTCATACTACATCATATCATTTGTTATGACCTGTAAATTGCTTTTGATTTTAATAATGTATTTTTGAAATTTATTTTTTAATTTTAAAAATATAACTGTATAATTTTAAATTTCTAGATTATAACCTGTATTCAAATATTAATTCACATTTCTGTTAGCCCATGTTATTTCTAATGTTTTCTGTTATCAAGAAAATGCAGTAATGAAGTACCTTATTCATACTTAGCAACAAGTTAAGCAATTCTTAGGCTTACATTTTGAAGTACAATTACTAATACATGATATATTAGTTATTTTGTTTGTTAGGAGGGGAAGGGAACAACACAGCGTTCAAGGCTTACTTCTGACTATAGCTCAGGGATTACTCCTGGCTGGTTTTGAGGACCATATGGGGTGCTGGAGATCTATCCTGGGTCTTTGGCATGCAAGGCAAACCTACCCACGATACTATTGCTCCCTGGTCCCACAGATTTATATTGTAATAAATTTGCATTCACTTTTTATCATAATCAGACATATTTATTGTCTCATAATTATATCGGAAGTTTATTGCTGAACTAAAAATCAGTATATTGCAGAGTTGAATTCTTTTCTAAAAAATCTAGGAATAATTTGCTGTTTTCCCCTGTTTTTAGATGTTACTTATTCTTTGCCTCATGGCTGCTTTCGCTAACCTCAAAACCAGGGACGGTAAGTAAAGTCCTTTAATATATCATAAATCTGAGGTCTTCTTAATAGAATCTCCCTTCACTTTCTGCTGGGAAATATAATCAATATTATTTAGGAATATAATCAATTTAGGAATCACTTGATCACTCGAGTCCCTATTATTCATTGATTTACTCGAGCGGGTGCCAGTAACGTCTCCATTCATCCCTGTTGCGTGCTAGTGTAGCCCAATGGTATCTGTTCATTCTAGGAACATGCAGAGCCTCAAATCGATCATTCAGGGTCTTGACGAAGAAGTCTGACCATCTTGTAGGTGGTCGTCCACGAGATCTGTTGACGACCCGTCGAATCCAGTCAGTAATGGCTCTAGTCCAGCGGTTGTCTGTAAACCTCATTGTGTGTCCAGTCCATCTGATTTTTGATGCCTTGGCAAATGAGACAGCGTCCCTGATTCTTGAGGATTGACGGAGATCAGAACTCCGGATTCTATCTCTCATTTGAGTGAATTGTGATATTCCAAGCACAGCTCTTTCGATTCCTCTTTGAGAGACCCGAATAGCGTTCTCATCCTGTTTTCATAGGGTCCAGGTCTCAGAGGCATATGTTAATACAGGAAGAACAGTAGAATCGAAGAGATGTGCTCGTAGCTAGAGGTTCTTTGTCCTCTTAGTTATTTCTTCAACACTCTTGAAGGCATTCTAAGTCGCTCTCTTCCTCCTGTGAAATTCAGGTGCCAGGTCATTCATCATGTTGATTTCTCGACCTAGGTATATATAACTGTTGCATTAGGAGGTGGTAGTTCCATTGAGAGCAAATGGAGCATCACGAACGAGGCTGTTTCTCATTCAGCTGTAGTCCGACCTTTCCACACTCACGGTCGAAGTCGGTCAGCATTTGTGCTGCTTGGCTGATGTTTGGTGTTATTAGAATGATGTCATCAGCAAAGCGGAGGTGGTGTAGTTGCCGACCATCTATCTTCACTCCCATTCTTTCCCATTCCAGTCGTCGCATGATATTCTGGAGGGTGGCACTGAAGAGTTTTGGTGAAATAGTATCACCCTGCTGAACCCCTCTCTTGACATGGATGATTACTTCTTTGTAGAATGGTGAGATCCTGGTAGTGAATCCGTAATAGAGCTCACGAAGGATCCTGATGTATTGAGTTTGTACGCCCTGATTGGCTAGGGCTTCTTTGACCACTTCTGTCTCAACAGAATCAAAGGCCTTCTTTAAATCAATGAACGTTAGACAGAGCAGCATCATGAACTCCTGAGAAACCTCAATGAGCTTAGTAATCGTCTGGATATGGGCGATGGTACTGAATCGTTTTTGGAATCCGGCTTGTTCACATGGTTGTCCTTCATCTAGTGTTCTGCTAATCCTATTCAGGATGACTCGAGTGAACAGTTTGTAGATGACAGGCAATAGGCATATTTGGCGATAGTTGCCAATGTCGTGGATGTCTCCCTTCTTGTATAGTAGTACAGTCCTGCTGGTTTTCCATTGGGATGGAACCTTGCATTCAGACAGGTAGCGTGTAAAGAGCCGAGCCAGTGTATTGATGAGTACTGATGGTAAGTTCTTAAAGTGTTCAGGTCTGATCTTGTCTGGGCCAGGTGCTCTTTGTTTCTTTACCTACGAGATGGCATGTTGGATTCCGGAATGGAGAACATTGGGAATGAAATATCCATCATGCGGAATATGGTATGTGGGCAAGTGGACATGGCTATTAAAGAGATCTGAGTAGAAGTCCTGAATAATCTTCTCCATTGCCCTTCTGGAAGATGTGATAGATCCATCAGGATGTCGGAGGGCAATCATCTTGGTCTTGTATTTGGTGAAGGACAGGCGGGCATTACTAATGCTTTTCCCGGCTTCTGCAGCATCTACCAGTACCGCTGCTCTCCTGTCTTTGAGGTCATCCTTGATGGCTTCTCTGCATTGTTTTGCCAGCTCGGACGTTCCCTTGCAGTTGCCTGGGGCATGTGCCAAGCCCCGTTGGTGAATAAGTTCAAGAGTGTTCGAAGAAAGGCGGTTTTTTGTGGTTCTCTCTCTCTTGGCATTCCTCGCACAATCATGGAGGTGCTGAATCATTCTATCGTATTCCTCATCAATGTTGTCAATGACGGCATCTTCCCATGTTGCCACAACAGAGCCAAAGAGCTCCCAGTTGGTGGTCGTTCTGGGAGTTCTCTTCTTAAACTTTGCATTCTTTTCTCCTCGTTCTATGAGGTAGAATTTTGCATGAAGGAGATGGTGGTCCGATCCCATTTGGAATTTTGGGACAACAGCAACATCGGTTAGGCAAAACCGCCGATTGAATATGATGTGGTCTATTTCATTGTGGAACTGTCCACAGGGAGACTCCCATGTCCAACGTTTAGATTCAGCCTTCTGGAACTGTTAGTTACCATGGAAGGTCTTGGTTGACACAATGAACTCAGACAGTCTGTCACCCTGTTCGTTCCATTCTAGGCCATGGGTCCTGATGTGGAGTTCATCGGCTGATCTTCTTGGTCCTATTTTGGCATTAAAATCACCGACAATGATCTTGTAGAAGGTGTGATCTTCTTTATAGAACTTCTTCAGCTCCATGTAGAATTTCTCAATTTCTCTTTCACTATAATTGGATGATGGTGCATAGACAACAAAGATAGAAACTGCCTGCAGTGAGCCACATCTATTCAAGTGTAATCTTCCGATTCGGGTTGTTAGGCATTTGAATGAATCAATGCTTGTGGCTAAGTTTGTGTTGACAAGGATACCGACACCACCGACGCCTCTTTTGTCATATGTTCCAAGGAACAGTTCTTCTCCAGCATCGAAAATGGCGTGATGTGATTGATGTCTTCTTCTTTCGGTCAGACCAATGATGTCATACTTGATCTTTCGCACTTGTACCATCAGGTCCTCAATGGATGCATCAGATGCCAGCATACATGCATTAAAAGTACAGACAATCATTTTTGTCTTTCTTCATTTTGGCAGCCTATTTCTGCCTTGGGATTTTATCAGCCTCTCCTTCCACATCCTTCTCGACTCTGCCGTATTCAGGGTCAGGGGAATGAGATCCATTTTTTTACTGGATTTGGCATATCAAATATCAAATAGAACACGGATAGCTTGCCAGGCTCTACCACGTGGGTGGGATATTTAAAGTACCCTGAAAAATTACATGAATGTAAATAAAAAGTCGTGTGGCCGCAAATGCAGCTACGTACTCCCAGGAGCGTGGTGTGATAATCTCTGGATCCTGGCCGTTGTTGGGGTTACATGGCAGTTGGTGGGTGTAACTGTCTAGCTACTGGCAGGTCCAGTCCCAAACCGTGCAGGTTTGGAGATCTCAGCCCTGGGTCCCACACACCTGGGTTCCTCTGCCAGTTCTTTTATGCGTGAGGCTCATTCAAATGAATTTAGGAATATAACCAATAATATTTAGGAATTCATATTATTACATTGAGTCTGACCATATATTTCAAACTGATTTTTTATTATGTAAAATGATGTTTTATTAGGTAAAATTTTATTAGGTAAAATGATTAGTAACTTTAATTTCATATACAGCTTATGTCATCTTTGCATACAACCTAAAGTATTCAGTTTGTGAGATTTATCTGACTGTGTTGTTTGGGGGGCATTATTCCATAACAACTTTACTATATGTTACCTAGTATGTCTCTGAAATATTTTACCAGTTATGACTCTACAAGTAGTAACTTAAATTTGTCTCATATACTTGTGATCAACAACAAGTGTTATGCTAAGTTAAAGTCTCTCACTGTGATTTAATTTTCTCAATGATTAATCAAATTAAACTGCTTATAAGTTCATTGATTATTTTAATTTTCTCCTAAAATTTTCTTTCATATAACATTTGATAAATATCTTGCTGTGATATTATTTCAGGAGTTACTTATATGTCATCTTTTAATTCTTTGTAGTTTAATTGGATTCTTTAAAAAGATTATTGATTAATTTAAAAATGCATTCACTTGATTTTGGTATAACAATATAGTAAATACAGCAAAACCAATCAATTTTCATAATTTGTATGTTTGTGTCAATTTATATTATATATTATTGAAGAAATAGCAGGGAATCTGAGTATTAAGATATTGTTTGCTATTTCTTACAGTCTTTAAGTTTATTTCTTTAAAACATAAAAGTCTATGCTCAATATGTAAATTTTCAGTATGCTATAAGTGAAACCTCAAATTTTAATCAATGGGAATCAGCTGTATAATAACCAGAGTTTTGTTAACATTGGTGTATTACTTAGTTTTCCAGCAATAAAAAAGAATGTTAAGTGTATACATTAAATTGGCTAACATAATACCAATCATCATAAATAAGGGACAAACTAAAGAAGGATTTCATATGAAAAAGGCTTGGTAAACCTGTTATTGTATTGCTAGTGAATGGGGATTAAAAGGTAACGATGTGACACTTTAGGTTACCTTTTAAATTTTATTCTGAATTTATTTTCATAGATTGTATCATTTCCCTTCTATTCTTTCTTAAATTTGCTTTTAATACATACTTGCTTTGTAGACTACTGAACTTGATGTGATTTTTCAAAATAGTCATTCTCTTCTATTTTCTCTATGCTTTTCTTACTCTTTCTTTCTTTCTTTCTTTCTTTCTTTCTTTCTTTCTTTCTTTCTTTCTTTTTTGGTCACACCCAGCAATGCACAGGGGTTACTCCTGGCTCTGCACTCAGGAATTACTCCTGGCGGTGCTCGGGGGACCATATGGGATGCTGAGAATCGAACCTGGATCAGTTGTGTGCAAGGCAAACATCCTACCCACTGTGCTATCACTCCAGACCCAATCTTTCTTAGACTGTCTGTATTTTCCTTACTTTCACTGTGCAGCTAATCACTTTCTCCTCTGTACTTCACTTACCAATACATGCACTTTTGTTAAAAACCTTGACACTCAAGGTGCTCCATGTTTCTTTCTGTATTTCTACATGCCCACTCAATTCTGTAAGTCTTGACTATAGGAAAACTTATAGGTTGTATGATTAGTGATTGAATTGTTTCTTTGACATTTTGAAGTGTTTTTTTACCCCTATGACACATTTTGCAAGGCAATCTAGAAATTTTCTATGAGACATTGTACTACTCAGGTAGCAGTAACAAAGGAAAATAGAAATAATTTGAAGAAAGTACTACTTCAAAAGAACTTTTGATCTAGATTATAAATTGTTTTAAATGGCGAGAGTCTGGGTAGTTATTACAGTCCAAGACTTTTCAATCAAGAAGGCAATCAGACTTCTTAATTAACTTAAAGGTGCTTGCAAGAAAATTAACAGATGCAAAACCATTTTTGTCATTGCTATGAAAATAATTTTTAATTACAATTAACATAAGTATAAGCGTAAGCAACTGATAACTTGACTGGAGATTTCTAATTACAGTGAAGCATATTCTATTACTATAAAATATGGTTTGAAATGCTTTTCATTTTTTTGTAGTGGGCTGATCAGGCTGGGCTTAGGGATTTCTCATATTTCTGTGCTCAAAGAGCATGCCTAGCAGTGTTCAGAAAGTATTTGTTTTGCTAAACCTAAGCTCAGATGTGTGGGAGGCAACCCATCCAAAATACTATCTCTCTGGTTTTTTAATTTGAACGTTTATGAAGTTTCCCAAGGACAAAAACTCAAACTTTCACTTATTATGATAAAAACAAAAGATGAGATACAGAAGCATTCTATGAGCTGCAAATGAGATAAATGTTATTTATAAACAGTAATAACAACTAAGGGGTATTTTATTGTTGTTAAATAAAAAATGATATACCAATAGTGGTAAATTAATGTAATTTAGGATTATAAAATACCAATGAACCTATAGAAGAATAAAGGTAGTATGGCAGAATATTTTTCTCAGAGTATTCTAGATTATTTAGCTAACTTATTTTAGGAATCTTCTGTATAATGCCCAATAGAGTATAATTTTATTGAACTTGATATTTTTGAAATTTGAGTTAATAAATGAAGTAGCTGAATGGTTTGGATGTTGTATACTTTAGACTTCTGTGTGGTACATGTTTATATGATACAGTAATGGTGGAATTCTTGGCAGTATAATACAAGTAATTAAGTCCAAAAGGAGGAATAAAAGCAGAAAGAGAATAAGATAAAAAGGCAAAGCAATATTCAAGCATGTGGGCTTCATTACACAATTAAAAAGTTGAAAACTGATTTATGATATAAATTATTAAGTTCAACACATCAAAGTTTGGATGAATTTTTTAAAACTTTATTTTGGGGCTGGATCAATACTACAGCGGGTAGGGCATTTGCCTTGCACAAGGCTGACCCGGGTTCTATTCCCAGCATTCCATATAGTCCCCACTGAGCACCGCCAGGAGTAATTCCTGAGTGCATAGCCAGGACTAACCCCTGTCATCGCCAGGTGTGATCGAAAAAGAAAAAAAAAAACGTAATTTCACTTTATTGTTTTTTCTTAAATTATTTTTTTTTGAAATCTAATATCTAAGTCTTCTTGAATTTAGAAAAAATGTTATACAAATCTGCATGAGAGGTGTAGTTCATGGTCTTCAAATAGAGTAAACTGTTGTATTTCTTTAAGTATTCTATAAAGTGATGGTGTACATGATGGAACTATAAGCTAGGGTTAACCCAAAGAATTTGAGATATAACTTTCTATGAATTAAAATGTACTGGAAGTACTTGCAATAGCGATTAGACAAGAAAAAGATATTAGGGGCATCCAGGTAGAAAGGAAGAAATCAAGCTCTCACTATTCGCAGATGATATGATACTATACTTAGAGAATCCTAAAACCTCTACCAAGAAACTTCTAGAAACAATAGGCTTGTATAGTAAAGTTGCAGGCTATAAAATCAATACCCAAAAGTCCATGGTTTTCCTATATGCAAATAGTGAAAGAGAAGAAAGTGACATGAAGAAAACAATCCCGTTTACAATTGTGCCCCAGAAAATCAAGTACCTAGGAATCACCTTAACAAAGGAAGTAAAGGACCTGTACAAAGAAAACCACAAAACGCTTCTTCAGGAAATAAAAGAGGATACGAAGAAATGGAAAATGTCCCCTGTTCATGGATCGGGAGAATTAACATTGTCAAAATGGCAATACTTCCCAAAGCACTGTATAAATTCAACGCAATCCCAATTTGGATACCCATGACATTCTTCAAAGAAGTGGAGCAAAAACTTCTGAAATTTATATGGAACAATAAGCTCCCACAAATAGCTAAAGCAATTCTTGGGAAAAAGAAAATGGGAGGAATCAACCTCCGTAACTTCAAACTCTACTACAAGGCAGTAATAATTAAAACAGCATGGTACTGGAACAAAGGCAGAGCTATAGACCAATGGAACAGAGTTGAATTTATTGACATCTCCCCCCAAGCATACCAGCATCTAATCTTCGATAAGGGGGCAAGAAAAGTGAAGTGGAGCAAGGAAAGCCTCTTTAATAAATTGTACTGGCAAAACTGGATGGCTGCATGCAAAAAAATGGGCTCAGATCTCTGCCTAACTCCATGTACAAAAGTAAGATCTAAGTGGATTAAAGACCTCAACATCAGACCGGAATCTATAAGGTACATTGAGGAAAAAGTTGGCAAAACCCTCCATGACATAGAAGCTAATGGTGTCTTCAAAGACGTCACACCGCTGGCCAAGCAAGTGAAAACAGAGGTAGACAAATGGGACTATCTTAAACTAAGAAGCTTCTGCACCTCAAAAGAAACAGTGACCAAAATACAAAGACAGTCTACAGAATGGGAAAGGATATTCGCCAAATACACGTCTGTTAAGGGGTTAATGTCAAGGATATACAAAGTACTGGTTGAACTCCACAAAAAGAAAATATTCAACCCCATCAAAAAATGGGGAAATGAAATGAATAGAAACGTTCACAAAGAAGAAATCCGAATGACTAAAAGGCACATGAGAAAATGTTCCACATCATTAATAATCAGGGAGATGCAGATCAAAACCACAATGAGACATCATTTCACACCACAGAGACTAGCCCATATCCACATATCCACAAGAACAAAAGCAACTGGTGCTGGCGTGGATGTGGTGAGAAGGGGACACTCCTTCACTGTTGGTGGGAACACCAACTGGTTCAGCCCTTTTGGAAAACAGTCTGAACGATTCTCAAAAAATTATAAATTGAGCTCCCATTTGATCCAGCAACACCACTCCTGGGAATATATCCCAGAGAGGCACAAAAGTATAGTCGAAGTGACATCTGCAATTGTCTGTTTATTGCAGCACTCTTTACAATAACCAGAATCTGGAAAAAACCCGAGTGCCCGAGAACAGATGACTGGTTAAAGAAACTTTGGTACACTTACACAATGGAGTACTATGTAGTTGTTAGAAAAGACGAAGTCACGAAATTTACATACAAGTGGTACTACATGGAAAGTATCATGTTAAGTGAAATGACTCAGAAAGAAAGGGACAGACATAGAAAGATTGCATTCATCTGGGGAACATAAAATAACAAAATAGGAGACTAACACCCAAGAATGGCTGAGATTAGTACCAGGAATTTTACTCCATGGCTTGGACGCCAACCACACTTACTAGGGGAAAAGGGAGCTCAGATAAATAAAGGTATTGGGAGGATCCTCCCAGGATGGGAGAAGCAAGCGGAAAGTAGACTATAGACTAAACATGATTGTCACTCATTGCCTCTTTTGCAAACCACAACACCCAATAAGAGAGAGAGAACAAAAGGGAATGCCCTGCCACAGAGTCAGGGTGGGATGGAGGAATGGGGGGTGGGAGGGATACTGGGACCCGTGGTGGTGGGAAATGGGCAACGGTGGAGGGATGGGTATTTGATCATTGTATAATTGAAACCCAAGCACAAAAATGTGTAACTCTGAAATTGTACCTCATGATGTCTCGCTCGAGGTAAAGGTAAAGGCCCTCCCGTTGATCATCGATTTGCTTGAGCGGGCCCAGTAACGTCTCTATTGGAGACTTTGTTGTTACTGTGTCTGGCATATCGAATACACTCGGTAGCTTGCCGGGCTCTCCGAGAGGGGCAGAAGAATCGAACTCGGGTCGGCCATGTTGGCCGCTTGTAAGGCGAACGCGATAGCACATGATGTCTCACTATTAAAAAAAATTTTGATTAAAAAAAAAGTCAGTCAAGTGACAGGGGAGATAATACAGTGGGCAAGGCATGTAGCCAACCCAAATTCAATCACTAGCATCCTATATGATTTCCCAAGTCAGTCAGGAGTGAACTCTGAGAGCAGAGCAGGAGTAAGTTCTGAGC
Source organism: Sorex fumeus (assembly GCF_029834395.1). NCBI lineage: Eukaryota > Metazoa > Chordata > Mammalia > Eulipotyphla > Soricidae > Sorex > Sorex fumeus. The sequence goes on along the minus strand of NW_026606065.1, from coordinate 65,749,525 downwards.
ACATATGGATGTGGCTCAAAAATAAATATAAAAAGAAAGAAAAAAGAAATAAAGAAAGAAAAGGAAAAAGCTAATCAATAAGTTATTAATTTCACAGATTGCCATTATGCTTGAGACAACGAACTATCAGTCAATGTGGAGATTCTCTCAGCAAAGATGTAGAAATCATCTAAGAGTTTACTTACTGGCAAACTAGAAAAATTAGTCTGACACATTTTCATAGATATTGAGAGAAGACATGAGATTCTAGATCAGAGATAAAGGATAGTTAATTACTCATAGCAACAGGGCATTTTACTCACAGCAACAGCAAGAGCAACAGGGAGAGTACTAGCATCATTGGTTTGTTTCTCAAATTTCAGTTTCTGTTAGACAGATGAAAAGAGTCAGTGATATAAATTTTCTCAATGCATGATGATGGCTGAAAAATATGTATTGAGGACTCTCCATCTCTTATTAGATATCAGTACTTCTTCCTTTGCTTTAGAGAGAAGCATTGTCCAGTTTTATCTTCTATGGCGATTCGATTTACAAGCATCCAGTCTACCTTAGTGACAGTACCTTAGTGCAGTCTACCTTAGTGACAGTACCTACAGATATCTGATATATCACTAATAAATTTTCACTCACGAACCATAAACCATTCTATGTTATAAAATCTATACTTCATGATATTATGATCATAGTATATTACAAAAAAGTAAAATTTGATATAGAAAAATTTATGAATTTATATTAATTAATTTATCTGAAAATAGAAAACAAGTTATTTTACATGAAAAAATCAAATTAATATCACATTCACATATTTTTTGTCAGTAAGAAATGCTTCAAATTGCTCTGAGTAACACAGTTTTTACCTCTCAACAGAGCCTACTAGAAAAAACACTATACATTTGTTTTAAATCCAAGGTCAATGACAATACAAGGCCAAAACTGACTTGCATGTCAATCACTACTAATTGACAGACAAAATGTAGTATTTTTGTCTTATAAAATATTTACCAGTATGTAGTTCTATATTTACAGCATGCAAATATAATTTAAAATAGTTTTTAATATTTTTCATTTTGGGACTTTTATTTATAATGTATCCATTTGTTTTACTTGCATAACAGATTCTTTTTAACTTTTATTTTCACAAAATGATTCCAGTTCTAATGCATTAGCAAATGAATGCTATTTTATTTTTGTTTTTTTCCCTTTTTTTCAAGAGTGATACTGAAATAGCATTATTATTAGATTCACAATTGGGTCTGGAAATACATAATCGGACCTTTATCTCTAAAGTGATCAGCATGGGCTGCCACCCTTCATGGTGTAACATAACAGCTGTTTTGATAGCTGACTGCAATCAATCATTTGCACTTGCCTGATTCAGCAGAGCTGAATTTCTTTGAGCCTTTTTCTAAAAGAAGACTGATTTCATTCTGGGATTTGATGGGTAATGTTTGTCTTACTACATATGGCTTTTGAAGGAATCTGATGAAATTTTGAATGAAGCAAAATGACAATATATGTACAAGCTTAATTTAAATATCTTTAAAATGAAAATGTATTTCTAAAACTATGTTGTATACCAAAATTAAATTTAGTGTGCTGCATATTAGAATATTAGAATGACTGCTGGGCATGGAAGCTAAAAAAGAAAATGTAATGTCATTTTACAGGATTGTTAGATTCCAATATTAGTCTTTATCAAAGTTATGCTAAAACTTTATAATGATATGAAGGGTTTTCCAAAACCTAAAATTAAAGTGAATAAAGAAATATTGACTAAAATATCATTTTAGTTGTCTTTACTTTTGTTACTAAGAAAAATATTTTAGACAATTGTGTGAATTTCAGAAGTTATTAAATTTATGATATTATTCTGTTCTGCACAAATTATTAATGTATGAAGACATCCTTCCAATATTGAAGGTGATATAAAAGTAGTCTTGACTCAACAGTTAGACTACAGATGTGGCAGAAGTCCACTTATGCAGATTTAAGGGTGAGTGTGAATATGATGGTAGGGACACGTTAGGAAGTGAGAATATTTCAGAGCCACTGCTATTTAAGAGAAAATGTGCATTAACTAAATTCACCACTAAGTGGACACTATAAATTAATGATATGTCTAAGTATTCAGTATATTAGTTGATTTATGCTGTTACCTTTGCATAAAATATTACCAGAATTTAATATGTCTCAGTGGTGCCAAATGGTCAGAAATTCCCACAGAAGTTAACTTAGTCCTGAAATTTTTTGTGCAATATTTTAAATTGTTATCTTATGTCAAGATAACTTCTAAAAGTTGATAAGGGAGTGCTAGATATATAGAATGGCAGCGTAGAAGCTTTTCTTGGAAACATTCAATCAAAGTACTTTCCCTAGTACCATATACTGTTCCCCCATTAACTGTCATGAGTGACCCCTGACCACAAACCCAGGAGTAATTCCTGAGCACATCAGGTATGGTCAAAACCCACACCAGCAACAGAAAAAATAGCAGATAGGGAAGTTACTTTTGAGATATTGAACAATGAATTTTTTTTTATTTTATTTATTTTTATTTTTAGTGAAACACCATGAGGTACAGTTGTAGATTTAGATTTACAATTTTTTGTGCTTGGGTTTCAATTATACAATGATCAAATACCCATCCATCCCTCCACCAGTGCCCATTTTCTACCACCTTGGATAATATCCCTCCCACCCCCATCCCTCCCATCTCACCCTGCCTCTGTGGCAGGGCAATTCCTTGTGTTCTCTCTCTCCTTTTGGGTGTTGTGGTCTGCAAAAAAGGCTTTGAGTGGCCAACATGTTCAGTCCATAGTCTACTTTCAACATGCATCTCCCCTCCTGGGAGGATCCTCCAAACACCCTTTATTTGGTGCTCCCTTCTCTATCTGAGCTGCCCTTTCCCCTAGAATGTCCGGCTGGCCTCTAAGCTATGGAGTAATCCTCCTGGTGTTGATCTCAGCTATTCTTGGGTATTAATCTCATATTTTGTTTCTTTATATTCCCCAGATGAATGCAATATTTCTATGTCTATCCCTCTCTTTCTGACTCATTTCACTTAGCATGATACTTTCCTTGTTGTACCACTTGTATATAAATTTCATGACTTTATCTTTTCTAACAGCTACATAGTACTCCAGAACAATGAAATTTTTAGCAAATAGTTTACTGTAAAATCATATATTTGAGATTAAGGTCATACAAAACCAAATAGTAAATAATCAGTACTTTTCGTATCTTATTAGCTGAAAGGTCAGTTATTTAGCTACTCTTCATTGTAAGGCCAGGTACCTCATCCCAGCTGAGCTGAAATAGTAAGTTGTTTCTTCTGACATTTCATTTATCATTGCTTGTAACTGTCACTGTCACTGTCCTCCCGTTGTTCATTGATTTGCTCGAGCGGGCCCAGTAGCATCTCCATTGTGACAATTGTTTCTGTGTTTGGCAGATCAAATACTTCATGGGTAGCTTTCCAGGCTTTGCCATGCAGGCGAAATACTCTCAGTAGCTTGCTGGGCTCTCCAAGAGGGGCAGAGGAATTGAACTCGGTTCGTCCATGTTGGCCACTTGCAAGGAAAACGCCCAACCAGCTGTGTTCCAGCCCATTGCTCGTAACATCAAATGTAAAAACAAATGGATTCATGTACGTATTTTGCATAATTGTATGAACATAGAGTCTTTGGCTAGATTAATATTTAAGAATTTGTAAGAATATAATAGCTTGCTATATTATAATTATATATTATGCATAATTACATCTGCTGTTATTTCATGTTCTTATATCTCTCCTGCATATGCTTTGAAACATTGACATATCTTGTACAACTTTGTGTCTCCTTAAAATTTCCTCTCAATACTGTATTTTATTTACTATGAACAATTTGTAAATAATTTCAATGTTTCTACAAAATATAATGTCTATAAATTGAAAAATTTGCTCAAATAAACTAAAATATGTATACTTGGGCAAGCCACTCTGGAAATATTTACTTTAATCTGTATTTTAATTTATTTTAATACATTTTTTAAATATCTATTTTTTAACAGTTTTGGTTTATAAGGGCTGGAGCGATAGCACAGCGGTAGGACGTCTGCCTTGCACGCAGCCAACATGGCCGACCCGAGTTTGATTCCTCCGCCCCTCTCAGAGAGCCCGGCAAGCTACCGAGAGTATCTCGCCCGCACAGCAGAGCCTGGCAAGCTCCCCGTGACGTATTCGATATGCCAAACACAGTAACAACAAAGTCTCCAGTGGAGACGTTACTGGGCCCGCTCGAGCAAATCGATGATCAACGGGAGGGCCTTTACTTACTTTACTTGGTTTATAAATTAAATTTAGGCTATACTCTAAAATTTAGTACAGGCTGTGTCCTGAAATTGTACATGGTATACAACTGAAGTTCTTATTCATATTAGCTATTTTTCACTGTTGGTCAGTTCTCCAATCAAATCACTTGATCACTTGACATCCCGTTAATCATCGATTTGCTCCAATGGGCGCCAGTAATGTCTCCATTTGTCCCTGTCGCATGCTAGTGTAGCCCAATGGCATCTCTTCATTTGAGCAACACGAAGAACCTCAAACCGATTGTTCAGGGTCTTGACAAAGAAGTCAACCATATGGTAGGTGGGCACCTACGCAATCTTTTGATGTCCTGTGGAATCCAGTTGGTAACGGCTCTAGTATAGCTGTCGTCTCCAAATCTCATTATGTGTGCAGCCCATCTGACTTTCAATGCCTTGGCAAATGAGACAGTGTCCCTGATTTTTGACTGTCCATGGAGGTCGGAACTCCAGATTCTTTCTCTTATTTGAGTGAAACATGATACTCCAAGCAAAGCTCTTTTGATTCCTCTTTGGGAGACCCGAATAACGTTCTCATCCTGTTTTCGTAGAGCCCAGGTCTCTTATGTTAATGCAAAAAGAACCGAGGAGTCAAAGAGATGTGTTTGGAGCCAGAGGTTCTTCGTCTTCTTAGCTATTTCTTCGATGCACTTGAAGACGTTCCAAGCCCCTCTCCTCCTCCTGTGCAACTCAGGTGACAGGTCATTCATCATGTTGACTTCTTCACCTAGGTACACATAACTGTTGCATTCGGAGATATTTGTCCCATTGAGAGTGAACGGAACATCAGAAATGAGACCATTTCTCATAAACATTGTCTTTGTGAGATTCAGTTGTAGTCTGACCTTTCCACACTCACGGTCAAAGTCAGCCAGCATTTGTGCCTCTTGGCTAATGTCTGGTGTTTTAAGAACGATGTCATCAGCAAAGCGGAGGTGGTGTAGTTGCCGATCATCTATCTTCACTCCCATTCCTTCCCATTCCAGTCGTCTCATGACATTCTCAAGGGTAGCACTGTAGAGTTTTGGTGAAATGGTATCACCCTGCTGAACCCCTCTCTTTACATGGATGATCACTTTGTAGAATAGTGAGATCTTGGTAGTCAATCCATAATACAGCTCACGGAGGATCCTGATGTATTGAGTTTGAATGCCCTGATTGGTTAGAGCTTCAATGACTATTTCTGTCTCAACAGAATCAAAGGCCTTCTTTAAATCAATGAACATTAGACAGGGGGCATCTTGAACTACCGAGAAACCTCAATGAGCTTGGTTATCATGTGGATATGGTCAATCATGCTGAATCCTTTTAGAAAACCGGCTTGCTCGCATGGTTGTCCTTCATCTAGTGTTCTGCCAATCCTATTCAGGATGACTCAAGTGAACAGCTTGTAGATGACAGACAATCAAATAGATTACCTAAAGGTGTCTCACACTTGTGGGTATGGATAAGGAATGGATGGGTATCAATTCAAGGTCAGACTCATGTTTGATCTTTCTCTTTGGATGCATATTCAAGCTAAACTTTTCATTAGTGAGGGTCATATCTTGACTCTCTGGCAGTGAACAATATTGCAGTTTGTGTTTGGCAATCACACAGGCCTATAGTGTGGGCTGTATTGGGTGATGTTATAAACTGGGATCCACAACTGGCTGGGAAATCAACTTTATGGATGATTCTAACTACTGAACAATTCCTTGGCTATATGTTTTCATAGATATGTCCTACTTGTTGAGGGATGCTGCTCTCTAGATCCTGGGCATTTGTGGTCCGAGTTTCCAAGGAAAAAAGAGAGCTCTCAATTATAGAAGGGCTGTGAATTTTTTCCCCTGCCTGGATAAATCCATTGAATTAAACTGGTTCTGCTCATTATTTTGAACCCAAATTAGAAAGAAATTTCAAGCAACTTTCCTATCTAGATCTATGACCATCTCAAATCTTTATATATAAACATAGTAATTCAGAGATTTCTACCTGAGACCTGCTATAAACTAAGGTGTGTTTCCCCAACATCTGAAAAAATAATGTCCCCAACATCTGAAAAAATAATGTCCCAGCATTTCATTTTATCCCAATGATTCCATTAAAAAAAAAAAACTCAAATAGGCCTCTTGGAAAATGCTATGCAGTGTTGAGCATGGGATGATGACTTTGAATTCTCTTTTACTTACTGAAAAAAAATCCTAAATCCTGTTTGCCCTCTTAATATGATACTGTGCCATCTTTGGGAGTTATTAAAGATCCAGCTCCATTTCTCATTAGTAAACTGCTTTAGACTTTCTCAGGGTCTGGGGTTTTTACAATGCTGTCTTTTCTTTAGATCATTTCTATCTTTTCGTGGTCACACCCAGTGGTGTGCTCAGAAATTACTTCTGACTCCACACTCAGAAATCAGTACTGAAGGTATTCAGGGGACCATCTGGGGTGCTGAGAATTTCAAGTTATAGTCATCTGCATGCAAGGCAAATGCCTTACCTGCTTAATTCTCTCTCTCCAGCCCCAAGATAATTTCTGGTTTTTCCTGTAAAAGAGACAATACTAGGACCAATCTATGTTACTATCATGGTGATTCACTTCTTCATTTATTTTTAAGAGTTTGAGACTGTAGAACTACCTTAGGAGCAACCTCAGAATAATGAATTCTAAAATTTGATCCACAAAGTGTTTTTCACAAGAATCAAAAAAAATACATATATAATTTTAATTTGTTAATATTTTAACAAATACATATGTGTATATATATACATATATATGATTTCGTTGGCCAAAAATCATGGACTCTTGCCTTGTGATAAGAAAATATTCAGATAAATTCAATTTTTATATTTTGTCTTTGAGATTCCAGCTATTTTCTAATCTGTTATTTACTAAAATTAAAATAATCCTGTGCATTTCACAGTTTTGACTAGAATATCCGCTATCAATAAGAAACAATTTATAGTTCTCCTGTTATCACAACCCCAGGGTAAAATGAACTTCCTCAGGGCATTTTCTGGAATGAAGAGGCAAATGGACAATTTATTTGTATTCAGTTTAACCTCTTCACACTGTTGACACTGAAACTGACTAATGATAAACTGTTAAGATAATTCCTCTGACTTAGAACCCTTTGGTACAGGGCATCACTTGATAGTAAATATAAAAGTATATTTATGGAAAGATAAATGCGTTCTTGTATTATTTAGAAGAAAATAGAATAGTAGAACTTAATTGGTATCAAAAGCAGGTCAGAGACTAATTATGATTTCTGTTCTGTGTAACTTTACCTTCTCATCTTGACTTAGTAATTGTTCTTGGCAATGCCATGGTTAGAAGAATAAAGTGCTTTCAGAAATGTGAGTAGCTCAGAATCATTATTAACCTCATGCTGACTACACAATTAATAATTAAATGTAATTTTATCTATACTAGTTTTCAGAATGCTTTGTTTTGAGATAAGGTAATATTAATCCATCTGCTAGGGAATGATCTCTAAAAAAAGAAAGCAACTCATATATCAATTAATGTATTATTAATTTAGAAGTTTGTATGTGCACTGCAATGTGGTATACAAATATTAATCATTTATATTTGCAAGAATTTATATATGCTATTGACATAAGAATGTGCAGCAAAGAAAACACAGCAACACAAAGAACATATTAGAGGTATTGCAGCTCTCTCTAAAACAGGCATACACAAATTGGGCCTATTTTAGGTCCTCAAAAAGAAAACTTTGAATCACAGCTTTTAAAAAATCATGATTCACTTGTGAGCTTTACATATACATTTCAAATGTTCTTATAAAATACACAATTCAAGTTAGTTTGCAAAGAATTATATGAAGATGCTCAGTAACCATTTATATTTAGGTTCACTTTATCTAAATTTCATTAATGTTCTTTTATTAAGTTCTTAAATAAAGACAACTAATTGACTTGCTGAAGCAAACTATATTTATAATTTTATCAATTGTGCACTTGTTTCATTTGTTTAAAGAATATGCTCCCTGATTTGTGAGGTTATATATTGTACTTGATCTTTGAGGTTATATATACCTAAAGTCTGTATATTTATTATATACATGTATAAGTGTATGTTTATATATACATATATTTGAATGGAAAATCATACAGGAGACACGATTTGAAACATGGAGCAGTATGGAAGTCAAAATTCAAATATATACAAGGCAGTAAAGACTGAAATTTGGTAAAACTAGTGAATTATTCAACGTTCTCCATTAATGTACCATGTGACCTCAATGTCTCCATTTGTTTTAATGTCCTTTTCTGTAATGTAAATAAATAAAATCTACTTATTTTGTTCATTGATTTGTTGTGAACCTATAAAGCAAAGTACAGTGTTATATTGAAAAGACCAGAGATTTAGTATAGCTTTATTAGCACAACTATAGTATTAATGGCAAATAAGATCCCATTACCTTTGTGAGAATCACTTAAATCTCTCCGGTTTGCTGTGTCTTTATATACAAAATGTTGTGAGACATAGTAGTAAAATATGTAAAACACAGAGTACATATTTAGAGAATGGCTATTTTCTAAAACAAGATTTTGTGAAAAGATTACTGACCTATAACATGTACTTCAAAACAGAGTTTCTGGGCCAAGAAGACAGCTCAATGAGCTGAACGCATGCTGTGCAAGCAGGCTCGTGTTAAAACCCCAGCACCATGTAATTCCATGAGCATCACCTGAGGCATAGAGCCAGGAGTAACACCCCAAAATGACAGTTGTGCTCTTCTCCTCCCCTACCCCTTAAAGAAAGAGCTGTTTTTTCTCACTATGATTAAAGGAATGGTATGACAATAGCAATAATATATATTGATATGAAAGAATAGGTGACTATGTTCATTGAATCAACTCGTTTTTAAAATTGAACTTTATAAATATAATTGTGTTTAAAAGCATAATAGAAATGTATAAATAAATAATGAATCTAAAATGGAATGCTGCTTTTTATCATATAGATGTGTTAGATGCTTGATATTCATAATACATATTTTGAGAAAATTTTGGAATTTACAGACCAAAATATGCTTTTTATTATAAATAGCAGAGGTAATATTCAAAGTTTATTATCCCACATTTTAATAAAAATTTAGACGTTGCATTAAAAAAACAGAATAGATACAGAATTGAATAAAAGAACAATATTTGACCATTATCTCACACCCTACAAAAAATTAGTTCAAACTTAAAACTTAGATGTTGGGGCTGGAGTGATAGTTTAGCAGGTAGGGCATTTGCCTTGCATGAGGACAACCTGGGTTCGATTCCCAGCATCTCCTATGGTCCCCCGAGCACTGCCAGGAGTAACCCCTGTGCATTGCTGGGTGTGACTCAAAAAGAAAAAAAAAACTTAGATGTTAAATGTTAGTGTGTTAAATACATTTGGGGCTTGCGGGAGAGAACTAGAAGGTAGTGGGGGGGCACCTCGGATAATGGTGAAAAGCAGTGCACACTGCTGGAGAGTGTTGTACTAGAATGTGTTTTGCACAGATTTTCAAACAGTATTGAAAGTCATGGTTCCTAAATTTAAAAAATAATTAAGAAATTGAAAAACTGTACGATAATTAATAGAGCATCTCAAAATAATCTATCTTTCTTTCTTTCTTTCTTTCTTTCTTTCTGTCTGTCTGTCTGTCTGTCTTTCTGTCTTTCTGTCTTTCTTTCTTCTTTTTGTGAGCCACACACAGCTGTGATCAAGACTTACTCCTGGATCATTGCAGGGGATCACTCTTGAGGGAACTCAGGAGAACATGTGGGGTGCCTGGGATCAAACCACAGCAAGTTGCATGAAAAACAAGTGCTCTATCTGCTGCACATCTCAAACATCCATATATATATATATATATATATATATATATGTATATATATTAGATATTGTATCCACCCAAAAATCAATGTAAAACAGGAGTCTGGAGATGCAGGTAACCAAGATTGAGTTTCATTTTCAGTACTACACAGTTCTCCCAGCACCCCTGATTCAGAGAGTATAACTTATTGGTCAGAATATTAGTCAGAGAAAAATAGTAGTATAATTTTCTAGTATTTTATGAAGTTGCAGTCCCCATGTAAAATAAGAGAACAAGATGACATGTATAATACCCTCAATATAGGTGAGGGACATTAAACCTTAAGGTTTCATGGCATACCTATTCTTTCACTGGGGAAAGACGTTATCATTAGTACACTGAAATCATTATCTTTAGTATAGTTCACCTATGATCACCATAGACAAATTTTTGTCTATCGACTTTAAGAAGCCTACACTTTCATGCCCTTTGTAGTAAATGTTTCCCACTTCCTTAAAAAGATAACATACATCAAATAATAGGTTTGTATCTTTTTGCAAGATTAGAAGAAATGAAAGAAATGCACAGAGAATTGTTCCTTAGGACTAAAATGTACAGTTTATACTTCCTGAAACATAAGATAGATATAGATGATAGCAGAGTAGTATATTTAGTATTGATTCAAAGACCTCAAAATGGGTAGCACTTTTGTTTTATATAAAATATCAAGTATTAAGGTGTAGGAAGATACTACAAGCCTTACATTTTCTTCAAAACATAAAAAATGAGAAATAATACTGCTTGTTCTAAATTTATGCTAAGCATTATGACAGTATGGAAAGTTATACTCTCTTAAATGGTTTATAATTCTTTGGGGTGACATAATCTTCATATATAAAAAAATATAAAAATTGGGATACAATGGCATATCTTGAAATAGTATATTGTGGACATAGAACTAATACTCTATCGATTTAATTTATAAGCCATTTTAATATATATTGCCTCATTTTATTATGTCTCATTTGTATTATAATATTTTATTGATATTATAATAAACTTTCAGCATCTCTAAGATAACTATGGATTTTATACATGATTTCTGAGTGATGTTTAAAACAATGTTGCATTTTTTATTTATTTGAAATGTACTATTTCCATTTGAAGAATAAAATGAAGCTCAAAAGTATTGTTTATTATTTCCCCTCCAAACTAACAGTCTATATATGTTAAAGTATAATTTGAACTGTGTTCTGTTTTGATTTTAACCATAATTATTTTAGTCTGAAAAAACATGCTTACTACCTCAGATCAACACCACATGATACTTCATTATAAATAGCGTTGCAAGTTTCAAAAGAAATAGTATTTTTTCCAGATTAGCTTAATAGCAAAAAGTTCTGTGTCAATTCTACAGCAAATCTCTTCAAAGAGTTAAAAGGCTAAACACAGTAATGTTAATTAAAAATTAAGCAAAAGCAATAATTTTGGGGTGTTTTTGTTGTTTTTTTGGACAACATCTAGTGGTGTTCAGGGATACCGGAGATTGAACCAGGGTGTTCTGTGTGCAAGACAAATATTCTACCTGCTGTACTATTATGCTGGTCCCAGAATGCACTCTTTTTGCTTACTGCTTTTGTCCATCATAATTGTGATTTTTCTTTTTAGTGTTTAGGTCTTTTTGAATCTTAGTTAAAAAAAACTGTACCAAAACAACTTTATTCTCCAGTTTGTAGTTTTTTTTAGCTTTATTTTCTTTCTTTTGCTATAATTAATATAATCTATAATACAGGTTTTCAAAGGTGCAGTCACAAATTTTATAATATTTTTTGTCATTATTATGTTCTCTTGATCTGCGTTTTTTTACTTTTATTATTGTGTTTATCTTTTGATTTTATTTATTTTCTTATTTGCTCATTTCAGCTATTCTAATTTGGCTCTTTGATGAGTCGGAAAGATTAAGTTAGGAGAAATCACAGGATGGTATCGCTTAAAGGATTGGCAAGATGACTTAGATTCAAACAAGTCAAAAACTTTCACAAATTTCCAGTAGCCCTGCAGGTTCTTCAAATGTTTCTATTCTAAACAATGAAATACCAGGGTACTTGATGTAAGCCACAACCTGTTTTTTTCCTACTTCCTCTTACTGATATTTCAGATTTGGTAATAACTGTGGACACAGATTGAGGAATAGGTTGAGTGGTTTTTCAAAGTAACATTAGAAAATTTCAGTGGTAATTCTGGCAGTATGGCAGCCCAGATGGATTGAATCTAAAGTTTAAATTCCAAATTTTTGCCCGTGCAGTTATGCATTCAAGTTATATAATTCTTATGAAGAATTCATTTGAAATTTTGTCTCCACAGGCCTGGTTATAGTCCACAACAGTAGGATGCTAGGGAGAAGTTAATTATAGATTCGTGCTTAAGAGAAAGTCTATGAGTATAAACAAGTCAGAGATATGTGGCCTATTTGGGGACTTCCTGGGGCCTGATGACTCATAGCACAGAACATGCAATTTGTCTTTTTGGTCTCCCAGGTAACACACTTTTATGCTCTTTTCCAGTAAGAACAAAGTACTAGAAATTATCCCAAATTTAATGCCCTTAAAAATGAGAATCTTAATTTTATTTTTCTTAATTTTATTATATATATATATTTCCCCACAATACCACAGAATTTACACACAACATCGTCTAATCACTATTCTTGAAAGTAAACACCATTGTGAGTTTTATTACAGTCACTTCCCTGAAAAAATTATCTACGAAAGAATTTCATGGCTTCTTATTTTCAAGAGAATATACATATTTCCAAAGTTCAATGACATTTTTATGTTAGTCTAATCATTTTGATACCTGAGGGAGTTGTGAAAGTAAAGAGTTGAAAAGAGAGATATCCCAAAACAATGCACTTTAATTTCAACTGCATTACTTGGTAATGCACACTATAGCCAGCAGAAGGATGAGGACATAAAGAAACAAGTATATTGATTACCTATGATATGAAAGGCATACTTTGCCTATTACCAGCTTAGTGATCAATCAATAATGCACAAAATAACCTAACAAAATTATATACTTTCAAGTATTATAAAACTAGTTCTGAATTATCAGAAAAATTATAACTGGTTCTGAATAATGTGAAAATTATTTTGCTATGTTTCAGATACTAAATACATTATTTTAGAGACATTGCAGAAGGAAAGACAAACTAAGGGCAACCTAAGTTTGTTTTAATTATAAATAAAATATTTAACACAGCAAAATTAAAACATTTTATTATTCATTTAAAAATAAAATTAATTAGACATCCGGCTTTCTCTAAACATGTTCTACTGGTTCTACACTTTAAAAAGAATTGTAATATCTAGCTCTGGCTGCCTTAGTAAGAACTTTGTAATTTCTCATTTTGCGAGTGTTGTATAGCATTACTACAGTAAATTTGGGTTGTCTAACCTACTATACATCAAGATTATATATTATGTCCTATTAGCTCTGTCACCTTAAATACCATTAATACAGCCCATCATTGACTGAAATATTGGTGAGACATGACTATATATTTATGTGGCTATATTTTTGTTTTGTTTTTAATAACTGTTTAATAACTATAACATAGCTGTAGTAGTAGAAGAAACATTAAATGTTGTCAATGACCATGGTGATTACCTCTCAATAGACTTTCTTTTATAGCATTTTAAAATTTTGTATTTCCTTTGAAAAATATTTACTAATTTCTCATTGAATTATAATGACATAGAATTTCAAGGACATAATTGTATACCTCTGCATGTGTATGCGTGTAGGACATGGCACTTCTACCACAAAAGTGTCATGCATCACATTCCCTGAAAACTCCTCTAGCTAGTCATCCTACCCTGTTTTCCTCTGTGGGACATCAGGTGATATTGTTTATCTTGATGGGATACTGCAGTGAGATAAATAAGTTTGGACATATCTGGATGCATCATTCTGCATTTTCCTATTCAAACTGCAATACTTCTAGACAATATTTGTTCACTATGTTTCACTTATAATAATAACTCTGACAAAAAATTTTATTAAAACTAGTGTAGAAAAGACTGCAGCAGAAACAAGAATTTCAAAATTTGTTTCTCTTACTCTCCTACAGACACAACCTTTCTTTAAAATGTATCTGACAAGATTTTCAAAGTGCTTTTTGTGGAAAATGCAGTTAGTCAACAGGATCACAATATAGTTTGCTACCTGTGTCCTATGTGTGAAACAAATAGTTTGTACACTTTTTTTGTTTTATATGGCTTTGTTGTTTCCAGGACACACCCATCTGTACTAAGGGCTTCCTCCTTACTCTGCTCTCAGGAGTCATTCCTGGTGTGCCTCTGGGTACCATACTGAGTGCTGGGGATAGAAACTAGGTATGTTTTGTGCATGAAATGTGCTTTTCCCACTTTACTATTTCCCCATCCCTTTGGTTTGTTTTTGGAAGTAATGTCACAGAGTTGTAATATTTACTATCCCAGTTTATGTGAATATAAAAATGCATATGATCTGTTTAGTTTTTAGGCTGAAGATAGCCCATGAAATTTTATCATAAATGCAATCAAACAAAAATAGAAAAGATTCAAATAAAACCAGGAAATATTTACTGGGGTAATCAAGCATAATTCTTCAAAAATTGAGTAATATAAGAATTTATTAATTCTTGTTGGTTACTACCCAATATTTCATAAAAGGACACTATCTAAGTGAGATAAGTTTCTAAGTGTTTTACCCTAAAAATAATCTTCTACATAGTGGCTTTCATGTGGCTTCTATTTATTTATTTATTTATTTATTTATTGAATCACCATGAGAACAGTTACAAAGCTTTCAGGTTTAAGTCTTGGTCAGACAATGATAAAACACCCATCCCTTCACCAGTGCATATTTTCCACCACTAAGAACCCCCATATACCTCCCATGCCACCCCTCCCCGTGCCTGTGAGGCAGATAGTTTCCACTTAACTCTCTCTCTGCTTTGATTACATTCATTATTTAGACAAAAAATGCATCATTATTATTTGGAATTTCCCCCCAACAATCAAACCTGCTGAAAAGGCATCATGAAATACTTTGTTTTCTATTGCTGGTTATGAAGACCATACGATGCCACATGGTTGCATGATTTTGGATTTCTGATATTTTACAAATTAAGTCTGGAGGGATTTATTCCCAAAGCCCAATAGTTTCAAGATTGGTTTGTGTGCCTCTGGGTCCATGCCCATGCTGGGAGATGTTCTTGGGGAGCAACTCGTGGTCTCGGCAGGGAAAGAAGGACATGCTGGTTCCATCCCATTCCATGAGGCCGCAGTTGCCTCATCACCTCCAGCTCATACCTGGCTGTCCATAAAGCTCTGAGGCGGTGGCCAGCATGCTGTTAGGGGAGGGGGGATGGAGGAAGAGACAGACACACTTTTCCTCCTGGGGGGGTGGGCATGGCGCCGTAGCTTATTATATAGTCCATTCACATTTCTGCCAGAAGCTACTGGGTTCCGAATTAGGTCCGTGTGCCTCTGGGGCCATGGCCGTGCCAGAGAGCTCCTGGGGGGGCAACTCATGGTCTTGGAAGGGCAAGAAGCTCATGTGTTTCTATTTATATTCCAAAGAAAGTATTCTAGAATTATTTTATGGAGGGAGGTAACTATTAAGAATGTATGGATTTCTCTTAACATGACTTCGAATAATTTTCACCTCTATTATTTGTATTGCTGTATCACTATCATGCCACTGTTCATCAATTTCCTCAAGTGGCACCGTAATGTCTCCATTTGTCCTAGCCCTCAGATTTTAGCAAGTGCAATATTGAAGGCTCTTCTAGGGTCAGGGGAATGAGACCTATCATTGTTACTGGGTTTTGGAATATCGAATATGCCACGGGGAGCTTGCCAGACTCTGCTGTGTGGGCAGGATACTCTCAGTAGCCTGCCAAGTTCTCTGAGAGTGAGAACTAGACAATAAGAGGTTGTGTGGCTGCATTTGCGGCTGCATGCCTCCACAAGCTTGGTTTTTAATAACCTCCATTATTTAATGAGTATAATAATATCTAGATCTTACTCTTATCATGTATGAATTTTGTCATTAGTAATGAAATTATAGAAACATTTTATAGTAATATTCAATATTACTTTTAATGTTTTGCCCCTGGTTATGAAACATATTTAGAAGATGACCTTAATGCCTTATAGTTTCTCCCTACTTACAATTTATACTCAGTCCTCAGATTCTGAGAGGAACATATAAATAAATGTGCCTTTGGAACTTTAAGTACACTCTCTTGAAGTTAATGACCTCTTCAGTTTCTCAAAGAAACTCTGTTCCTCAAAAGCCAAAACTACTTTATTAGAGTCATCTTCATATGACTGCATAGTACATTAAAACATGAGAGATATCTCTTATCATTATATATTTAGCATATAAATAATTTTAATGATTATTAACACATTTAAAGGCATTGAATAGTTATAAATAAGATGAAAAGATTCTAAATAAACAAAACACATTCATTACTAGATGTAAGACATGCCATATATTTTTCATTTTGTAAAATAAGTCTTATATTTTGGGCATCAGAGCAGTAGTATAGCAGGTAGGACACTTGCCTTGCTAATGACTAACATGGGTTCAGTCCCCATCATCCCATTTGGTTCCCTTAGTACTTCCAATAGTGATACCTGTACATAGAGCCTGGAGTATAGCTGAGCATCAGCAGGTGTGGCACAAAAAAAATAGTTGTATATTTCTATGCAGTCAAAGAGATGATTGTTTGGCATAAACATCATTTTTGAGATTATTGTTTTGATATTATATTTTGTTTTGAGTTTATATTTCCATCAGAATTACCTGGCAGAAGTCAATAATCTATGTTTTTCAAACTTTGTTCTAATAGAATCACTCTGCAAAATTTTTAAGCATTCCAGAACAAAGTCTTCATTCTCTGAAATATTTTACTGAATTTAGAACTCTAGGGAATGGTCTGAGATACAGTATTTTTAGAAACTTCTGCAGGTGATTCCATTATCTAGAGAGCATTGAGAATCACTGCTTAACTATTTAAATAAACAATACCTAATTATATCATTCAAGCAGTAAGTGCATTCAAGTACAATTTTACTTAATTTTTCCTGACAAGCTCACAATTCATTCATTCATTATTCATTAAATATACTTTTATAGAATGCCTGCTGACAGATGAGATCTTTGTAAGATATTGATGATTAGTAATAAATGTTTGGGTTTTAGTCTTAAGAACTTTAGATACATACAAATAAATTTTAAAAAGATTATTCTATTTAGGTTCATATAAATTTTAGTACATTGCACAAGTAATTATTAGGAAAATAAACTTTAAATATTTCTCATAATTTTGATATGACCAGGTTTTTGAATAGTCATAAGACATTTTCTTTATTAATTTTAATTGTTCATTTTTCCAAATGTCAAAAATTTAGAAGAGTTTTTATAACATTTTAGAATAGTTCACTGATCTTAAATCATGTAAATTATTTTACCACACTAGCTGTTCTATCTCTAAAGACATTATTTCAAAAATCTTGTTTGAGCCCTCAGTAGAGTCTAGAAATTCTAATACTTTTCCCTGGCAAGCTAGTTTCAAAAATTCTCTAATATTGTAAAACTAATAAATCAATTTAATTGTGATTCAAATTTTTAAATCAATATGTAAAAATAAACATTCCCATCACTAATAATGAAAAATATGAAAAAATTAAGAACAATTTTATGTAAGATAGCATCAAAGTAAATGAAGTATTTAACTTAGCATCACTTAGTATTTAATTTAGCAAAACTTAAACTCTGAAAAAACAAAAATATTGAAATTAGATAAAATTCAGATAAAGACGAAAGTCATAAGCATGTCACAGAACATTCAATTTCAGTAAGGTAGCAATTTTGGTACATGATATAGTTGAGTTTGTTCCATTGTCAGCTTGCTTTTGTTTTCCCAGATCTGCACATAAGTTCAACTTTTTGAAGATATTCTCTCTAACTGCAATTTCACATCTCTTGTTTATCCTACAGTTTTTTTTTTCAAATTTTCTTTCTGAATGTACTCTAGAGAATCAGGCAGCCACTCCTGATGATACTTAGTCAACTGTGCAGCCAGTTCATTGTGAGAGCTCAAGAATGCTTTGCTGCTCAGCTCTTTGGTGCCAGGAACCTCAGGGACCACCAGCCCTATGCCTGGTAACGTTCAGGAGACCATGTGGTATCAAGATCAAAACCCCGGACTATTTCTGGAGTTTATCTTTATAACTCATTCCAAAGAAGTGAACACCCCCTTCCACTTTACTTAAATTGCCCTTCTATGCCCTGAAATATTTTTCAACTCAGTGGTCAGAATCTAGCACCATTTAACAAAGTTAATTGCATTTGCTGCTGGAGTGACAGCACAGAGGGTAGGGCATTTGCCTTGCACGCAGTCGACAGGGGTTCAATTCCTCTGCCCCTCTGGGAGAGCCTGGCAAGCTCCCGAGATTATCTAGGCCTCAATGCAGAGCCTGGCAAGATCCAAGTGGCATATTTGATATGCCAAAAATAGTAACAACAAGTCTCACACAAAAAAAGTAACAAGTCTCACAATAGAGATGTTACTGGTGCCCGCTCAAGCAAATTGATGAACAACGGGAGGACAGTGCTATAGAGCTAATTGCATTTGCTTTTGAAATACCTGTAATATTTTCTTTTAAGAACACCACTTATTATATTGCACATATTTATCCTTTTATTTTTTCTTCTTTATTTGATACCACATTTACATCTGTTTATTTTAATAGCTCCTATTTTGTCCCTAACTGTTGATATATTAGGAAATTGATGGGTTTGATCTCTAATTCCTCTCTTTTGTATCTTTATTTTCTTTAGGTTGTTTCATTTATTTATTGTTGATTTAAAAATTATATAAATAGATAGCTTGCAGAATGATTTAAAACTGCACCTTTACTTAAGAACCAGACCCAATTATATCTTTTAAAGTTCTGCTTTGTTGTGCGACATGTAAACTTGTTTCAACAAATTCATAATACCAAAAGTATTTCCTAAGGTCCTCCAAAATAACAAAGATTTTCTCTTTTCAATTAACTTAGCATATTATTAATCCTTCTATTATTTACCACAATATTTGTAATCAAACTAAAGTCTTATCAGAACTCATGTATCTTTCAAAGTTTGCCATGAAATATGTTTTACTTTATCCCATGCCATTTTATTACCCTTTTATTAGCTTTATTATTGCTTCAGAAAATCTGACATCCGGTTGCCACAGAGCCCTCAGGCTTTAGAAACTTTCCAGTTTCTATGACTTCTAATTGAGAAACTTAGATCATCTTATTATCTGCTCAATTTTTTTCAGACAATTCTGAAGATAATAAAATGAGTTTGAAGGTCATTAAGTCATGATATGAAGTGGAAGCCACACAAGTAGTAAAATATAAAAAGGAATAAATTTATCCAAAACTTATTTAAAGAGATAAAAGATAGATTTTTAAAAGTGATCCCTGATTATTGATGGAATTAGAGATGAATGAAGGTCTATAATATAACTTTTTTCTATTATACTCTAATACATTAGTACTAAGAAGTAATATTGTGTTTTGTTGTTTACATTATTATTAAGGGTTTACTTGGATTTAGGTACTAAATCAAAATCTTAAAAATAGAATGGATCTGTCAGCAATTAAGTATAATTTGTACAGCCACAGAAGAGTTTGGAGACTTTTTCACCAAAGAACTTGACAATATTGTCAGTATTTTCAACTCTGTAGACCAGATGGTCTTTCCAACCAAACAGCTCTGTCATGGTGGAGGTGTAAAAACAGTTGTGGTAAAAACAGACATGCGTGATATGGAATATTACAATGAAGTGCTATTTCCCAAAGTGGGCAGCTGACACAGTTGTTCCTTGGAAGGCAGTTTGCCCATACATCTCCTAAAAATAGAGAATAAGGAATGCTGTCACCAGTATCCAATTTTATCTGTACTGTCTGATCACTTTTAAAAAGCTTATCCTATGGACAGCCTGTTATATAAAGTGATGAATCTTTGTTATTTATACTTTTACCCCAATTCCTTTCAGGAGATTGTTTTTAATAGTGAAACATTATTTTATAAGAATATAAACTAAGCTAAGTTCAATACTCAAGTTCAAACCAGCTCCCGGAGGAGAAGAGCGCAGTCTCCTGTCCCCGAGCCTGGCTATTCCTCGCTGGAGCCCCTTAGAGGGGAGCGGGTTGAGCTTTCCTCCCCGCCCTGGCCAGGGCCCCTGCAGCCGAAGACCTCCAGGACCAGCCACCACCATGATGAGACCACTCTCCGCACACCTGAAGGTACCGGCAGAGGGACAAAGCCATGTGGGTTCCAGGGCCGAGATCTCCAAGCCTACTCGGATTGGAGTGGAGCATTCTCCACCCAGATCCTCCAAATTCCAGTAGGCGGGGGTCACACCCACCAACTGGCCCCCTGGCGCCGTGTAATCCCATCAATGACCAAGACTCTGAGACTATTAAAAGCAGCTACTGGAACCGCGCGGTCGCATTTGCGGCCGCACGACATCTTATTATGACATCTCATTCCTACTTTGACAAACTGGCAGGCTACCGAATGTAGCCTGCCCACACGGCAGAGTCTGGCAAACTCCCCATGGCGCACCCAATATGCCAAATACCAGTAACAATGATGGGTCTCATTCTCCTAAAGAGCCTTGAATATAACCTCGGGGCCAGGATGAAGGAGACGTTACTGGGGCCTGCTCGAGGCAATTGACGAATAACAGGATGATCTGTGATCTGTGAAGTTCAATACTCAGTACCCCATATGGTCATTTAAGCCCTGCCAGAAATGATTCATGAGCACAGAACCAGGAATAAGCCCTGAGCATAGCCATGTGTGACCCAAGACAAAGAATTCAATGCTTATTCTTTTAGGAATACAAAATCGAAATACCATGTTCACCACTAAGATACCATTATCTCTCCCCCATAATTCAGTTGACCCTCTCATCTTTGTCAGCCAACTCCCCACGCATCCCCCCATACCAACTATACTTTAATAAGCTAACTCTGTAGTCAGAGGCTAAATGCTGTTTGTAGTTGAAGTTTATCTTTTGCTCTGATTCTGTGTATTCCATATATGAGTTAAACAATATAGTAATTATATTTTCCTTCTGACTTGCACTTAGCAGTGGAGGTGATATTTAAATATGGTTGTTCAACATTTAACACAGATTAATCCTAATACAAGGAAGCAAGAAGCAAGCTAGTGTGATAGCATAGCAGGTAGATTGCTTGCACTGCACGCAGCCAACTGGAGTACAATCTTGGGATCGCATATGGGTACCAGAGCCTACCAGGAGTGATCACTGAGTGCAGAGCCAATAATGAACCTTGGGCACTGCTGGGTGTTGCCCTTTCCTCTCTAAAAAAAATGTAAAACCAGAGAAAATATTTCAGAAAATAAGTGTTCTAAATCACTTAAAAATTCTTTTTAAATAATAGTCCAAATTTTTCTGTAGGATCAGAACACACTAAAAAGTCTTTTTCAGCATGAGTCACTAATTTCTCACTTTGAATAGAAGTCATAACCTTTCTGAAAATATTCATTTTATGCCTTATGAATATATACTTAAATTTTATATGAAAATTCCTGGTAAATACTTGATTAAAACTGCATTTATTATTTAAAACTTGAGCATCTACTTCCACTACAAAGTCCATGCAAGATTCTTTCATAAAAGAGTAAAGTATACGATGAGTTACCTTGAGGAATGAGAATGACTGACATTAAAATAATTAAAAGCCAGGTTTCTAAAGTGATGCTATCAAATATTAAACATTATTATAATAATAGCTCAATAAAAGCACACTTCTCTTTCATGTAAAAATTTTAATGATTTATTTTATGAATAAAAAGGCAAGAAGGAGCAATATTTTAATCTAGAATTTATGTCATTTATTTAATTTCTTGGAAATTATAAATTTATTACAGACACTTTTCTAGTAATCTTTTATAAAAAAAAATTTAATGCTCATAGAAATATAAAAGTTCAGGTGTCATTGGCCATACATAGTCCTCTGAGTGAGCAATGTGTGGTTGTATATTTATATATAAATTTCTTTTTCAATTTAGAGAAAAGATGTACTGCTAAAAATGTGTCAGAGAATCACATCTGTCCTTCACAGAGCATAGTTCATCTTCCACATAACTAATCCTGAATAAGCAAAAATTCCCTTCAAAATATAGAATCAAGAAGTATTTCCCTAGAAAACATGCTGCTATTGAAATATACATGGCAACCAGATCCTGGAGATCAAGAGATATGACATTCCCTGAAACAGATTTAAACTAAAAAACAAAACAAAAAAAAAACACTGTGTGTTCTCTTCATATAAAGAAGACACTTGTATTTGTAAAGAGATTATCTAGAGAATGACACTGGGAATGAGTTGCCTTATTTCATTTTAACAGACACTTTAATAACACTTATTTTGTGCCAGACTTTAAAATAAATTCAAGTGATGTTCAATCTAGTATAAAATTCTAGAAAGATGTTAGAAGATTTGCCCTATTTTTACAGACAAAATGTATAAAAAGTGATTTTTAAAATTGATTACTATCACGGTTTGACACTTGCAGTGGATATTCTTCTGCCACAGAGAATGCAATTGTATAAGCATTCCTAGGGTGCTGTACACTGAAATCCATCACCATATTTATGCCAAGACTATCCCACAGTTTTCCATGGGACATTGCTTTAGCTTGTAGGAATATAAGATATATAAGGTATATAAGATCCTGATGTAACCTAGATGTCTGACTTTGTGTAAATGTTCCCTAGACTGCTCCTTGAATGACAGGACAGGATTTTTCTATTCATAGTTCTTTAAGTTCAATCCTACATGTGTTCCAAAGATAAGAATAAGATAAGATAAGCATGGGCTGAGAGACAGGACAGCATTGCATATGCCCAACCTGGGTTCAATCCCTGGCACCAAACATGATCCCCCCAAGTTCTTCCAAGAATGATCCCTGAACACAGAACTAAGAATAAGTCCTGAGCAACAATAGATGTGGCATAAAAAGGGAAAAATAAAAAAAGACATAAAAATATTTTCATGAATTTAGCATATTCATGGATTTATGAAAATTAAAATAATAAAAATACAAAAATGAAAAGTTAATACTTAATATGATGGAGAATTGATATTACCCTTCAACCAAGTGAAATTTTATCTAAAATGAAGAAAATTGCTTTTGAAGAAGTGTTGAATTTGGGGGTTTTGTTTGTTATCTTCTTTTAAGTTTTTTTGGGGGGAGGTGCACACCTGGCTGTGCTCAGGGCTTATTGGTTGTGTGCTCAGGTAACACTCTTTGATGTGCTCATGGGATTACATAGGATTCCAGGAATCCAATCTGGTCAGCGGCTTGAAAGAAAAGCACTCTGCTCCAGAAGTGCTAAATTTTGGAAGAATAATGTCTCTGTCAGTGAAAGTGCTTGAAATCATCTGAAAAGAGTAGATAATCCCAAGATACAGCCCACACAGAAACGTTACTAGGGTACTGGTATTTTGAATTCAAGAGAATTCAAAGGATGCAGATGCAGAATGTTTGCAAAATTCTATCAATGGCTTGGAATAGCCTAAAAGCCAAAATTGACTGAGTCATACATAAACTTGACTATTTTAAAATTTCTAATAAATGGAATGATGATTTTTGCAAACACATGCTGTTCAATTATTTTGACTAACTCAATGATAGATATTTTGAGTTCTAGAACCAAATCTTTTTTATTTAATTTAGAAGAAAGGAAGTGAGTTATGAAACATAGTTTTTCAGTAAAAATGTATACAATGCATATTTCATTTTATCGAAACTTAAGGTCATTAATTATAACTTATAACACTAATACAGGCCAAACAATGTTAATTTGAAATATAAAATCTATTTTTACATTATAAATGATATATGTACAGTATTTTCCATTTTAGAATTGATGACTTTGTACATCTTTGATTAGCCCCTGGATGCTCTAAGAAATTATAATATTAAGTATGTATAAATTTGTCTGATACCTTTTCTTCCCTCAGATCTTGAGTTAAGAAAACAACCATAATTAGTGTCTGGTAGAGTAACTGGAGTAAAAACATTCACATACTTTAGTCCTCAATGTATCTGAGGAACCTCATATTATGTTTAGTGTTCTGAACTTCTAATGTTTCCATATCCAATCTTCATGCAACCACCAGCACTTGTTATATTTAATCTTAAATTCATAACTGCTTATCTTATAAGCCCAAGTGTAGTATGTCTTTTTGGTCACCTATTCAACTTATATATTGTACTTTCAATAGTGAATCATCTTCCTATTCATCCTCGTTATATTAACTTGTGTGATCCCAATTATGTTCTGTTTATAGTAGGTGTCTATGTATGTACTCGTGCAGATATAATGAGCATAAAACATAACTTTATTATAAATCAATTTAATTTTAAATTTTAAACTTTTTACTATGTATAATGGGAAAATTATCTTGTTAACTCAAAGTAAATTCAGAAAAAAAGATACTTCTGCAAACAGTGAAATTAAACTTTTATCACCCTAAGATTTAAATGTTCTTCTGAGGCTTTACTTTTTTGGTCCTTTATAATGAAATTAATTCAATGCTAAGTTCTGTCATGCACAGACCTGTTTTTATTTTATTTATTTTATTTTATTTTTTTATTTATTGAATCACCATGAGAACAGTCACAAAGCCTTTCAGTTTAAGTCTCAGTAAGTTATACAATGATCAAATACCCATCCCTTCACCAGTGCACATTTTCCACCACCAAGAACCCCAGTATAACCCTCCTCCCACCCACCTGCCGCCGGTGTGGCAGAATTACACTTCACTCTCTCTCTCTACATTGATCACATTCAATACTATGACAAAAGACCCAACATTATTATTTGGAATTTTCCCCAACATTCAGACCTGCCAAACAGATATCATTAGATAATTTGTTTTCTATCGCTGATTATGAAGAGCATATGATGTCATGTGGTCGCAATAGTGGCCATGCAAATTTGGATTTCTGGTATTTTATTAATAAGCCTAGAGTGATTACTGCCAAAAGCCTCTGGGTTCTGAGATTGGTTTGTGTACCTCTGGTGTCATGGTCATTCAGAAGCCAAAGGAGGTATTTGAGGGTGGCAACCCGGGGCAGTATCATGGTGGGGAGCATGGCCGATTCCACCCCCCATCCCAAGAGGCCCCCACATGCTTCATCAATGCAGTCTCTTACCTGGCTGTTCATTAGGCTCTAAGAGAAGCAGGTCACCATGCCGCCGCCGCAAGGGGGGACAGGCGGAGGGACGGACACCTTTCCCCTCCCAGGGTGGCATAGCACCGTAGTTAAATTCACAGTCCAGATGCATTTAGGTTGGGCATTATATTTTGCTCAGATTTTCCCACCAACATTCAAGCCTGTCTTTCAGGGACAAACGTCAGATCATTTACTTTTCATTGGTCACTTTGCATATTAGGAAATGTTAGAAAATAGTTTAGAAAACAGTCCTGGTACCCTCATACGGAGCCATGCTTGTAGAAGCTCATGGTCGCCAGAATTCCATCTGGAGAAGGCAGGGAGATGGCACCTACCCCATCTGGGACCTCCCAGTGATATCGGCTCTGTCTGGGGCCCAGAGAATTCTCCAGGAGTTGTGGAGCCCGCAAGCCGGTTCTCTTCACTGCTGTGTGCTGTAAAATGGCTCTAAGGGAGGGTTGTGGGCATGGCTTCTGGGCTAAGAGGTTGCTGGGAGCCAAGGCGGAACTGCCCAGCCCAGCATCTCCACACGGTTCAAAATATAGTCCTGGTACCCTCATACAGAGCCATTCTTGTAGAAGCTCATGGTCGCCAGGATTCCATCTAGAGAAGGCAGGAAGACGGCATCTACCTCATCTGGGACCTCCCAGTGATATCGGCTCTGACAGACCTGTTTTAGGGGTTTACTATGGAAATAGATTCTCTATAAACTTTCCATAATTTTAGACATAAAGTTACCTGCATAGTTACAAAATTTCAAGCTGTATTGTACTAAAGTTTATTATTCTGTTCCTGGTTTGCTTGTGGTATTGATGCATTAGCTGTATCTTCACAAGATTTCCAGTAGGCATGGTTTGCACTGCACTCAGTGATCATCTTATCGCCCGCCCAATAGCTTTCCATAAATTAATTTCCACTTGGAAACAAGATAAACTTGTAGATACCACTCCACCAGGCCAATTAGGCAGCCTAGGTGACCTTGAGCATTCTTGCCCTCAAATGCCATATATCTCCATTTGAATCTTTATTAACTGAATTCAGATACTGATGCATCTTACCTAATTTTTGGACTCCAATCATAAAGGTGTTGTGCAGGTAGGAGGTCAAAGGACTGAATTATACAACTATTCTTATTCCCTCCACACCACTGGACTCTACCAAATACCAAACACATAGATTTTTTAACAAACTAGATTTTCTTTCTTATTTTTCCTTTAGGAAACACCCATCGATGATGGGTTGTTATTCCTGGATCTGCACTCAGGAAACACACCTGATGGTGCTCAGGGGATCATCTGGGATGCTAGGGATTGAACCCGGGTTGGCTGTATACAAGGCATATGCCCTACCCATTCTATGGTCGGTCCAGGCCCCAAACTAGATTTTCTTTCTAAAGCATTTTTCTCTTTACAAATATTTATTCAGAGACTTTTTTGTTGTGTTTTGTTTCTGGATCATGATTGACATGCTCAGAGGTTACTCCTGGCCACGTACTCAGGAATTACTCCTAGAGGTGATCTGGGGACCCCATGAGATGCTGAGGATGAAGGCCAGGTCAACCTCGTGAAAGGCAAATGCTGTACCTGCTATACAATTGTTACCATCCCCTTGATTAAGAGATTTTAAAGAAACAATTACTTTGACTAGATATGTTAACTAACATATGAACCTCATTTCTGAAACAAAGACTATTGCACCCATTTTTCAAAGAAATAGAATGACTTTACTTGCTGAATTTTATTCAGGGTTGGGGACCATATGCCTGGGGGCATAAAAGTACATTTAACTCATATGGTCTGGCCCTGCCACATGATGAAATAAGTATGTATGCTTCTAGTCGCTACCCACTCCTCCACTGTATCTGCTTGCATAATATGGTCCAAGCATGGTTTTATAAGTATAGAAACGGCTCTTGGTAGAAAAGCAATATTTCCCACACCTGCCTACATATTGGAATAGAGGTCCTTCATTCTAAATTATATATTTCAGTAATCGTGGGATAGTAGGAAATGAAATTTTGCAATTAATGTGTCAGATGTTATTCTGCCACACTCAGTAAAGAACTTCACATTCTTTGTTTCACTCATTTTCTCTGCAGGACTGAGAATAAACATGTATTTTCCACAAAGAACTGCTGTTTTAAATATCACTACCTTATGTGATTCAGGGACAACAGATGCAAGTTTTTTCTTTACCCCATAATGCTGGAAACAAGTGTCATTCCATCAATCTGGCAAAAACACATCTATGATTTAAGGATCCATGCTTTCCACACAGCACGTTTTTAAAACAGACACTGATGTAATAAAATTTTCATTAGAAAATCAATTACTACTTTTTTTTAATTGAATCACCATCCAACTGGGAGCTCTTTGGCACTATTGCAGCAACATGGGAATATACCGTCTTTGACAACATTGACGAGGAATATGAACGACTGGTTCATCACTTCCATGCTTGTGCAAAGAACGCGGAGAGTGAGATAGCCACAAAAAGACACCTGTCTACGAAAACTCTCGAGTTCATTCACCAAGGTGGCTTGGCGTAAGCCTCAGGCAACAGTAAGCGAATGTCTGAGCTTGCAAAGCAGTACAGAGAAGCGATAAAGGAAGACCTCAAAGAGAGAAGAGCAGCAGTGCTGGCAGATGCAGCAGAAACTGGGAAAAGCATTCACAATACCTGCCTGTCCTTTACCAACTACAAGACCAAGATAACTGACCTCCAACATCCTGATGGATCTATCACATCTTCCAGAAGGACAATGGAGAAGATTATCCATGACTTCGACTCGGATCTCTTTGATAGCCATGTCCACCTGCCCACATACCAAATTCCGCAGGATGGATATGTCGTTCCCAATGTTCTCCCTTCCAAAATTTGACATGCCATGTCATTGGTAAAGAAGCGAACAGCACCTGGCCCAGACACGGTCAGACCCGAACAACTGAAGAACCTGCCATCAGTACTCATCAATACACTGGCTCAGCTCTTCACATACTACCTGTCTGAATGCAAAGTTCCGTCCCAGTGGAAAACCAGCAGGACTGTACTACTGTACAAGAAGGGAGACATCCATGACACTGGCAACTATCACCCAATCTGCCTGTTGTCTGTAGTCTACAAGCTGTTCACTTCAGTCATCTTGAATAGGATTGGCAGAACACTAGATGAAGGACAACCATTGTGAGCAAACCAGTTTCCAAAAAGGATTCAGCATGATCGACCATATCCACACAAAAACCAAGCTCATTGAGGTTTCTCAGGAGTTCTAAGATGCCGCTCTGTCTAATGTTCATTGATTGAAAGAAGGTCTTTGATTCTTTTGAGACTGAAGCAGTCATTGAAGCCCTAGCCAAATAGGGTGTTCAAACTCAGTACATCAGGATTCTCCGTGAGATGTATTGCGAATTCACTACCAGAATCTCAGCATTCTACAGTGAGGTGATCATTGACGTCAAGAGAGGGGTTCAGCAGGGTGATACCATTTCACCGAAACTCTTCAATGTCACCCTCAAAAACGTCATGTAATGACTGGAATGGAAAGGAATGGGTGTGAAGATAGATGGTCGGCAACTACACCACCTCCGTTTTACTGATGACATCATACTTATAGCACCAGATATCAGCCAACCGGTACAAATGCTGGCCCACTTCGAGCTTGAGTGTGGAAAGGTTGGACTGCAGCTAAATCTCACGAAGACAATGATTATGAGAAACGGTCTCGTTCCTGCATTCCTTTCACTCTCAATGGGATGAACTTCTCCGAATGTACCAGTTATGTGTACCTAGGTCGAGAAGTCAACATGACGAATGACCTGGCACATGAGTTCGCAGGAGGAAGAGAGTGTCTTGAAATGCCTTCAAGACTTCCAAAGAAATAGCTAAGAGGATGAAGAACCTCCAGCTCCGGGCACATCTCTTTGATTCCACTGTTCTTCCCGCATTAACATATGCCTCATAGACCTGGGCCCTATGAAAACAGGATGAGAATGCTATTTAGGTCTCCCAGAGAGGTATTGAAAGAGCTATACTTGGAGTATCACGCTTCACTCAAATGAGAGAAAGAATCTGGAGTTCCAACCTCTGTCGACAATCAAGAATCAGGGAGAAGATAGTCTCATTTGCTGAGGCGTTGAAAATCAGATGGGTTGGACACGTAATGTGATTTGGAGATGACCGCTGGACTAGAGCCATTACTGACTGGATTCCACAGGACATCAAAAGATCAGGTGGCCACCCAACTATGAGATGGTCAGACTTCTTTGTCAAGACCCCAAACAATCGGTTTGAGGCCTTTTGTATTCCTAGAATGAACAGAGGTCTTTGGGCTAACTAGCACGCATCAGGGATGAATGGAGGCATTACTTGTGCCTGCTCGAGCAAATTGATGAGTAACAGGATGTCAAGTGATCAAGTGAATCACCATGAGATACAGTTACAACTTTTATCCTTGAGTTTCAGTTATACAATGATCAAACACCCATCCCTCCAGTAGTACACATTTTCCACCTCCTATGGACCCAGTATCTCACCCTCCTCCACTCCTTCTCCTGCCTTTAGGTGGATAATTTCCTCAATGCTCTCTCTACTTACAGCATTATGGTTTGCAATACAACTGGGAGTTCATCATGTCTGGTTCTTTATCTATTTTCATGTCAATTATTACTTTTAAGACTTTAATAACAAAGGTGCAAATTTTCAAGTAGTCTAGATAAGACCAGTTCCCTAATTTTGAATGCCCATTCAATTTAAAGATTGACACTGAGAATAATGGGGGGGAGAAGGGATGTGGGTATAAAATTACACTTTGATGTTTAGAATTTATAAAAGTTTTACTTTTTTAATTAAGATTCACTGGAAATACCATGAGGCCTATGTATTTTTTCATTAGGGAAAATGGTAATAGTAAATAAATAACAAATTGTGTATGGGGGGAGAATATAAAAGTTTGAGTTTTTATATTATGTGTAGTATTTTAGAATAAAATGTTTATATTTAGCACTACTCTTCTTTGTCACTGAAAATTCTTGGGATTCCTCATCCTTCCCAGTGATTTGAAAATACTGCAAATATGACACAGTTCTCATAGCTTCCCTACCTGTTCAAGTCCTAACAACTTTACAAATTATTTTATATCCATGAAGTTCACCTGCCCAATGCACTAGTTTTTAATTAACTTATTCCCTCAGAACCTGTTATCTAACCTGCCCAAACTGGTATCTCCCGTACTAAACCATGCAGTTGGCCAGAACCACTCACTGGAGCGATAGCACAGTGGGTAGGGCGTTTGCCTTACACACGGCCAACATGGCCGACCTGAGTTCGATTCCTCTGCCCCTCCCAGAGAGCCCGGCAAGCTACCGAGAGTATTCGATATGCCAGACACAGTAACAGTAACAAATTGCTCCAACTATATATTTTTTCTGACTCTTAATTTAAATAAACTTCTAGAACCTTTATGTTTTTAATGTGTAAAATAATCAAATTTCTCCCTAATAACTCTCTCTTTCCATAACGTATACCCTACCTTCATTCTCTATACTTTATCTACTTCAATCGCTCTCTACAATAATTACCTTCTCCACCTTGTTTTCTTGTCATTTCTTATGTCAAGCAAAACTCTCTGTCTTGGATAGGAGTCATCTGTCCTCTTTCACTGTCTACATTTCTCCATATAAGCAATTTTTTAGGAGACCAAAAACTATGCAAATATATGTTCAAAGTACCCATTTATTTATTTTTTCTTTTATAATTGAACTCTCTTCCTTTAATTGAAAGAAATTCTTTAAAACATCTTCTATTGCAGAAATTCCTAAGCCCAATCCTTTAATTCTCAATTAATGATTTTTCTTTCTACTGTTCTATCCTATAGAGAGAAAAATGGGTAATTATTTCCCTTAGAGTCCTCAATTATTCAGCCAATTCTACCTTCTCACCCCTTCACAGTCGCACCCATATTTGGTGTTCTTCTCATTACTATAAAGCACCTTTCATCCTGATGTGACCACTACTTTTATCTCATCATTTTTACTAATATCATACCCTCCTAGCTATCTGAATATTCTCTAATTTGAGAGATTGAGTCATCTGTGCTTTCTCCTTTCAAATTTTCTTTTCCATTGATTCCACTGCTTTCAATACTTTCTAGAGGATGTAGAACTAAAATCTCTTCTAACCATGCATCTTTCTTCAACTTCCCTGAAATCTATATTCTCAAAGCAAAAATTCTATAAGAGAATTGAATACCCTAAATTTTTAATTTTTTTCTTTTTCTTTTCTCGGGGTGGGGGGAAGTACACACCCAGTATGCTCAGAGTTTACTCCTATCTTTATGTTCAGGATCCCTCTGAGATGTAGTTAGGGGACCATATGTCATTATCTCCTTGTGACTATATTATCTGGCACTCTAAAATACTAATGAAGTATTTTAGTATTTATACTTGCATTAATATTTTATTCTTTTAGTATTTTATACTTGCAGTATTACTAGAAAATTGATATTCCAAAAGCTAATTTGGTGAATATTATAATCTTCTAGCAATCAGTGGCAAAAAAAATGATATTGTATCTAGGGCTCTGGCATGGGGACCTGTACCTTGTTATGTTAAAGTAACACAAATCATTAACATTATCATATTTATTATCCCATAGGTATTTATAATTTATCTCTTATTAAGGATTATAGACTTACATCACCTATGTTGGTAGAAGAGGCCACAGAATATGAGGCTATTAATAATTTAAGATGACCCAGAAATTTCTCAAGAAGAAAGAAGCAAAGAGAAAGGTTTTCCTTATGAATTTCTGAATAAAAATAAGGACACAAAACATGGTAGAGACAGACTATCCCTTTAAAGTAATGTGAATTCACTCAAAGTATAAATGCTAAATTCAAAATGGTAAAATTTCATTCATTGTTAAGAATTAGCTTTATTGTGCAAACAATATTAAAGAGTTGGTCTATCTCTGATATGATTAGAACATGTTTTTGAATTTTTTAATCTCTTTTTTATTCTGTCCTATTTTGTTGAGAAAGTCATATTTTGTTGAAGATGAAAATATAATAATACAAGAATATAAGAATATAAATAGTTATAATCAGAAATGATTTTTAGTATAGGTACATTAAAAATACACTCTTTGGGTTCAACTCTCCAATAGAATGACAGTTGAACTAAGATTTAATAGAGTATAGATCTAAAGTGTCTAAGTGTAGAGACCAGTATGTGCAAATATAATGACATAGTATGTCTAGAGAATTGCAACTCATTTTCCAATGAATTATTATTTTTTTTATGCTCCATGGTATTCCTGTTCTCACTTTAGCATGGGTTTGTCTCTCTTTACATTCCTCAAAATTTCTTCCAGTTAAACTATATTGCTTCTTTAATATAAGTATTAATAATGACTTTTAAAAATATAAATGTATAAGGATAGCAACTCAAAATAGTTTGGAAGAATGGAAACTACACAGTGAGGTAGCAGGGAGAGCACAGGACTTAAGTCACTTGCCTTATGCGTGGCCATCCTGGGTTGATCTCAGGTCTCCCATAGCATCTCCAGTACTCACTGGAGGGGTTCCTGAGCTCAAAGCCTATGTTCTACACATAACCAAGAATGGACCCAAAACTAAATGAAAAAGCAAAAACAAAACTACAAAGTGGATTCTTTATTCAAAAATGGAAAATTACAGTGGTTAGTTTTGAGCACAGATGTACTGATGTATAACACTTTTTATTCTTTCTCTTTCTCTCATTTTTTTCAGTTATTTCATCCCTTTTTCCATTTTACCCTTATTCTTCCTTTTCCTTTTCTGTGCTTCCCACCTTCCCTCTTCCTTTTCTGCCTTTCTATTTTTTTGTTATTCTTTTCCATTGTCTTTCCTCCCTTCCTTTATAATTTTACTTTTTTTCTTATATATCAGTAGCCTAATTTTCAGACTTTATCCTAAAAGTATCACTAGTAACACTCTTTGAAAATGATCTCCATATCCCAAGACCACAAACTGTCTAAATATATTCATTCTATGACATTTTTGCATGAATACATACGTTTTGATAATATGTCCTTTATAACTATTTCGCTGTATCACTTCATTTTTATGTAGTCTACCCTTATTTCAGTTATACACACGCTAGATTAAGATGAATAGTGAGACCTTTTCAATAATAACACAATTATGTGAGAAACCAATATAACTGTAATCAAGTACTTTACTTTACTTTTAAATGTATGAGACAGGGAGCTGAACAAATCCAAGGAAATTATGAGGATTAAGGAAACTCGTGTGTACTATACTATATTTAGGTGTTAATCTTTTTAGCCTTCTACATCTTAATGCAAATGAAAGCTTGGTTTCCATTACTATGTCTTAGCCTTACCCAGTGGTACTCGGAGGATAGTCTTCTGGGTCATTGCTCAAAGCATTGCTCTCAGCAGTTCTTAGGAGGAAATGCAGTCCCAGAGATAGAACCCAGAGCTCCTGCAACTAGAACATCTATGCTCAGCTCCAGCCCTTTGGCCTGAAGGAAGCTTTATCACATTTGCTTTTTATTGTTTGCAGAGTTATGGATTGACCCCAAGGTTTCACACATGCAAAGCAAGTGCATTCCCCTATTACTATTAAATGTCACAATAATTAAGCTTCTCTACACAAGTTTCAAGCTGTTTTCTTCATTTCTGTTTGTGGAAGAAGTGCAAAGGGAAAAAGAATGCATATTTTAAATTGTATACCTATTTTCAAAGTCCTCTGGAATAAAATGCTTGTTTTTTCTTGCATCAGCAATCTACTTGTTTTCATTTCTAGTAGCATACGTCCCTGAAATTACGGATTTATGTAATTGACAATATGATAATACAATTCTTTGGGATGAGAATCCCTTGTGTATTTTTTCATAAAACATGATCTATCAATAGTCATTGTTTCCTATGCCGATTTAACTTAGTTAATGAAAAATGGGCAGAGGTGGCTGTCTGGCCTATTTGTTATCTTGTGACTTAGTTTCTAATTACAAATTATATCTGTGAGTTCACCTCAAGCTGTATGACAGGTGTGAGAATTGACAGAACCTACATTTTTACAGAAACAATTGGTTAGCAGTGCTGATTAGAAAGAAAGGAGCCAAATGAAGATGGCATATATTACTGGCATAATGTCTCAGATGTAAGAGCCAGAAAAACAAACGAGAGAACCATTTGGATGCAATTAGAGAGCAGGAGGCAGGGAAAAGAAAGAAAAGTCTGCAAAATAAGGAACAGATGATGCTTCTATAGCCCAAACTACCCCTTATCTTTTAGTTTGCATATTTTGCCTGTTCTGTTATAATAATATATATGGACACTCACTAAAATATACTCAGCCTTGAGATTATTATTTTTATATGAAAATCAGCTGCTAACCTCTAAGCCAAAG
This sequence comes from Sorex fumeus, assembly GCF_029834395.1. Classification (NCBI taxonomy): domain Eukaryota; kingdom Metazoa; phylum Chordata; class Mammalia; order Eulipotyphla; family Soricidae; genus Sorex; species Sorex fumeus. The sequence goes on along the minus strand of NW_026606065.1, from coordinate 65,714,630 downwards.
GTTTAAATTGATTCCCTTTCTAAAAGGCTTTATTTATTCCTATTAAGAATTTTATTCCATTAAATTGCTATTTTATTTTTTACTATATTTAACTCATATGCAGAGAAATAGTTCCAACTGTACATATACAAGAAAGTCTATATATGTCACATATATGCTTAATGAAAATTTTAAGTAAGTTCTTTTATGAATTGATTTTCACAACTTAATATGTTTTTCTCCTACACTAAATAAGTGAAACCCATCAATTGAAATATATTGATGTATATTTCATACCAATTTTATCACTGCTTTTATCCTGGTAATACACAAATTGGCCTGGGAATGTGTATGTTTTTACTTCATCATGCTTTAAACACATTCAGTCGGATCAGACAGAAGGAAACTGATAGGAAACTATATTTGAACTATTGCTTATCATCAATAAGACAGCTTGCTAGTTTACCTGCACCATTCCCTAGAATAACCCCTGAGTTATCCACAACTATAGAAAATGTGACATTTAGATATTTAGAAAATTTTCCCCAGGTTTTCACTGATGTGAACCTGTGTATGCATTATCTTATTGGATACTACAAATCCTTGTTCATTTTATCAACCAGGCAGTACTTTTCTTTTTCTTTAAGTAGCATAAACTAGAAGAATTAGTAGTAAGTCTTTTTGTGCATCTTTAATTCCTAACAATTAATATTACTAGTACTTACAGCTTTCTTTACTTAATATTTCATGTACAGATTACGCTTTTCCATGTTTTCTCTTCTATTTCATGTTTTTTCTTCTTCTCACAGTGATAGCTAAATATTATTCCCTGGATGGCAACATCTTTTTTTTCCCCTGTGGACATGTTTTTGACTTTTACTCCTTTCTCCCTCACTTCTGTCTTGCTGATAATTTCTGTTGTCTGAAGCCTTGCACGCAGCCCACCCAGGTTTGATTCCTCTGTTCCTCTTGGAGATCCAGGCAAGCTACCAAGAGTATCCCACCTCCATGGCAAAGCCTGTCAAGCTCCCCGTGGCATATTAGATATGTGAAAAACAGTAACAAGTCTCACGATGGAGATGTTACTGGTGCCCACTCAAGCAAATCGATGAGCAATGGGAGGACAGTGCTACATTGCTACACTGCTACTAAACCCCTAAGTGTTATAGATGATATGCAGATTGTAACTGTAGTCATGGTATACTTCCTCAAAGCAGTACTCTCAGCCCAATCCCAATCTTCTGTTACATTGTCTTATTTATAATTTATTTATATGTTAACCAGGTTTATTTTCTAAATATTGGTATCTTTGGGTCACACACAGGCATACAGGGCTATTTCTGGACTCATAAAGTCCCCTGCTGGTGCTCTGGGAACAATATGTGGTGCCTGAAATTGAAACCAGAGTATTTGCCTCTCTAGCTGCATTGAAGGCATGAATCTTCATGTGTGGCCTAGGGATAAGTGGGGGAGGGGGGAGGGGAGGGATTAATACCTGTCAATGCTCAGGGGTTAGTCCTGTGTCTGCACTCAGGAATCACTACTAGCATTTCTTGGGATATCATATGGGGTGTCAGAGATCAAATCTGGGTCAGTCCTGTGCAAGGCAAATACCCTACCCACTATGCTATTGCTCCAGCTCCCAAGAATCTTACACGATAGTGCCTTACCGACTATAATTATCTCTCTGGTCTCTATCATGTTTTTTGAAGAAATAAATATTTTTTCTACAGTACATGAGCAGTATAATTTAACTTAGCACCATTTGTAATTTTCACATTAATTTATCCCAAAATATTCTTATGACATGCTTATTATATACCAGGTATTATTCCAGTATATAGAATTAAATATTAAAGAAAAAAAGCAATATTGCTGAATTTATCACACTTATCTTCTAGTAATTGTGGTAAACTAATATTTCCAGAAGATAAAATGAGACAAACTAATTTTCATTCTTATTTGTTCTGCTTTGGATGATTATGATAAGAGTCTGATATTTATGCAAATAAATAAAATATGTGATTAATGTAAATTCTTGAGTCCATTCCTTAGGGAGTATCCTATTTTATAGGCGATTGAGGGGAGATGTCACTAATAAACTAAATTCCACATAATCTTGATACTAGCCTACCAACCAAAAATGGAAATTTATGGGAATAATAAGATTTGAACTTGCTGATATTTAAACTTTGTGGTACATTTGAATTATCAGCTGTGTGTGTGGAGGGGGATCTTCTGAAAAACAAATTACCATCCTATACTGATTAAATAGGAGATTGAGGCCCACAGTTTATCTTTTTTTTAAATCTATAGTTTATGTCCATGTGACAAGTCTCAGAGTTAATATTCAACTACATTTTATCAGTCCTTGATGTGTATATTAATCGACTCATCTTATCAATTACTGATTCTGGTTTAATATTCAGTGATCAGTTCCTAGAGTTTTCATATCTAACAAGCAAGTAGTTCCTGCTGCTGCTGTTGGGCTGGTCTATGACCACATATACCTTGTTTTTTTTTTGTTGTTGTTGTTTTGTTTTGTTTTTCAGGACTCTTAAAATCTCTCTGACATGCCACAGGTCATTTCTGAACAAATAGTAAAAGCCTCAAACCCAAACCAGCAAAGTAAAGATATGTTTGTGTTTTAGAACAGGTATAGTGTTAATGAAGGGTCTTTTCAATGCTGCAGCTTTTTTTTTCTGGTCATTTAGATAACAATTTGCATTCCAATTTAAGCATAAGGACTTCTGGGAATTATACATGGAGATTATCATCTCCTTCAGAGCCTTCCAGAGTATCCATATCAGGCATCGGGGCTCATGTTTAACCAGGAACTAAAGCTCTGGTACAGTAAAGTAAAGTAAAGGCCCTCCCGTTGATTGTCAATTTGCTTGAGCGGGCCCAGTAATGTCTCCATTGGAGACTTTGTTGTTACTGTGTTTGGCATATTGAATACTCTCGGTAGCTTGCCGGGCTCTCCGAGAGGGGCGGAGGAATTGAACTCGGGTCAGCCACGTTGGCCGCTTGTAAGGTGAACGCCCTACCGCTGTGCTATAGCTCCAGCCCCTGTATGATAAGGAAAAAAGTACCCTTGTGAAACACCTTTATTTATTTATTTTACTGTTTTAAATTCTTTATCATATATTTTTCCTCCTCAACCCCCTTTTTTAAAATTTTTATTAGTGAGACACCATGAGGTACAGGAGTGAAGCAAAAAAAATAAATAAACTTTCCCCACTGTTTATTTATTTATTTTTGCTTCACTATATTTTCAGTGTGCTCCATAAGCCTATACCTGACCACAAATGGATCCACAAGCTAGTGGACAAGTTAGACAAGTTATGGGCAAAATTTTGTTGTTGTTTGTGAAAATATAACTTGGAATTGGATGACATTTGGAATGAGGTATGTAGTTCCATGCATCATCATTATATTAATTTTCTAAAAGTTTCAAAATGATCACAAGAACCCCTTTCTTCCTTCTCCAATTCTTCCTTTTTAACTATGTGAAATTTTACATTACATTATGATTTACCTGTTCTGACTTTCAAATTTACTCTTATCTAGTATCCAAAATTTTCTCTTGAATTAAAATTTAGAATAAAACCCATGCAACCATCACAAATGACTGACATGCAAAATAAAAAGGAAACAAAACCTGTCTATGCATAATGAGGAAAATAGGACTTGATTTTAGTGAGGAAAATAAGACTTTAGCTTTTCAGCTTGACTGCACTTGCAGTATGATGACGTTTTACCACTACACACTGCATTCTATAACATAGTTCTGGTTATTATATGTTGTATATACTTGTAAGAAAGACTCAATAAAGTCAACAATGTAAAGCAACTATTCTAATGAAAGTCATCATCAGCTGTGAATGTAATGTAAATCTGCTTTTAAATAGTTGTTAGAAAAGTGGGTGGAGAATGTATTTTTTAAAAATCCCCTAAGTGCTTGTTTTCAGAGAATTAGAGATTACAAGTCACTTTAAATGATCCATCAATTGAAGAGACTCATCCATTATAAAAGCTATTTAGTCTGTAATAAAAATGTGAAAAGCACATTTTTAACATGGATTTTTTTCTTTCCATCAGAGCAATCTCTCCACATGCAATCACAACACATGCACCCGAGGTATCTCAATTATTAATATCAATCACACAGTGCATCTCATCTCAAAGTGGGTCTGACATGAATACAATTCAGGGTTTTGCACTCCAGCTCTAGTAAACTGAGAAAGTTTTTGATGAAATAAAATTACCTCAGGTTTTCTGTTTATTTTGTGACTTATTATAAGTAAAATGACTCAATACATTTCTTTCCATTTCTCTTTCTATTGTTATTTGAATTTTTTCTTAAAAGTATTAGTTCAGTATTTAACATGTTTCTAAAGATAAATTTAAATATTTCTGAAAATGTCACTCAATAAGATGTTTTGTTATGAATTAACTAAACTTGGCCTTAAGTCAATGTATAATATTATTTTTAATTTCTTTCTTTTTTTTTTTTTGAGGGGAGGGGTTCCATACCCTGCAGTGTGCTCAGGGATCATTCCTGGCAAGCTCAGAGGACCAGAGGACTAGAAAAACAGTCCTAGAGATCAACATGTTGTACTATGGCTCCAACCCTGTAATAAATTTTGATTATTGCTCTTACAAACTATCTAAAATTAATAGCCTAAAATACTTATTTAATAACTCCTAGTTCTTTAGTTCAAAGTCTGGATAAAGAGTAACTCCATTCTTCCTTTACTTACTGCTTTGCGATATAAGACTCAAGGTGTCAACAAAGCTTTATGGGTTTTTCGAAGTGAGTTTGTTCAGGTTGTTGATAAATTTGGTTCCATACTGTAACAGGATGAAGTTCTCCTTTCCATTATAGCTGTAGCAGACTTATCAGTTATTTAGAACTTTTATCTCAAGGTTTATAACATAAATTATATTTTAAGACCCCTTTGTAACGTAACATATTCATAGCATCAAGGAATTAAGATATAGACATCTTCAGTAGAGCTATTAAGCACATTAAATACAGGTTAATAAATAGATTCTCAGAATGTTTGACTTTTCCTATGAGAGACCAACTGTATTATAAACTGTAAATTTAACTGATTGTGATTAGCTCAGAGGGAAGAAACCATTAACATTTTCAGAGTTTTGCTGGCCAAGTTAGACAGATGTTTGTAACTTTTTATAAATATATTAGACTTTCTTATCCAATGTATACATTCAGTACTAAAATATTTTATAAATTTTCTTCAATTGGAATAACATTCTCACCAAATAATATTGTTGGGAATTTTAGTCAGTTATGGTCAATTACGGCATATCAAATAGTGTATCCAGAGTCAAAAATAAATTGAAGCAGTGGTGGTGGAAGTAGTGAAGTAGCATAGAAACTATAGATTAAAAACATGGGGGCTGGTGCGATAACACAGCGGGTAGGGTGTTTGCCTTGTTCGCGGCCGACCCAGGTTCAATTCCCAGCATCCCATATGGTCTCCTGAGCACCGTCAGGGGTAGTTCCTGAGTGCAGAGTCAGGAGTAACCCCTGAGCATTGCAGGGTGTGACTCAAAAAGCAAAAAAAAAAATTAAAAAAATGGAAACTGTTGTGGTGCTTTACCAAATACAAAATTATAATTTAAAAAGGAATATATATGCAAAAGAAATTGACTCAATTCACTTAAATTGCATTGTATCTTATTTAAAGAGTTTCACATCAATTTATACTACTACATTATTTTCACAAAAATGCATAAATATTAATTTATATTCATTTTATGTATTATTAATTTGTATATAATGTACATTATTTTTATATCTATATCTTTTACTTATTTAATAAACATATTAAATATATTTATTTAGCACAGAAAATATACATGCACATGTATTTTATTTAGCAAGGAAATATGTACATATATGTATATATTATGTATATATGTATATTGATGTATATCACTGTATCACCGTAATCCCATTGTTCATTGATTTACTCGAGCAAGTGCCAGCAACATCTCCATTTGTCCCAGCACTGATGGAGCCTCTCCCTACTCGTCTTTCCCAATGCTGCTATATTGGAGGCTCTTTCAGGGTCATATATTTATGTATGCGTATATTTATGTATATGTGTTTCTTAAATATATATGCATATGCATATGTATGTACATTTTCTGTGCTAAATAAATGCATATGTGTACATATATATTATCTATTTCCTGTGCTAAATAAATACATATGTGTATGCATATATATATTTCTTGTGCAAAATTAATACATATTTATTTAATGACGGGAGAAATGATATATTCTATGGTGCTTTTATAAGAAAAAAATCTTTTGTAAGACTAGAACTATAAATAAAACATGCACGGTAGTTGGCTTTGCTAAAGTTGAATAGTTAGAAGATTCAGCATTAGTATTTTTGGGATAAGCTAAATACCTTTTATAGAGCTTATTCTATGTACAGAGAATTTTAAGCAGAACTTACAAAAATATCCATAATTCCAATGGTGATTTTTTGCTGTTGTAAAATAACTGAAGTCCTCATAATGGAAAACAGTCTCACCATAAACTGTGTTTTATAACACCTGGTTTATTGTTAGTATTATCTACATTCATATAGCTTTGGAAATTTTTTAGGAATTTATAATTTTACTCTAAAAATGTGAAGAAAGCTAGTTTAACAAAACAACGGAGGGGCAATGAGGATGATCTGGTGCATAATCATTTTCAAAAGAAATAAGTTTACTGTTAACTTAAAAAAAACACATTTTAAAAAATCATTCGTTTTTTTAGGTGTCCATAACAATCTACTTTTAAAATATTTGGATTATTCTTTCACTGAAATTTTAGTGTTTCCTTCTCAACAATGTACATTTTTCATAATGGAAATGAAAATTTAGAACATAGGAACAGTAAATTTTATACATTAACATTAAAGTGTTCTTTATTACATTTCACCAGATCTTATAACATTGAAAATACAGTTCTATAATATTATTTGATATATTTACATAACATTTCTCTAAGGACATTTCATACTCCATGAAATCAAAACCTCAGTTTACGAGGAAAGCATCTTGAGACAACGTTATATAACCACAGAAAACAACAAATGGCCAAAGACATCAGAATTGAATATTTTGTCTACTGAACTAAGATAATAACCTGATGGTCATGTAAGGAGGGGTCCTTGGACATTAGTGGAGGGAATTGAGTGCTCTGGTCAGAGTAATGTACATATGAAAGTATATTAATCCTATCACTCCTGGTATCTCAGTTAATGTCTTGAAATGATAAACATATATTCTCAAAGTGGAAATTTGAGCTATTTTTAAAATGCAATAGAACAGTTACTCATTCACTGTAGATTCAATAAATATCTTAATTAAGTTTAAATGTTGGTATGTATCTTTATGTCCAGATTAGCTGGTCACAGTATCCAGTGTATTTATTTAAACCTTCAAGTGAATGGTGTCCCACAGAGATATAGGAACATCTGAATTTCAAAATGAAAGAAAGAAATACGTTATAAAATTCTTTGTTTTCTTCCATTTCCACAGAAATGTTTGACCCCGACTTTGTAATTTGAATAGGTTTTGAGTTATATTTTTCCAATAATTGTGTTTGCCACCTCATTAGCTTCCTTTGTGGTATATATCTATTAGCTGTACTTTCTCATCTGCCATCTTGAACCCTTGTCTTTTTTTGATGAGATGCATGTGAAAAAGCCATAGGTGAAACATAGTTGGGAAGAGGAATATATCTGGAAATATTTACATGATTTTTCAAAATCTAAAACATAAACTTTTTTGAAGAGGAAAAGAAAATAAAGAAAACAGGCACAGTAACTAGAACAAGATCTTCATTATTATAGGCCCAAGCTAATAAACACATTTAGCAAATTAATAACAATGTCATTTATATTTGCTAATGCCTCAGAATATTGTGCTAAAACCTATAAGGCAAACAACAATTTATAAAGAATATCTTGGACTTGTAAAGTAGTACTTTGAGTGATAGTGTGAATAAGTGAGTTATTGACATTCACTTTGATTTTAACCTCTGTTTAACATGAAAGTGAAATCATTTGCTTATCAAATCTAATATATCCTTTGAATTTACAGTTAGAAATTGTTCTTTCTATACCTAATATACATTTACTTAGCATGAATAAATGTCTTTTCTCATATTATAAATTATCAGTCCTGTTCTTTCATATATATACTATATATGAGATATATTTACATATATAAGCATAAATATACAAATATGTATATCTATGAAAGCAATTTTGGAAAAATGAGGTATAAGTCACTTTTTACTGTGGCTTGGGGATACTTCTACTACTTGTTCTCAGGGACAATTTCTGGCTCTAGACTCAAAAGTGACACCTGTTATTGTTCAGGGGTGCATACACAGTACTCAGTCTGGAACAATGTCAGCCAAATGCAAGGCAAGTGCTTTACCCCTCTTTATTATCTATCTTTCTGGCTCCAAGTAAATGTTTTTTAATTGTTTATATTTTTCTTCCAGATTGTGCAAAGAAAATGTGATTATTTTTTATGATTCTTAATTATTTTATTAGTTTTAATTAATCAGGTTTAGATATTTTATCTCAGATTATCTTTTAAACTGGCATATTATGTGTATGGCACTAATTTTCCATAAAGATAAAATTAAAATGTGTATTTTAACGGAAACTTATAAAGGCAAAGCAGCTTTTGCTTTTAGTAGAATTTTAATTATATTCTGCATTCATGATTGATACTTTCTAATATTCTTAGTTGTCATTTTTAAATGTTCTGTCTAAATTTTTCAATTTTAAATTGAAAACATTATAGAGTCATTGCTACAGTTTCATTGCATAATAATTTATTATGTAAACTATAGTTCTGACTCTTAAGAAACTTCTTAGTTAAACGTCTTAGCCTTAGAAGGCTTCATAGAGTTATAATAGAAAAAAGAAGTGAGATGACTACATAATGACAAGGGTAAATACATAGAGTGTGTAAAACACATAGAACTTTAAGATAAGCATTATTAATTTGGATATGTTATAAGATATAGATTGTATAAAATTGATGTACTAATAAGTGAAAAAAAATTCCAAAAAATCCCTTATAGGACATCACTTAACCTGATAGCAATAAGAGTAGTAGTAGTAATAATAATAATAACAATAATAATATGTGTGAAATACTTCAGTTGTAGGAAATATTTTGCTCTAGGTAAGTTTGTTTTCAAAATCATAGCATGCAATAGAATAAGTTCGTAGTTTCCACATAGAGTTTGTGAGAAGCACATTTTTGGATGAGAGGGCAAGATATTTTTCTTGAAGCTAGGATCAGATATGATGAAATTTTTGCTTATACTCCATATTTCTTTAGTTTGTATTTTGAAATATCACTAAAAGGTACTAGATACTATTCAATTTTTAAATTTACACCAGATCATCTGAGGCAAAATATATGTTAACAAACATACTTCATACAAAAATCATATTAAAGCTTCTGGCCAATGTGTTTCTTCACCTAGGCTATCTTTCTCATCAGCTCTTATTTTCTGGATCTGCTTAGAATTGCTGACAATAGACATATCAGATTTATTGACATTCATACAAGACTTGAAAGTATATTTTCATTATAAACACTCAATATTTAATTGTCTTCAAAATTTTTCCACAAAACAAATTTATATGGAGATTTTTAGTGAAATTTTAAATAAAATATTATAAATGCCTTGAATAAAATATCCTTGAGGAGGTCAGAGGCTCATGTTTGAATATTAAGCATGTAGGCATACAGTAATCTTTGTTAAATTAAATACACCTGACAGTCACATTAGGTGAAATAAACCGGGTATATTAGGGTGCCTATATTTCCATCTGTTTCATAAAGCCAGCATTATATAGGGGGATTTGGCTTAAATGCTATAATCGCAGATTTGGTGTTTAGTAAATGAATTTCTCTTCTTTTTATAGCTTCCAAAATAGGCTTGAGAGCAAATGATGAAAATTATAAACTTTCTAGTCTACCATATATTGATTAATACATACTTATTTCCAATTGACCAGTTGTTGATTATTTATCTAATTGATCCCATCCTAAATCTGTTTTATATTTAAAGTTTAGGATCCTCACTTTCATTTACATTGTCACTAGTATACCTTTTTGTTGGTTTTGTTTTGGTTCACATCCAATTGTTCCCAGTGTTTACTCTTGCCACTGTGCTCAGGATACTGGCAGGCTCAAGGGTGAATATGCCATGCCAGGGATCTAACCTGAGTGGCTGCATGCAAAGAAACTGTTTTACTCACTGTACTATCTTCTCATCCCCATCACCAGCACTTTTTAGTCAACTTCCATAAAGTTATTCAACAGAAGCTCAACATGTGACTAACGAGGTTTTTTTTACATACAAATTGCTTAATCAATATCCTCTATTACCTTGGAATAAAATTACAATATCCAATTATAACATGAGTTCATTCATTGTTTAGAACAGTGTAACAATGTTCAAGCTCATTGTTAATAATATCCTTTATTATTTTTATCTTTTCAGTCAAGAATTGCAGTCGATGGTTCTCTGATCATGATAGTTGTACTTTACTGCATGCCTCATATACTATTTCCTCTTGTGTGAATCCTTTTCTCTGTTATTCTGCCCACTCTCCCCTTTTATTTTTGTTTTTCAGATTCAATGTAGACAGTACACTGAATGGGCTAAACTTAGAGATTGTTCCATGGAAAGTTTCTTCAAGGCTTTCAGAAATGGGGCTAGGTTCTTCTCACAGAGTACGCTGAGTGTGAGCATTTATCACAAAATGTTTAAAGGTGGAAGGTTTGCGTACTGAACTCCCACATTAAAAAATATAATTTCATCAATGGAATCTACTTTTCTCACTACTCCTTGTTGATCAGACTACTAAAATAAATATATATGAAGTGAATGAGTGGGTGATTCCAATTTTAATCAATGCAGTACTTTAACCTCTTCACCTCTGTAGGTTAAGTCTTAAAGGTCATGGTAAAGGTCACCAAATTTTAATTTATCATCCTACAGGCATGAGTTCACAGTTTAGGATTCTATTTATGAAAAAAAAATTGTTTTTGAAAGCATTATATGCAATGACAATCATTTTAAAATTATCATGTTTTCTATGTGTGCAGATATTATCTTATTTTAAAATATACATGATAGAGTGAAACATGTATACTTTTAAATACATGATAGGGTGAATCTTGTATATTTTTAAGAGATAAACTGTTCTTAAAATAGATATTATTATAAGAGATAAAGTCCTTGCTTTTCATAAAGCCAATACTAATTCAAATCCCTGACATGAGATATGGTTTTCACTCAGCCTTTTCAACCCCAGCAATGCCATAATTGATCCTTGAGTAAACAGCCAGGAATAAAAACTAAGCACTACTGAAAACGGTCTTTCTCTTTCCCTCTTACTCATATATATATATATACACATATATATATATATATATCTGAAAGTTTTCCTATCAGAAACTACTATAAACATACTGATTTTTATATGTTGTTAGGAGTTATCTTTTTTACTTATTCCTTTTAGTCTACTTTTAACACTTAATTATCTTTCCTTCAATTAATATTTATTTGAAACTCACTTTATAAAGGCACTTTGATACAAGGAGATAACACAAGTCAACAAAATGGTATTTTGCAGCAATTTACTGCTTACTACAGTGAGCAAAAATGTACCCAGAAGGAACAACATGTTCAGGTATCTCTCTCTGGTCTTCATGAGCTGAGGTTGCCCAGTGAAATAATAGATCACTATAAACTCAGTACTGCTCATCACTTTCCTTTCGTTACAATCTCCATTATCTGCCAAACATCAGAACATCAAAGTCCTTTTCCTGCTGAAAGGAGATTGGAATCTGAATCTACCAAGGAGTGGCTTGTTTAATTCCTCCTTATACAGTTGCCAATTAGAAATACTTTTGGGAGTACACATTAAACACTTTATGTGAGAATCTTAATACAATCCAGTTAAGCTCATATTTTATCCCTATTACTGTTTCAGTTATCTTTTGTCATAGCAAGATCATGATCGTTGTTTTTTTTAAAGTACAGAAAAGTTGTATTAAATAAATTAATTTTTCACATACTACAAAATTCCTCTTAAAAGAAACACTTTCCCCTTTTCTCTTTAACTGTCAATGACAGAAGCATAGCAGCCAAGATTTTTTTTAATATGTGGAGGAAATTTAAAGGGTTAAGTCACATAAATTGCTTTTATCCATATAGCTGAAATTGCTATGTTGTATTTAGAGGTTCCTGATTCAACTTAATACTATTTTTTTTTCTGTTGTATAAGGATGGATTTGGCTGTGCAAAGATCAGAGCAATCTCTTCTTCACTAATTTGGACAAAGAGAACTCACTGGTTCTCAAACTGTTAAACGGATATTAGGGATTTAATGAATGGAACATTTATTTTTGTGCCAACTCAACTAACAACATTGACATGATTAGCATACATTTTGGCAACTGTTCTAGCACAAGGTGTTAGTAGAAAGGGGCTTTTATCTTTGAGCTTGATTTACTTTAACTTTCTTTGTTATAAATATTTTTAAAGTAAATGATTTAAATTTATAAAGGAAATTTTGCCACAAGAAATTATTCAGGAACAAGAGATTTTATTAATGTTACAGGCATTTCTCATGCTGGAAATAAAGTTCATACTCCAAAGTATATGAAAGTTTCCTATATTTGGAAATGAATAGAATATTTTGTTATGTAAATTATAATTAAATAATCACGATTTTAGATTATTTTAATTAATTATGTTACTTGTATTATAGATTGCTCCTTGCATTTAAAAAGAGAAATAATGCAAAAGATGAATGATAAAGCATGGTTTCCTCTATGCTTTGCATAAATTATGATTATAAAGTTTGGGATGGAGTTAAAGAATCTTAACATCTTAGCTTGGGGGCCTCTCAAACATCAGATTTTGCAATGAAAATATAAATATTTTAACAAATTGTGTCATATGCTTATTTGTGTAAATTGTGAAATTGATGGAAATGAAAAAAAAAGTAGTTTCCAAAGGTGTGGGTGTTCTCATTTAGTTCTTTTTGTTTTGCAATGTATGTTTTTTTTTTGATGTTGAAAACTATTTCAATACCAATATCAGAGGATTAGCTATATGATGAATGTTTATCATTGATGCTAAACCAATAATAAATATTCATGTTCACGTGCATGAGTATAGATTTTTATACTTGGATTTCCTTCAAACATGGGCATACTCTATTAAATATAAATGTGTGTATGTATATATATGTTGATAGTTACAAATACTTAATGATTTACCCAATGTTTAATTGAGTAAAAATTTGTTTAATATAAACTTCAGCTTAGCAGAATATTTCCATTTTACCCACATTTACCTCTAAAAGCAAGCAGATGCCAATTACAGGCACTTTGGAGAAAGAAAATACCCATGTTCAAATCTAAATGGTAAAAATGAGAAAGCAATTATGAAAATATATACCTTTAATTGTCAGACATATAAACACTTTTGGTACAGTACAGAGACATGATGACAAAAGCAGAATGATCCAGTTAAGCTAACAAATTCTTTGTTTACACAGATAAATTTTCTGTAGGTCTCATGTAAAATGAAATTTTCAGGTCACACAATGAGGTGGATGTAATCAATTCCTGATGATCCAATTTGCTTCATTGCAAAGGAGTCAGTAAAAGTTAAATTACCAAAGAAATATGCGCTGCACTAGCAAATAAACTCCTGGACTGAATCCAAAACCAGAGAAAGGAAGCCAGAATGGGAGCTCACAATCTTCAACAACACAAAACAATAAGTACAATTTTCATATAAAAGACTGAACTAAACAACCAACCAGTAGTGCACACTAGAGTCTAGAATAATTTCATTTTATTATGATTTTCTGTTTTCTTTTTAGGTGATGATGAGTTGAAGCTTGTAAAAATCTAATATGTAACCAAAGTATAAAGGTTCTACAGACAAACTGAAAGTACCAGAATAGCAACACCTCCAAAGCAACCATGGATTTGAGACATTAATTCTGGCTGTGTTTTGTGGACACACAAACTTTCAAGTTACATGTTCACTATATTTCTCCCCATGATAAAACAAGTGCAGTGGGAGAGCAGACAGAAAGCACTGTGAGCACACAGAAAGTGAGATACTGTTTAGCAGTGGAATCTGAAACACATGGGAAGGTCTTGATTCTTGCTAAAGGAAAATGAATTTTCTCAGTAATGCTTTCTCTTTTAAACTACACCTAAGGTACTTATGAGGTAATAAATTTTCTATTTATAAATGTATCTCTTTTCTTTCTCATACATTTTATTAGGGTAAAATTTAGTTTTTAATTTCATATTTGTTAAGTGTTAAAAACAATATATTTAAAATATACTCTCTCATTAATTTCATGTACAACAACTGTCATGTACAATACCTCAAAATAGTTCCTTGCAAAGGAGCATCTGATGCCCCCTTGTGGTTAAAGGACTTTGTAGGGGGGGTAGGGGGAAAGCAGTGTTTCATTTTCTTACCTTTGCTCCCAAGTTTTAGCAATCATCTGCTTGTTGCATGAAAGCTGCAAATCGCATCCAAAAATTTTTATTTTAATAACAGTTCTATAGCTGTTAGTACTAATTTTCTTTTAAAAAATGCTGTACACATTTTATAACCTCTGATTTTTAAATTTAAAAACCTGTAAACAGCCATTTACACTATAGTACAAGTTATAAATTACTTGTCCTTCATTGGAACTACTGTCCACACACATCTTGCTTAGGTGGTGAAGACTACCCAAAGTTAATTAAAATATCTTTGTGTTATTCCACAAACATAGTATCAAATATTAGAAATATCCATCGGTTTCCTCTCTCTCATATGCAAGTCAATTTTTCCTTTCAGTGGAATTTGTACTTCCAAATTTTCATCTTCCCTGGGATACTTATTCCCTCTCCTTAAACAGATGTAGATGCCCATCGCTGTGATCAGTGTGATCGAACCCAAGCTTATTACAGACAGAGCTACTAAGGTAGGCATACAGGAGACAGATTCCACCTTCCTATGAGTCGGTTCTATGGAGATCTGTGGTTCTTTTTCCTCTATACTTATGTCCGGCTCCTTTCTTAAAAGACTCTCAATGTAGCTCTCATTACTGACAGTTTCATTTACAAATAAGTTCACCATGACTGTGGAGTGGAGAGGTTCAGGATAACCATGGTCACTCACTTTCACCAGCAAACGGTGGAGACCATAGTCCGTCTGCAGCAATGCCTCTTCCAAAGTAATATTGCCAGTTTTAGGGTCAATCCTAAAAGATTCAGGTCTCGGGCCTCGTCTTCCTATGATGCTGTAAGCTATAACAGCATTCATTCCTGTGTCTTTGTCAACGGCATAGACCTCTGTCACTGGGGAGCCTGGGAGAGTCGAAGGTAGTACCAGCAGGTAGGACATGTTAGACTGAGGAAATAAAACCAGAGGTGGGTTGTCATTGATATCAAGAAGGAGAATGGTGATTTTTGCAGTGGAGGAAAGTGCAGGCTCACCTCCATCAATAGCCTCAACCCATAAAGTATAGGAACTTTGTTGTTCTCTGTCCAAAGAGACTTTGGCTCTCAACATGCCCTTGCCTGTGTCTATGACAAAAATATCACTCTGGTTTACCACTGAGAGGGCCACCCATCCATTTCGACCGGCATCAGCATCTGTTACACTAATTATGCCAATTTCACCATACCCGGGGAAGTTTTCTGGCACAAAAAAGCTGAAGTCCTTGTTGATAAACCTAGGGCTATTGTCGTTTTTATCCAATACTGTGAGAGTCACTGTAGCTACAGATTCCCTGGGTGGCTTCCCAGAGTCAACAGCTCTGACTGTATATCTGTACTTTTCTTTCTCTTCTCGGTCCAGCTGAGTTGAAACAGTTAGGATGCCTGTGGCACTGTCTAAGGAAAAATATGAAGGAGCATCGGGTCCCAGAAAATAAGAAACCTGGCCTCTCTCTCCGCTATCAGCATCTGTAGCGTACAGTTTAGTCAAAAAGGCATTGGGGGTGTTGTTTTCTTCAATGGTGAGTTCAATTAAGGGCTGAGGAAAAACGGGAGCATTGTCATTGTCATCTAAGAGTTGCACTTTAAGAACTTTTTTGACATGAAATCCCTCAGAATTCCAGGCCACCACAGCTACTTCATACAACTGCTGGAGCTCGTAGTCCAAAGGTTTCGTGGTTTCCAGCAAGTATTCATTACTGTATGGTTTGTAGGGGGATAACTTAAACGGCCCCTCACCATCCAGGTAGCAGTTCACCTTGTATTTGCCTTCTGGATCCCGAATGGTGAAGAACGCAATGGGGGTGTTCACAGGTTCCAGTTCTTTCAGGTAAACAATGCCATCTATCTCATTTGCTATATAACGAGGAACGATTTCAGGTGGTCTGAAAATGACTTTGATGATGGTCACGAGGGCCGTGATCACAGCAGGGATGCAGCCAGGCCCATTAGCAAGAATGGTGAGCTTGTGTGTTTGCAGAACACTTCCCCCAATCTTACTATAAAGTGTAATGACTCCGGTGGTTTCATCCAGGTGGAATAAATCCTTGGATGCCTGGGGAACTTTCTGGCTGTAAGAGTAAGTTATCTGAGCATTGATTCCCAAGTCTATATCCACAGCCTGCACAGCTGCAATCGGTGTGCCCACAGTAGCATTTCCATACACAGTGACATTGATTTGTGATTCTGTAAAGAGAGGGCAATTGTCATTAATGTCACTAATGCCAATGGTGAGCGTGGCGCTGCCCAACAGAGGTGGAGAGCCGCCGTCCTCGGCTATGATGATGCTCACGTACTGGTCCTGAGTCTCCCTGTCCAATAGACCCATGACGATTAGGTAGGGGGTGCGCTCTCCATTCTCATTCTCTTCCACGTCTAGGGTGAACATGCGGTGGTAGTCCAGGAGGCGATAGGTCTGTACCCCGTTAGTGCCTACATCTGGGTCCGTGGCAGGATGCTCGATGGCCAGACGGGTGTTTATAGGTGCGTTTTCTGGGACCCACACGGAGATTTGGGACACAGGGAACTGCGGGGCATTGTCATTGATGTCTCGGATAGCGATTTTCACCTTGACAAACCTGAAGTATTCCTGAGGCAGGACCAGCACATCCAGAAGCAAAAGACAAGAGTCTGGGGAAGGCGCAGAGGAAATGGAAATGCCGCCGCCCCCCGCGGCGCCTGCACCTCCATCCAGACACAGGGCCTCTCGGTCGATCTCCTGGGTGGAAGTGTGCAGTTCCCCGGAGCGGTTGTCCAGGGTTACGTACTGGCCACTCAGTCCCCCGGAGGCCAGGCTGAAGGAGAGAGGGGGGTTCAGCTCCGCGCTGGAGCGCTCCGGCGACTGCCATTGCGGCTCATTCCTCCCGCCGGCCGGGGGCACCAGCCGCAGGTCCTGGGCCAAGCTGCCAATGAGCACCCCCGCGGGGAGTCCCTCGTTCAGGCTGTACAGGAGCTCCGTGGCCCGACTGTAGCTCGCGAGGCAGTTGAAGGGTCCCACGAAGAGGAAGATCAGAAACAGATGCTGAAGCGGGGGCAGGGGAGAGGGGAAAAAGGCTCATTACACACCCGCGGAAATACGCAGAGTGCAGTCAGACACCAGTGCCCGGCTCCTCGCTACAACCCGAGTCCCCATCCCTTTCTTGTCAGCAAACCCTCCTAGTCTGCAAGGCGGGGGAGCGGAAAACTTGCTGCCGAAAGAAGCAAAATAATCTATGGGACAACTCTCACTCCCAAACTAATTTCCCCCGAACTCCCCTTCACTTCCAACCCCGTCCTCTCTCTCCCCTAACCGCACCCTGGCTCAGTCCACAGTGGGGGTTGCAAACGTGAAGCATCCCCGGGAGATCTGCGCAACGCGACAAGGCAAGCAGGGAGTCGGGCTAGGGGAAGGACCGGGCTGGTGATAGAGAGTGCTGTGAGGTGGGCGATTTATGCCCCAAGGAAATGTTTGGCGCGGAGCTCCCTGCAATGAGAAGCGTGACACCAATCACACTCATCTCAATAACCGTAATAAGATGGTAAGGAGAGGTGCGCGCTCCGCTCCGACCTCCACCTCCCCACTCCCCACCACCACACACACTTTAGATCAGAAGTAATTTCCATTGTGGCGGGCACCTAAATTCAAATCCAAAGGCTCTGCTTCTCCTCCAGCCCACAACTAATCCTCTCCCCCGGGGGAAGAGAAGTAAAGGCGGAAAATTATTATGCAAAAGCGATTTGTCAATTGCAGTAGACAGTTCTAGCCAGATGCTGGCAGCAAGGAAACAATCTCCGAACCCCCTGATTCCAAACAGAACCGAACATATACACACGCACACGCACACGCACACGCACACTCACACACACACTCACACACACACGCGCGCGCATACACACTCATACACGCGCGCGCACACTCAGCCCCCCCCCCCCGCCCCATCTGTCAACATTTCTGCTTCTGAAACTTCCTTTCCCGATCCAAACACTTATCTGTCCCTCGCTAAATCGAAGAGCCACACCATAAACTTCCCTCCCTCGCCCGCACGCCCCCCTCCCCCAGACCTTCCCGGGAAGTTTTGGATGAAGATGAAAAGCTTTGGGAAACCCATCCGGATGGGGAACCGCGTTCCTCGACTGCAACTTGGAGGGGGCCGCGGGGTTCTCGGGCATCCTAACCTCCCCTTCTCCCCTTACCTGTAGGTTCCTGGGGCTGGTGCTGCTCCTGGGACGATTGAGACGCCCCATAATATCCAGGCGCGGGTGCCAAGTCGCCGGACGCCAGCTCAGTGCCAAGGCCCGCGAGCTGCGCGCATTCCCTCGGCCGCTCATTCCCGGCGAGGCTGCAGTCGGCGCGCTCCAGACGGGAGGCCGACACAAGACACTCCCTCTCTGTTCATGCAAATCGCTGGGGAACTTCAGCCAATAGTCACCGGCTCGGCAATTAAGGCCTTGAGCTTCCCGGGGGCAGATAGGCCAGAGGGCAGAGGGGCACGGTCCTGGCCCGCTGCCCCGGACGCGCCCCGGCCAGACCCTGCCCCGGGAGCCTGAATGAGGGAGACTTGCCTTTGCCGGGCCTCCCCTCCTCGCCGCCCCAGTCGGAACCCACAGGTTGCGAGCGTGAGACCGAGAATCAGAAAAAAAGAAAAAAGAAACACGCACGCGTTTATATCTGAGTTGAAAGGGAGAGGAATCCGGCGCTCCCGAGCAGTTCCTGGAGCAATCCCCAATCGCCGCCTGCTTCTCGCTACCAGTTCTTCGCAGAGATTCGGATCCAGCCTTGTTTGCCCAGAGCCGCGGGAAACCCTCTTTTCTATGCGCAGGGAAGGACTTTCAAACTCATTTTCAAGCGGTCTGGAGCGAAGGAACGACTATCTGAATTCGGCAAAGGCTTAGATGAGCTTCCCTTTCAAATTTTCGCTGTTCGTGGTGTCACAGCCTCTGTTAGTTTCCTAGATCTTGGAGCTAGTGACTCTGGGTTTCTGTCTTGTGGTCTTACTTGAGAGTCAGCCTTGGCTTCTGGCCAGGGCCAAGAACCGAGGGAGCAAAGTGGGAGCAACTGTGGTTTAAAAGAACTGCTTCTGCCTGCAAGCAATTTCAGTACGTTTCTCCAAAGACTGCATTTTTGTTTGCTTGCTTATTTTTTTCCCTTTCTTTCTTTTTTTAGATCATTCCTGAAATCTAAGTTAAAAATTTTTCAAAAATAGCTATCTTTCAAATTAATATTTCATTATTCTTTTGTCTTTGAATACTTAATGGAAGAGATGTCCTTTGGAAAGGACTATGGGAGTCTGGTGCAAAATGCTGTGCTAGTACCTCTGTCTCCAATACCAAATAGCCTATAACCTATTTCTTCCCTTTGAAATGAGGTCTGGGGAGAGAATCCCAATGCATTAAGTCTATGAAACAAAGCCATTGGTCTTAGTTTTTCAAGTGACTAGTTTTATTCATCACCACTTTTCCAGCTCTCCTGTGCATTGCCATGAACACAAACTCCTCCATGCTGAAAACCTAGTGACTGGACCCAGAATAGCAAAATTCTTCTTCTTGGATTAAAGAAATATCTGACATCCCAATACTTCCATGGGAACCACTTTACACTTTCTTCTTCTACCTATACTAGAAAATACAAATTCTTCACTGGAGCTGATTGTTTGGCTCCTAACCCTTCCTGTTGTCTTCCCATCCCACTAATCCTAAATTCTAAGTATTGACAACCCAATCCATCAAACAGCTGGTAGCTATAAAAGCCTCTTAGTTCACAATGGAGTCCACAAATAAGAATCTTTGAAATACAAATCTGGCATGTCAAATTACCTCCTTTAATCTCTTAAAGCATGAAACTGAAGTGTTGATAAAGTGGTAAACACACATACACACTCAGAAACACGTGGGTGTGAGGCCATTCATTATAGAGCTGGTAAACAAGAGCAGTCAGGAAAATATAATTTGCCTTTCCTAGCTTCTTCAGCTGCCTACTTTACCCTGCAGCTGAAATATTACCATAATTGGTAAATACTTTCTTCTGGGTCTGTAGTTGAAACATACCCAACTTCAAAAATCAGTACCAAGCTGCTACTGAAATGTGTTTAATTCATGTCTTTACACAATATCCACAGCTTCTGGAGTTTGAAGGCACATAGCCAGTAACTGGCAATCCATAAACCTTCAGAGAATATGCAGATTGGAAACTCGGTCTAAATTAATTCCATCTACATCTGTATAGATAGTAGCAGCAGTAACTCTGTGTCTTCTCCCAGTCCAAGTCTTTTCCAGGCAGTTAAGATCACTCACCTATCATTTGTCAAAAAGAAGGTTGTTTCTTCTTTATTTTTTCTTGGTTTCTATTGACAGTATGAAGAAGCTGTCATTCAGAAGACAACCCAAGTCAAATGACCTGTACTTTTTTTCTGTTTCTCAACTGCCTTTAACTTTCCTCAGACTTGTAGGCTCTTTATATTGCAGTGAATGCTTCTAACACAAATGCACAACTGTCAAGTACCCCTATGTCCCATTCTATTAGAATCTTGATCTTCTTGCCATATCATCTAGTAATCTCTATGCAAAAGATTATTAGTGCTCATCCCTTTATTAAGGTAGAAAAAAACTAAATATATGTATACAGCAACAATTTTTTTACACTATATCTAAAGAAACATGACAGATACTATGAGATGAGATAAAACCCAACTAGATATGTATTAGAGAAGTTTGTAACCTTCCATTACATCTAACATATTAAAGTGGAGGTTGCAAAAATTTTGGCAAGAGAAAAAGGTTTCTGAATTTACAACCACTGGAAAAATCTGTTGAGAATGAACATATAGTGAATGGAGATGTTTCTGGCAGTGCTCAAACATGTTGCCAATTTCCAGAGAACAGAGATCTTGAGTGGGAAATAAGAAACCATGTTTTAAACTACTATCTAATTGCAAAATCCAGGCACAGAAGTTTGTCATTGATATGGGATAGTTTGAAGCAATTTCAGGTAATAACTTACATGTTACATTTCAAAGTGTTAAATGAGCTACTGTCTTTCCTTTGAAGACCAAAGAAATGTCCTATCTATGTTTACTCTTAGACAGAGGTTAAAAAAAAAAGGTACAAATACCATTCTTTCTTCTCTTATACCTTCTTTATGGGCACAGTGAAAACATCTCAAACTCCTGTCCCATATGTCACCAGCTTGTGACCTACCATCTGGTGCCATGTATTTCTTTCTAAGATAAAGAGTTTCTATGTTCTTAGTCCCTTGAAAATAATACTTTTGAACTTCTCAGATGTCTCAATTGCCCTGGGCCTGCTTCCCAGGTGTTTTGTAAAAATTGATCTAGAAGAATAGCTAGATTATATGCCTCTCAATCCTATTTTTTCTATAGACAAGGAAAACAACTTGATACAATGGATGATATACTGAACTGAGACCAGGAATTTTAATTCCATTCTTTGGGTTGTTGCTAAGCTACTGTGCAACTTTAGACAAGTTATTACACCTTTCTGTTTCAATTTATATTTTAGAAAAGGCTCACATGTTAAAGGCACATTGTATGCATAAAATTTTTTAACTATCTTTAACAGAATATGATGATAAGCAGGTTAATTTGATGATCATCTATTATATAATACCACTTGAGATTAATATTTTCTTTCTTTCCTCTTCCTTGCAGGTGTATCTCTAAAAAATTGTAAGCATTATTTTAAGTGTCTGTCAGATTAACACCTCTAATCTTTGTACAGGGTAAATAGATTTAAAGCACTTTATTTTCCAGTTACATTCCTTTTGAATATTTAATTCAATTCTAGTTTTGAAATATTGTAATAAAAGTACAAGATCAACAAAGTTTATAAAACTAATATATACAGAATATCATATTGATATATAATAAGTATATTATATAATACAAGGCTGGAGCGATAGCACAGCGGGTAGGGCGTTCGCCTTACAAGCGGCCAACATGGCCGACCCGAGTTCGATTCCTCCGCCCCTCTTGGAGAGCCCGGCAAGCTACCGAGAGTATTCGATATGCCAGACACAGTAACGACAAAGTCTCCAATGGAGACGTTACTGGGCCCGCTCGAGCAAATCGACGATCAACGGGAGGGCCTTTACCTTTTATATTATATAATATATAGCATGTAATAAATAGTTGAAACCTATTTTGAGGCTTAGTCCTGTATTATTCCATTTAAAGAACCCATCATTTTCTGTGTGTCAATATATGAAACTAGCAATCATTTACTTTTTTTACCTTTATCATTTTTATTGAGATACTAGGATAGTACCGTTAATTTTACTTTTCATTCATGCATCATTTCTATATCACGTCCATTACCAGCATGTCCATTTTCCTGCACTAATATCACAAAGACCCGTTTCAACTACCCCACTCCCACCCCATCCCACTTAAACTCAGTTCTATAGACAAAATTTTCCATTTTGATCATTTTGGACATTTATTATTTGCTTACTATGTTCCTACATATCCTACATAGGAGAAAGATCTTCTGATTTTAAATATTGTGAAGATGGCAACACCTACACACATAGAGGCAATTAAAGCTAAACCCCTAAAATAAAAAACATAATGTAAACCAATTAATTGAAAAACTTTTTTAAAAAAAAATGTTACCATCTCTTTTGCCTGTATATAAATTTTAAAAAGTAATTGTTAGAAAAATTCCATGATAATAAATTTTAAAATTAACATGAAATGAATAAACCCAACAAGTTCACAATTAAGAGTGAGAAGAGAATTGAGAAAAATTTAAGAGAAAATATGACTATATAGTTGTCACTGTAAATAGTTAGAATATACACAAAATAATTTAGAATATATGCAAGCATTGCATGTATATTGTTCATATTATATATGTATGCATTTAAGTATAAAGCGTAATTGTACTATAATAATCACTATAACTGCATACTTATATACTAATATTTACTATATTCAATGTTTTATTATGTTATAAATATATTATAGACATTTAATATAATATATGTAATTAATATATGTCATATATCATATCATATAACATAATATAAATTTTATAAGCATAAATGATCACTTTCAACATATGGTAACTTGGGTCTATGCTCTTCAAAGTTCACAACTTTTTAGTTTGGTACACCCTCTCACCTAAATGGATGAATCTAGAACCTATATACATATACACATACTATACATATACATATCCTAATGTTTATTAAGTCTGCATACATTTGTCATTCACATATATTCAGAAAAAAGCCTGTTGAGGGTACACATTTGCTCTAAGTTACCATTTTTAGTAAAAATGTTTTAATTTATATTTTTATTTAAATTATTATTTTTCTTTTTTTCTTTTTTTTTTTTTAATACCTGGCTGTACTCAGGGCTTATTCCTAGCCTGTACTCAGGGATATTTTCTGGCAGGGGTCAGGATAGCCTTCTCTGAGCCTGGGATTGATCCTGGGTCAGCTGTATCCGAAGCAATCTCCCTATGCACTGTACTATCTCACTGTTCCTAGTAAAAATAACTTTAGTAAATTACTATTCCTAATCAGATTCTCAGAAACAATTGTTCACTGTGTTTGAATAGATTAGATCTTCGAATAATTTATAGATTTCAAGTACATTCTGCCTGCATATCTGAAGTAATGCGGGGCTCTAAGTCAATTTATGGTAGCATAGTCACTGCTATATGTACTGTCATAAGAGAGATGGTCCTTGGGGCTGGAAAGATAGCACAGCGGGTTGGGCGTTTGCCTTGCACGCGACCAACCTGGGTTTGATCCCAGCATCCCATATGGTCCCTTGAGCACCGCCAGGAGTTACTCCTAAGTGTAGAGCCAGGAGTAACCCCTGTGCATCGCCAGGTGTGACCCAAAAAGAAAAAAAAAAAAAAGAGAGAGAGATGGTCCAGAATTAATGCAAGGCTAGATTCAGACAATCTATTCTCCCCATACATTTCTAGAACATTAGTCCACTTGAGTGCCATGATGGTTTCCATTATTAGAAGGTAACTTCGAATAACATTGACTGGGCTGAAACAATAGTACAGCAGGTAGAGTGTTTGCTTGCATGTGGCCAACCTAGGATGAATTCCTGGTATTTCCAGTGGTTCCCTGAACACTACCAGGGGTAATTTCTGAGTGCTGAGCAAGGAATATCCCCGAAGCATTGCCTGGTGTGACCCCAAAACAAACAAGCAAAGAGTGTTGACCATAATTTTTTATAATAATTCTGAAAACCTTGTTTCTAAATATTGCCATAGATACTGCTAATTGTCTTGTTTTATATTTTTTATTTGCCTTTGAAATTTATATGTATTTTGAATGAATAGTATACTAATTTGGGTAAATTTATGAAAATACACGAGACGTATTGTAAAACTAATAAAATTCTGTTTCACTTTACTTTCACAACTCAGAAATTAATTGTGAGACAAATAAGAAATAAGTATTCTTTTCTTTTGCTACAAGAAATCATTTATTTAGTAAATAAATATGAATTCACAGAAAAGGATGCAAATAATCTCATTAACTACAATAAAAACTTTCATTCTAAATCATTTACTACTACACTGTGCAACTTACAAATATAAATTATGTAAATTTTAGTATATACTAAATATTTTCTTTGTATTTTAGAAAACATGGATTAAATGCAATTATCATTTCTCTTCTTTATATATTCCAAGAGGAAGGGGTATGATTGGGTTGATAGGCGCTCTTATTTTCAGAACTCAATTAAAATCACTTTAACAAGGATAAGGAGAGCTGGGTGAAGTCATTAGAAAACCCTAGGCTAATTTTAGCTCACATTTTCAACTTTCTTTATCTCAAAATAAAATTTAAAAGTCATTTTCGGCTCATTTAAATTTCACATTCTTCCTTCTCACTTCTGGTAGAGGTGATAATGAGCAGTGAAATCATCAAAAGAAAGGTAGTAGGATTGAGGAGGAGAGAAAGGAAGGGCATAGAAAATCTACAAAGTGGATCAATAGTCACTGAATAATGAAGAACAATGAAGTTAACTGGAGGCAGTTTATTTAAATATATACTTAAATTCTTATATATAAATATAATATTTATATTATATCATATTATATTTTATATAAAAATACTTTATTTTTCTATATATACACATATAATTTATATATAAATTCTTATGTATAAATATTAAAAATATAGCATATATATATATAACTTATTCCCTGACATTGATCCCTGGCAGACTTAAAATCAGTGAGAAGGTATGGGCTGTGCAGAGAATAAAGCAATCATAAACCCTATACATTAGGATAGAAATTAGGTCAGGGGCAAAACAAAGCCACTGAAGGAGAGAAGTCATTTTGAATTTCATTTTTGGGCACTGAGCCTGTTTGTATCCTGTATCCTTCAGGTACCCGTTCTTCCCTCCCAAAAACTACAGTTTTTAAATTTGGAGGTTTAATGAAAATTTGTGCTCAAGCAATGTTTTCACAGATGGATGAATATTTTGCCTGGCTTTATAAAATCTTTTTTTAAATTCTGATTTCTTGGCTCTAAGGGGCTGGGTGGTGGGGGGAAGGCATGTGTTTAAAACGTCAATTAAAAAACCAAAACCGGGGGCTGGAGTGATGGCACAGTGGGTAGGGCGTTTGCCTTGCATGCGGCCAACCCGGGTTTGATTTCCAGCATCCCATATGGTTCCCCGAGCACCACTGGGAGTAATTCCTGAGTGCATGAGCCAGGAGTGGCCCCTGTGCATCGCCAGGTGTGACTCAAAAAGAAAAAAAAAAAGAAAAAACTAAAATCACTGTAGCACTCTATCCACTGTCATTACATTGATCATCAAATTACTAGACCAGGTGCCAGTAACATCCCTATTCCTTTCAGCCCTGAGATTTTATCAGCCTCTTCTTACATGTCTTTCCTAATTATTAGAGGCTCTTCCAGAGTCAGGGGAATGAGACCTGTTATTGTTACTGTATTTGGCATATCCAATACTCCACTGGGAGCTTGCCAGACTCTGCCTGTGCAGGCGGGATATTCTCGGTATCTTGCTGGGCTCTCCAAGAGGCATATATTTATATATTTTTCTCTATGATTTGTTGCCTACTGTCTGAATCCCATCAGATATGGTGTAGTAATTGTGGAAAATAGATAGAAAGTGTCTTATAATGTGCTATCTGGAAAGCGGCCTGAAGCGTGGCGGTGGTTGGGTAGTAGAGGTCGGCTGCCGGGACAGATCCCTAGGGTTGGGGAGGGCTCTCACCCACCCCACAGCCTGGTGCGGAGTCCGGTAGCATGGTTCTGGGAGCCTCATTTTATACTCCCATCTGGGAGGACCATCTGTAATTAGTGATCCTTATAATAATATATAAATAGTACCTTTGTAAACCAAAACAAACAAGCATACAGATCCATGACATTTCTGGTTATCAGCCTGTACCACTGCGAACAGTTACTAATTACTAAGCACCTAACTTTTGCCAAGTGTATGGTCTTTAATACCCACAAGAATTCTGTAAGTTAACAATAAATTCATTTTTCAAGCTGAGGAATCAGAGCTCCCCATAAGTTAGTAAGTTGCCTGAGGTCCCACAGTTCAAAAACAGTTAGACATTAAAAGGAAAATTTGAGGTAATTTTCTTGTTTATAATTATTTTCATTTGGGGGCATACTAGGAGGTGCTGAAGGGCTACTGCAGGATCAGGTCACTCCGGCTGGGAACATGTGGTATCAGGAATCAAACCTCAAGCACTAAATTTGCAAAAAGACTGCTCTACCCACAGCTTTGAGGTAATCTATTTTGTTGGTAGAAAATTTTTTATTCCATGTTTGGATAGTCCAGTAAATACTTAATAAAGTAACCATATATGTTGGATATTTAATATGAACACATTATATAGGGTCAATACAAGCTGATAATAAGATAACTGTTTAAAAAAATATCGAACTGTGGGAAGCTCATCACGGACTTCAGCAGAAATGTACATTTATGATATTTGTTAAGTGAATTTTTTCCTTATTTGGATTATCAAGAAAATGGAATTAATTTTGTAAATGAACTTTCACTAATGATTTATTCTAAAAGTCCACAAATTCTTTATTTCAGATCTAATTAGAATCTGGTCAAGATAATATCATGCTTCTTTGCAGTAAGATAATAGCAATTCTAATTCTGTGGATAAATTTACTTTATGAATAAATAGATTATACTGTGGTTTGATTTAATATCACTAATATCAATTAGAATTATCACTGATAACAATTAACTTTCATTTACATTTGAGTCATACCCAGGGTGCTCAGGGATGTTCCTTGTTTGATGCTGTGGGACTCACTCCTAGTGGAGCTCAGGGGATAATGTGAAGTCGTGGAGATGAGATTCAGGCCTTCTGAATGCAAAGTATGAACTTAACCCATTGAGCTATCTCTCTGTGTTATTAACTATATTTTTTAAAATTCATATGATTTTTAAGAATTTATAAGTCAAACAATTGTAAGTAAATGAATTACTAAATCAATATTAGTCATAACCAAGATTTTAGACTCTTTGATATTAATACTGAGAGAAAAAGGAAGAAAGAAAGCTAAAAAGGAAAGAAGAGACTGAGAGATTTTTATGAGAAGCAAACATTATTATGTTTTTTCTCAATAAAGAGTAGAAAAATTCTTGAATGATCCATAAGCACAACACATTTTCTCTATAAAAGCAATTGTTCTATACTAAATGTGTATATGCATTTCCTTTATTTGAGGAAAATATTTTTTTAATATGTCACTTCTATATTCCACTACATAGGAAGATAAACAAAACCCTGAGTCTATTAGTATCTGCTAGAGCTTGTTAAAGTATTCAGTATGATCATATAAAGTATGATCATATAAAAGGCATTTTACACACGAGTTTCACCAGTCAAAATGGTGAGAAACCTCAGGTATTCTTGTTAGCTGTGAGCGTGAATATTTTAGAATTTCTGTGGGAGTCCTGGATCAAAACTGATTCCAGGTGCCATCTCCATGTATCCATATAATATGTAAGAGCAGCTCCTCTAAGCCAGACAGTGATTCTTTGAATCAGCCTCACTGCCAAAGGCTCTCAGAGGAGTTATAACCACAGCCTACACTTAACCTCCTTAATACCTAATCAAAGCCACAGTGACCTTTCTTAGCAAAAGGACATGATTTTACTTACCATTTGCAGTTTATCAAAAAAAAAGTTAGAAATCTAGTGTGACCTTTGTATTTACCCCCATAAATCTTGACAAGCATATAGTGTGTTTCTTAGCATGTTACCAGACACTGAAGAATGATAGAAGAAAATGAATTACTAACCTTGCTCTCACAGTTGTTATGACTTTCCCCACAACCTCTTTCAATGTTCTAGTCCACATTCCTTGTCTTCAGTTATACTACACTAAATTATATTTTCTGCCTTTTATTTTTGACTTATTTTGTCTTTTCAGAGTCCCATTGTTTCTCTTTTCACCTTTTAACTATAGGTTCTTACAAAGGTATCTTTTGTGTTTCTTTGTGATCACTAACTTGGTGCCTTTTCATTATGAATTTAGTCACTCGTTTCTATACTTAGATTCCTAATTTTACTCTGAATATTCTCACTTCCAAACTAACCCGAAACTTTCCAGTTACTAGAAGTTATCCAGAGTTAAAAAATGCTTTCTATTTGAAGATAACACTTCAAATTTCTCCCCCTAAAGATAATTCCTGTTCATTATTCAACATGCACCGAGATGTCTAGAACAAACCGGAAATGACCATAGTTAAGGACATATTGAGTACTGAAGTGCGGCCCAAGAATATAAAAAAACAGTAACTAGTGTTGCCATCTGTTGGAGGAAGACTGAAGTACGCCGTTCTGCTATCATATTAATGAACAGAGAACTAGTTGTTCCTAGAACATTACAAATATAGAAGTTTGGACAAATTATATATTTGGAAAAACACTGTTGCCTGAGAAATTTAGCTGATTGCTTTACGAAAACCCTCATAGAATTAAATGAGAATAGTGAAAACTAAGAGAGACCAGTTTGTGAGCATTCTGCGTACTTTGAGCATTAAGGGATGCATGTATTCACACACTCACAAACAAACACACACACACACACATTTAGCGATACACATGTTGAAATATTTTTGTATATATTTTCTATGTTAATTATCACAATCTACCATATAGAAATTCTTTCAATTAAAATGAAATTTAAAGTATTTATGATCCCATGAGCATTTTTGAAGTTCTTTTATAATAAACATTACCTTAATTCAGTCACTATTATTCTGAATTTACTAGGCTGAGTAGACATACAGCTGAAAAACAGGTAATTTTGGAAGGGAGGAAAGATGGAGTATTTTAAAATTTCAGGTCTTAACTGGTACAGACCCAGCCTAAATGTACATGGCAGGGCTGGAGCAGTACAGCAGGTAGGACATTTGCCTCGCACGGGGCCGACCTGGGTTCGACTCCCAGCATCCAAGATGGTCCCCCAAGCACTGCTAAGAGTAATTTATGAGAGCAAACCTAGAACTAAACCCTGTGCATCATTGGTTGTGACCCAAAAAGAAAAAAGGGAAAAACAAAAACAAAAAAATATATACATGCTCTGTTGCCTCTGGCCTTCACCTGTTCCAGAACTTATCAGTGTTCTCTTTCACTTAAAAGAATGTGGTTTAGATCATTCAACATAAAACCAACTTTAACTACCACATTTACAAGATTGGGGTAAGAAAATAATGTGCAGCGATAATGTAACTATTACAAGTACATTCTCCTATGGCAAGGCTCAATGCATACTCTCTGAAGACTCATCTAAGTGGGAAGTAAAGAAATAGGAAAACCATATTGTAAAATAAAGCTAGCATTTCTTCACAGTATACCAATACTGGGATGTCCAGTCCATAGAAATGTAATAGATTGTCCAGACCATAAAAATGTAATGGATTGTCCTGTCACTGTCACTGTCCTCCAATTGTTCATTGATTTGCTTGAGTGGGCCCAGTAACATCTCCATTGTGAGACATGTTATTACTGTGATTGGCATATCAAATATGTCATGGGTAGCTTGCCAGGCTTTGCTATGCGGGCATGATACTCTCAGTAGCTTGCTGGGCTCTCTGAGAGGGGTGGAGGAATCAAACCTGGCTCAGCAGGTCTGGCTTCATGCAAGGCGAACACCCTACAGCTGTGCTACCGCTCCGCCCCACAGATTGTCCAGTCCATGGAAATGTAATGGTTAGACCATTTGACTTTGATTCACTTTCCCCTGCTCAGTACGCCGTGCACACTTGTTCTGGGATGCTTCCTTTATTATTAAAAACTGGCCCATCTGTCTGGTGATGAATACATAAGATTTCTTTAGAAACACAGATATCTTTTTCAGGTTTTAGAATCACTGGATGTCTAAAAATGATCCTCTTTCATTGAAAAATACTTTAGTATTTCTACTCTGTCAGTCGTTTATGAGATGGCATATTATTGTAGTCCGTGTTGGTGGTCAAG
Organism: Sorex fumeus; assembly: GCF_029834395.1. Taxonomy (NCBI): domain Eukaryota; kingdom Metazoa; phylum Chordata; class Mammalia; order Eulipotyphla; family Soricidae; genus Sorex; species Sorex fumeus. Next base: position 65,683,584 of record NW_026606065.1, on the reverse strand, counting down.
GGAGAAATTTTTGCCTCTGAGCCCAGGCTTTGTTGTTAGACACACTTGGCTCCAATTTTTCATTTTGCAAGCTACTAATGGTGTTCCCTTGAGCTTTACTTAGGATATTAAAAACTAAAATTTTTCATATACCAAAAATAACATTTCCAGACAGGGGTATAAGCTTAATGGAACACATCCTTTGCAAGTGGGAAATTTGGGTTCAATCCCTGGCTGACTGTGGTTCTCAGAGCACTGTCAGGTGATAGCACCATGGACTACGCAGAAGTAGCCTCTGAGTACCACCTGATGTGATCCCCAACAAAATAATAACAGATACAATTTAAAAGTATCTTCCATTTTCCAGATAGTAGCACAGCGGGTAGGGCGTTCGCCTTACAAGCGGCCAACATGGCCGACCCGAGTTCGATTCCTCCGCCCCTCTTGGAGAGCCTGGCAAGCTACCGAGAGTATTCGATATGCCAGACACAGTAACAACAAAGTCTCCAATGGAGACGTTACTGGGCCCGCTCAAGCAAGACTTTTTTAAATTTCAATAATTTAATCTTCATAACAATCATATGAATAGCTGCCGTTATGATTACTATTTTAACATGAGATATAAGAGTATTTAAAATGAACCCATGTTATACAATAGTAGGGAAGGAATAGTGGTAAACGGTGCGAGAAAGTTGTTACAGAACTTACTTGGCCATACTTTATAACCTACTTGGCCATACTTAATCTTATAAAGTAAGATTAGAAGTACTTAACTTGAGATGTATAGGTACTTTAAAATATGAGAATATTTAAAATGTCTCCCATAGTTCTTGGCAAAGAAAGATTAAATAGATGCTAACTAAAATAGTATTAACTCCATTCTCTTATTTTCTTCTCTTTTTCATTACTCATTCACACTCATATGAGAATGCAGTTTATATTTTTAGCATACCCTATAATTGTTCTTCTTCTTTTTTTTTTAATGTGGGCCATAACTGGTAATGTTCAGGGCTTACTCCTGGCATTATGCTAAATGCAATCACAGGTGGCTGGGTTCAGAGGATGATATGGGGTTCTAGAAATCAAACTCAGATTGGCCACGTGCAAGACAGTATACTGTCTGCTGTATTCTCTCTCTACCCAGAACACAATTGTTGTAAATTTTATAGCCTTATCAATATGTTTCTTTTCAATATAAAATTATTTTATTTTCTATTTAATTTTTCAAAACATGCTTATTCTTCACAATCCTGTATATATAAAATTTTCATTCTATTTTTGATGATGTCGCAAAATAATTTTTTGTTTTGTTTTGAAGTCACACCCAGAACTTCTCAAGATTTACTCCTATCTCTGTTCTCAAGAGTTACTCTTGGCAGATTCAGAGGTCCTTATGGGAAATCTAACCAAGTCATCTGTGTGCAAGGCAAGTACCTTACCATGTATTTTTTTTTTAATAAGAGCTTACATTTTATAAAGCACAAAAGAAAGTTTTTATATCCTTCAGGACTGAAAATTAATTAAATTCTTCTTTAATTCCCAGAATTAATATATAAAATTAGAAATAAACCACTATGTATGATTCCTGAGGTATATTTTGTATTGTCATGTCTAGCACCCTTCACGCTTTTTCTCTCCCCTATACTTTACTACTTCTTTCTAGATATTTCTTTCTATTTTATAGGAAGAAATTGTTTCACAGATTCCAAGGGATAGTCAAGAACTGTTTTTCTTGTTAATATGCAAATATTATAGTTAAAATATTATGTGTCTTATAGAAATAGTTTGGCCTAAACAAAATTTGAAACCTGTTGATTTATTTGATATGTATTAATTGTAAAAAGTGAGCACATTGATAATTAAGCTGAGCTTTATGACAGGTGTATGTTCTAGAATTAAAATATATCCAATAAAGTGATGCATATGCTATTATTATTCATCAGAATTGAAAAGCTATATTGATCTTTTGCATAAATAAAAATTTGAGAATAATGATAAATAACAACTTAAAGCTTTTATTTTTTTTTTCAGTTATATATGAGGAAAGTGAGACACAAACACTATTAGCCATAGTAATCAAGGTTATGCTGCAACAAGAAGTTAATTCCAAGCTCTCAGAAGCTTAATTTATTTCTCACTAATATTAAATGTATATTATTGATTGCTATATATGTCCACTCAAGGACTAGGTTGATGAAGATTCCGTTATTTGTGACTGCTATAACATGTAACTTGCCTCTTATCTCTCAGGCTAATGAGAGAGGGAAAGAGAAAACAAGAATTCATTACTGATCTTGGACCAGCTATACATACATCTTTTTCACTTGTAGTACATTGGCAAGAACTCAATCCGTCTCTTTCCCATCTGTATACTGATACACAGTGAATTGAAAGGAGGGAAAAATCAGATTTTAACACAGAATAATATTTGAGGTTTAAAAAATGACTTCATTTGAAAGTTTTGAAGAAGGGGAGTGAGAGAAAGAGAGATACACCTGTTCAAGAGACTGCTGGCTTCTCCAAAGGTGGAAACAACTCCATTACACATTCCAGGGTGAAAGTAGGCAGGCAACACATGTGATCAGCAGTAGCACATGTACTCAGGCAGTATATGCACTCACAGAATGAAAGTTTAAGCAACTTGTCTAAGGTCCAGTGACTAGTAAATAGTACTGTAGCACTGTCCTCCCATTGTTCATCAATTTGCTCAAGCAGGCACCAGTAACATCTCCATTGTGAGACTTGTTACTGTTTTTGACATATCAAATATGCCACAGAGAGCTTGCCAGTCTCTGCCGTGAGAGCGGGATACTCTCGGTAGCTTTCCGGGCTCTCTGAGAGTAATAGAGGAATCAAACCCGGGTCGACCACGTGCAAGGCAAATGCCCTACCATTGTGCTATCACTCCAGCCCAACTATTAAATAATGAACTGGAATTTAAATAAAAAAAACTGATTTTAGAACCCAAATTCCTAACAATCTCAATTTCAGAAACATTTAACACTCCATTTTATAACCTCCATTTCTTGTTCCAAATAATTGTCGATTGATTCTGGTATCATTTAATCAACTATCAACTGCATTAAAAACAATTTGCTAAATAGCTTTACTCTCATTATTTTGTGTTTGTTTGCTTGGAGGCTGTACTCGGTGATGCTCAGTGGTTACTCCTGACTCTGTGCTTAGGAATTACTTCTGGAGGTGCTCAGGGTACAATATGAGATATCAGGGATAGAACCCAGGTCAGCTGGGGTAAGACAAATGCCCTACCCATTGTGCTTTGCTTTATTCATATCCAGTACACAACTGTGAATCCAGCTTTTGAGCAAAGCTTTGGCACACATTATATATAAATAATATATATATACATATATATATACATATATTTGGGCAGCAGCGATAGCACAGCGGATAGTGTGTTTGCCTTGCACGCGGCTGGCCAGGCCGGCCTGAGTTTGATTCCTCCACCCCTCTCGGAGAGCCTGACAAGCTACCGAGAGTATCTCGCCCACATGGCAAAGCCTGGCAAGCTTCCCGTGATGTATTCGATATTCCAAACACAGTAACAAGTCTCACAATGTTACTGGGCCCGCTTGAGCAAATCCATGAACAACGGGAGGACAGTGACAGTGATATATATAAAATTGCCATCTAAGTATGTACAATATCCACAGTAATCAGCAATACCAAGACTGTACTAATATTGATATGGCTTACCTGATCTTTTAAGGAAGCATGTCTACAGTGTTCTTTTAGATTCTTAAAGGTCATGCCGTAAGTTTATAGTAAGAAGGAGGGCAATAAATTGGAAGTATTCAATCTATATCCTGGGTCAATAGAGTTTCTGATTCCTCAATTTAATATTATAGTAATTCCAAGTAATTTCATTATCTTGATTCCTAAGTAAACAGCAGATAAATTTCAGGTTTTCTATGTTATAATTTATACAAAATATGAAAATACAAATGTTGAAGTTTGAAATTTTTTTCTATACATGATTTTAGTGTAGGCAGGAAAAACTAAAACTGAAAACACATATTAGATTTCAGAAAATCTTCTTGTTATTGTCTGCTCAATAGCAAATAATAGGAGTGTCATAAAGTCTTGAAGAAGTTGTATTTCTTGTGGTGATGCATAGAAGTGCTCTCTGGTGTATTAAACTCCCTCTAAAGGGTGCTTACTGGGGAAATAAAGACATTTTATTGCTAAAGGAATTCAGGTATACATAAAATCATAAATTTGTATGGACCGATTTGAAAAGATAGTAACAATGAAATAGAGTTTAGGGTATTAAAATTTCTGTGTTTATTGATATTTTTGGACTCAGATCAAAATTTAACTCAGTAAATTATTTTATTACACTTAGGAGGATATGAAAGCTATTGACAGAGTAACCCCATAAAATAAGTATTTAATAAAACCCTTTAAGAACACAAAACCTAATTAATTTCATTGAATTAAGATGTGATCAGCTTGTATAATTTTTAGAGTTTTAACTATTAAATTTATATTCATAGTAGTAACATATCAGTCAAAATCATATCAGATATTTGGCAAAATTTAATAGGGAAATAAAGAAATGTCAATAAACACAGAAGTCAAGTGTTACATTTAAGTTTACACTATTGTAATATTGAATGTTATTGATGTTTTATACAATTGAAGTTCTTATACATTTTCAGTTTTGGATTTGTAGTCTTGCTTATAATTATAAATGGAGATATCTATTGTAATGCCCTTTATATTATAGAACAAGCAGCAGTCACTTTAAACACCAATCTGATGAACTTAGATGTGACTTTAGAAAGCTCAATTATCGGTTTACCATCTTACTGCAAGTAATCATATTATATACAACATTATCTATTACATATCACGCCAATATTACTAGAAATTTCACATTAGAAATACTTTCTTATTATGCTGGTGGTGGTTAAAGAAAGTCACATGAGTAATTATAAATAAATCTTTTCATTGAGAATATGTATTATGATTACAAGCTAGTACATTTTTTACAACAAAAAATTTAATATTATTATTAAATTTTGTTTTCTAATATTGATTACACTAAGAACTAATACTATAATTTATTCAAAGAAATTAGTATTGTTCTAAGGCAATGCTTATTTTGTTAGTCAACACTTAATATATAAAAATAGCCTAAATAAATATAAAATACTAATATCATATTTAATTTTATCTGTCTACTTTGGATTTTAATATTTTTTCTTTGAGCTTGTTACATAGTATTTAAAAATAGTTTGGCATCAAGTCCTATATGATTAACTAGGACATCATAAAATATTAAAGTAACAGAAACAAACTATGAATTTTAGGGTCAGAGTTATAATGCAGTGGATAAGGTGTTTGCCTTGCATGTGCTCTGAGCATGATTTAGAAAACTCTGTCCTCCCAAAATTGTCATATTAGGCAATATCCTATTTTAATTGCTTAATATTTCTGAAACTATAATTTTACTTTTTAATGATTTAAGTACTGGATAATTGTGAAAATATACTTTTGCATATAAATCTACTTCTGTTTTTTAAATTCTACTACTTAAAAGACAGTTCAGTCTTAAACTCTTTGTCAAACTAAATGAAAATGTAGCAAAATTTTAGTTGTCTACTGGGAATCTGCATTGTGTAATAATAAGCAGGATAGACTAGGTGCTGGTTTTATTTAAAAGTCCAAGAAATATGTTAAACATTATTACTAAGCAGATAGAGGCTTCATTGAGAAGATATGCTAAATTGTTAAATTTGCTTGCTGAATTGTTCTACTTGGTAAACTGTTGATAATTAAAATATCTGATCAAGGGGCTGGAGTGATAGCACAGCGGGTAGGGCGTTTACCTGCACAAGGCAGACCTGGGTTCGATTCCCAGCACCCCATATGGTCCCCTGAGCACTGCCAGAAGTAATTCCTAAGTGCAGAGCCAGGAGTAACCCCTGTCATTGCCAGGTGTGACCCAAAAAGCAAAAAAAAAAAAAAAACTGATCAAATAAAAGGTTAATGAGGAATAAAAAGATTTAAGATTAATGGTTTGTAATTTATTTTTAATCATGATACATCTATATCGGACATTATTTTGTTTTATTTAAATTTATATAATAATTTTTATTAATATATTATGATTTATAAATTATAATTCAGAATAATAAATATAAAACTTAATGTGTAGCATTACATAATTTTTTTCGACTGAATCTCAATATTTTGACTTATTTGTTTTTGCTTTTGGGCCACACCCAGCCCTTCGCAGAGTTTAGTCCTGGCTACACACTCAGTAACTCCTGGTGGAACTTGGTGAACTAAGTAGAGTGTTGCGGCTTAAATCCAGTCATCAAAGTGAAAGTACCTAACTTGCCAAACTATCTCCTCAGATTTATTTTGTCTCTTTTTCCCACATGGAATCTATAAGAAAATTTCTCCACGAGTGAGTTGAGAACCCGGGAGACAGCCGTGTGGTTAGCAGTGTAAGGAGGCCAGAATTTTAACTGAGATGCCACAAATCTTCCCAGAAACTCTGTGTAACCTTGGTATTGAACTTAGAAGTCTACCACAAAGAGTGTTCTTCCCTGTGGACCCGGGCACTGAATGAGAGCAGCACAGCATTGCTAAGCTGAAAATTTAAGCTTCCAGTGCAGTTTACTGAGCATCATAGAGGCCTGAGAGTTCCAGGTGCTTGGGAGATGCTACTTGACCACAGAGAGGATTGAGGTAAGAGGCTGAGGATGCAGTTGAGTTGCATAGCAGCTGCCTTGCAGAGAGTCTCTAGATTACATCCTAACACTACCAAAAAGTGAAAAATGAGTTAGTTGAGTTTTACTTAAAGGAAACATGATTACAACTTCGAACTAAAGTAATATTTAATCACTTGTTATATAAATATTTACATATTAAATTTTTACAAAATCAAATTGTATCTTCACATATTTTCTAGAAACAGATGGAAACCCAAGTGATTATATTACCATGTCAGAGAAAAAGGACTTGAAAAATATCATGGGGTCACCATGGAACCACCAACCACTGAAAATAAACACATTCCTGGTGTATTTATGGAGGAAAACAGTAAAAATTATTTAGAAGTAAAGACTGTTGTTGAAGCAATGTATTAAACAGGAAGAGAGGTAAAATGACGAACATGGTCAACAACAGCCAGGTTATGATAAATTCAAACATTGTGGGAAGACAAATTGTCCTGTGAAGGTGATATTTTGAGGTCACCGAGAAGAATGATGAAGATGGGTTGATAGCAAGAAAGAAAATCAAAATGTGCTGTTTCCCAGATATCTTCCATTTACTAAGTAATTGGTAAAGAATTGAGAAAATATACCAGCATCTGTTCCTTTTAATTACTAATAATTGGTTGCTTCTTATGGGAGAAAAATCACAAGTGAGCTACTGAATTTGTGGAATCCATAATCCTCATCTGAGAATGATGAGTACTTAGACATATGCGTCAATCATGGTAGACACTTGTGACAGGTGAAACAATGGACTTAATAAAATTATTTAGGAATAATAATGAGAAGGATCAGAAAAAGTTAAAGACTAGAAATCTAGATTATAATAATAGATAGCTTTTGAGTCAAGGCAGAGAAATAAAAGTGGTTGAGCTGTAAAATCAGGAGAGAGAAGATAAAGGAATTGAACTTTTCAGCAGGATATATCGGGTACCTCTAAAACAGAGTGTGTATTAGACACTAAAATGGGCTCCTTAAATTTTATCTCATGTCATTTTTTCCACAATCTTAGGAAGTAATATATTGCATTTTTAACTTTACAAATGAGGTAAGTGAAGCAGAGAATGGTTACATCTTCTTAATAATATCTTACGTATCTAGTTGAGTGTTAGACATGAAATTGAAAAACTAGTCCTTCTGTCTGTAGTTTATACTCATGCCTTTCTCTACTGAAATAAAACACAAATTGATAATGCCAAGAGGAGAAAAAAATCAAAATGGAAATTAAACAAGAAAAAAGGGTTATTAGATTTAGAAGTTAGTGAAAAAAAGAAAATTTCATGTATTAGAATGAGCAATCAATTGAATTTGGGGTAATTTATAGAAATACTTTAAATCTAACTTGTTGGTAAAGTATTATGTTAATGTCACTTAAAAGGCAAAGATGATAGCATGGCTCTGCATAATTAGACAAACTAAATGCTACATGAAAAATTACTTGAGAAATATTTCAGTACTAGTTTTCTTGTTTCTGAATTATTGGTAACCATCAAGTTATTTTAAGTAGATAAATTAAAATAGTCATAAAATGTTCTATAAGTATAGTAGCATATAATAAAAGTTCAAATAAAGATATTTACACTCCTTTGTCATTTTACTCAATTCAATTTGCAAGAAAATACAACCCACATTTAAATGTGATAAATAGATAAAAGTACAGTAGAAGAGATGATGTGTATAAAATACTTGTTCAAAAGTTAATCAATGAAAAGAGTCACATTAGAGACCTAGGATTATGAGAATAAAAGGGGTATATTTATAGAATATCTAGATCAAGACATTGGGGGTTTCCTTAAAGGAAACGTTAAAAGATAAAATTGGTACACATATCTAGTATATGTCCCTGAATATATTAGTTTTGAGACCATCCCCTTCATCATTAGTTCTTTTCCCTTCTTCTTACCCCTTGAATAGGATGCATTATATATCTTTCAGAGAAGGTGATGTTAGACCAATTTTCTTAATATTTGAGTTAAGCTCTATTCCTTCTGCTAATAATTGGCAGTGACTTGGGGCAAATCTCTGTATCTTATCAGAACAGAATCTTTGAATTTTCAAAAAATACATATTTAATCTTACCTTCCAATATGAAAGTGTCTGAGATCAGACTTTTGGGGCATCATTGGCATTAATTTCAGTTATGGGAGTGAGTCTCTTTCACTTTCATTGCTCTTCTTACTAAAAGAAGAGGTGACCCAGGGTGTGTCTCACAGAATCCCCATGCATCAAGGAAAGGATTATGTTTGGACATAAGGGGGAAAAGTGCCATTATTCTACTGACACTTTAATCTCTGTTTATTAGCCCCTAGAACCATGAGAAATAAATTCATTGTTAAAACCATCTAGCAAATTGTACTTCATTGTAGCAATCTTAGTTGATTAAAACAGTGTCCCAGGATATAGCTTACATAATAGGGATAATCAAAACAGCTGAATCAAACCATACCTTAATTTATTTCTGGTCATTCCTGCTTCAGTTTTGACAATGTCTATGATAAGATCTTATTACATTTTCATCTTTTTCTTCTTTATCTTTCTCATTATCCTTATATTTATTTTTATGGTTTTGCCACCAAACCGATTTAGTACTCAGGAATTACTCTTCCTGGCTCTGTGTTCAGGGATTACCCCTGGCAATGTTCAGGAAACCATATGTCGGGCTAGAAACTGCACGTACTTTCCCTAGTATCTTGCTCAATGCTTAAATACTCATGACTCTGCACTCAGGGATCACTGGCAAGGTTCAGCAAAAGTATGGGAGGTCAAGGATAAAAGCCAGGTCAGCAGAGTCCTAGGCAAACACCCTACATGCTGTTTTATTGTTCTGGTCCCTTCCCCAATAATTTTTTTTATATTTTGCTTTTGGAAACCAACAGCATAATCTGAATAATCCAATTTAAATTTATACTAAACATCTTTGTATTCTGTGTATATAACAATATATAAGTCAGAAAGTTCAACGTCTAACTGAATTTAGTCTTTATTTCTAGATAATATTATATAGGTCAGAGTTGATGGTTAACCAATAATTAATTAAAATTTAGTATCTCTTTACTAATACAATTCTAATAGTAATGCTGAAAGTAAAAGTTTGAAGATAATGTTAAAATGAATCTTCCATCTAGTTAAGTTGTGGATAAAATCTAACAAAAAGCACTAACCTCTGTTTTTGTTTTTGTGTTTTGAGGGTAGATAGTGGGTGTCAGTGTTTGTGCTCAGGGGTTACTTCTGACAGTATTCATGGTGATCTCTTGTGCTGCCACAGATAGAACCACATGTGGTTCCCTTGGTCACATGCAAGTCAAATGCCTTAACCCCTGAACTATTTTTCCAGCCCTTAACTTCATTATCTTAACTCTTAAGTCAGTGTGACATTATATAAACTTGGTTTCTTTCTTCCTACAAAAAGCATGTCTAAAAATTCACCTTTGTCTCCAAATCCTGAATGAAACTATTTTTCTTTCCAAATATCATATACACAGACCAATGCCTTTTGATATTTGTTTGTTTTGTTTTGGGCCACACCCAGCATTGCTCTGGGGTAACTCCGGGCTCTGCACTCAGGAATCACTCCTGGAGATGTTAGGTCAGCCACTGGTAACGCAATTCTAGGTCAGTCGCTGGTAATGCAAACAGCAAGTTCCCTACCTGCTGTACTATCATCTAGCCCCCACCTTTTGACATTTGTAATTAAATGAAACAATATTTTATGAACAAGAAATTCTGAGCAATTCACTATAGATATTAGATGGCAATTTGTTAATGGATTTTTCTTTTGAGATTTCACTTTTTTCTAAAAGACAAATTATTCATTCTATAATATGTAACCAATATTTTTATTTATTAACAAATCTTTTAAAACAGTGAAGGATGTTTTACATGCTTTTATAAACCATTTCCAGCTCTTATTATCTCTTACCTCTTCTATAAGAATATATACCTTTTCATTTATACTGCACACATTCCCTTGCATGCACACACATACACTAATTATATCTGCATACAACGTTGTTTTGCCTATAGATAACTGTTTATAGCATAATAAGGGAAGATGCAAATTTTGTAAAAATCTGGTGCATTGCAGTTTCAGAAGACATTGTATACAAAATGTTTATGTAGATGTATTTATTTGTAAAAGAATTTGGAAAAGACACTTTTATAAGTAAAAAATTTTAAATCACAATGCATTTTAGATTCATCCTATCAGCTCTTTTTTCCAATTACTTTCTTATGAAGGAAGTCTTAAAAGTAATGATTTCTGTATTATGCTGGAAAAAATTGAAGCCTATGATACAGTGCTAATATGATACAGTTGAAATACTTAATACCATAAGTCTTTCATACCATTTCTTATCACATTAAGACAGGGACAGCATTTATTTCCTGGCCACCTTAGTTTCCCCATGGTATGCATCTATTAATAATTCATGAATATTTAGAAGTTGTGAAAATAAGCTCTGGTTACATCTGTAGTTCGATATAAATATAAGGGTTTTTTAAAAAATTTTTTCTCTACCTCATTCCTGAAGTTAGATTCTCTCAAGGAAGATTTTTATCACTAGCAGTACAACATAACCTCTGAGAGAAATAGATACTCAGAAATAGGCCTTCCCAAATACTTCTCAGAATAAGAGTGTTAGAATTCTTGGATATAGTTCTACATCATCCAGTTTACTACACTGCTGGAAGAAACTCCATCATGTTTATAGCAAACAGAGAGATACATAATTTCAGAAAGATTTTTGTTTCTTCATTGCAAGAATTCTGAAGCTTCTTGCAGTGGTAGATAAAGCAATTTATAAGAAGCAGTATGAAGATTTCTCAAAAAAATTAAAAATAGAACTAACATAAGATCCAGCAATTAAACTACTATGTATATATTATAGGAACACTAAGATATTAATTTGAAAAATACATGCACACATGTGCTCATTGCGATGTTACTTACAATAGTCAACATCAGGATATAAACCAAGTACATAAGTGCAGCATAGATAAAGATGTGTTATATATACATAAGGAACTACTACTCAGTGTAAGTGACACTTTTTCATTTTGCTACAACATGGATAAACCTGGAGAAAGTCAAGCTAAGAAAGTCATAATAAGAAAAAAGAAAAATGTCTTACGGTCTCAATTTTAAATAGCACATAAAGAAAACAAGCTAGGAAACACTGTCCTGTGAAAACAAAGCCTTAACTCTGACCACAGAATTCAGGTTACCAAGTAGAAAGGATGGTGGTAGAGGTGAGTCTTAAAGGCCCAATGAATGGATTATGGTGGAAGAATTATGGTGGAAGATGTGGTAACCCTTATAAGGAGGTTTGTGGATATTCCCCAAAGTACTCAAGGACCTCCCTGGAACTACTCCATCAACCAGAACACACTGTACAATGTTAGGGATCAGGAGATGTGATATTGCACTCACTCTGTGATGTGAGGCACCACAAGGTTCACCTCACCATACTGTGCTTGGGAGCCTCTAGGGATTCACCTAGCAGTGCTTGGCAGCTCATGCAATTCCCAAATAAAATTCATGTCTTGTCTATATATCCCTTATTCTTATGTTATCTTCCCAATCCCATATTGCTTAGTTTGTTTATTTTTGTTTTCCTGGTGCCAGGGGTAAAATCCAGAGCCTCACACATATGTGATGCAAGTTCTCTCTACTATTGAGTCACGCCCCTATTTCTGTGTAATATTTATTGTGATCATAAAATGTTTAAATATTTAGCATTGTAGCACTGTCCTTCCATTGTTCATCAATTTACTCGAGTGGGCCCAGTAGTATCTCCACTGTGAGAATTGTTACTGTGTTTGGCATATCGAATACATCATGGGTAGCTTGCCAGGCTTTGCTGTGTGGGCGAGATACTCTTGGTAGCTTGCCGGGCTCTCCGAGAGAGGAGAAAGAATCAACCCCGGGTCAACTGCATGCTAGGTAAACGCCCTACCTGCTGTGCTATTGCTCCAGTCCTTTAAATGTTTATATACTCATAAAGCAATTTTGCTTGAGTAAAAATATTTTTAAATGCTTACTGTTCTGATATAATCTCTTGATTTCAGTATAACTTGTATAAAAGTATTACTTATTATGCACTGTTGATTTAGTATAATAAAGGTCATTCAATTCATTCACGTTCATTTAGTGATCACCGACTCTGAACACTATTCTTAGTAGTGCAAACAATAAAATGAACTTCACAGATCTTAATAATTTAATTTACATCCTTTGGTTTAGGATAAATAAAATTGACATGCATCTTTCCTTACTAGAAAAAATACTAAGTTTGATAGGTTGCTATCCTATCACTTTTTCAGCTTGTATCTTTAGAAATTTAAACAAAGTAAGGATTACTTTAACTACAATATTAATTAACACTCACTATGTATAAACAATAATTTTATTTCACCATGTGACTTAGAAACACAGAGTTATCTTAAGTGGCTGTAAATTCACTAACCTAACTTAAACATTTGTGACTTTTTATTGCTGTTCATTTGGGCCCACCTGATGGTGTTCAGGGCTTACTCCTGGCTCTGCACTCAGGGATTACTCCTGGGCAGATTATATGTGGTTCCAGGGATTGAACTCTGATCAGCCACGTATAAGGCAGAAACCTTTGTCATTCTACTATTTCTGGGGCCTCTTATGGCTTTTTAAAAAATTCTTATATAGTAATAGATGTAAAGACTGAATAGATTCTAGACATGCATGCTGCCATCAGCATTCTGGTCCACTCCTTGATCTTCTTGTCTTTTTCTTCCTTCAAAATTTTGGCATCCAAGCCCTACAATAAACCAGCTGTGGTCTCTGTAATAGTGGGCTCAAAATTGCATTTTTAAAAAAAATGTATCCATGTTAACTGACAAGGGACACTTTTGTTTATTTTTACTCAGGGGCCTACATCTAGCTTTGCGCAGGGCTTATGGCTGCATTCAGGATTTATTCCTAATGGGCTTGGGGGACACTATTGGATGCTGGGGATCTGGTCAGCCACAGTTACATGCAAGACAAACACCCTACCCACTATGCCATCACTTTTAGCCCAAGGAACATTTCTTGAAAAAAAATATAAAAATTGTAAAATATATGTTCATATTGAATGAATCGAACTCGGGTCGGCCATGTTGGCCGCTTGTAAGGCGAACGCCCTACCCGGAGAGGGTAGGGCGTCTGCCTTGCACGCAGCCAACATGGCCGACCCGAGTTCGATTCCTCTGCCCCTCTCGGAGAGCCCGGCAAGCTACCGAGAGTATTCGATATGCCAGACACAGTAACAACAAAGTCTCCAATGGAGATGTTACTGGGCCCGCTCGAGCAAATCGACGATCAACGGGAGGGCCTTTACTTACTTACTTATTGAATGAATTGCTCGAGCGGGCCCAGTAACGTCTCCATTGGAGACTTCGTTGTTACTGTGTTTGGCATACGAATACGTCATGGGGAGCTTGCCAGGCTCTGCCATGCAGGCGAGATATTCTCAGTAGCTTGCTGGGCTCTCCGAGAGGGGCGGAGGAATCAAACTCGGGTCGGCCATGTTGGCTGCGTGCAAGGCAAACGCCCTACCGCTGTGCTATCGCATATTACATATATTCAAATGAATATATTACATATATTCATACTTTAATATATCACTTGTATCACTTGTCATCCCCCGTTGCTCACTGAGTTACTGGAGTGGGCACCAGTAACGTCTCCATTCATCCCTGTCATGTGCCATGTAGCCCAAAGGGATCTGCTCGCTCACGGAACACAAAGAGCCTCAAAATGTTCGTTCAATCTTCTAATGAGGAAACCTGACCATCTAGTAGGTGGGTGGCCACACATTCTTTTGATGTCCTGTGGAATGTAGTCATTAACAGCTCTAGTCCATCAGTCGTCTCTAAATTGCATTATGTGTCTGGCCCATCTGATTTTCAACACCTTGGCAAACGAGACAGAATCCCTGATTCTTAATCATTGATGAAGTTTGGAACTCCGGATTCTTTCTCTTACTTGAGTGAAACATAATATTCAAAGCATAGCTCTTTTGATTCCTCTTTGGGGGACCTGAATAGCATTCTCATCTTGTTTTCGTAGGGCCCAGGTCTCTGAGGAGTATATAAATGAAGGAAGAATGGTGGAGTCACTACTTCCACTACCCAGCCGTCGTCACACTCCAGGACGCTTTCCGGACCCACGCGGCCGACACATCATAAGACACTAAATACCCATCTTCTGGAATTGTCGTACCGTATTTGATAGGGTTCAAATATGGTAACACCTACAAGGATGATTAGAGGTCACCCCAAAAGCCTCTATCCCTCTCGGAAAGACTGGCAAGCTACCGAGAGTATTCCGCCCGCACGGAAGAGCCTGGCAAGCTATCCGCTGTGTATTCGATATGCCAAAACCAGTAACTACAACTGGTCTCATTCACCTGACCCTGAAGGCTTCACCGACATGGCAGCACTGAGAAGGATGAGAAAGGAGAGGCCGACAAAATCTCAAGGCCGACCTAGGCTGCCACAACGAAGGAAGAGAAAAATGATCGTCTGTACTTTCAATGCACGTACGCTAGCATCAGATGCATCCATCGAGGACCTGATGGTACAAGCGCGAATGATCAAGTACGACATCATTGGTCTGACCGAGACAAGAAGGCACGAATCTCACCATGCCGTTTTTGACACTGGAGAAGAATTGTTCCTCGGAACATGTGATAAAAGAGGTGTTGGAGGCGTTGGTGTCCTTGTCAACACAAACTTGGCCAAGACCATTGATTCATTCGAATGCCTAACAACCCGAATCAGACGTTTACATTTGAATAGATGTGGCTCACTGCCTGCAGTTTCTATCTTCGTTGTCTACGCACCAACATCTCATTATGATGAAAGAGAAATCGAGAAGTTCTACATGGAGCTAGAGAAGTTCTATAAAGAAGACCACACCTTCTACAAGATCATTGTGGGTGATTTTAATGCCAAGACAGGACGGAGAAGATCAGCTGAAGAACTTCACATCAGGACCCATGGCCTAGAATGGAACGAACAGGGTGAGAGACTGTCTGAGTTCATCATGTCGACCAAGACCATTCATGGTAACTCACAGTTCCAGAGGGCAGAATCTAAATGATAGACATGGGAGTCTCCCAGTGGACGATTCCACAATGAAATAGACCACATCATATTCAATCGACGGTTTTGCCTGACTGATGTCGCTGTTGTCCCAAAATTTCGAACAGGATTGGACCACCGTCTCCTTCGTGCAAAATTCTACTTCACAGAGCGGGGAGAAAGGGCTGCAAAGTTCAAAAAGAGAACTCCCAGAATGACCACCAACTGGGAACTCTTTGGTACTATTGCGGCAACATGGGAAGATGCCATTGTTGACAACATTGACGAGGAATACGATCGACTGGTTCAGCACCTCCATGAATGTGCGAGGAACGCCAAGAGAGAGATAGCCACAAAAAGTCACCTATCTTTGAAAACTCTTGAGCTAATTCGCCAGCGTGGTTTGGCGCATGCCTCAGGCAACTGCAAGCTAATATCCGAGCTTGCAAAGCAGTGCAGAGATGCGATCAAGGAAGACCTCAAAGAGAGAAGAGCAGAAGTACTGGTAGATGCGGCAGAAGCCGGGAAAAGTATTCGTAACGCCCGCCTGTCCTTCGCCAACTATAAGACCAAGATGACTGCCCTCCGACGTCCTGATGGATCCATCACATCCTCCAGAACGGCAATGGAGAAGATTATCCATGACTTCTACTCAAATCTCTTCGATAGCCATGTCCACCTGCCGACATACCAAATTCCACAGAATGGGTATGTCGTTCCCAATGTTCTCCCTTTCGAAATCCGACACGCCATTTCGTCGGTAAAGAAACAAACAGCACCCGGCCCAGACAAGGTCAGACCTGAACACCTGAAGAACCTGCCGTCAGTACTCATCAATACACTGGCTCGGCTCTTCACTCGCTACCTGTCTGAATGCAAGGTTCCGTCCCAATGGAAAACCAGCAGAACCATACTACTGTTCAAGAAGGGAGACATCCATGACATTGGCAACTATCGCCCGATCTGCCTATTGTCTGTCATCTCCAAGTTGTTCACTCGAGTCATCCTGAATAGGATTGGCAGAACACTAGATGAAGGACAACCATGCGAGCAAGCAGGGTTCCGCAAAGGATTCAGCACCATCGACCATATCCACACGATAACCAAGCGCATTGAGGTTTCTCGGGAGTTCAAGATGCCGCTCTGTTTAACGTTCATTGATTTAAAGAAGGCCTTTGATTCTGTTGAGATGGAAGCGGTCATTGAAGCCCTAGCCAATCAGGGCATTCAAGCCAAATACATCAGAATCCTCCGTGAGCTGTATTGCGGATTCACTACCAGGATCTCACCATTCTACAAAGAAGTGATTGTTGATGTCAAGAGAGGGGTGCGGCAGGGTGATACCATTTCACCAAAACTCTTCAGTGCCACCCTCGAGAACATCATGCGACGACTGGAATGGGAAGGAATGGGAGTGAAGATAGATGGTCGGCAGCTACACCACCTTCGCTTTGCTGATGACATTGTTTTAATAACACCAAACATCAGCCAAGCGGCACAAATGCTGGCCAACTTTGACCGTGAGTGTGGAAAGGTAGGACTACAGCTGAATCTTACGAAGACAATGTTTATGAGAAACAGCCTTGTTCCTGATGCCCCATTCACTCTCAATGGAACGACCATCTCCGAATGCAACAGCTATGTGTACCTAGATCGAGAGGTCAACATGACAAATGACCTGGCACCCGAGCTGCGCAGGAGGAAGAGAGCGGCTTGGAATGCCTTCAAGAACGTTGAAGAAATAGCTAAGAGGACGAAGAACCTCCGGCTCCGGGCACATCTCTTTGATTCCACTGTTCTTCCTGCATTAACATATGCCTCAGAGACCTGGGCCCTACGCAAACAAGATGAGAACGCCATTCAGGTCTCCCAAAGAAGAATAGAAAGAGCTATGCTTGGAATATCACGTTTCACTCAAATGAGAGAACAAATCCGGAGTTCTGACATCCGTTGACGATCAAGGATCAGGGACGCTGTCTCATTTGCCAAGGTGTCGAAAATCAGATGGGCTGGTCACGTAATGAGATTTAAAGACGACCGTTGGACTAGAGCTGTTACTGATTGGATTCCACGGGATGTCAAGAGACCGCGTGGCCGCCCACCTACCAGATGCTCAGACTTTTTCGTCAAGATCATGAACGATCGGTTTGAGGCCCTTCATGTTCCCGGAGCGAACAGATGCCATTGGGCTACACTAGCACGAGACAGGGACAAATGGAGACGTTACTGGCGCCCGCTCGAGCTAATCGACGACTAACGGGAAGTTAAGTGATTATTAAGTGATTGAATGGTGGAGTCAAAAGAAGTGCCTGGAACTGGAGTTTCTTCGGTTTTTTTTTTTTTTTTTGCTTTTTTGGTCACACTGGCAATGGACAGGGATTCCTCCTGGCTCTGCACTCAGGAATCACTCCTGGCAGTGCTTGGGGGACCATATGGGATTCTGGGAATCAAACCCGGGTTGGCCACATGCAAGGCAATCACCCTCCCCACTGTGCTATCGCTCCAGCCCCTCTTCATCTTCTTAACCACTTCTTCGACCTTCTTGAAGGTGTTCTACGCCACTCTCTTCCTCTTGAGCAGTTCAGGTGCCAGGTCAGTTATCATGTTGAGTTCTCAACTTAGGTACACATAACTGCTGCATTCGGAGATGATCGTTTCATTGAGAGCAAATGGAATATCAGGAACTAGTCTGTTTTTCATTAACATTGTCTTCCTAAGATTCAGCTGCATTCTGTCCTTTCCACTCTCATAGTTGAAGTCAGCCAGCATTCGTGTCTCTTGGCAGATGTTTGGTGTTATTAGAATGATGCCATAAGTGAAGCAGAGGTGGTATAGTTGCCTACCGTCTATCTTCACTCCCATTCCTTCCCAATCCAGTCATCGCATGATGTTCTCAAGGCTGGCACTGGAGTTTCGGTGAAATAGTATCACTTCCTCAAACCCCTCTCTTTACATTGATGACCACTTCCTTGTAGAATGGTGAGATACTGGTTGTTAATTCATAATACAGCTCACGGAGGATCCTGATGTATTGAGTTTGAATGCCCTGTTTGGCTAGGGCTTAGATGTCTACTTTAGTCTCAAGAGAATCAAAGGTCTTTAAATCAATGAACGTTGGACACAGTGGCATCTTGAACTCTCAAGGAACTTCAATGAGCTCTGTGTGGATGCAGTGGATTGTACTGAATCCTTTTCAGAACCCGGTTTGCTCACGTGGCTGTCTTTCATCTAGTGTTTTGCCAATCCTATTCAGGATAACTCGAGTGAACAACTTGTAGATGACAGTGAAACACCATGAGTTACAGTTATAGATTTACAAATTTTTGTGCTTGGGTTTCAGTTATACAATGATCAAGTACCCATCCTTCTACCAGTGCCCATTCTCCACCACCAATGATCCCAGTATCCCTCCCGTCACCCCCCATCCCCCCTTCCATCCCACCTCTGTGGCAGGATTATCCCTTTTGTTCTCTTTCTTTCTGGGTGTTATGATTTGCAATAGAGGTATTGAGTGGCAATAATGTTCCATCTATAGTCTACTTTCAGCATGCATCTCCCATCCTGGAAGGATCCTCCCAACACCCTTTACTTGGTGTTCCCTTTTCTATCTGAGCTGTCTTTTCCCCCAGCATTTGCGGCTGGCCGCCAAGTCATGGAGTGAACCTTCTGGTACTTATCTCGGCTATTCTTGGGTATTAGTCTCCTATTCTGCTACTTTATATTCCACAGACGAATGCAATCTTTCTAGGCTGTTCCTCTCTTTCTGACTCATTTCACTTACATGATACTTTTTATGTAGAACCCCTTGTATGTAAATTTCATGACTTCATCTTTTCTAATAGCTGCATAGTATTCATTGTGTTGATGTACCAAAGTTTCTTTAACCAGTCATCAGTTATAGGGCACTGAGTTTTTTTCCAGATTGTGGCTATCATAAACAGTGCTACAATGAATAAACAAACAAGTGCAGATGTTTGACTTCGACTATACTTTTTTGCATCTCTGGGGTATATTCCCAGGAGTGGAATTGCTAGGTCAAATGGGAGCTCAATTTCTAATTTTTTGATAAGCGTCCATACTGTTTTCCAGAAGGGCTGAACCAGTATTCATTCCCACTAGTAGTGTAGGAGGGTCCCTTTCTTCCCACATCCATGTCAATGCCAGTTGTTTTTGTTATTCTGGATGTGTGTCAGTCTCTGTTGTGTGAAGTGGTATCATATTTGTTTTGACTGCATCTTCCTGATGATTAGTGGTAAAGAACATTTTTTTCATATAAAGACAATCCACAGAATGGGAAAGGATATTCACCCAATACCCATCAGACAAGAAGTTGATATCAAGGATATATAAGGCACTGGTTGAACTCTGCAAGAAGAAAACATCCAACCCAATCAAAAAATGTAGTGATAAAATGAATAGAAACTTTCTCAAGGAAGAAATATGAATGACAAAAAGACAGACATTTTTTTGTGGCTTTCTCTCTCTCAGCATTCCTCACACAACCATGGAGGTGCTGAGCCAGTTAATCGCATTCTTTGTCGATGTTGTCAATGATGGGATCTTCCCATCTTGCTGCAATAGTACCAAAGAGCTCCCAGTTGGTGGCTGTTCTGGGAGTTTTCTTCTTAAACTTTGCAGCCTTTTATCCCCACTCTGTAGAGTAGAATTTTGCACGAAGGAGATGGTGTTCTGATCCACTTTGAAATTTTAGGACAACATTGACTCCTCCAGGCTAAACCATAGATTGATAATGATGTGCTCAATTTCGTTGTGGAACTGTCCATGGGAGACTACCATGTTCAACATTAGGTTTGCCTTCTAGAACTGCGAGTTACCATGGATGGTCTTATTTAACATGAACTCAGACAGTCACTCACCCATTCCATACTAGGCTGTGGATACCAATGTGGAGTTCTTCAGGTGGCCTTCTTATTATTGGTGTTAAAATCATTATTGGTGTTAAAATCACCAATAATGACCTTTTAGAAGATGGGGTCTTCTTTATAGAACTTCTCCAGTTCCATGTAGAACTTCTCAATTTTTTCTTCATCGTAGTTGGATGTTGGTGTGTAGACAAGAAGACAGAAACTGCCATCAATGAGCCACGTCTATTCAAACATAGGAGTCCTATTCGGGTTGTTAGGGATTCGAACGAATCAATGCTCATGCCAAGTTTGTATTAAGGAGGACATTGACATCACCGATGCCTCTACTATCGCAAGTTCTGAGGAACAGTTCTTCTCCACTATTGAAAATGGTGTGATGTGATTGATGCCTTTTTATCTCGATCAATCCAATGACTTCATACTTGGTCTTCTGCGGTTGCACCATCAGGTACTTGATGAATGCTTCTGATGCCAGTGGATGTGCGTTAAAATTGCAGATAGTCATTTTAGACATTCTGCATTTTGGCAGCCTAGTTCGGCCCCAATATTTTAGCAGACTATCCTTGACACGACTTCCACTACCCAGCCGTCGCCACACTCCAGGACGCTTTCCGGACCCGCGCAGCCGCTCCAGCCGAGACCCACGCACAACTGAAGACCCACAGAACAAGATAAGCGGAACTCTCTGAGACCTTGGACTCCAGGCTCGGCGGACCCAGGGACAGAGCTTCTCTGCTTGCTCCCACCACCACAGGTGACAAAGGGATAATAATCAGGAGCCCCACCCTACCCTGCCCTGTCTGCTTCCATCAACCACCCAGGGATCGAATTGTGCACAGGAGACCCACCCTACCCAGATAAATACCCCACTGGCAGACTTCCACTCTCGACACGACTTCCACTACCCAGCCGTCGCTACACTCCAGGACGCTTTCTGGACCCGCGTGGCAGCTCCGCAAGCGGCCGCGCGACACATCATAAGACACTAAATACCCATCTTCTGGAATTGTCGTACCATATTTGATAGGGTTCAAATATGGTAACACCTACAAGGATGATTAGAGGTCACCCCAAAAGCCTCTATCCCTCTCGGAAAGACTGGCAAGCTACCGAGAGTATTCCGCCCGCACGGAAGAGCCTGGCAAGCTATCCGCTGTGTATTCGATATGCCAAAACCAGTAACTACAACTGGTCTCATTCACCTGACCCTGAAGGCTTCACCGACATGGCAGCACTGAGAAGGATGAGAAAGGAGAGGCCGACAAAATCTCAAGGCCGACCTAGGCTGCCACAACGAAGGAAGAGAAAAATGATCATCTGTACTTTCAATGCACGTACGCTAGCATCAGATGCATCCATCGAGGACCTGATGGTACAAGCGCGAATGATCAAGTACGACATCATTGGTCTGACCGAGACAAGAAGGCACGAATCTCACCATGCTGTTTTCGACACTGGAGAAGAATTGTTCCTCGGAACATGTGATAAAAGAGGTGTTGGAGGCGTCGGTGTCCTTGTCAACACAAACTTGGCCAAGAGCATTGATTCATTTGAATGCCTAACAACCCGAATCGGACGTTTACATTTGAATAGATGTGGGTCACTGCCTGCAGTTTCTATCTTCGTTGTCTACACACCAACATCTCATTATGATGAAAGAGAAATCGAGAAGTTCTACATGGAGCTAGAGAAGTTCTATAAAGAAGACCACACCTTCTACAAGATCATTGTGGGTGATTTTAATGCCAAGATAGGACCGAGAAGATCAGCTGAAGAACTTCACATCGGGACCCATGGCCTAGAATGGAACGAACAGGGTGAGAGACTGTCAGAGTTCATCATGTCGACCAAGACCATCCATGGTAACTCACAGTTCCAGAAGGCAGAATCTAAACGATGGATGTGGGAGTCTCCCGGTGGACGATTCCACAACGAAATAGACCACATCATATTCAATCGACGGTTTTGCCTGACTGATGTCGCTGTTGTCCCAAAATTTCGAACGGGCTCGGACCACCATCTCCTTCGTGCAAAATTCTACTTCACAGAGCGGGGAGAAAGGGCTGCAAAGTTCAAAAAGAGAACTCCCAGAATGACCACCAACTGGGAACTCTTTGGTACTATTGCGGCAACATGGGAAGATGCCATTGTTGACAACATTGACGAGGAATACGATCGACTGGTTCAGCACCTCCATGAATGTGCGAGGAACGCCAAGAGAGAGATAGCCACAAAAAGTCGCCTATCTTTGAAAACTCTTGAGCTAATTCGCCAGCGTGGTTTGGCGCATGCCTCAGGCAACCGCAAGCTAACGTCCGAGCTTGCAAAGCAGTGCAGAGATGCGATCAAGGAAGATCTCAAAGAGAGAAGAGCAGAAGTACTGGTAGATGCGGCAGAAGCCGGGAAAAGTATTCGTAAGGCCCGCCTGTCCTTCGCCAACTATAAGACCAAGATGACTGCCCTCCCACGTCCTGATGGATCCATCACATCCTCCAGAACGGGAATGGAGAAGATTATCCATGACTTCTACTCAAATCTCTTCGATAGCCATGTCCACTTGCCAACATACCAAATTCCACAGGATGGGTATGTTGTTCCCAACGTTCTCCCCTCCGAAATCCGACACGCCATTTCGTCGGTAAAGAAACAAACAGCACCCGGCCCAGACAAGGTCAGACCTGAACACCTGAAGAACCTGCCATCAGTACTCATCAATACACTGGCTCGGCTCTTCACTCGCTACCTGTCTGAATGCAAGGTTCCGTCCCAATGGAAAACCAGCAGGACCGTACTACTGTTCAAGAAGGGAGACATCCATGACATTGGCAACTATCGCCCGATCTGCCTATTGTCTGTCATCTACAAGTTGTTCACTCGAGTCATCCTGAATAGGATTGGCAGAACATTAGATGAAGGACAACCATGCGAGCAAGCAGGGTTCCGCAAAGGATTCAGCACCATCGACCATTACCACACAATAACAAAGCTCATTGAGGTTTCTCGGGAGTTCAAGATGCCGCTCTGCTTAACGTTCATTGATTTAAAGAAGGCCTTTGATTCTGTTGAGATAGAAGCGGTTGTTGAAGCCCTAGCCAATCAGGGCATTCGAGCCCAATACATCAAGATCCTCCGTGAGCTGTGTTGCGGATTCACTACCAGGATCTCACCATTCTACAAAGAAGTGATCGTTGATGTCAAGAGAGGGGTGCGGCAGGGTGATACCATTTCACCGAAACTCTTCAGTGCCACCCTCGAGAACATCATGCGACGACTGGAATGGGAAGGAATGGGAGTGAAGATAGATGGTCGGCAGCTACACCACCTCCGCTTTGCTGATGACATTGTTTTAATAACACCAAACATCAGCCAAGCGGCACAAATGCTGGCCAACTTTGACCGTGAGTGTGGAAAGGTAGGACTACAGCTGAATCTTACGAAGACAATGTTTATGAGAAACAGCCTTGTTCCTGATGCCCCATTCGCTCTCAATGGAACGACCATCTCCGAATGCAACAGCTATGTCTACCTAGGTCGAGAGGTCAACATGACAAATGACCTGGCACCCGAGCTGCGCAGGAGGAAGAGAGCGGCTTGGAACGCCTTCAAGAACGTCTAAGAAATAGCTAAGAGTACGAAGAACCTCCGGCTCTGGGCACATCTCTTTGATTTCACTGTTCTTCGTGCATTAACATATGCCTCAGAGACCTGGGCCCTACGCAAACAAGATGAGAACGCCATTCAGGTCTCCCAAAGAAGAATAGAAGAGCTATGCTTGGAATATCACGTTTCACTCAAATGAGAGAACGAATCCGGAGTTCTGACATCCGTTGACGATCAAGGATCAGGGACGCTGTCTCATTTGCCAAGGTGTCGAAAATCAGATAGGCTGGTCATGTAATGAGATTTAAAGACGACTGTTGGACTAGAGCTGTTACTGATTGGATTCCACGGGATGTCAAGAGACCGCGTGGCCGCCCACCTACCAGATGGTCAGACTTCTTCGTCAAGATCATGAACGATCAGTTTGAGGCCCTTCATGTTCCTGGAGCGAACAGATGCCATTGGGCTACACTAGCACACGACAGGGACAAATGGAGACGTTACTGGCACCCGCTCGAGCAAATTGACGACTAACGGGAAGTTAAGTGATTAAGTGATCCTTGTTCATCCTTCTCGATGTTGCTGTATTGGAGGCTCTTCCAGAGGCAGGGACATAAGGCCTATTTTTGTTACTGTTTTAGAGATATTGAATATGCCACGGGTAGCTTGCCAGGCTCTGCTGTGTGGGTGGTATGTTGTAATGATCTCCATGCTGATGAGCACAGCACACACCTTGTGCATGGATGTGCTGCTCACATACAGAAAGTACTGGCTAGATCGACGTGTTTGATGCAAGGAGTCCAGCCCTGCACCTACATAAATACAGGGCAGAATCTGGCAAACTCCCCGTGGTGTACCAAATATGCCAAATACCAGTAACAATGATGGGTCTCATTCTCCTAAAGAGCCTTGAATATAATCTCAATGTTAGGATGAAAGAGACGTTACTGGGGTCTGCTAGAGGAAATGGACGAATAACAGGATGATGAAATGAAAATGAAATATATAATATATTTTAATATATGTTGCATATTTATAATGTTGTGGTTGGACTGGGAAGCGGGGTAGGAAGCAGGATGGGTTTTGGGTACAGGATATGTGAAGACACCATTTATGGTTTCAGTCCTGAACCCAGGTAGAGCATGTTCAAAGAAACTACTTTATCTGCCAAACTTTGAACAAACAAAAGTTTTAGCAATAGAATGGGAAAATAAAAACTGAGTCTTCATTTAACTATGGTGAAAGATGGGGTATTTTAAGAATTAAGGTTTATGAGTATCAAATTTATTCAATGCTTGGTAATAGGTTTCAGCATAAAAACAATAAGAACTATTATTTAATTTTTCTTCTCCATTGCCGTTCTGGAGGATGTGATGTATCCATCAGGACGTCGGAGGGCAGTCATCTTGGTCTTGTAGTTGGCGAAGGACAGGCGGGCATTATGAATACTTTTCCCGGCATCTGCCGCATCTACCAGTACTTCTACTCTTCTCTCTTTGAGGTCTTCCTTGATCGCATCTCTGCACTGCTTTGCAAGCTCGGATGTTAGCTTGCAGTTGCCTGAGGCATGCGCCAAACCACGCTGGCGAATTAGCTCAAGAGTTTTCAAAGATAGGTGACTTTTTGTGGTTATCTCTCTCTTGGCGTTCCTCGCTCATTCATGGAGGTACTGAACCAGTCGATCTTATTCCTCGTCAATGTTGTCAACAATGGCATCTTCCCATGTTGACGCAATAGTACCAAAGAGTTCCCAGTTGGTGGTCATTCTGAGAGTTCTCTTTTTGAACTTTGCAGCCCTTTCTCCCCACTCTGTGAAGTAGAATTTTGCATGAAGGAGACGGTGGTCTGATCCCGTTCGAAATTTTGGGACAACAGCGACATCAGTCAGGCAAAACCGTCGATTGAATATGATGTGGTCTATTTCATTGTGGAATCGTCCACCGGGAGACTCCCATGTCCATCGTTTAGATTCTGCCTTCTGGAACTGTGAGTCACCATGAATGGTCTTGGTCGACATGATGAACTCTGACAGTCTCTCACCCTGTTCGTTCCATTCTAGGCCATGGGTCCTGATGTGAAGTTCTTCAGCTGATCTTCTCGGTCCTATCTTGGCATTAAAATCACCCACAATGATCTTGTAGAAGGTGTGGTCTTCTTTATAGAACTTCTCTAGCTCCATGTAGAACTTCTCGATTTCTCTTTCATCATAATGAGATGTTGGTGTGTAGACAACGAAGATAGAAACTGCAGGCAGTGAGCCACATCTATTCAAATGTAAACGTCTGATTCGGGTTGTTAGGCATTCGAATGAATCAATGGTCTTGGCCGAGTTTGTGTTGACAAGGACACCGATGCCTCCAACACCTCTTTTATCGCATGTTCCGAGGAACAATTCTTCTCCAGTGTCAAAAACGGCATGGTGAGATTCGTGCCTTCATGTCTCGGTCAGACTAATGATGTCGTACTTGATCATTTGCGCTTGTACCATCAGGTCCTCGATGGATGCATCTGATGCTAGCATACGTGCATTGAAAGTACAGACGATCATTTTTGTCTTCCTTCGTTGTGGCAGCCTAGGTCGGCCTTGAGATTTTGTCGGCCTCTCCTTTCTCATCCTTCTCAGTGCTGCCATGTCGGTGAAGCCTTCAGGGTCAGGTGAAGAAGATTATCCATGACTTCTATTCAATGGAGAAGATTATCCATGACTTCTATTCAAATCTCTTCGATAGCCATGTCCACTTGCCGACATACCAAATTCCACAGGATGGATATGTCGTTCCCAATGTTCTCCCTTCCCGAAATCCGACACGCCATTTCGTTGGTAAAGAAACAAACAGCACCAGGCCCAGACAAGGTCAGACCTGAACACCTGCCATTAGTACTCATCAGTACACTGGCTCGGCTCTTCACATGCTACCTGTCTGAATGCAAGGTTCCATCCCAATGGAAAACCAGCAGGACCGTACTACTGTTCAAGAAGGGAGACATCCATGACATTGGCAACTATCGCCCGATCTGCCTATTGTCTGTCATCTACAAGTTGTTCACTTGAGTCACCCTAAATAGGATTGGCAGAGCACTAGATGAAGGACAACCATGCGAGCAAGCAGGGTTCCGCAAAGGATTCAGCACCATCAACCATATCCACACGATAACCAAGCTCATTGAGGTTTCTCGGGAGTTCAAGATGCCGCTCTGTTTAACGTTCATTGATTTAAAGAAGGCCTTTGATTCTGTTGAGATGGAAGCGGTCATTGAAGCCCTAGCCAATCAGGGCATTCAAGCCAAATACATCAGAATCCTCCGTGAGCTGTATTGCGGATTCACTACCAGGATCTCACCATTCTACAAAGAAGTGATCGTTGATGTCAAGAGAGGGGTGCGGCAGGGTGATACCATTTCACCGAAACTCTTCAGTGCCACCCTCGAGAACATCATGCGACGACTGGAATGGGAAGGAATGGGAGTGAAGATAGATGGTCGGCAGCTACACCACCTTCGCTTTGCTGATGACATTGTTTTAATAACACCAAACATCAGCCAAGCAGCACAAATGCTGGCCAACTTTGACCGTGAGTGTGGAAAGGTAGGACTACAGCTGAATCTTACGAAGACAATGTTTATGAGAAACAGCCTCCTTCCTGATGCCCCATTTGCTCTCAACGGAATGACCATCTCCGAATGCAACAGCTATGTGTACCTAGGTCGAGAGGTCAACATGACAAATGACCTGGCACCCGAGCTGCGCAGGAGGAAGAGAGCGGCTTGGAACGCCTTCAAGAACGTCAAAGAAATAGCTAAGAGGACGAAGAACCTCCAGCTCCAGGCACATCTCTTTGATTCCACTGTTGTTCCTTCATTAACATATGCCTCAGAGACCTGGGCCCTACGCAAAGAAGATGAGAATGCCATTCATGTCTCCCAAAGAAGAATAGAAAGAGCTATGCTTGGAATATCACGTTTCACTCAAATGAGAGAAAGAATCCGGAGTTCTGACATCTGTCAACAATCAAGAATCAGGGACGCTGTCTCATTTGCCAAGGTGTAGAAAATCAGATGGGCTGGTCACGTAATGAGATTTAAAGATGACCGCTGGACTAGAGCTGTTACCGACTAGATTCCACGGGATGTCAAAAGACCGTGTTGCCACCCACCTACCAGATGGTCAGACTTCTTTGTCAAGATCATGAACGATCGGTTTGAGGCCCTTCATGTTCCTGGAGCGAACAGATGCCATTGGGCTACACTAGCACGAGACAGGGACAAATGGAGACGTTACTGGCGCCCGCTCGAGCAAATCGACAACTAACAGGAAGTTAAGTGATTAAGTGATTAAGATTTAATTTTTATTTTCTACTGTCATGAGAGAAAGTAGTTTTACAAGTTGAAGCAAATGTATCTATTTGTAAAAAAGAAACACTGGAATTATTTAGAGTAGCAACTATTTTGTTTTATTATAATTATGCTATTATACTAATCTACAAATAGATATTATGCTCTAATGGATATTTTCTTATTTTTATCATAATGATATAAATTATTACGTACAATGTTGCACTGATTATAGTTACCCATTTTGGGAAATGTTTATTATATATTCAGGTAAATGTATTGCACTTAATTAGCCTATCTTTATTACAAAATTCAGAAAAAATTAAGATATCTTTTTCTGCAATATAGGGTACTAGTCTAAGACATTTTAAGCACATAGTTAATTTACAAAGCTATAATTTTACTCCCTTTGTATATATAAACTACCTTCATACAATACCTACTGCCAAAAATGCATATAATTTTCAGCTTTATGTGAGAATGATAGGCTTGTGCTTCTAAAAATTATTAATCAGAAAGTGATTTTAAATAAGATGAATGAAGAAAAAGTTTTGTGACATAGAAATATGTGTTATATCCATAATGCTTATGGACAAATTTATAGAGAAAAAGATAAAATTAAAAATACAATAAACCATGAAACTTGTAATGATAAATCTTTTAATATAAATTGTCATAAACTTAAGATTCTTAAATTTTTATGTTATAAGTATAGTACAGTAAAATGTAATACATCAATATGCCTCTTGAAATTTGCCAGTTTTTTGAAATTACTTGTAGGATAACATTGGTTTGTTCTTTCTGCCTTGCCACAGGGATCTTGGGTTTATTAGGTTGCTCCCATCACAGTGCTCCCATTCCTGTGTTTATCTGTAACCTCTTTCGTTGCACTCTGCTCCCCCAATTGGTCAATTAACTATCTCCTAATCAGACTCTGTTAACTTGTAAATATTGCTTTTCTCTTCTCTTTAAGTCCTTTGCATAGTTAATTCGGAAAAATGTCCTTTTTGTATAGACACAGCACGACAGTTAATGCTATGCTTCTGGACTACCTCACCTCCCGATGCACTGCACTCCCTAAGCATGCAGCCGCTTGCTCTCTAGGGCAGGTCCCCAGGCATGACCCAGGGCTTCCCCTCGCTATGGCAGAAGCTCGGCACAGCACCCTTGACTTCATGCTTGGCAACAAAGCTGATGGCGAGACCATTCTGAAAGGCCTGCAGTCCATTTTCCAGGAGCAGGGTATGATCAACTCAGTGCACACCTGGCAGGACCATGGCTACTTGATGACATACATCAGCAAAAATGGCAGCTTTGCTGATTTGAGAATTTACCCACATGGATTGGTGTTACGGACCTTCAGAGGTACAACCGAGACGGATGCATGAAAGAAGAAATTGACGGTAGAAGAGTGAGAGAACTGAGTCAGGACTGCACTGAATGGGTGAAATGGTTACCACCCATAGTTTGAGGAGGTGCCATGGACAGATACTCGCCCACCCCTGATGGCCACCTGGTTGAGTATATCGTAGATGAATTAGTGTATGATGAAAACTCACCTAGTCAGCACATTAAAATTCTACATTCTAAGCAGTTTAGGAATATCCTCATCCTTCGTGGGAATATTAATTTGGCAGAGAGTAATTTGCCATACACCCGAGCCATTATGGTTAGTGGCAGAGAAGATTATACTGGCAAAGATGTCCTGATCCTGGGAGGTGGAGATGGGGGCATCTAATGTGAAATAGTCAAACTGAAACCAAAGATGGTCACTATGATAGAGATTGACTAAATGGTGATTGATGGATGTAAGAAATTCATGCAAAAAACTTAGGTGATGTCTCCGACAATCTTAAAGGAGACTGCCATCAGGTTCTCATAGCAGACTGTATTCCAAAGAGGTATGCCAAAGAAGGGAGGGAGTTTGGCTACATGATTAATGACTGATTCTTGACCTCTTCATGAAAGTACTGAAACAAAACAGAAAATATTTTACACAGGGCAATTGCTTCAATTTGATGGAAGCCCTGCCACTCTATGAAGAACAGCTTGGGCACCAGTATTGTCCTGTGAAACTCTCAAAGGGAATAGTCTGTGTCCCTTCATACTTGGCATTGTGGGTGTTTTACATTGTCTGGAAGAAAGCTAAACTTTGAAGAGCCTTGACCCTCAGATGTGCTGCAAATAACCTTCCTGACCTTCCTATGCTGTACATGCCATCAAAATGAGTTAGGCAATTGATTGTGAATTCCTTCAGGATTTTTTTATTAAAAACAAAAATATTGACAATGTCTATTTTGAGGAGCTAGGGTGTTGTTTGATGAAAGTCAGCTGAAGGATGCTTAGGCAGCCCTGCAAGAGATGCTCATGCACTGAACCCCTAGAATGTGATTTTTGTTACTTTTGTTCTGTGCTTTTTTCTTTTTGTTTTGATAGACTTCAAATTTGTTTCTTCGGAGAAACAAACATCATTGTTTTTATTCTTGAAGAAAATTCTTGATGGTATTTTCCCCCTCCTCCCCCAGCTTTCCCCACCTCCCTGCCCAAATTGACTTAGATGTTAAAATTTGATGCTTTTAAGAAAGATTTTTAAAAATGAATAGCAGTGCTTCAATTAAAATTACAAGAGAAAAAAATGCTATGCTTCTGTAACTTGGGAGTTCATTGACTCCGAATGATATTTCCTCCTAGTCATCTGTTCTCTTGATTTAAGCCTCAGTTTCCCTTACTTCTTAGTATTCCAAAAGGGTCCTGATGAGGGACTGGGTGGACCCAGGGTGAGTAGTAAGCTATCCTGGCATTGAAATGGGCCTGGCCAAAGTGCCATAATACTTAACTACAAGTTAAGAACATAGTCATGGACATATTCTGTCATAACCAAAAAAGTAACAGCTTGATTAGGACCCTGCTAGGGTTAAGAAAGATTAATCTGGCCTGAGCACTGTAGTCTGAGATCTATAATGAGATTTCCTCAGGAGAGCCACCCTACAAGCTTAAAGTATCTTACTGTGTCCATACAAAATAACTAATATTAAGAAGTAGAATTAAGATGTTAATTAAGATGTTAATTAAGTTATTGGGCTAAGGAGCAGAGAAACATCCCTAAGTGGTATTTTGCCCTTGAGTGGAAGAAGGGCTTTCATAAGTTCATTGTGCTTCATTGTGCTACAGAGTGTGGTTGCTACCTCCAATGCCAGAAAGTTAGTGAGGGACTATAGAGAGACCAAGGCAGCAAAATGGTGTGCAAAGAGACCAGCAAGAGGAACAGAAGTAGAAAGGAATGAGGGGCTTAGTGAGACTGCAACAGTAACGTGGGGAGAATGGAATAAATGGCAATTGATCACCAACCAGCCTGACCCTCGTTTCCTCCTTCATCCACCCATGGCATCGACCATCCTGGATGGAGGAGCCTCCTGAGACTACTGAACACAGGTGGTCTAAGAGAGAGCTGTGAGGTTCCCTAACCGCATGGTGATTAGACAATTACTAATACTGAAAAATGATTATAATTATAATTTGTAATATATAAAATTATGCTTTTAGCTATTTATAACTTTATTGTATTTCAGGATTATTGAGAATATTCACATCTATTCAATATAAACCCATTAAAGTAAGAAAATCATAATTTTGCTTGTAATGTGTTTGTCACTGATAATTGTGTGGTTTATTTCAGTTTCTCAATGACTATCCAGTAAATTACAATGTTTAATAGTGAAAGATTTGGAATATATTATAAAATTTACTTACCTACAAACTTTTATAGGTAAGCATGAGCTCCTGACTATCTGAAACACAGGGAATAGCCATGGCAAAGGGTAAATAACCTCAAAGAAAAAGTCAAGGAAAATATGTCAAGCAAATTATTGTGGCTAATCTTTAATGTTACGGTTTTCTTTAAGAAATTCAATTACTTATTTTTTAAAGGGATTATGTTATTATGTATAATGGCAGTTTTTATTGACATAGTTTATTATGCTTAAGAAATATTTAGTTAAAATCCCTATTTAAAATAGTTTCAAAGATATTAGTATTTAAAAATAGCTTTTGCTCAGTTAAAAAAGTAAATGAATAGTAACCGTTTGGTATCATTTAAATATATCTACGCTCAAAATTACAAAAATGGCAAATTATGTCATCATTTCTTGTTATTAGGCTATTTTTTTCTTTTCTTTTAAATAGAGTAGCAGCAATATGGTTTCTTTGGAGAGAAGTACTAATAGGTACGATAGAGAACAAACACGGTTATCTTATATCAGTGTTTTCATTTCTCAATACATTAAAATTCTATAAACTATGTAGACAATATTTTTTAAAAACATCTTTGTAATGCTAAAATGTTCTATATTCTACTATATATTGTTTTAAAGAAAAAGAATCCAAATATTTAGTCTTCAATATATGTAGTAAGCAACCTTGAAACTGAGTTGTGTTTTTAGTAAAGGTTTTAAACCTTTAATAGCATAAAATGTTAAAAAGTTAAAAGGCAATCCCAAACTTGCCATGAGTGATAACCTAATAGAGAGCCAGGAGTAAGGTGAGAGTACTACAGTGTGTGGCCATAAAATGAGGAAACAAACAAACAAAACAAAAACAAAAACAAAAGTGGCTTAAAGTAATAGTACAGTAGGTAAGGTGCTTGCCTTGCATTCAACAGACCTGGGTTTAAACGATGGCAGACCATATAGTCTTACCCGCACCCACCACTGCCACCAACCAACCAGAACTAAAGAGCTAAAGTGTGCCCCCAAAAAACCAGTAACAACAAAAAGAGTTGAAAGACAAAACCCAAGTTTTGCATAAAATAAATATAGTCTCTTTCATAAACTTTTTTTCAATTATTATTATATTTTTAAGCCACACCCAACAGCGCTCAAGCCTAAACACCAGACTCCTCTTCTGAGGAGAAGTGGGTTCCTGGCTGGGCTCCAAGCTCCGGATTGGTTTCCTGCAAGGTCAAATCAAACCCATACCAGTTCGTACTATCATCTCTTCAGACCCACCATGTCAACTTCAAATTGGAAACTTGGTCAGTTATTACTTGATGGTAAAAGTAATTGAAAAGAAGTAGGGGTGGGGGAGGAGAGATAGTATAGCTAATAGGGCACTTGAAGGTGGCCCACTCAGATTTGATCCTCAGCATCCCATATGGTACCCTGAGCCTGTCAGAAGTGATTCCTGAACACAGGAGAGATCATAAAGTTATGAGTAAGCCCTAACCACTACCAGGTGTGCCTCCTTTCTCCCAAGCCCCAAAGAAAATCATTTAAATGCTCAGGGTTTCTCCAATAAGTTCAGCTGGTGTTCTGTTCTGTCACTTGAATCATTCAATAAAAGTCATATCTTATTACTCATCCCAGTATTTCCTAAAAATACTCTCAACATGTTCTAAATGAAGCTAATGAAATTTCTCCCTGGAAAATGACTCAAATGTTTTAATAAATTATTTTTGACACGGGACTGGAGCGATAGCACAGTGGTAGGGCATTCGCCTTGCACGCAGCCAACATGGCCGACTTGAGTTCGATTCCTCCGCCCCTCTCAGAGAGCCCAGCAAGCTACCGAGAGTATCTTGCCCGCACAGCAGAGCCTGGCAAGCTACCTGTGACATACTCCATATGCCAAACACAGTAACAACAAGTCTCATGATGGAGACATTACTGGGCCCACTCGAGCAAATTGATGAACAACAGGAGGACTGTGATACCGTGATACTGTGATTTTTGACACAACATCCATGTTATAATCTAAGTTAACTAGAAACCCAAGAAGAAAGCGCAATGAATGAAAATAGAAAAAAGTAAAAACAAAAAAGAAAGAAAACAATATATTTTGTTCACAAAAATAAATATATTGGTTTTCAAATAATCAGACATTCAAAAAGATTTGAAATATATTGACAATATTTAAGCAGAGAAACTACAATAAAATAGCATGTTGTTAAATTATCTAATATAAAGTCTTGAGGTAGAAACACACAACAAAGGTGGGAAAGCTACTGGATTTATTGGTGGTGGAGAATGGGTACTGCTAGAGCGATGGGTACTCAATCATTGTATTATTGAAACACAAACATGAAAGTTTGTAAGGCTACAAATGTACCTCATGGTGTTTCACTACTAAAAAATAAAATAAATGAAAAATTTCAGAATAGATACAAAAATTGAGGTCAATTTATCATAATCACTGAATAATACAGAAAAGGCTGGTGTTTTCAGAATAGAATTGAGGATAGAAGATATTTAAACTGTAGTATATATCTAATCCTACATTCTATAATATACTTTAAAGATCATAGTAAAATGTGAATGGTTTTCTTAAAATCTTCCTAGAATATTTGCTCAATAACTATATATGTCAAACTATTTCTTAAAACATGAGTTAAAAAAGTACAGTCGAAATGACATATGCACGTCTATGTTCACTGCTGCACTGTTCACAATAGCCAAAATCTGGAAGAAACCCAAGTGCCCGAAAACAGATGACTGGTTAAAGAAACTTTGGTAAATCCACACAATGGAGTACTATGCAGCTGTTAGAAAAGATGAAGTCATGAAATTTACATACAAGTGGTACTACATGGAAAGTATCATGCTAAGTGAAATGAGTCAGAGAGGGGCAGACATAGAAAGATTGCATTCATCTGAGGTATATGAAGTATGAAAATAGGAGACTAACACCCAAGAATAGCCGAGCTAAGTACTAGGAGTTTCACTCCATGGCTTGGAGGCCAGCTGCACATGCTGGGGGAAGAGGCAGCTCAGAGAGAGAAGGGAGCATCAAATAAAGGGTGTTGGAGGATCCTCCCAGGATGAGATATACATGCTGAAAATGGACTATAGACGGAACATGATAGCCAGTCAATGCCTCTTTTGCACACCACAGCACAAAAAAGGAGAGAGAAAACAAAAGGAAATCCCCTGTCACAGGGTTGGGGAGGGATGGGGGTCATGGGGGGGTGGGAGGGATGCTGGGAGCATTGGAGGTGGAGAATGGGCACTGGTGGAGGGATGGGTACTCAATCATTGTATAACTGAAACCCAAGCACAAAAATTTGTATGTCTACAAATGTACCTCATGGTGTTTCACTACTACAGTCACACACACACAGTCACACAGTCCTCCCGTTGTTCATCGATTTGCTCGAGCGGGCCCAATAACGTCTCCATCATGAGACTTCTTGTTACTGTGTTTGGCATATGGAGTACGTCACGGGTAGCTTGCCAGACTCTGCTGTGCGGGTGAGATACTCTCGGTAGCTTGCCGGGCTCTCCAAGAGGGGCGGAGGAATCGAACTTGGGTCAGCCATGTTGGCTGCGTGCAAGGCGAAAGCTCTACCACTGTGCTATCGCTCCAGCCCACAAAGAATAAACTTCTGTTGTTCTGAATCATCCAGTGTGGGTAACCTGTTACAGCAGTCCTAGATAACTAGTACAGAACTGTCACTGTCACTGTTCTCCCGTTGTTCATCGATTTGCTCAAGCAGGCCCAGTAACATCTCCATTGGAGACTTTGTTGTTACTGTGTTTGGCGTATCGAATACGTCACGGGTATCTTGCCAGGCTCTGCCACGCTACCGAGATACTCTCGGTAGCTTGCCGGGCTCTCCGAGAGCGGCGGAAGAATCGAACTCGGGTCAGCCTTGTTGGCTGCATGCAAGGCAAACACCCTACTGCTGTGCTATCGCTCCAGTCCTTCACTAATAAAAATTTCAAAAAAAAAAACAAAACATGAGTTTAAGAACACACATATTCTACCACCTAATTCACCACTAAAATGCTGAGAGATGGTACAGTGGTTCCGACACTTGCATTGTACCATTGTTCAACCTGGATTGGATCCTGAACTGATACCCATATGGTTACTTGAGTCCTGCCTGGAGTGATTCTGAAGCATAGAGTCAGGAGTAAGTCTTGAGCGCACACTATCTGGCCCCAAAGCTAAAAAAACAAACAAAAATGAAGAAATGACATGCCAAAATATTGGGTTAAGGATATATAGAAAACTCTGAACAAATAAACATTTAATTACCCCATTTAAGTAAACATTGTACTATATATTGTATAGAATTAAAAATAAGTACAGAATTAATACAGAAATTGGCAGGTAATGAATTTTCAGATTTTAAAGTACTTAATCATTTGTATATATAAGCAAAAATTTTGATTCAAGTTAAAGTTTTTAAAAGTGTATTGAGGCAATATATATTTTATTTTTCAAATAAAGCACGTGTTCTTCATCAACTTTTACTTTTTTTTCTTTTTATTTTCTTTCTTGGGTCACATCTGGCGCTGCTCAGGGGTTACTCCTGGCTCTACATTCAGTAATTACTCCTGGCAGTGCTCAGGGGACCATATGGGATGCCGGGAATCGAACCCGGTCGGCCATCTGCAAGGCAAACGCCCTACCCACCATGCTATTGCTCCAGCCCTATGAACATTTTACAAATTTTAAAAAGTAATTTTTAAAGAGGCTCTGAAAAGGCTGCGAAAGGGCAGGGCATTAATGACCTCCCCAAGTTTTTTCTTCTCGATGGGATAGTCAATCTCTTACCCAGATTGAAATATATCTCTAAGTGAGGTACTTCTGGCATTACTCCCCCATCTGGGAGTATTCATTCTATGAAACATTTCTGTTTCATCCTTCCAGATTATATGATGTATAATTTGAAAACAATGCTTCATAAATCAAGAAATTCTACAAGATATATTACTATAATTTAGCAGAGTGTTTAAGTTTAGAATATTCTATAGGTGCAAATTTAACACATTTAAAATTTCAATGGCTTTTTTACTTAACTTTTTGGTTATATTGATGAGAAAATTGCACCAGATTGCATGATTAGTTTTGGTTCTTCAAGGGTTCGTTACATTTACCAAGGAAGAAATTAATTATAGTTTAACTATAACATCTTCCTTTCTGCTCTAATAAACATCAAAAGAATAGACAGAAATATGTGGCTTCTATATTGGTAGAAAAGACAAAGCTCACTTGCTAACAAAATAATCATCAACTCAACATTTGCAGAACAAGAGAAAAACAGAGGTTAAACACAAAGCAGAAAATAAGATGAAAAAATTAAATGTAAATAATGCACTAAGCACATTAAATGCTAATTACTGAAAGTTTTAATTAAAAGACAACAGTTATTTGATAAATATGAAACCTAATCATATGTTGTTTATGAGTAGTCTGAAATAAATTAAAATAATCTATAAAAGGATTAGTATAACATTTACAATCTGATAGATATGTAAATACTACGCAAAAGCAAGCATTTTTAAGTACAATTTACTACATCTAAAACAATTATTGCAAAAATAATTACTAGAAATGTGTTACTTCAAAATATAAAAATATTCACTTCACCAAATATATAATTTTGAATTGCACATCTCAATATGTATTTAAACTGTGTATAGTACTAGAAATAATCAAAAATTAGTCGTAGTCATTGATTTTGTAATTTATTTTTCTCATCTATTATATATTAAGACATCATTCATGCAACAAAACATTCAATGCCTGCTTTGTATTCAAAAATATTTTTCCATTTCATTGTGATATAATTGAAAAAATTATAATATATTGAAAGCATACATCATAATGATTTGATATGCATATATATCATGAAATAATCACCCAAATCAAGCAAATGAACATATTCATAATCTTCCATAGCAGCTGCGTGTGTTAATACATGATCTACTCTCATGGAAAATTACAAAAATGTATAATAATTAACTCTAGGCATTATTTTAGACATTATATTCCAGAATGTATCACTGTAGCACTGTCCTCCCATTGTTCATCTATTTGCTCTAGTGGGCACCAGTAATAGCTCCATTTTGAGACTTGTGGTTACTGGTTTTGGCATGTCGAATATGCCACGGGGAGCTTGCGAGACTCTGCTGTGGGGGCAGGATACTCTTGGTAGCTTGCCAGACTCTCCGAGAGGAACAAAGGAATCGAAGCTGGGTTGGCTGTGTGCAAGGCAAATGCCCTACTGTTGGGTAATCGTTCTAGACTGTATCGTTCCAGAATGTTTCCTTCTTAAATCTATAAACTGTAGGGGTTGAAAAACTAGCTCAGGGATTAGGGGAGCATGCTTTGCATGTGCAAGGCCCTGAATTCTATCCTTTAGCTATATGCCAAGCCTCAGCCACACTGGGTTCAAGCAGAGCTCTATTGGTGGTCTAGTATCCAAAGTTAGTGCTAGTAACCAAAGTTCAGACCCAATAGGCAAAGTCTTTCAGAGAATGACCACCATTTCCTGAGTACTGCTTGGGATCTCCACCCAAAGAACTGAAACACAATTTCTCATACAATACTGGTTGAGGAAATGTAGTAAAAGAGGGGTTCCTAAAGTTCTGGTAGCTCATATCCTCATTCTCATTTGTTTCCAAGAATCTTTCTATTGGCAATCTATGGTTGGAAGCTGGTCTCGGTCCTGAGGGAGAAGGCAGTAGGGATAGAGAAGGGACGATAATGACAAAGATAGCTGGAAATGATCACTGTGCATAGGAACTGTGTGCTGAAAGTAGGTAAAGGAACAAACATGGTAACCACTCAGTATCTCTGTTGCAGACCCTAGTGTCCAGAAGGAAAGAGACAGACAGACAGACAGACAGACACACACACACACACACACACGCGCGCGCGCGCGCGCGCGCAAATAGAGACAGAGTCAGAGAGAGCAAGAAAAAAGAGTGCCTGCTGTAAAACCATAGAGGCAATCTGGGTGGGGGAGTGGCCGGAGGGAAACTGGGGTCAATAGTGGTGTGAAATGGACACTGGTGGGCAGTGGGTGTTGGATCATTGTATGACTGAAACCTGATCATGAACAACTTTGTAACTATGTATGTCACAGATTACTTTATTAAAAAAAATAAAAAGAAAGGAAAAGAATTCCTGGTCAGCCACATGCAAGGCAGGTACATTACTGGCTGGCTGGACCCCTGAGTTTGTATTTTAAATAGAACACTGGATGCACCCTGTAAACTGCAGTGAGGAGCAAAAGTGGAGATCAGAAGACCTGGGGAGGAAGCTTTCTCCAAGATGCATTTTATTTCCAGAAAGATATAGAAACTGGCAGGTTTTGCAGAAAGAAAGAAAGAAAGAAAGAAAGAAAGAAAGAAAGAAAGAAAGAAAGAAGGAAGGAGGGAGGGAGGGAGGGGGGAGGGAGGGGGGAGGAAGGGAGGGAAGGAAGGAGGGAGGGAGGGAGGGAGGGAGGAGAAAAGGAAAAAAAGTAAAGAAAGAAGGAAAGAGAGAAAGATAAAGGAAAGAAAGCGAAGGATAGAAAGAGAGAAAGAAAAAAGAAAGAAGAAAAAAAGAGAATGAAGAGAGAAAGAAAGAAAAAGAAAAAGAAGAGAGAAAGGAAGAAAGGAAGGTGATAAAAGGAAAGAAAGAAGAAAAGAGAAAAATGAGGAAAGAAAGAGAAGGAAAGAAAAAGAGAGAAGGTAAGAAAGAGAGGAGAGAAAAAGAGAAGGAAAGAAAGAGAAAAGAAAAAAGAAAGAAAAAGAAGAAAGAGAAAGAGAGAAGGAAAGAAATAAAAGGAGAAAGAAAAGAAAGAAAGTAAAGAAAGAAGGAAAGAAAAGCAAGAAAGCAAGAAAGCAAGAAAGAGAGAGAAGGAAGGAAGGAAGGAAGGAAGGAAGGAAGGAAGGAAGGAAGGAAGGAAGTGATGCTTATTTCACCCTTGTTCCTAACATTTAGAGAAGAGACAGAGAGAAGAAAGGAAAGAAATCAAGGGGAACGGGGAGGAGGGAGTCAAGGACAACTAATCTGGAGGCAGACATCAGAGTTTCAGTTATCCCAGTGATATGAGTGAGAGGTATAGCCATATAACCAAAATACAGATTCAATAGAACTGAAAAGAGATCTAAGCAGCAACTACAGAAATTTTGTTCTGTGCCTGTCAAGTGAACTGGTGGGGATGGAGTGAAGGTTGGGTAGGGACAGAATCTGGAAACACTGGTGAAGGGAAGTTGACATTGGTTAAGGTATTGATGTTGAGTTATTGTATGCCTAAATCTTAACTATCAGTAACTTCATAAATGCGGACCCTATACTATGTCTTTGGCTAGGGCTGAAGCCCTAGTCAATCAGGGCATTCAAGCCCAATACATCAGGATCCTCCATGAGCTGTATTGCGGATTCACTACCAGGATCTCACCATTCTACAAAGAAGTGATCGTTGATGTCAAGAGAGGGGTGCGGCAGGGTGATACCATTTCACCAAAACTCTTCAGTGCCACCCTCGAGAACATCATGCGACGACTGGAATGGGAAGGAATGGGAGTGAAGATGGATGGTCAGCAACTACACCACCTCCGCTTTGCTGATGACATTGTTCTAATAACACCAAACATCAGTCAAGCGACACAAATGCTGGCCAACTTTGACCATGAGTGTGGAAAGGTAGGACTACAGCTGAATCTTACGAAGACAATGTTTATGAGAAACAGCCTCGTTCCTGACGCCCCATTCACTCTCAATGGAACGACCATCTCCGAATGCAACAGCTATGTGTACCTAGGTCGAGAGGTCAACATGACAAGTGACCTGGCACCCGAGCTGCGCAGGAGGAAGAGAGCGGCTTGGGACGCCTTCAAGAACGTCAAAGATAAGAGGACGAAGAGCCTCTGGCTCCGGGCACATCTCTTTGATTCCACTGTTCTTCTTGCATTAACATATGCCTCAGAGACCTGGGCCCTACGCAAACAGGATGAGAACGCTATTCAGGTCTCCCAAAGAAGAATAGAAAGAGCTATGCTTGGAATATCACGTTTCACTCAAATGAGAGAAAGAATCCGGAGTTCTGACATCCGTTGACGATCAAGAATCAGGGACGCTGTCTCATTTGCCAAGGTGTCGAAAATCAGATGGGCTGGTCACGTAATGAGATTTAAGGACGACCGCTGGACTAGAGCTGTTACCGACTGGATTCCACGGGATGTCAAAAGACCGCGTGGCCGCCCACCTACCAGATGGTCAGACTTCTTCATCAAGATCATGAACGATCGGTTTGAGGCCCTTTATGTTCCCAGAGTGAACAGATGTCATTGGGCTACACTAGCACGCGGCAGGGACAAATGGAGACGTTACTGGCGCCCGCTCAAGCAAATCGACGACTAATGGGAAGTTAAGTGATTAAGTGATACTATGTCTTTACAAAGGTCACAGTCAAGGTCCTCCCGTTGTTCATGGATTTGCTTGAGCGGGCCCAGTAACATCTCCATCATGAGACTTGTTACTGTGTTTGGCATATCGAATACGTCACGGGTAGCTTGCCAGGCTTTGCCGTGTGGGCGAGTTACTCTCGGTAGCTTGCTCGGCTCTCCGAGAGGAGCGGAGGAATCGAACTCAGGTCAGCCAGGTTGGCTGCTTGTAAGGCAAACGCCCTACCGCT
This sequence comes from Sorex fumeus, assembly GCF_029834395.1. NCBI lineage: Eukaryota > Metazoa > Chordata > Mammalia > Eulipotyphla > Soricidae > Sorex > Sorex fumeus. Next base: position 65,641,528 of record NW_026606065.1, on the reverse strand, counting down.
GTGCTATCACTCCAGCATGGAAAGCGTGGTAGCATGGCCGAGTGGTCTTTACAAAGAAAAGAAAAAAATTGGATTAAAAAATCCAAACTAAAAGTTATATTTTGTTACTATAATATTTTTGAGTAAAGTAAAATGTTTTCATTAGAAAGATATCTAAATAAATGTGAGGGGAGATAAAGGGAGATACATGTTAAAGAGAGAATGTGGAATGGACTCTTTAATAAAAACCCCCTTCTCTCCAATTCTTTTGTTTCTGGTAACTGTAAATAGACTCAATTTCTGGCAATTCAGCTTTGTATTAGCTCATCATTAGAAGACCCAGATAAATGATGCTATGCAAACTTTCTTTTACTCTAACTTACTTCATTTAGCACAATGCCCTACAGGTTAATTCATAAAACTGCTACAAATGCAAATGCTTTGTTTGTTTCTGTTTTAAAAATTATTCTTGTTTTTCCCCCCAGGGGTCTTATGCATGTATCTATGTAGAGTGGAATAGTAAACAAATAAAAAGAAAATATGGTGTGTATGCTTGTGTGCTTACATAAATATAAATACAATCCTCCCTTTTTTTCATCCAACTTAATTTGCTTCCAGACCCTAACTATTGTGAATAAAGTTAGAGTGAACACAGAACTGCTTATATCTCTTCAAGATTGCAGTTACGTTTCTTCAGTTGAATACTCAGAAGTGGGATGACCAATTCATTATAGCAATGTTATATTTAATGTTCCATGGAGCTCCATATTTTCTCTATAATGTATGTACCAGTTTGTGGACTAAATACCCTATTGTATTCCCTTTATTCTAAGATTTTAAGTCATTATGTATTTTTGGATGTCAATTAATTAATATATAGTTTTAAAATATTTTCTATAATTATCTAGAATGTTCTCATGTTTTATTAGCTATGCAGAGGCTTTTTTGTTTTACAAAGACACGGTTTGTTTGTTTGTTTTCATTTTTTTCCCTGTATCTGAAGGGGGATCCAAAACCATAATTGTCAATCTCAAAGTTAAAGATCTTTATCCTTCTTTCTCAGGGCTGGAGCGATAGCACAGCGGGTAGGGCGTTCGCCTTACAAGCGGCCAACATGGCCGACCCGAGTTCGATTCCTCCGCCCCTCTTGGAGAGCCCGGCAAGCTACTGAGAGTATTTGATATGCCAAACACAGTAACAACAAAGTCTCCAATGGAGACGTTACTGGGCCCGCTCGAGCAAATTGACGATCAACGGGAGGGCCTTTACTTACTTACTTACTTAGTCTGGATCTTTAATCCATTTGAAGATTTTTTTGTGAATTATTTAAAGTAAATTTTCATTTCTGGGTCGGCCATGTTGGCCGCGTGTAAGGCGAACGCCCTACCCGCTGTGCTATCGCTCCAGCCTATCGAGCGATAGCACAGCGGGTAGGGCGTTCGCCTTACACGCGGCCAGCATGGCCGACCCGAGTTCGATTCCTCCGCCCCTCTCGGAGAGCCCGGCAAGCTACCGAGAGTATTCGATATGCCAGACACAGTAACAACAAAGTCTCCAATGGAGATGTTACTGGGCCCGCTCGAGCAAATCGACGATCAACGGGAGGGCCTTTACCTTACCTTTACCTTTCATTTCTGGGTTATTATATGCTGCTTTATTGACCCATGAGGCTATTTTTATTCCCAAGTCATAACATTTCTATTATCATTCTTTGGGGTAAATTCAAATTATAAAATGTAATTCCTCCAGTAATTTGTTTCTCAGCATTGCTTTAGCTGTTAGGGCTTTATGTGATTTCCTAGAAATTTGAGATCTATTTTACATTCTTAAATCTCATCTTTATTAGTAATTAACCCCTCCCCCAAACCAGTAATTGTATCACAAATCTAGAAAAATTTTAAATAAAATTTTATTTAATGGCCTATTTATAATAGTTTAAACATCAACTGTAAGATACTCATTGTTTGTAACATTAAACTCAATTGCAAAAAATAAAGTATTAATACATTTTCAATAAGATTGAAATTATTCAAATAATATATTTTTGACAGGGTGCATTAGTGTAAAAACCATTAACAAAATATCAAAGTCCATATGGTTTCTAGTGTTTAGTTCATGTAAATAAATATGCACAGCCTAATAGCTAAAACCTTGAAGTTCTATATTGGGCCAAGAAAATAAGGTACATAGAAGAAACTAAAAACAAATGATAATATTTAAAAACAAAAAAAGTGATACAAAAGATGATCATGTGATTTTCAACTCACATATTTATTTCAGCGAAACTATAAAGTAAATGCAAAGGCAGATTGAGGTATTTACAAGGAAGAAAAGATTCATAAAATTTATCTCCCATGCATAGTTTATTACTAAGATGCTGAAAAATGTTCTCCATAAAAGTAAGTTAGTAAACCAGTTTAGGGAAAATGAGGAAATTTAAGAAAAAATATAGCTGATTAAATAGAGTAACAACAAAGAATCCCAAGATGACAAGATGAACTTTAAGTTTACAGATGAAAAGAGATTGAAAATAAAAGATTCCATAAAGGGAAGTTCAGAAAAAGCAAGTGCAGATTAAATGAAATAAATAAGAATTTATTATTTTAATATAGCATTTACAGCTGTTGATTTTTACTGCCTATCATCTTTGCATAATTGGGAGACCTCTAATATTTTAGAAATGACTGGGCATTACTAGAGTTTTTAATATAATGAATCTGAGTGGTTAATGTGGAAAGTTTCATGGGGAAGGGGAGAGGGTTGACTGAGTCCATTACATAACAGCACAGACTTTAATTCATCATTTTATGGCCATTAATAGTATTGGGCCTTACAAAACTTTGTCCTTCAGTTTTCTATTTTTTTCCCAATCATATATTTAATTTTTTCTCAAACTTAGACATTCAAAACATATTTTATTTTTGTAAGTGAATAATTATTAAAGTAGTATGATTTTGAATGTGTGCATTTGGTTTAATGGTAAAACAAGTAAGTGCTATATATAGATATAGATCTCTCTCTATATATATTTTTTCTTCTTTTCCCCATTAAATTATCTTTTTTTTTTTTTGCTTTTTGGGTCACACCCAGCAACACACATGGGTTACCCCTGGCTCTGCACTCAGGAATAACCCCTGGTGGTGCTCAGGGTACCATATGGGATGCTGGTAATTGAACCCAGGTCAGCAGCGTGCAAGGCAAACACCCTACCCACTGTGCCATTGCTCCATCCCCGAGTTATCTTCTTTAGGTTGTTTCATGGTTTGATTTTACATAACATTAGCTGAGAACCTCAGTTGATATAAACCAAAAATGGACTTTTATTCATGATTCTAAGACAATTTTTCTGCTGGTTATTCATGGTGAATTTCAAGTCAATATAAGTCAATCTAGCTCTTATTTAGAAGAATTGAAAGGAGTCTGCTTGTTATGGAAGGAGTCGCAGTCATATTACAATGGTTAGAAACAAATAGAGGTATTTTTATTGAAACTGCCACTTTTTTAAGTGAATCAGTTACCATAAAGGAAAGGAAAACCAGTAATAAGCATAGATTTGGCTTTGAGAAATATCTGCATGATATTGACAATCACATAAATACAATTTTCAAAATAAGTAAAGAGAACATTTTGGAAAAAATCAAATTATTATTTGCATCATAAATTATCAACTGGTAATTTATAACATAAGTTAGGAAAATTTGCATAGCCTATTTTTTTACTAGAGAAATAAGTATAATTACTTAAATTCATTGCCCATGCTATAAGACTTATGTACTAAAATGTAAATAAAGTCTACTTTTCATTATGGGGAATTTGTCAATAATTCAGTCTCTAGAATATTTTCTTTGGATATCAAACTAGCATCCTGTAGGAAAAAAAGTAAGGTTAAAATTCTCTACACACTGTCAATGAGAAATAGAAATCAACTTATTTTCAGACTCCCAGGGGAAGTTTTCTAATTACATAGTGGAAGCTTTTCTTTTGAAATGGAATAGAATGTGCCTGATCATGCCCCCAAGTAAACCGTCTTGAATATTTGCTCTCTGACTCAAAAATTCATCCTAAACACTGGGAAGACATGCCCAACTACATACCTATAGACAGAGTAAGAACCCTTGGACTAATATAGCCCGAATCCAATTCTATACTGAAATAACAGCATAGAAAGAACTATTTATGGTTATGTGAGGGTATTTCTTTGGAAAAATTAATGCCATCCAAGATATATTAAAACTTTCAGTAGATTCCCAGAATTAAATCATTTGAGAGGAAAAAAGCTGTAATTCAGGTGCTTGAGTTTTTATCTACTTTGCATATCTTTATATAGAATTGTATATTAAAATTTTGTTTCTTGTGAACGTCTTTCTTTTGAATGTCAGTGAACCTAGCAAAAAAAAAGAAAAATGTCCTATTTCATTTCAGGAAAATGATTTCAATTCAGTAGTAAAATAATTCCTATCTGATCTAACAATTTGGGGCTTAAGCTACTTGTTGTAAACTATATATTTAAGGGTGCTTTGTGTATGATTGCATAAAAGTAAAATAAAATACGTAATTTTACATAGTTTTATTATACTTATGGCAAATACACACAGATAAAAGAATATAATAGCATGTTATATCATATTTGAGATGACTGTTTTGGGGCTATAAGACAATACTTTCCCTTTTGTAAACTTTATTTTCTGTAGTAATCAACAAGTACTTCTTTTTTCAACAAGTACTTTTATATTAGGAAATAACTAATTACAAAAATACTTAATATAGGATTAAATATTCTTGAAGACAAATAGGAAAACAATCGCTAAAAAATATTGTGGATGCAATCAACTTAGCAGAAACAGCATTTGACAGCAAAAAATAACAAAAAATAAAGCCAATAGTAGTTACAAACAGTGTAACTATAACAGAATATAAACCCCATCCATTATTTGTTTTCTTGATTCTGTCTCTGACATTTGAAGTTAAATCTCTGCTTGTTCTGAGCTCTGAGAGGTCTAGTGAATTTACATGACTTTAATGTGTTCTTCACTTCCTGTAGCACTCTGATAAGTCAAACCAATCTTGAAGACTACTTGACTTCATTATATGCATGCATTTACTTGTTAATGAGAACTTAAGCTTAAACAGGGACTGAATACCAACCTCAATATAAATTAATAATAAAAATAAATACAAAATTGTAGTACTATACATTTGTTCTTATACTCTTTATATTCTCCATTCCATAAGAGGTGTAGTGTATTTCCCTATTTGTTGATTTTGGTCATTTGATCTGTTTTGACTGATAAAATATTAGATATAAAAAAAACAGAAGTTGTTTGTTCAGTTGAGTTGGGAATCTTACTACATTTCAGCCATTGTCTTAGAGGAAATTGCGAAGATATTTTTCATGAATCCATGGAAGCTGAGAGAGATGCAGCAAAGCTGCTCGAAGGTAAGCTTTGCTACAATCAGTCAACAATTCAACCATGTCAGTAATAATGCATTATTTTAATTTTAATCAAGTGAGTTTGAGATAAATTGCTATATTGAATATATAAATGAATATTGATATGCCCCTCTTGGAGAGCCCGGCAAGCTACCAAGAGGATCTCACCCACACGGCAAAGACTGGCAAGTTACCCGTGATATATTCAATATGCCAAACACGGTAACAAGTCTCACAATGTTACTGGACCCGCTCGAGCAAATTGATGAACAACGGGAGGACAGTGACAGTGACAGTGATGTAGGTGGTATAAATATATATGTACTTATACATATATACTTTATATATACTTATATGTAAATGCACTATTATATATGTGAGTATAGGGAATTAATAAAAATACTTAGAATGTATAAACTATAGTATTGATTTTAGTAATAAGTTGGCCAGTATCACAATTCTTCTGGGATTCAGATATTTCTTGTAAATTTGAAGATTCCTGGAAATATCAGGATGACTGGATCACCTAGGAAATACTGAAACATTTAATAGTTTTTCCTTAAGTAATATGCAGTATCACTGCACCACGGCATCACTATCACTGTCATCCCATTGTTCATCAATTTACTTGAGTGGGCTCGAATAGAGTAACATCTATTCGAGTATTACTCGAATAGAGTAACATCTCTATTCGTCCCAGCCCTGAGATTTTAGCAGTCTCTCCTTATTTGTCTTTCCAAATTACTGGAGGCTGTTTCAGGGTCAGAGGAATGAGACCCGTTATAGTTATGGGTAGCTTGCCAGGCTCTACCTGTTCAGGTGGGATACTCTTGGTAGCTTGTTGGGCACTCCTAGAGGCATTTATATACATATATATATATATTATATTCCTCTATGATATGTTGCTTTACTGTCTAAACTCCATCAAACATGGCATGGTAATTATGGAAATATGAAGTATAGTAAATGTATCTTAAAGATTTGTTCATTGAGTGAGATGGTAGGTGTTGTTATCAAAATCAAGAACTTATTGTTTTTAGCTTCACATAATATTGTTCTACTGTACAGATATTCAGAAGAGAACTGCCTAGTTTGCAAGCAGATTCCTGAGATAGAAACTATTTTTTTTCTGATCTCCATTCAGTAAAAATTTATAAACAGTATGTGAACTGTAAAATATAGTTTCAGATTTTAAAAAATTTTTAACTCAAATGTGGCTCTGATATAACTTTAATTTCCCAGAAGTCATGTGTTGTTCTTGAATAAATATGTTAAGCATCGTGATATATCTAAAAACCTTTTCTAATTAAAAATAAATGTTTAATCTAGTCAGTGATTTGACATGGAATCAATACTACCAGAATTTTGACATCAAATAGATATACCTTGTTTTCCAAAGTTGGCCATAATGTCACCTGAATTGATGCTGGAATAATTTAGAGGGTCAGTAGTCCACAAAAGCAACTGGGGTACCTTCTGTTTAAAGTTTAAAGAAGGTAGATTTCTAGGGAAAATCTGAGATAATTTTTTTTGTCTGAAAGGAAAACTGTAGGCTATGTATGTTTAGGAATTTCTACTCTTCATTTTAGTTCTAACGGACTATCTTCAAATCAAGCTTAATTCTTTGTATGGCATATACTAAAAAAGAGGACATTTGGAAATAAAGTGCTTGATGTTAAAAAAAATTCTTTCACGGTCAAAAATATGGCTTAAAATTAAAATTATCTTATAAGATATAGAAACATTTTCTCAGTATAAAACTGCATAAATTATAATTTTTAAATCTTCATATATTGTAAAAATATTAGAATGGGCAGATAGATTCTAGAGGGTTAAGGTACCTACCTTGATTTTGTCTGACCCTGTTTCAATCCCTGGCATAGTATATTGTTCCTCAAGCACTTTGATCAGAGGCAGGAGTAAGGCCTCAATGCTGCAGAATGTTGCCCTCAAAATGTCAAAAATGTTAAAATTAAACTTAAAGTAATTATAAATTTAGAAAAAAATGACTGTTAAGTAAAAATGAAATAGAGGGTGTAGTGTTGGAACAGTGTATGTTTAAAACCCTATTATTAACAGTATTGTAAGTCATAGCACATAAAATTAAAAAAAGAAAAAAGAGATGGCTGAGCAAAATACTTTTTTACATGTTTTAGAAAGCCAATTATGCATATGAATCTACATTATAAATCAGTAGTAATGTTATTTTTATTATATTTGTTCACATTCATGATTAATTTTATTTCACTTTCCTGCAAGTAAAACTCTCTGTGTAGGATTAAACAAATTCACTCTCAGTAGTTTTCATAGCATGATAACCTAACTAAGTACAAGACACAAAATTTAGCTTATATGTCAAAACAGACAAGAAGTTAAATTTCCTCTTTAGCAAATAAGGATTTATTACTATTTCACAATTGTAATGCATATTAGTAATAAGTCTGACAGTCTAAGAGCTTACTTTGGACAAAAGAATAGTGGAGTCAAGTGGGTTCTTTTAAAAGATAGTAGGATATAAGAAGCAGAGAGAACAAAGAATAAAAAAGCATTAAATACTAACAATGATATTCTTCAGATAATATTTTTATTTGTGTAATCGCTTTATAGTGTAAACACTGAGAATTGACCTTTCTGATAAAAATGTCCAAATTAAGCTTTGAAGCTAAGGCCTCCACTTCAAAGGGGGCTAACACAAACACATGACCAGCCAGAAATAGGTAAATCCTGGTTGTCTTCATCCACTTACATGTTTACATATTCTGGTTGAGTGTCATGAAGTTAGTGTTCATTGCATTCTTTTTTTTTCCTTTTTTCCTTTTTTTTTTTAAGCCCACTTTCCAAGCCCTAAATTCCCTTTCTGATGATTTGAATTGATCATGAAAGGCTGAAGAAATTCTAAATATCCACCAACCTCTTCTCTAGAAAAAGTGAGTGGACTTTAATTCCAAGCAGTTTACCGACTCTTTGTAGCCTCAATTTCATTGCTGCTAAAGTATTTCTCATAATTTCAAGGTCTTATAACAAATATCTCTTTTCCCAAAATTTGAAGACTGTTACTTGCTGAAGTGCATCTTGCATAACAAATAAGACACCAAAGGGTGAGTTCAGTCATAATAGTTAAAAGAGAAAATATCTGTCTCTGGGAAAATCACCAAAGACCAGTTGAGTCCCCTAGGCATTTCTAATCAACAATAGCATTGTCAATAGGTTCCTTAAAAAACAAAACAGTGAACATAGTGTATTACATTTAGGAAGTAATGTCAGAGATAGGTATATTGCTAATTTATATTTAGCTTCCTCTGTTTATAGAGATAAAATTTTAAGTGCAGTCTTTAAAAGTTGAACTCAGGGCTATATTTATTATTTTGTAATTTGGGGAGAAAATTATTTACCTAATTAGCAAATTTCTTATTAATTTATTTCTATGTCACAATTAAAGAAGACAAATACTTTAGCTCTCCTATGAAAGTCTGTCCTCTGTTAAATGAGAACTTGATTCTGATAAATTTGACTAGCGTACAGGATTGCCCAGAAAACTTGTATCATTTTAATATATGTATCTGTCACTGTAGAAATCTTTATTTTGGCAATAAAGAAATTTAAAATAGCCAGGCACATGCAGAAAGTACTAGCCCTACTTCATACTCCATTTATCAACAGATAAAATAGGAATGCCAGTACCTTATTGAGAAAATAAGACCTTTTATTTTTTAGATTTTAAGTTGTCGATATTCTATTCTACCATTTTCTTGCTTTCTCTCCTACTGAAAATCTTACTCTTCCTGCAGTTTTTCTTCCAACAAATGGCATTACTATGTATTGAAAGCTTAAGCTGAGTACTTAATAGTTAACTTGATAGTTAACTTAATAGGTAACTTAATAGTTAACTTTTATCATAGATAGCCATTTGTTACAAGTCTCCCTCTCCACTTTTAGCTTCAAAAAGTGATTCTGCCTGGCACATAATATACATTCAATAAATGAGAATTGTTAGTGTACATTCCTTAGCAAGATACTTTGCTCAAAGTTTCTTTTTTCTTTTTTTTCCAAGGGAGGGAAAGATTTCAATCAGTGCTCAGGAGGACCAACGCCCCACTGATAGTTTCAGTCAACCAGGCTAGTACTTCCACGTATTGGCCTGAGGATGCAGTGATGCTTCGGTTCTGTGGTGTCTGGAGTTACCCAGGCCATCCTGATATACTGAGGGCCTCCATGATTGTACCTGACAGTGTACAGGGGGACATGTGTTGCTGGAAATCAAACCCTGCCCTAGCTAGTATATTACGACATCACCTGCAGTTCACCTTGGTATCATCCTCTCATGTTTTCTAGGGTGTTCCGTATTTTAAATAGAGAATTTGTACATAGTGGAATTTCTATGTTGACTGTCTTTCCCCAAATTTTCTACCAGGCAAATTAGCTCGTATTCAGCATCAAATTCTAGTCTACAAAAATTTCCCCAAATTGCACCTATATTTAGATAACTCCCTGAAGGCCTTCTCCTATAGAACTTTCTATCAACTTTTAATATATAATTCTACTTTGCACTTTAAATATTTGGTTTTGTTTCATATGTTAGGATACTAAAAGCAGGAGTCATGTAACATACTATGAAATTTCCAGAAAATGATATAATAATTTGAAATTTTGAAGGTGTAATGTGTTATACATATAGTTATTTATATAACATTGCAAAACTTCTATAACTTGTGAAACACTTTAATGTATTAATAATGTTAGAATGTTGCCAGATATTGAAGAGTAATCATTTATAAACACAGATAATGGGCTTTTATTATTAATTCACAGGATGCTTAGATGCAGAACAGTTTGTCAGACTTTGAAAATAATGATATAGAATTTTCAGTTATATTTGAAGTTGAGCTAGAGAATTAATAACTTTTAGTCGAAGTTTGTCTGTAATATTGCATTGAACTTATACTAGGTAATATATTGTCTAGCTAACCATCACATTGAACTGATTTATTCTGTATTTATTTGAGAAATCTAGAGGTTGAGAAGAAAAAAGCATGCAGTGAACAGATAAGCAATAATTAAAGTCACTATAAACTGTGTTTTGCTCCAAAGAAGACTGATTAGGCTTTACTATCTTCTTGTAACTGCTAATAGCTCCCACTCTGATCTATAAATATGGCCATGTTTGGATCCGAATTTTTGGATAATCAAAATCTATATAAACAGTATCCCTGATTATTTATTAATAGTGGGATGCCACATATAACACCAAAATTAATTCCAGTGATAATCTTTTTCTTTTAAGTTGTTACAAACCATGATGCTAGAGTGATAGTAAAGTGTGTAGGATTTTTGCCTTGCACACAGCCTAACTGAGTTTGATCCCCAGAGTCCAATATGGTCCCCGGAGATGTCCAGGAGTAATCCTGAGTGCAGAGGCAGGTGTAACCCCTTGTTCTTTTTGATTATGGCCAAACAAACAAAAAAGTTATTACAACTAAGTTTTACATTTTCAATAACAAAAGAAACTAATTAGAAAAGTGACTATTCTAAATATTGTGAAGAATAATAGACAGAATTGAATACATTTGAGATATTTCTTCAGCTGAGAGATGAAATGCTAATTCCTCTCACATATGTCTTAACAAATGGGTTGTAAATGTAATGGTTGTATTTTTAGGGAGGAAAGAAAAGCATGATTAGAATCTGATCTTTGAGGGCCTAATTAGACCTTAGCTTTTATATCAGTAGTTTCTGTTTTTATACAATTCACTTCAGTCGCCCTTTCCCATTCTTGGTTTCTTGATTCAGCTTTGTCTTCCTGTTCACTATATAAGCATCTTAATATCCTTACTCTTATTTCCTAAGCGAAAAGATCTTTTTTCCATGCCTTGGGTGATCCTCCATACTTGCCCTGTTACATTCATCAACATATTTTCCCCTATGTCACACAATAGCAATTCTTCCTTTTTTAAAATAAAGTTGTTCACAATAATTTATTACATTAAATATTCCAACACCAATACCACCACCATTATACCTTTCTACCACCATTTTAAATTTTCCAACTACAACACAAGCCTGCCCTAAAAGCAGGTCCCGAATAGTTTATTTGTATTGTATATTATGAAAATTTGCTAAAAATGATGCAAAAAAGTTCCCTTAAGGGAAAGTGTGTGAAGATTGTTGTATTTCCCCCTTGGAACCATTAACACCTTGCATAAGAGATCACTAACACGTTACAGGTTGAGTTTTGTGTGCTAATTTTATTTATTTATTTATTTATTTATTTATGGAGAACTTTGCCTTCTACCATACAACCCATGAAATGTGGTCTGCTGCTTTTGGTACATCAGAGGCATAGAGTTTGAGATGTCCTATAGCTGCGAATGTGACTGCATGCTCCAGGAATTCTAAAATTTTAAATAGGGTGACACAACTGGAGAGGACTTTGGGTCCAGGGGCATCTCTGCAGCTTGTGGCTCTCTTCTAAGATGTATTGTTGAGTTTCTGGATCATAGTTGTTAATGAGCTTACATGTCACCAGAGGCAGTTTGTAGGCATGACTGCCAGGCTCTCAGAAGAACAGGGAGATGGAAGTAAGTGGCCCATTCCTGAGTCTGTGAGACTCTCAAGATTTCAGTCACAAAACCCATATGTCTGAGTTTTTCAGCAAATTCACTCTTGCATGAGGCTTTTCTGAGCATGCAATCATCTCTGGTCATGGCAGGGATTGGGTTATGGAGATTTTTGTCTGCTGGGACTGTGCTGGGCCAAGTGAGTCTCACCACTTGCCCAGCTCCACAATGCTCTGGATATGAGGTTCAGTCTGGCATGGGGTCTGTAGGCATCTCTACAGCTTGTGTCTCTCTTTCAAGATGTATTTGTGAGTCACAATACCACTTCTTTAGGAATGATTATAAATTCTAGGGGATAAATTCAAACAAATATGTAAAAATAATGTTTTTGTAATTTCCATTCTAAACATACTGATTTATAAAAATATATCTCTGTTACTTCCTTATTGTTCAATGACATTTTTATTGATTCTGTGACTTTGATTGTTTTTGCTTATCTGGTATAAAATAAATAGTGCAGAAATGAGAGAGTATGGCAACACAGTTTAATAGAAGTTAAATTTAATAAAAACTCCAGCTGTTCAGATGAGAAGTGGTTAGCCTTTAAATTACTGAACAAGTGATCACTTGACCTTTTTAATCAAAGAATCAATGACCATCTGTCAATGATAAGAATGCTCTAGAAGACTTTACACAAATAATTGGGATGTGAATGGCCATTATGATCTCTGACCTTTATATCTTATGACATACAAATAAACTTTATAAAGTGTTTATCAAAATATTTTTAATTATCCTAAATATTATATGAAGAGAAATATTACTTATTGTATATCAAATTCAAGGTAAGTGGGTAAACAAAACATACACTTTGTTTTTTTCCAGTTTTAGTTGAAGATACATTAATTTTCATATGGGTTTCTTAGAAAGTTAGGGGTAAATTGAAGCTTAGATGTCAAACTTACATGCTTCCAAACTTTCAAATTCCTTAAAAATATTACAGAGGAAGGATTTTATTTGCCATACTTATTAGAATTAAAATAATTTTTAAATTTTATTTATTTTTTAAATTGGAGTAATCAAATTTGGAAATTTATGCAGTTTTCATTTGCTCTGGCTTCCAATGTCAAAACTTTTTTGAAACCAAAAATATAATATAAAATTTTTTAAAAAAAATTACAGTATATATTTGAGCAACTAATACTTTACTACTTTAAAATTGAAGCTATATAGCTATGAGTATGTTAGATATTATACATTCATATGATGCTTATTTTTAGCATTAATTTCTTAGTGTTTATTTAATGTCAAACATTGTTTTAATTGGTTTTAAATGTTGGAACATTAAATACTGTTTAAAAAACATAATAGCTGCCCCCCCAGCCCCACCTCAGATTCCCACCTGAAGCCCAGTGGGGAAAGCACCCGTCCATCTCTGGGGGAACGACCACCAGTCCGTCGGCTCCTCCCCTCCAGGTGGGTCGGGGGCGTCCAGCCGGGAAGTGCTCCTGCCCTCCCAGCCGTGCCTCAGATTCCCGCCTGAAGCCCAGGGGGCAAAGCACCCGTCCATCTCCGGGGGACCAACCACCAGTCCGTCGGCTCCTCCCCTTCAGGTGGGTTGGGGGCGCCCAGCCGTGAAGTGCTCCTGTTTATGCACCTAATGAGAGACCAGCAAAGTACTTAAAACAACTACTCATAGATTTGGAAAAAGACATCAATAGCAACAAAATACTAGTGGGAGACTTCAACACCGCTTTGTCACCTCTGGATAGATCAACCAGATTCAAATTTAGCAAGGACATACTTAATCTGAGGGAAACAATGGAAGAAAGGGACTTAGTAGATATATACAGGACACTTCATCCTCAAAAGGCTGAATACACATTCTTCTCAAGCGTACATGGAACATTTTCCAAGATAGACCACATGCTGAGCAACAAAACATATCTCCATAAAATTAAGAAGATAGAGATTGTATCAACAATCTTCTCAGACCACAATGCGCTTAAATTAGAAGTAAATCACACACAAAAACAGAAAACTAAATCAAACACCTGGAAATTAAACAGTGCGCTATTGAACAACGAGTGGCTTAGAATGGAAATCAAAGAGGAAATCAAAAGATTCCTAGAAACGAATGAAAATGAGGAAACGAGTTACCAAAACTTATGGGACACAGCAAAAGCTGTCTTAAGAGGAAAGTTTATAGCTCTACAAGCATTCCTCAGAAAGGAGGAGCGAGCCCACATAAATAAACTAACCTCACAGCTTAAGAGCTTGGAGAAGGACCACCAAAAGGAGCACAACCCGAACAGGAGGAAAGAAATAATAAAACTCAGAGCAGAGATTAACGAGATGGAAACCCAAAAAACAATCCAAAAGATCAATGAAACCAAGAGCTGCTTCTTTGAGAAAATTAACACGATCGATAAGCCTCTAGCAAAACTCACAAAGAAGGGGAGAGAGAAAACCCTAATAAACCGAATCAGAAATGAAAAGGGGGTCATCACAACAGAAACTACAGAAAGTCAAAGGATCCTCAGGGAGTACTTTGAGAAGCTTTATGCCACGGAACATCAAAACCTCGAGGAAATGGATAAATTCCTAGACTCCTACAGACTCCCAAGGCTGAACCAAGAAGACCTGGAATACCTGAACAGACCTATCACCATCAAGGAAATTGAAATTGTAATAAAAAGTCTCCCCAAGCACAAAAGCCCTGGCCCGGATGGATTCACCAGTGAATTCTTCCAAATCTTTAAAGAAGACTTACTCCCAATCCTCTTTAAGCTTTTCCACGAAATTGAAATATCAAAAACACTTCCGAATAGTTTCTACGAAGCGAATATCACACTGATACCAAAAGCAGACAGAGATACCACAAAGAAAGAGAATTACAGGCCGATATCCCTGATGAACACAGATGCAAAGATCCTCAACAAACTACTAGCAAATAGAATCCAACTACTCATCAAAAAGATCATACACCATGACCAAGTAGGATTTATCCCAGGGATGCAAGGATGGTTTAACATTCGGAAATCAATCAACATAATCCACCATATCAACAAAAGAAAAGATAAAAAGCATATGATCATATCAATAGATACAGAGAAAGCATTTGACAAGGTCCAGCACCCCTTTATGATGAAAACCCTAGCCAAAATGGGTATAGAGGGGACTTTCCTCAACATAGCTAAAGCCATCTACCACAAGCCTACAGCAAGCATCATCCTCAATGGGGAAAAACTGAGAGCCTTCCCTCTAAGATCAGGGACGAGACAAGGATGCCCACTCTCTCCACTGCTGTTCAATATAGTACTGGAAGTACTTGCAATAGCGATTAGGCAAGAAAAAGATACTAAGGGCATTCAGGTAGGAAAGGAAGAAATCAAGCTCTCACTATTCGCAGATGATATGTTACTATACTTAGAGAACCCAATAACCTCCAACAAAAAACTCCTAGAAACAATAGACTCATATAGTAAAGTTGCAGGCTATAAAATCAATACCCAAAAGTCCATGGCTTTCCTATACGCAAACAGTGAGAGAGAAGAAAGCAACATGAAAAAAACAATCCCGTTCACAATTGTGCCCCAGAAAATCAAGTACCTAGGAATCAGCTTAACTAAGGAAGTAAAGGACCTGTACAAAGAAAACTACAAAACGCTACTTCAGGAAATAAAAGAGGACATGAGGAAATGGTAAGATATCCCCTGCTCATGGGTCGGGAGACTTAACATTGTCAAAATGGCAATACTACTGAAAGCATTGTATAAATTCAATGCAATCCCTATAAGGATACCCATGACATTCTTCAAAGAAATGGAGCAAACACTCCTGAAATTTATATGGAACAATAAACCCCCACGAATAGCTAAAGCAATTCTTGGGAAAAAGAAAATGGGAGGAATCAACCTCCCGAACTTCAAATTGTACTACAAAGCGGTAATAATTAAAACAGCATGGTACTGGAACAAAGGCAGAACTTCAGACCAATGGAACAGGGTTGAATACACTGACATCTCCCCTCAATCATATGCTCATCTAATCTTTGATAAAGGTGCAAGTAATATGAAGTGGAGTAAGGAAAGCCTCTTTAATAAATTGTGTTGGCATCACTGGACGGCTACATGCAAAAAAATAGGCTCAGAACTCTGCCTAACACCATGTACAAAAGTAAGATCAAAATGGATTAAAGACCTCAACATCAGACCAGAAACCATAAGGTACATTGAAGATAAAGTTGGCAAAACCCTCCATGACATTGAAGCTAATGGTATCTTCAAAGATGCCACGCCACTGGCCGAGCAAGTGAAAACAGAGATAGATAAATGGGACTATCTTAAACTAAGAAGCTTCTGCACCTCCAAAGAAACAGTGACCAAAATACAAAGACAGTCTACAGAATGGGAAAGGATATTCACCGAATACACATCTGACAAGGGGTTGATATCCAGGATATACAAAATACTGGTTAAACTCCACAAGAAGAAAACATCCAACCCCATCCAAAAATGGGGCAATGAAATGAACAGAAACTTTCTCAAAGAAGAAATCCGAATGGCAAAAAAGCACATGAGAAAATGCTCTACATCATTAATCATCAGGGAGATGCAGATCAAAACCACAATGAGATACCATCTCACACCTCAGAGACTGGCCCACATTCAAAAGAACAAAAGCAACCGATGCTGGCGTGTATGTGGCAAGAAAGGGACACTCCTTCACTGTTGGTGGGAATGCCGACTAGTTCAGCCCTTTTGGAAAACAGTATGGACGTTTCTCACAAAATTAGAAATTGAGCTCCCATTTGACCCAGCGATACCACTCCTGGGAATATACCCCAGAGAGGCAAAAATGTGTAGCCGAAGTGACATCTGCACTTGTTTGTTCATTGCAGCACTCTTTACAGTAGCCAGAAACTGGAAGAGACCTGAGTGCCCAAGAACAGATGACTGGTTAAAGAAACTTTGGTACATCTACACAATGGAGTTCTATGTAGCTCTTAGAAAAGATGAAGTCATGAAATTTACATACAAGTGGTACAATATGGAAAGTATCATGCTAAGCGAAATAAGTCAGAAAGAGAGGGATGGACATAGAAAAATTGCATTCATCTGGGGGATATAAAGCAACAAAATATGAGATCAATACCTAAGAATAGCTGAGATCAACACCAGGAGGATTACTCCATAGCTTAGAGGCCAGCCGGATATTCTAGGGGAAAGGGCAGTTCAGATAGAGAAGGGAACACCAAATAAAAGGTGTTTGGAGGATCCTCCCAGGAGGGGAAATGCATGTTGAAAGTAGACTATGGACTGAACATGATTGCCACTCAATGCCTCTTTTGCAGGCCACAACACCCAAAAGGAGAGAGAGAACAAAGGGGAATGCCCTGCCACAGAGGCAAGGTGGGAGGGGGGGTGGGGGGAAATGGGCACTGGTGGAGGGATGGGTATTTGATCATTGTATGACCGAAACTCAAGCACAAAGATTTGTAAATCTACAACTGTACCTCATGGTGCTTCACTAATAAAAAATAAAGAAACATAATAAAGATTCAGGTAGCCCTTGAAACATAGCAATTTGAATTTTGTAAGGCCAGTCACATGTTGATCAATACTAAACCAGAAAAATTAATAACAGATGATTTAACTGTGATTAGTGCTTTTGAAGCAGAGCCAGGCAAAGAGAATGAATATGTATAAGGAACCCTGGAAGAAAATAGACTGATATTAGATCAGTTGACCTGAAAGTCTCAATAAACTGGTATTAGACCATCTAGCTTCATTTTATTATATATGTATGAACCCTTCTATAATACATTTACTAAAATACAGGTACTGAAAACAAAGATTGCGGAAGACTGGCTCCTTATAGAAACAAATTCAGACAAAATGGCAACAATGTCAAGCAAATTACAGTGTATTTCTGGTAAGTCACACATTGGGCCTGTCTGTTCTGCCTACATTTTCAACTTCATCTATTTTCTTCCACCTGAAACAAGCCCAACTCGTCCTCTTCCTGTCCTTCTCAGCCTACTTAAGGTGCAGACAATCAGATCAAGACTTATGTGATGATCTGCTTCCACTTAAAACAAGGCATTCATGAGGACAGTAATATTATACTGGGTGGGGTGCTTGCCTTGCACCTAGATTTAATTCCCAGCACCCAATACGGTCTCCAGGCAAAATCAGGAGTGATCCCTACAAGTCAAGCCAGGAGTAACTTCTAAGCACTGCTGCATGTGCCCCGAAAACAAAAAGCAAAAATAAAACAAGGCAGTCAGGCTGTATATTCATGTTCTTAATTATATCATGATATGTATTATAATATACTATATGTTTATGTTAATAATACTACAGGATAAACAATAAAGAAGACAAATCTCCTCATTCCTTCATCCTTTTTCCATTTCTACAATAATTCCTATGTGAAAATATGTTTCATCTTTAGTATTTATAACTATTTCAGGTACCTACTGTCCTATTTTAAAATAAGGAAGATATACCTGTAGATATTAAGAAATATAAACACACATTTTGATTTTTCCTATCTGTTCTTACACTTTTTAAAAATTTTTTTATTTGGATCTGTTACAACTACATTTAAATATCTAATTGCTGTTGTGTGTTTGCCTTTAAAAGGTAAAGGTAATATTGATTTACATTATTGAATAGATTTTAGGTAGACAACATCTCACTGAAACAACTATATGTCTCACACTATGCCAACCAGCAAGACTCCATTTTCCATTCACCACCATCTAATCAAACCCCTTTATCTGCTTTACCCTTTACCTCTTGTTCTTTGGTACCCGCCATCTTGTTACCTGTGGTTTTGTCTTGGGTTTTATTTTGTTCTTCACTGACTGCTTATTTCTATAAATGAATGAATTCACTTAGTATATGTCTTTCTTCTTCTGATTTATTCCACTTAGCATAAATTTCAAGTCCCCTCTATATTGTGGCAATAGCAAGAATAAAACACATTCAATACTTAATTTTATTGTTCTCACTTTCTGGACCTCAACATAAATACATAAATAATCTGTCTCAAACAAAGAATAGATTTGATTTGAGCCAATCAGTCAAAACATTATCTGGTTCTAAGGCAGTTATTCATTATCAGAGCTCTTGCTTTGAATGTGAAAAGCTCTGGGTTCAATTCCCATAATTCCTTGAACACCACTGGCAGTTGTTCCTGGAGCACCAAGTCTGGAGTAAGTCTGACGCACTAAGCTGGGTGTGTTCTCTTCCACTGAAATATTCTGCTTTACTTGAAACAGTGTTTGCCATGTGGTGGTGTTTTTCCTCAAGAAAACATTTGACAATTTATGACTTGATTGTCAGATTTGGGGAGATCTTCTGACATCTACCATGCAGAGGCCAAGAATGATGCCAAGTTGCCAATAATAAACAGAACAACTTCTCACAACAATACTCTAACCCAACATGTTAAATTTAACTCCAAATTTAAGAGAGCTCCTTTTAAGTAAGTTAAGACCATACATATAGGGAATCAGTTTGAGAATACCTAATCTAACCAGCATTAAGGAAAATCATGTTCTACGTGTTGGGAGTAAAGCCTGTTTTGATCTGCTTTGAAGTGCCACACTAATCCTTGGGCTTGGACTTGGGCCTAAGCAGATCTCCCCAGGTCACTCAGAAAGCCTGATGTAATGCATACTTATTATGGGTCAGGGGCTGGAGCGATAGCACAGTGGGTAGGGCGATCGCCTTACAAGCGGCCAACATGGCCGACCCGAGTTCGATTCCTCCGCCCCTCTCGGAGAGCCCGGCAAGCTACCGAGAGTATTGGATATGCCAGACACAGTAACAACAAAGTCTCCAGTGGAGACGTTACTGGGCCCGCTTGAGCAAATCGACGATCAACGGGAGGGCCTTTACCTTACCTTTACCTTATTATGGGTCAATGCAACCATGGGACAGGGCATATCTGGCAGATGTGCAATGACAGTTTAACCACTGTAATCACACAAGAGATGTAACCCTATCTATATAAAATACATGTTTGTTCTGACCACTGTGAGTGTGGGACTGTTCGTATTTCTCCCCTGTATGCAAAAGCCTCTATAAGCCATGCTGGTTGCCTAATAGAGTTGGGACTTCTTGACAGGACCCCCCACCATGCTCGTGTGCTCATTCCTTGGTTGTGGAGGTGGTGGCACAGGGACATGCTCTTGTCCCCCGACCCCTTTCTTTACAGGAGGGTAGCTTGGTTTGGCCCTCAGGCCTCTGCGCGACATTGTGGACCTGACACATTTGCGGAGATGTAGTCATGAGCCATACGTCTTTACAAAGAATGGTAAATTTCATCTGGGGAATAAACAATTGCTCAGGGCATTCCTACTTGTCGGTTAGAGACACGTGTCATTTTTCCTCTACCATGCCTGATCTTTGTTTCCCCTTTCTTGCTCCCATCATCTGGACCGTCTTTATTGCCATTTTCTATGAATATTGTACTGGTATTCCCATTTTTTCTCTTTCTGCGGGCCCTCATTCGTCTCTGGTTCCAAATAAGTGGGCAGGGATTAGGCACTTAAAAGCCACTAGGGCAACTGACATTTGAAATGTCCCATGAAAGGATAAGGGGGTTGCAGAGGTGTCTCCCAGATAAAGACATCCCCAAAGAAATATTGTGCATTTTCAGTTCACTTTTTTTTCTTTTTGGGTCACAACCAGCAATGCACAGGGTTTTCTCCTGGCTGTGCACTCAGAAGTCACTCCTGGAGGTGCTAAGGGGACAATATGGAATGCTGGGAATTGAACCCGGGTCCGCCACATGCAAGGCAAATGCCCTACCAGCTTTGCTATGGCTCCAGCCCCAGGTTACTTGTTCTTAAGCCCCACATTGCTTTTATACATGTATTATTTGCGTGATGGTGCAAGTGCGAAAGATTAAGTATGACATCATGGGACTGACTGAGACTAGAAGGCGTCAAACACATCGTGCTGTTTGTGACACTGGAGAATAACTGTTCCTCAGAACATGCGATAAAATAGGTGTTGGTGGTGTCGGTGTCCTTTTCAACACAAACTTGGTCATAAACACTGATTCATTCGAATGCCTAACAACTCGAATCAGACGATTACACTTGAATACTTGTGGCTCATTGCCAGCAGTTTCTATCTTCGTTGTCTACTCAACAACATCCAATTATGATGAAGGAGAAATTGAGAAGTTCTACATGGAGCTGGAGAAGTTCTATAAAGAAGACCATATCTTCTACAAGATCATTGTTGGTGATTTTAATGCCAAGATAGGAAGAAGACGATCAGCTGAAGAACTCCACATCGGGACCCATGGCCTAGAATGGAAGGAACAGGGTGACAGACTGAGTTCATCATGTTGACCAAGACCATCCATGGTAACTTACAATTCCAGAAGGTCGAATCTAAACATTGGACATGGGAGTCTCCTGGTGGATGGTTCCACAACGAAATTCACTACAGCATATTCAATCCACGGTCTTGCCTGACCGATGTTGTTGTTGTCCCAAAATTCCAAATGGGATCAGACCACCGTCTCATTCATGCAAAATTCTACTCATTCAATTCGTCTCATTCACAGAGCGGGGAGAAAGGGCTACAAAGTTTAAGAAGAGAAATCCCAGAATGGCCACCAACTGGGAGCTCTTTGGCACTATTGCAGAAACATGGGAAAATGCTGTTGTTGAGAACATTGACGAGGAATATGTTCGACTGGTTCAGCACCTCCATGATTGTGCGAGGAATACAAAAAGAGAGATAGCCACAAAAAGACGACTGTCTTCAAAAATTCTCAAGCTCATTCACTAATGTAGCTTGGCGCAAGTCTCAGGCAACCGCAAGCGAATGTCTGAGCTCACAAAGCAGTGCAGAGAAGCAACAAAAGAAGACCTCAAAGAGAAAAGAGCAGCTGTGCTGGCAGATGCAACAGAAGCTGGGAAAAGCATTTGCAAAGCCCGCCTGCCCTTTGCCAACTACAAGACCAAGATAACTGCCCTCTGATGTCCTTATGGATCTAGCATATCTTCCAGAAGGGCAATGGAGAATATTATCCATGAATTCTACTCGGATCTCTTTGATAGCACATCAACCTGCCCACATACCAAATTCCGCAGGATGGATATGTCATTCCCAAAGTTCTCCCTTCCGAAATCCAACATGCTTTTCATCGGTAAAGAATCAAACAGCACCTGGCCCAGACAAGGTCACCTGAAGAACCTGCCATCAGTACTCATCAATACACTGTCTCGGCTCTTCACATGCTACCTGTCTGAATGCAAGGTTCCGTCCCAATGGAAAACCGGCAGGACTGTACTACTGTACAAGAAGGGAGACATCCATGACACTGGAAACTTTTGCCCGATCTGCCTGTTGCCTGTTATCTATAAGCTGTTCACTTGAGTGATCCTGAATAGGATTAGTAGAACACCCATGCAAGCAAGCCAGTTTCTGAAAAGGATTTAGCACCATCGATCATATCCACATGATAACCAAGCTCATTGAGGTTTCTAAGGAGTTTAAGATGCCACTCTGTCTAACGTTCATTGATTTAAAGAAGGCCTTTGATTCTGTTGATACTGAAGCGGTCATTGAGGCCCTAGTCAAACAGGGCATTCAAA
This sequence comes from Sorex fumeus, assembly GCF_029834395.1. Classification (NCBI taxonomy): domain Eukaryota; kingdom Metazoa; phylum Chordata; class Mammalia; order Eulipotyphla; family Soricidae; genus Sorex; species Sorex fumeus. The sequence goes on along the minus strand of NW_026606065.1, from coordinate 65,618,931 downwards.
GTCAGGATCAGGATACTCCATGAGCTCTATTGCGGATTCACTGCCAGGATCTTACCATTCTACAGGGAGGTGATCATTGATGTCAAGAAAGGGGTTCAGCAGAGTGATACTATTTCACCGAAATTCTTCAGCGTCCCCCTCGAGAATGTCATGCGATGACTGGAATGGGAAGGAATGGGAGTGAAAATGGAAGGTCGGCAACTACACCACGTCCGCTTCGCTGATGACATCGTTATTATAACACCAAACATCAGTCAAGTGGCACAAATGCTTGCCAACTTCGACCGTGAGTGTGGAAGGGTTGGACTACAGCTGAATCTAACAAAGACAATCATGGTCACGGTCCTCCCATTATTCATGGATTTGCTCGAGCGGGCCCAGTAACGTCTCCATCGTGAGACTTGTTGTTACTGTGTTTGGCATATTGAATATGTCATGGGTAGCTTTTCAGGCTCTGCCGTGCGGGCGAAGTACTCTCGGTAGCTTGCCAGGCTCTCCGAGAGGGGCAGAGGAATCAAACTCGGGTCAGCCATGTTGGCCGCTCATAAGGCAAATGCCCTACCGCTGTGCTATCGAGAAAAAGTCTCATAAACAGGAACGTCATTCCTGACGTTCCATTCACTCTCAATGGTACAAACATCTCGAATGCAACAGTTATGTGTACTTAGGTCGATAAGTCAGCATGACGAATGACCTGGCACCTGAGTTGCACAGGAGAGAGAAGCTTGGAACACCATCAAGAACGTCAAAGAAATAGTAAGAGGACAAAGACCCTCCAGCTCCGGGCACATCTCTTCGATTCCACTGTTCTTTCCGCATTAACATATGCCTCAGAGACCTGGGCCCTACTCAAATATGATGAGAACGCTATTCAGGTATCCTAAAGAGGAATCGAAAGAGCTATGCTTGGAGTATCATGCTTCACTCAAATGAGAGAAAGAATTTGAAGTTCTGACCTTCATCGACAGTCAAAAATCAGGGACGGTATCTCGTTTGCCAAGGCGTCGAAAATCAGATGGGCTGGACATGTAATTAGATTTGGAGATGACCGCTGGACTAGAGCCATTACCGACTGGATTCCAGGGGACGTCAAAAGATCACATGGCCGCCCACCTATGAGATGGTCAGACTTCTTTGTCAAGACCCTGAATGATCAATTTGAGACTCTTTGTGTTCCTAGAATGAGCAGATACCACTGGGCTACATTAGCACGTGAGAGGAATGAATGGAGATGTTACTGGTGCCTGCTTGAGTGAATCAATGAATAAGGGGATGTCAAGTGATCAAGTGATTATTTGCTTGGTGACTGTGAGAGGACTTCTTTGTCGCGTCTCCATTCTTTTCTTTATGTTCTTTGACTCATTCTGCTCCATTCTCTGACTCATGGGTAGTTCTCTCATCAGGTTAGATACCCTGCTCTTCAGGACCTGAGATACCTCTTAAAATTAGGGAAATGGATGTCTCTGATGAGCATGCTTTTAAGGTCTGGGAGGCGATTCTTCAAGAAGCCTTGTGGGTCCCAGCAGAAGACCTCTTTGCACTGGGGACCTGGCACCAGGTTGAGGTAATTTTTTGAGATAAGAAAAAGGGCACGGGAGAAAAGCCCCTGCTTGGCCTCTACTCTACCATGGCTGCATTAAAGATGTGTTTTTAAGGATGAAGAATTTCAATTCTATAATATTTTCCAGGTCCTGGTAAGAAAAAGGTGGGTCATGTTGTACAAAGTTCAGTGAGTTTAAACTTGTGGAATGAAGAAACTGATCTAACTGTATTGTTAAGAAACTCATTAGGGGCTGGAGCAATAGCACAGCAGGCGGCCGACTGGGTTCTATCCTCGGCATCCCACATGGTCCCCCAAGCACTGCCAGGAACAATGCCTGAGTGCAGAGCCAGGAGTAACCCCTGAGCATTGCTTGATGTGACCCAAAAAGCAAAAACAAACAAACAAACAAAAAAGAAACTCTTTAATTACATCTGCAAAATTGTTCGAGTGCCTTTTTGGTAAGATCTATGCAAAAGATATTGGACAGATTATCTGGACCTCTGTTACAATGCTCTTAGATAATAAAATTCTTCAAATAGTTGCAGGAAATCAAGGTTTTTTGACATGTGATTAAATGAATTAGACATATTAAACTGTACACTGAACTTGCAATATTTAAGCAGTGATGATTGCTTAAAGATAATAAGAAGGGGGATGTTTTGCGAAAGCCCTCACCTGTGATTAAAAGGATCTGCAGATTGTTGGAAGGGGACCTGCTCGAGAGAGGACTGGGGAGAGACCCCAACTCTATAACTATTTTGTATTTAAGAATATTAAAAACAAACAAAAAGCACTTTAAAAGCTTCTAGCTAGATGACTATATTTTGTATTTCTTTAAAAAATTATTACATTTCTGATATTTAATTTAAAATTCATAGATATTGTAATTAAATAATTTGACGAGGATCACAATGCATGAATAACAGGATGCATTTGGTGTTTCTGACTTCTGATCAACAGGTTTTCACAAAGTACCAAAAATTGTCCTAAAATACACTTTTCCCAGAAAATGTATTATAAAACAAGTTTAGAAGTATTTTAAATGATGAATTAGCTAGTGTGACCTCTGTAAACAACATCCTAATTTAATCATGCCATGCAGACAGAAAAAAACCATTAAGATATCCTTAGAACATTTTAATCTCAAGAGCTGTTTCTATTTAATTCAAATGATAGTGTGAATATATATATGAGTATATATATGCATATATATGCAAAATAAGCCAGGATCACTGACATTCTTATTTTTATCTCAAAATAAAATCTGGGATGATAGGTATTAATCTAAATGGTTTGTTGCCATGACATCAAACTATTCTGAGTTAACTAAAAAAAAAGATGCTCTGAAGTCCGTTACAAGTTATATTCTATTTGGAACTTGAAAGTTTTTCTGAGTCTTCTCACTCTGTTACATTTAACTTAATAAATTTGTCATATAAGATGCTAAAGGTAAAGGTAAAGGCCCTCCCATTGATCATCGATTTTCTCGAGCGGGCCCAGTAACGTCTCCATTGGAGACTTTGTTGTTACTGTGTTTGGCATATCGAATACGTCATGGGGAGCTTGCTAACAAAATTTTAATTCTTTAGTTAAAAATTCTTGTAAATTATTTCACAAATTACAATTTACATAAATGAATGTTTAGATCATTGACTATGTACATAAAGAATAAGCAGAAAATAAATGATCTGAGCACTTGTGTTGAACTTGCATTTCTTTTTTTTTTTTCTTTTGGGCTCTACCTGATGCTCAGGACTGATTCCTAGCTCTGCCCTTAGAGATCCTTCCTAGAGGTCTTGAGCTGTTATATGGTATGCCATGGGGTGATCTTGAGTTGGCCACTTATGAAGCAAGCACCCTACTAGCTTAAAGCTATATTATCTCTCCAGCTCTGTTATTACTTATTTGTTGATGGGAATAAATTCTAAGTTAGCAGGGAAATAGGTTATAAAGCACATATTTTGTCACACTTTAAAACACATACACACATATATACATATATAAACACATATGTATACATATATACATGCACATTTGTTTGGGTGGTATCACCTGGGATTGCTTAGGGCTAATTTCTGGCTCTGCAATTACTCCTAGTAGGCTCTAGGGACCATGAGGGATATTAGCTATTGAACCCGTATAGGGCCAGTACAAAGATAGTGCTCAACCTGCTGCATTATGTCTTTGGCCACTAGAGAAACTATTTTAAAATAATGTAATATCCTAAATATCATTAAAAAGGAATCTATATGCCCTGATAAAATAAGTATTAGTTGTCATTACCTCTCTTCAAAGAAGAAATTACTTATTTCTGTACATTGCCAACAAAATTGTTTTAAAACAAGGTATAATAAGCTATGTACTGAGAATCAAATTTTAATTACAAAGTAGACTGATTATATATAATTAGAATGAAAAGCATCATTCAACGAGAATTTAGTTTTTGAACTCACTTTTACAGAACAGCAAGATCTGCTTAAATTAAGAATGAATTTAGCTGGAAGTAGTTCAGGCAATTTAACCTTCCTTCCTTCCTTCCTTCCTTCCTTCCTTCCTTCCTTCCTTCCTTCCTTCCTTCCTTCCCTCCCTCCCTCCCTCCCTCCCTCCCTCCCTCCCTCCTTCCTTCCTTCCTTCCTTCCTTCCTTCCTTCCTTCCTTCCTTCCTTCCTTCCTTTCTCCCTTCCTCCCTCATTCCTCCCTCTCTTCCTCTCTTCCTCCCTCCCTTCCTTTTTTCCTTTCTCACTTCCTTCCTCTCTCTCTTCCTCCCTCCCACCTTTGCCTCCTTCCTTCCTTCCTTCCTTCCTTCCTTCCTTCCTTCCTTCCTTCCTTCCTTCCTTCCATTTCTCCTTCCTCCCTCCCTCCCTTTTTTCCTCTCTTTCTCTCTTCCTAAGAGTCAGTGGTGCTCAGGACTTCCTCCTGGGACTGCACTAAGAGATCATTCTTTGTGAAGCTCGGTCGCCATATAGGGTACTGGGGATCAATCTCAGACACAAACAAGGCAAGCGCCTTATCTACTTTAGTATCTCTCCAGCCAAAGGTAACATTCTTTCTTATACTCAGTTCAATTTTTATTCTGACAATGAATATTTTCTTTCTTTTTTTATTTTTTTTAGATAACTACTCACAACATCAGGACATATTCCTGATTGTGTGCTCAGGAATCACAGCTACCAGTGCTGTGTGTTGCTTGTGTCAGCTGCAAGCAACTTACCCACTATAGTGTCTCTCCAGCTCTTCATTATAGCATTTGTTTTCTGCAACTTTTAAGAATATAATCATAGTTTATATGATAATCTGCTCAAATATATCAATGCATAGTTCAAATAAATTGTCATATCACCTGTGCTTTTTAGAAAAGATATTTGGCCCACATTTGCTTAGAGTAAATATAATTAATTTCTTAAACTTTTGACTTTCAATAATATAATTGATATTTTTCATGTATTCTTGTTTGTACAAAATATTTTACCTCTTCATTGTCTACATGCCAAAAGTTGAGAGTAAAAGATCTTTGACAGACAATCAGCTTATCGATATGCAATTTGATTGAAGAATCTCAGCTTAGAATATACAGATAGACATGCTATAATATAGGTAACAACTGCAGTGTTGCCAAGAATGGATTTGAATAGAGAAATCAGAGTTGAGGACAGAAGAGATGAATAGGTTAGGAATTCTAAGAACTAAAGATCTTTCCTCCTCATTCTGTCTTTTGTTATTCAAGCACGCTCTCCCAGGTGCTTGAGGTTGACTATAATAAAGAATACTATGGCTTTGATATTTCTAAGTGATTTACCTTCTATCTTAAGTTTAAAAGCATATGCCTCATGCCTCTGATATTGCTTAATATAATAGGAAGCATTTTGCTTCTAATAATCCTTATTACATTTTTGCTATAAGAAAAATGTTTTAATTCAATTAACCATGTACCAAGGATGTCTAATTCTGAGGACTTTGTTTCTTGGAAAATGACCAAAGAGACGACAATTTCTTTTGTTTGTTTATTTTTGCTTTTTTGGGTCACATCTGGCAATGCACAGGGGTTACACCTGGCTTTGCACTCAGGAATTACTCCTGGCGGTGCTCAGGGGACCACATGGAATGCTGGGAATCGAACCCGGGTCGGCCGCATCCAAGGCAAACACTCAATCTGCTGTACTATGTCTCCAGCCCCAAGAGATGACAATTTCACTCATAAATCCTGTCCATGATTCTCCAATTATGGTTTGATAGAAAGCTGGCTCTTCTGCCTGGCCTAAAAATTCTATTCTGCTGTCAGGAAATAAAACCTATCTAACCTCTTCAAAAATTGCAAGGCAGACAGAGAATAGCACTAATGGGCATATAATTGCTAAATTATTCTCATTTATGTTTTTGTTTGTTCTATTTTTAACTGCATTAAAGCGCCTACCCTTTTCCAATCCCCTCGATATCCTCCCCACCCCGCACCTAAATGTCCATATGATTTCAGTAACCTTGACTGATTTCCCCTCCTCTTCCTAAATGGTTCATTTCCTCCTATAGCAATGACTGCTATTCTAATATATAAAGTTCTATACCGTTATGGCACCAATTGACTCTATATGGTGAGGCAGCACCTAAGAGATCTGTTTTCTGATATCTCCCTTTACTACACACACACACACACACACACACACACATACACACACACACATACACACACACACACACAGACTCAACTACCTCCACTCTTAAGTTTCAGACTTATAATTAATACCAAACTAACTCTCTATTCTACTACCCCACCAGATTTTCCCAGTAATAATAATAGCCTCACCATTTATTTGATTTCTCAGAGGGAGGAAAAGAAACAAAAAAAACTTAACAGCATCCGGGATTTGTAATTCTTCCTTCAAACCACGTGAAACTGATGTCCTTTTCCTACGGCTTCAATATCCATGCTATAGTCTCATCTAACTAATTATTGCCTTTTCACAGCTACAACTCTCATTCTTCATTTCTTGCCAAGGATTTGGTAATAGCCTTTTAATAAGTGTCACCTCATCTCCCTGCTACATGCCTCCTGTCAACATAACTAAGTTCCTTTCCCCTTCAGTGTCTTTGAACTTGCAGTTCCATCAGTATGATGTCTTCTTCCTTCACATCTTTGCATGGCTCATGCACTCATTTAATTCAGCTCTTTGCTCAGACGACACAACTTTAGAAAGGGCTTGAATGATTGCCCTTTGTAAATTATCTTCTACTATAATCTTTTTTTTGTCTACCCTTTCTGTTTTGTTTTTCATCAGAGCACTGACATTTTATGATAAATGTATTTTTATTTTTATCTGTTTATCACTCACCTCTCTCACTAGGATTTAAATGCTGAAAAGGCAAGGTTTTTCCCTTCTATACTTCTATAGACTACAAATTAAAAATATTATTTATCTATAAATAGGAGAATTGTTTGTTGAGTGAATGGATGGAATAAACAGGAGATTTCAAAACACAAGTCTGACACAACACTGCCTTCAACTTTTAGATTTCTATGGGAAGAAATGTAGGCAAAATATTTAAAGATAAAATAAGGCAAAATTTAGCAGCATTCTCTGATTAGTTCCACTAATGATCTTACACATTTGCCTGTGCAAAAGCCTGTTTTTCCTAACTGAGCATTCATGTTTTACTGTTGCTCTTATGTTTGTCTTTAGAGTATTTAAAGAGAGTAACCAGACTGCTGTCTTCCAAAGGGCTTTATTTCTTCGTGCTGAATGTGGGATTTTTATATTTAGCAGCGCACAAACTCTTTCTTAATTATATACAACCCACTGTTCTAAATTTTGCATACCACTTTGCAGTTTAGTGCTATGCGATTTACTTGCTACCAATTTTGGTGTCAGAAATTTGACATTTAGATTGCCTTTGAAAAGAAATGGTAAAGTAGATTCAGTAGTGAATGAAATGTAGCCTCTGCCTTCTTGACTCACTTTTAATTGCTTTTTACCTTTCATTTATTGGAAATATCTACCCAAAATGTCACAATAATAGGTCAAATACTCATAAGAATTTATAAAATTAGGGAAATATTTTAGCATTCAGTAAGATAATGTTGCTGTTTTCCGCTTGCAACTAAACTGGCTTTTGTGCATTAAATACCTTCATGTCCATAATCTAGTGAAAGAAACCAGCACAATTAGATGTATTTTGGAATTCTACAGTGAGATTTTTCTACAATCATTTTGGAATCTAACTTATCTACACAAGTGCAGCATTACTTACATTTTGTGTCATGTTTGTATTCTCTCTCTCTCTGTTTTGCTCATTATTTGTGTATTATATTTTGTGAGAAAAAATATAAACATATAGAAGCCAGAGAGATAGTACAGCAAGCAGGACATATGCCCTGACATGGTCAGTGGGTTCAACACCCAGCCTCCCGGTATTGTTCCACAAGTATTACCAGGAATGATCTCCGAGCAGAGAATCAGGAATAAGCCCTGGGCACTTCTAGGTGAGACTCAAACTAATATAAATGTAGATCAATGAATAATACAATAGTGTAATCAATTAAGTGTCTATTAAATATTTCAAGTTAAAATGAACAGAAATTCAAATCCTATTTTGTTTGGTGATTGTTCTATTTACTACTTCTTACAAGTGAGCCAGTGGGTGTTATGATAGAATTACTACAAAAACAATGTTACTAAAACTTCAATTAGAGAAGCTGGAGCGATAGCACAGTGGGTAGGGCATTTGCCTTGCATGTGGCCGACCCGGGTTCGATTCCCAGCATCCTATGTGGTCCCCCGAGCACCGCCAGGAGAAATTTCTGAGTGCAGAGCCAGGAGTAACCCCTGAGCATAGCTGGGTGTGACCGAAAAAGCAAAAAAAAAAAAAAACCCTTCAATTACAGTATTTTCTAATTTAATTTATAGCACTAAACAACTTAAAAAGCAAAAATCCATAAAAGAATTTCATTATGATTATTTTTAAAACCTGTAACAAATGATTGATATTATAATTTTAGTGCTATCTTTGACCTATATTTTTCTTTATTGTAAAAGCAACAGGGAAATTTCCAAGTGATCAAATGATATACTAATTTTAAAAATTTGCACTCTGTTTTGCTTGTCTGACACTTTTATTGAGGTACCATAATTTGCATAACTGGCAATAACACTTTCATGTTCCAGTACCACACCTGCCACCAGATTGTCTCTGCTTTCCTACACTAATATCCAAGCAACCCTCCCATCCACTCCCCCACATAGTGCTATTAATCATAAAAGATTAATTATATAATTTTTCATGATAATTTAATTATTTTCTAAATGTTCATTTAGAAGTACTAGCTAATTTTTTGTTTGAAATGTATTAGTTAATTAAATTTCATTCATTTTTATGTTCAATTTTTAAAATGAGGTTAGGTCTGTATGAAAGACAAAATGCATTACAGTATAGCATACTTATATATAGCTTTTAAAGATAGAGTTCACTTTTAATTTTTTTAAGTTTTTTCTTTTAATTATTATTAGTGAAACACCATGAGGTACAGTTGTAGATTTACAAATTTTTGTGCTGGGGTTTCAGTTATACAATGATCAAATACCCATCCCTCCACCAGTGCCCATTCTTCAACACCATGGATCCCAGTATCCCTCCCATCCCCATCCCCCTCCATTCCACCCTGCCTTTGTGGCAGGCATTCTCTTTTGTTCTCTCTCTCCTTTTGGGTGTTGTGGTTTGCAAAAGAGGCAATGGGTGACAATCATGTTTGGTTTATAGTCACTTTCAGCATGCTTCTCCCATCCTGGGAGGATCCTCCCAACACCCATTTACTTGGTGTTCCCTTCTCTATCTGAGCTGCCTTTTCCCCTATCATGTGCGGCTAGCTTCCAAGCCATGGAGTAAACCTCCTGGTACTTACCTCGGCTATTCTTGGGTGTTAGTCTCCTATTTTGTTACTTTATGTTCTTCAGATGAATGTAATCTTTCTATGTCTATCTCTCTCTTTCTGACTCATTTCGCTTAGCATAATACTTTCCATGTAGTACCACTTGTATATAAATTTCATGACTTCATTTTTCTAAAAGCTACATAGTACTCCATTGTGTAGATGCACCAAAGTTTCTTTAAGCAGTCATCTGTTCATGGGCATAGAGTTCACTTTTAATAGAGAACTATTTCTCCTGTTTGATATTTGGCATGAAATGTTGGAGGAAGATATTTATTGCTCTCTTTATATGTTTTGGAAAAGTATGAGGAATATCATATCACTTATTTATTGCTCTCTTTATATGTTTTGGAAAAGTATGAGGAATAAGTGTAATTTTAATAAATCCCCTTCAGGAATATATCATGTTTTCCAGAAGATATGAGTATTGTCATATTTTTTGACAAACATCAAATTCTCCTTCCGTACAACATTCTCTGTACTATTTTCCTTAGAAAAAATGTATTTTATGGGAAATTTTATCATTATTTCTCAAAACTAGAAGAAGGAGGAAATAAGATGCATTCAGCGGGTAGGGCGTTCGCCTTACAAGCGGCCAACATGGCCGACCCGAGTTCGATTCCTCCGCCCCTCTCAGAGAGCCCGGCAAGCTACCGAGAGTATTCGATATGCCAGACACAGTAACAACAAAGTCTCCAATGGAGACGTTACTGGGCCCGCTCGAGCAAATCGACGATCAACGGGAGGGCCTTTACCTTTACCTTTACCTATCATTCATCAAATTTTGAGATTTTGTATTTCCTCTCAAAAACACTTTACCTAAATTATAAATGTTCACTAAATTTTAGTTCCAAATGAAACCAATAATAAAAAATATAATATTTTGCATTGATTAGGACTTTTTTCTAACTAAAATCTATTCAGTGCTAGAAATCCACTGAAATAGTAAGCAAACAAGGGTTTATTTTATGTAACTATAATGCCTTATGATTTATTATGGCTTTCTCAAGATTTTGTGCAATAATTTTGTATATTTTTTTCCCTGAATTTGTCTTTATTTGTGATGGCTTCATTCAGTGGTAAATACTTTGTGAACTGGCAAAAATGGTATATGTAGTCTTTGTTGCCCTTTATATACATGGCAACTATTTAAACTTGGTCTTTACTGTTTAAAGTTGGGTTTTTTTTTTTTTTTTTGCTTTTTGGGTCACACCCGGCAATGCACAGGGGTTATTCCTGGCTCTGCACTCAGGAATTATTCCTGGTGACGCTCAGGGGACCATATGGGATGTTGGGAATCGAACTCAGGCAAACGCCCTACCCGCTATGCTATTGCTCCAGCCCTGTTTAAAGTATTTTTAATGCAAAAAAAAAAATCACAATATTAGATTGTGATTTTAATTGAATTCAGGAAACAGGAAAAAAACTTTTAGAAGAAACATGTCAAGAATTGCTTAGAAATTAATGTTAAAAATGTGAAGAATTTCAATAAGATGGAAAGATTCTCAGTGGTGGAATACACCTGAGAGGATCTAAGTTCAAAATGTGAGACACTACATTAAAAAAAAATTGAAATTTGACGAGCTAGGATAGAGTACCGCAGTGAGGCTGCATTCCTAGAAAGTATCTGATCTGTGTTCGACTCCCAATAGTCCATGGTTCCCAAGCATCAAACATCACTAGTTCCAAACCCCCAGCATCACCTGGGTGGTTGAACATCCCAGGCACTATAGAGCCTAAGCAGCATCACATCCTTCACTCCTTGCACTGACCAACAGACCCAGTTTTCTGAAAATTCTACGTGGGTTCCCAGGGCCTTTTAACTACCATGTGGTTAAATCAATTGTCCCTTCAGTGAAGCTTGAAAACCTATCTTGACAAAGAAATGTAAATTTGGAAGAAAAAAGCTTTGATTTTCTTTTCAGGGTAGGTGGACTAACAAGCAATGCTCCAGGGATATTTGGTCACCTCCACTGGACCATTCAGTTTAGAGTTCTACAATGCACCTTTTGTCAGGGTGGCAGGGCCCTCCTAGGGATGTTCAGGAAGATATACTATTGTAAGGATCAAACTTGTGGACCCACACATGTGAGGCATCTGCATTATGTTTCTTGCCCCTAGAAGAATAACCATCATTTTAGATGCTTTAAAAGTAAAGGTAAAGGCCCTCCCGTTGATCGTCGATTTGCTCGAGCGGGCCCAGTAACATCTCCATTGGAGACTTTGTTGTTACTGTGTCTGGCATAGCGAATACTCTCGGTAGCTTGCCGGGCTCTCTGAGAGGGGCGGAGGAATCGAACTCGGGTCGAAAAAACAATTTTGTTCTTATATTTTAGTAACCAAATTAGAGTCATCAGCTAGGTCGGTGGAATTTTTAAATATAATTATTAAGGTACAGAATTCTCTCAGTACATGGAATATAAAGAAACATCTTAGGGGGAAAATAGTTAAAGAAATCAGAATCTGAGAGTTGTTCAGTAGGATTGAGCTTATTAACAAAGGAGGTGGGAGGGGTCTTTGGGACATTGTGCTGGGTATGGTGTGGGAATTTGGTGTGGATGGAGCTCCACTGAAGGGTGGAGCCATAGCACAACAGGGAGAGCATTTGCCTTGCATGCAGCTCACTAGAGTCCTGGCAGAAGTGACCCTTGAATTCAGAGCCAGGAGTAAGCTCTGAGCACTGCTAGGTGTTCCACCCCCCCAACTCAAAACCAAATCAATAAAACTGTGTTGTAAATGTACAATCAAAACAAAAACAAAAATATGCACAGCTATGTCTTCTACCCTGATCCATGTTTTCATTTTTCTACCCAGAAGTCATTCAATAAATGGCTTTATGCTCATTTTACTGAAGCTGTTGTTGTTTGGTTTGGGGGCCAACCCCAGCAAGACTCAGGGCTTACTCCTGAGTCTGCACTCAGGGATCACTCCTTCTGGGACTTGGAGGATGGAACCCAGTGCGTGCCAAACAAAGGCCCTACTAACTATAAAGACCCAAAGCCCAAGTTTTAGATAGAGAAAAACCCATCCAAGTCTCAATCTTCTGACTTTTTTCCATAACTTAGTCTTACCACAGACAGAAGCCCTTGTCTTAATTTTCCTAAGAAAAAATTCTTGTTATATTACAAATTAATAACTTTTTTCTAATTTGCTTCTGAGTTATCTGGTTTTGGGGCATCATCAAGTGGTTCTCTGGTTCTACTTCCAGTTCTGTGCTCAGGAGTTATTCCCAGTGGTACTTAGGATACCATGTGGTAGCAGGGACACCTCCGAGGCCAAGCAAGCAAGCATATACTTAACTCATTCAGCTGTGTTAAGGGCCCCATGGATTTTAATTTTTAATGATACCTCAATCCTGAAGAATAAGAATTGTAAAGCAGTACTTTACAATTCCCTTATAGTTAAGTACTTGAAAGTTCTGTGACACACTCAAAAAATTTTTGTTGTTGAACTTGGACATACAACTTTTCTGTCTCTATGCTAAAAAAATGAGTTATGATATTTTTATTTAAGTTCTTAATTCTTTTCCATAATTTTAAAAATAATTTTGGATACCAGTAGCTTGGGATAGGAATTATTTTCTGTTGCCTAATTTCTTCACGCAATTATAAAAAAAAACGACACTACATCGACTACCCAGCTGCCGCCACACTCCAGGATGCTTTCAGGACCTGCGTGGCAGCTCCAGCCAAGACTCATGCATGACTGAAGACCCACAGAACAAGAAAAGCGAAACTCTCTGAGACCTTCGACTCCAGGCTCAACGGACCCAGGGACAAAGATTCTCTGCTTGCTCCCACCAACCACAGGAGACAAAGGGATTCTAATCAGGAGCCTCACCCTACCCTGCCCTGTCTGCTTCCACCAACCACCAGAGACCCAGGGATCAGATTGCACACAGAAGACCCACCCTACCCCTACCGGGACCAGATAAATACCCCACTGGCAGACCTCCACTACCGACACTACCTCCACTACCCAGCCGCTGCCACACTCCAGGACACATCATAAGACACTAAATACCCATATTCCAGAATTGCCATACCATATTTGATAGGGTTCAAATATGGTAACACCTATGAGGGCGATTAGAGGTCACCCCAAAAGCTTCTATCCCACTCGGAAAGACTGGCAAGCTACCGAGAGTATTCTGCCCGCAAGGCAGAGCCTGGCAAGCTATCCGTTGTGTATTCGAGATGCCAAAACAAGTAACTACAATGGTCTCATTCACCTGACCCTGAAGGCTTCACCAACATGGCAGCACTGAGAAGGATGAGAAAGGAGAGGCCGATAAAATCTCAAGGCCGAACTAGGTTGCCACAATGAAGGAAGACAAAAATGATCGTCTGTACTCTCAATGCATGTATGCTAGCATCACATGCATCCATCAAGGACCTGATGGTACAAGCACGAAAGATCAAGTACGGCATCATTGGTCTGACCGAGACAAGAAGGCACCAATCTCATCACGTTTTTGACACTGGAGAAGAATTAATTCTCAGAACATGCAATAATAGAGGTGTCAGAGGCGTCGGTGTCCTTGTCAACACAAATTTGGCCATGAACATTGATTCATTCGAATGCCTAACAACACGAATTGGACGTTTACATTTGAATAGATGTGGCTCACTGCCGGCAGTTTCTATCTTCGTTGTCTACGCACCAACGTCTAATTATGATGAAGGAGAAATTGAGAAGTTCTACATGGAGCTGGAGAATTTCTATAAAGAAGACCACACCTTCTACAAGATCATTGTGGGTGATTTTAATGCCAAGATAGGACCAAGAAGATCAGCTGAAGAACTTCATATCGGGATCCATGGACTAGAATGGAATGAACAGGGTGAGAGACTATCTGAGTTCATCATGTCGGCCAAGACAATCCATGGTAACTCACAGTTCCAGAAGGCTGAATCTAAACGTTGTACATGGGAGTCTCCCGGTGGACAATTTCACAACGAAATAGACCACAGCATATTCAATCGATGGTTTTGCCTGACTGATGTCGCTGTTGTCCCAAAATTCCAAACGGGATCAGACCACCGTCTCCTTCGTGCAAAATTCTACTTCACAGAGCGGGGAGAAAGGGCTGTAAAGTTTAAAAAGAGAACTCCCGGAATGACCACCAACTGGGAGCTCTTTGGCACTATTGCAGCAACATGGGAAGATGCCATTGTTGACAACATTGACGAGGAGTACAATCGACTGGTTCAACACCTTCATGATTGTGCAAGGAACGCTAATAGAGAGATAGCCACAAAAAACCGCCTGTCTTCGAAAACTCTTGAGCTTATTCGCCAACGTGGTGGGAGGAATGCTAAGAGAGATATAAGCACAAAAAAACGCCTGTCTTCGAAAATTCTTGAGCTTGTTCACCAACGTGGTTTGGCGCATGCCTCAAGCAACCGCAAGCGAATGTCTGAGCTAACAAAGCAGTGCAGAGATGCGATCAAGGAAGACCTCAAAGAGAGAAGAGTAGAAGTACTGGTAGATGCGGCAGAAGTCAGGAAAAATATTCGTAACCCCCATCTGTTCTTCGCCAACTACAAGACCAAGATGACTGCCCTCCGACGTCCTGATGGATCTATCACATCCTCAAGAACGGCAATGAAGAAAATTGCCCATGACTTCTACTAAAATCTCTTCGATAACCATGTCCACTTGCCGACATACCAAATTCCACAGGATGGATATGTCATTCCCAATGATCTCCCTTCAGAAATCCGACACGCCATTTCGTCAGTAAAGAAACGAACAGCACCTGGCCCAGACAAGGTCAGACTGAACACCTGAAGAACCAGCCATCAGTACTCATCAATACATTGGCTCGGCTCTTCACACGCTACCTGTCTGAATGCAAGGTTCCATCCCAATGGAAAACCAGCAGGACTGTACTACTGTTCAAGAAGGGAGGCATCCATGACACTGGCAACTATCGCCCAATCTGCCTATTGTCTGTCATCTACAAGTTGTTCACTCAAGTCATCCTAAATAGGATTGGCAGAACACTAGATGAAGGACAACCATGCTAGCAAGCCAGGTTCCGCAAAGGATTCAGCACCATTGACCATATCCACACGATAACCAAGCTCATTGAGGTTTCTCGGGAGTTCAAGATGCTGCTCCGTCTAACGTTCATTGATTTAAAGAAGGCCTTTGATTCTGTTGAGATAGAAGCGGTTGTTGAAGCCCTAGCCAATCAGGGCATTCAAGCCCAATATATCAAGATCCTCTGTGAGCTGTATTGCGGATTCACTACCAGGATCTCACCATTCTACAAAGAGGTAATCATCGATGTCAAGAGAGGGGTTCGGCAGGGTGATACCATTTCACCGAAACTCCTCAGTGCCACCCTCGAGAACATCATGTGACGACTGGAATGGGAAGGAATGGGAGTGAAGATAGATGGTCGGCAACTACACCACCTCCGCTTTGCTGATGACATTGTTTTAATAACACCAAACATCAGCCAAGCGGCACAAATGCTGGCCGACTTTGACTGTGAGTGTGGAAAGGTTGGACTACAGCTGAATCTTACGAAGACAATGTTTAT
Organism: Sorex fumeus; assembly: GCF_029834395.1. Taxonomy (NCBI): domain Eukaryota; kingdom Metazoa; phylum Chordata; class Mammalia; order Eulipotyphla; family Soricidae; genus Sorex; species Sorex fumeus. Next base: position 65,602,921 of record NW_026606065.1, on the reverse strand, counting down.
GAGAAACAACCTCGTTCCTGATGCCCCATTTGCTCTCAATGGAATGACCATCTCCGAATGCAACAGCTATGTGTACCTAGGTCGAGAAGTCAACATGAGAAATGACCTGGCACCTGAGCTGCGCAGGAGGAAGCGAGAGGCTTGGAACGCCTTCTAGAGCGTTGAAGAAATAGCTAAGAGGACGAAAAACCTCCGGCTCCGCACACATCTCTTTGATTCCACTGTTCTTCCTGCATTAACATATGCCTCAGAGACCTGGGCCCTATGCAAACAGGATGAGAATGCTATTCGGTTCTCCCAAAGAGGAACTGAACGAGCTATGCTTGGAATATCATGTTTCACTCAAATGAGAGAAAGAATCCGGAGTTCCAACATCCGTCAATGATCAAGAATCAGGGACGCTGTCTCGTTTGCCAAGGTGTCAAAAATCAGATGGGCTGATCACGTAATGAGATTTAAATATGACTGCTGGACTACAGCTGTTACTGACTGGATTCCACAGGATTTCAAAAGACCGAGTGGCCGCCCACCTACCAGATGGTCAGACTTCTTCATCAAGATCATGAACGATTGGTTTGAGGCTCTTCGTGTTCCTAGACTGAACAGACGCCATTGGGCTACACTAGCACGCGACAGGGACAAATGGAGACGTTACTGGTGCCCGCTCAAGCAAATCGAGGATTAATGGGAAGTCACGTGATCAAGTGATCAATTATAAAAATTATGTTCCTATTATTATTGATATATACTCAGTAGTTATATGTTCAACCAAGAAATATCATGGAATGCAAAGATTTCCATACAATTCTCATTTAGGTGTCAACTTATTAGAAGGAAATCATCATAGGTAGAAGAAAATATAAATCAGGCAAACAACTGTGCTCATACAAATCATATTAACTGATCCCTTCTTGGAACAAGTATCATACTACTTTACTTTAGTATTGATATTACTATACTAAGTTGTAACAAAACGCTAATGACATTTATTGTATGTATTAAAATTTGCTGGATGAATTCAATTAGATAATTACCAGCTTTTATTCACTTTAAAAATTGTCTGGAACTTACACATCAAGCTATTTTCAAAATCTCTGAGAGTTGTATGAGATGGCTAGACATTCCAGTGTCAACAAGTGATGCAATGACTGTAGTCTCTCTTTATATTAAAGATATATGAGAGAACTAGAGGAGAGGAGCTGAGAAAAGGAGATAAGGTGAGAAGTGAGAAGTGGAGAAATTAAGTAGAGAAATAGATTACTAATTAAGATGCCTGTCTTTTAATGAGAGTTTGGAAATTGTATCCCTAATCACAATGTCTATATTCACAGACATTGAGTAACAATCATGATTTTTTTTGTCAAATAGCTGTTTGAAAATTGTGTACCCAAGCTTCCAAATACTTGTATTGTATAAAACGTACAGAAGTTATATGATTAGGGGCTGGAGTGATAGCACAGTAATTAGGGTGTTTTCCTTGCATACGGCCGACCCGGGTTCGATTCTCAGCATCCCTTATGGTCCCCCATGCACTGCCAGGAGTAATTACTGAGTGCATGAGCTAGGAGTAACCCCTATGCATCACTGAGTGTGACACAAAAAGAAAAAAAAGAAGAAGTTATAGGATTAAAAAATTACATGTTTATTCTAAACTTCCTGGTGATACTGTTTTCATATTTTTGTCACTGAAGACTTCATTTCTGTTTCTCTGTCACTGCTGATTATATTTCTACAAGTGCTGGTTATTTTTCAACACTGCTGATTACAGAGATGTGGACATTTTGATTTGTCCCATTATAATTATTTCTTCTTTGATAGTATTTTTTCCTCTGATGTTGCTTACATAATATGGGTCTTGTTGGCTACTTTGAAGTGTAAAAACATTAATTTCTAGCTATAAAGAAATAGTCAAGTGCTTCCAATTATGATATACAAAATAGTTTCTGGTATTAGATTTTTGATTGAAAGGATTCATTTCTTAAAATAGCATATCAACTTTTATAGTATTTGTTGAGAGGAAATTTTATACTCTGCTGTTCCAGTAATAATTACATTGATTTTATTTTTTATTTTCAATATATAATAAAATTTAAGAGGTGTTTCAAGTATAAACTTATGCCATATGCAAGCTTAAAATGAGTTACCATGTTATTTTAGACCTGATTTAATAATAATTAAATTTTTAAGTTTTTTTTTTTTGGTGGGAACTTCCTATTAGGGTTGGAGGGTCCAAGTGGAACCACTAACAATCTCAGCAGAGTAGTGAGAGCATAATGGTTCAATTCTGGACTCTAATACTGCACTATCCACGGGGTGTGTTTCATGTTTACTGAGGTGCTCATGGCACCAGGGCTGTTATACTCAGAGGTAGACAGGCCAGACCATGCAGTGCCTATAACGGACAGGTCCTAATGTCTGAAGGACATTTACCTCAACTCTTTGAACTATTTCTAAGGCCTCATTAAAGACTTCATTCATTAATCTGTTTGTTTGTTTTAGTTTTGGGGCCAGGTTTTGTAAAAAGCAAGACAAAAGAAATAAGTCTTATACTGTTTATCCCTATTTATTTGAAAACTCTTGGCTTATTTGCCAATGTGGCTTGGCGCATGCCTCAGGCAACTGCAAGCGAACATCCGAGCTTGCAAAGCAGTACAGAGAAGCAGTGCTGGTAGATTCCGCAGAAGCCGGGACAAGTATTCATAATGCCCGCCTGTCCTTCACGAACTACAAGACCAAGATGACTGTCCTCCGACATCCTGATGGATCTATCACATCTTCCAGAAGGGCAATGGAGAAGATTATTCATGACTTTTACTTGGATTTCTTTGATAGCCACGTCCACCTGCCCACATACCAAATTCCACAGGATAGATATATCGTTTCCAATATTCTTCCTTCCAAAACCCAACAAGCCATTTTGTCAGTAAAGAAATGAACAGCACCTGGCCCAGACAAGGTTAGACTGAACACCTAAAGAACCTGCTATCAGTACTCATCAATACACTGGCTCGGCTCTTCATACTCTACCTGTCTGAATGCAAGTTTCCATCGCAATGGAAAACCATAGGACTGTACTACTATACAAGAAGGGAGACATCCATGACATTGGCAACTATCGCCCAATCTGCCTATTGTCTATCATCTACTACCTGTTCACTCGAGTCATCCTGAATAGGATTGGCAGGACACTAGATGAAGGACAACCATGTGAGCAAGCCGGGTTCTGCAAAGGATTCAGCACGATCGATCATATCCACAGGATAACTAAGCTCATTGAGGTTTCTTAGGAGTTCTAAGATGCCGCTATGTCTAATGTTCATTGATTTAAAGAAGGCCTTTGATTCTGTTGAGATGGAAGTGGTCACTGAAGCCCTAGCCAATCTGGGCATACAAACTCAATACATCAGTATCCTCCATGAGCTGTATTATGGATTCACTGCCAGGATCTCACCATTCTACAAAGAAGTAATCAATCATCCTTGTCAAGAGAGGGGTTCGGCAGGGTGATACCATTTCACCGAAACTCTTCAGTGCCACCCTTGAGAACATCATGTGACGACTGGAATGGGAAGGAATGGGAGTGAAGATAGACAGTCGGCAACTATACTACCTCTGTTTTGCTGATGACATTATTCTAATAACACCAGACATTAGCCAAGTGGCATAAATGCTGACCGACTTCGATCATGAGTGTGGAAAGGTTGGACTACAGCTGAATCTCACAAAGACAATAGTCATAAAAAAATCTCCTTCCTGATGTTTCATTTGCTCTCAATGGAACGACCATTTCCGAATGCAACAGTCATGTGTACATAGGTCGAGAAATCAACATGATGAATGACCTAGCACCTGAGTTGTGGAGGAGGAAGAGAGCGGCTTGGAAACCCTTCAAGCACGTCGAAGATATAGCTAAGAGAACGAAGAAACTCTGGCTCTGGGCACATCTCTTCAATTCCACTGTTCTCCCTGCATTAACATGCTGCAGAGACCTGGGCCCCATGAAAACAGGATAAGAATGTTATTCAGGTCTCCCAAAGAGGAATAAAAAGCTATGCTTGGAGTATCATGTTTCACTCAAATGAGAGAAAGAATCCGGATTTCTGACCTCCATCGATGGTCAAGAATGAGGGACGTTGTCTTGTTTGCCAAGGGGTTGAAAATCAGATGGACTGTACACATAGTGAGATTTGGAGATGATCGCTAGACTAGAGCCATTACGGAATGGATTTCACAGGATGTCAAAAGATTTCGTGGCCACCCACCTACAAGATGTTCAGACATCTTCATCAAGACTCTGAATGATCTGTTTGAGGCTATTCGTGTTCCTAGAAAGAACAGATGCTATTGGGCTACACTAGCACACGACAGGGATGAATGGAGACATTACTGGCGGCCACTCGAGAAAATTGATGAGTAATAGGGTGTCAAGTGATCAAGTGACCCCCATGCCCTACCCCTCAATTAAGTAATTTAAATGTAAAAAAATTCAAAATATTTCTTCTGACTTTACAAATTGTGAGGTTTTTTTAAATAAATTATTTGACTAAAATGATTTCAACTGAGTTATGTATCAGGCCCAAAGAAATAGGATCTAAACATTTGTTATTTACAAATAGGATCTAGACATTTGTCATTTATCCTTTGTGACTATCTATATTCTGATAAATAATGGGGCCTCGTGTATCTTAGGAAAGGACATAAAATTTAAACTTTATTGCATAATCAGTTCCAATATTTATTGATTAATTTTTATTAGAAGTTACAATATATTATGTTATATTATATTATATTATTTTTGGCTGGAGCAGTAGCACAGTGGTAGGGCATTTGCCTTGCACATGGCCAACTTGGCTGACCTGAGTTCGATTCCTCCACCCCTCTCGGAGAGCCCGGCAAGCTACCCAGAGTGTCTCGCCCACAAGGCAAAGCCTGGCAAGCTACCCATGATGTATTCGATATGCCAAACACAGTAACAACAAGTCTCACAATGGAGACGTTACTGGGACCACTCGAGCAAATCGATGAACAATGGGAGGACAGTGCTATATTATTTCTAAAATGACATTTCTTCTTAAATGACATATCTTCAAAAACTGCACAACTACTGACATATAGCCAACAATATATATTGGAATTAACATTGCATAAAATAGGTAAGCATTAACTACATACAGATAGCTGAATCTGGAAAATTTTCTTAAGATTTATTTATAACTTAATCATTTTAACTTATATTGAGTTTTGCAAGTTGTTACTTCAGGCTAGCTTAACACCAAAGTTTAGGTATATATTTAAATATCAAGCCACATATAACAGGAATAAATTAAAAAAGTTACGCTGAAGGAATTGAAGTGGAAAATGCAAGTTGTAAAATAGGTCATTTCTCTAACATTTATAAGAGTAAACTTTCTTGTTCAAATTAAATAAATCTAAAGTCATGACCTGACACATATTAAGATTTATCAGAAAATCTCTATTTGTTACTCTTGCTTTAGCTTTTCAAGAGATGTTAAATCATAAATTCATAATAATTTATTTGAATAATTAATTCTTCATTAATTTAATGTGTTAATTCAAGGTTTCTTGATACAATAAAAATTTCTATGCCCTGTATAATTATCTTATAATTTAATTTTGAGAGAAAAGCCCCTTTTGGTCTGCTTTGAAGTGACACACTAATCCTTGGGGTGGGGCCCAGGCAGATGTTCCCAGATCACTCAGTCTGTTTGCAAGCCTACTTATTGTGGTTCAATGTGACTATGGGACAGTGTGTTCCTGGAAGATGTGCAGTGACATTTTAACCATTGTAATTACACAGGGAAGGTGTGACCCTATCTATAGAAAAACATAGGGTTGTTCTGACCGCTCTGGCTACGTGACCAATTGTACGTCTTCCTCATTTGCCCAAGCCTATATAAAGCTTTGTTATTCGCTTAATAAATTGGAACTGCTTGCCAGGACCCCAGCTGTGCTCATGTGCTTATTTCAGTGTGGAGGTGGCTGCATAGGTTTGCTCCTTTCCTTTTTCAGGGAGGCAAGTTCATCCCTGTCCTCCAGACTCTGAGCGGTGGTCCCTTGCTAGACAAGAGAGCTTGATGAACAGAGGCCAGGAGAAGACCCCAAGAATTTTACATACACTTTTCACTAAACTTAGACTTTGCACACACATAGCATACTGCCTGAAGTAATTAGTTCATAATGCACTCCTGTTTTCTACTATCTTATCATAGTTCATACTGCATCCAAATTAGGTAAAAGAAATCATTGAACACAGATCTTTTCACCTTAGTTGACTATCCATAGTTTTCCATTATGCTCATGGAGTCCTGATAGTCAGTAAACAGTTTTCCATTTGTCAGTTTTACCTCTTATAATAACTAGCTCAGAAAATTTCCACATAATCTAAAAATTGCCCCTTGCTGTAAAATATGATAATATTATGACATGGCATATCAATATGATAATAGGAAAATTTAAATATGTAACCATTAATACTGAATTAAAATTAATTCTCAAAATATTTTTAAATATTTTATTTTTTATAATATAAGATCGTCTGAGGCTGGAGACACAGTACTGTGAGTAAAATATTTGCCTTGCATGTGGTCATCCCGGATTTGATTCCCAGCACCATATATGGTTCTCTGAATACCACTAGGTGTGATTCATGTATATGGGACCAGGAATAAGTGCTGAGCACCACTGAGAGTGGTCCATTTCCCCTGAAAACTTATATGTCCCAAACATATAAGTTCTTTGGAGGGGCATATCTTAACTATTATGTCATTTTGACACTATGTACTGATTCTATGTTAAAGCTATGTTATATAGATTCAATGGTTTCTAAAGACAGATAATCTTGAGTTGCTGTAGAAGTGTTTTAAATCTTACAGTATAGTTTGAACTCGTATTGTTCAGATAATTAAAAATGAGAATTAGATTTAGCTCTTTATTATTTTAACATTTATATTGAAAAGTAGATAAGTACCAATGAATTATTGTAGTTGCTATAGATTTAGGAATAAAAGACACAAATTCTAGATCATCAAGATTTATATTCTAAGGAGGGAGGGATAACTTTTGAATGACAACAGAAGCAAAAATATCTGTAACGAGGAAAATGATATTCTAGTGAAATGAATTTGCATAGTGCATAAATAACTAGTGAGCCCTAAGCAGACACTGAATCATACCTAGGGAAAAAGATATTTGGATGTCCCTCAAAGACAAAAATGGTAAATTACATAAAAATAAAAATATTTTCTAGTTAGAAATGGAAGTCTGGTATTTCTGGGACAGAAAATGTAGGGAATATACATGGGCTGGGAGTATGTCTAAAGGGTCAAGCATGTGACTTACATATGTGAGGGCCTGTATTCAATCCCAGCAGTACATTTGATCAGACTCTCTCTTTCTCTCTCTCTCTCTCTCTATCTCTCTCACTCTCTTACACACACACACACACACACACACACACACAAAGCAGACAACATAATTAAGAAGATATTTATAATAGAGAGAATGGTAAAACTTTGCATGCTGCATTTTAGCATTCAGATTTTATGATAATTGCAATCTGTGTTAGAACCAAAGTACAGCCATTTTTGGCCTGAACGAAAGTGCACCGTTTTTAGTTGTTAATAGCTATTTTGCCATCTGTATGATTATGTAACTGACAACTAAACTGGCCATGAACCTGAGACCACATCTTGGGAAAGGAACAGAATGAACAAAATTTACAATGCTTGCAGAGTAGCAGCCAATCAGTAAAAAGAACGAATCTAGTGTTCAGCCAGGCATGGAAAGAATAGAACAAAGGACACCCACAGTGGCACTAATTTATCAGCTCACAGATGAGTTTAGGGAGAAAGAACAATGTGGTTTTACAGTACTTTAACTTTTCCCCACAGCTGGTGGGGGTCTTGTACCCTGACCATTTGTCTATGGGGTGCGGCCCTGCCTGATTAGTCTATAACACTCTGACTCTGTCTCTGTCCCTCTCTGTCTCTGTCTGTTTCTCTGTCTCTGTCTGTCTCTGTCTCTCTCCGTTTCTCTCTGTCTCCCTTTCTCTCTGTTTCTTTCTCTCTCCTTCTGTCTGTAATGAATCTCTTAAATAAAATCTTTGAAAATGTTTGAACTCCTCACGGATGCCTTGTGTTGGAATCGCTGACCCTAACATCTGGACATGGAGAAATTCCATGTTGGGGTATGTGAACATATTTTATTGAGAAAGGGCCGTAGTAGAGCCAATAGTTGATTAATAACTAAAGAGCAAAGAAACTGGGAAAGTAAAACTATGTAACTGAGATGAGAAATGGCAAGGACTTATACCAACATAAGAGGAACTGGAATGGAGTTAGAGGATAAATATCATGGAGTTAGAGGATAAACATCATGAAATAACTTATTACTTGTTAGGCTTTTTAAAATCTTTCCACTTATCAACGTTTTTAATAAGTGCAACTCTTAGTGATATACATAATTATGGTCACCCTCATTTTATAGATGAGAATATTGGAGTTCTTCTCAGAAGTGATGAGTGATTGGCAATCATAATACACAATGACTAAGTGTTCAAGCAAAATTTAAATAAGTATTTGGGCTGTTAAATCTGATAGTTTGGAGGCTTCACCTGGTGTACACACAGGGACAGAGGTAAGTGAAAAAGTAGGAGCAGTTTAGTGGGGTGTTCTCAAGGGTGGCCCCAGGAGCCTCTGGTGAGGCTGGAGTAGAGCTTCACTCTGAGAGAGATTAAGCGGGGTTTTCGTTGTCTGGGGTTGGAAAAGGGAACGGAGATCAGTGAGACTAGTGCACTTGGTTTAGCCTTCTGTTATCTGGAGGTGATGGATGTGAGGAAGCACAAAATGCAGCCTGGTGGATTCCTGTCCCTTAGTGGCCATAAATTCTGTCTTCTGCTTTGGAGGTGAGGGTCATCTTGGTTCTGGAAATATCACTTTTTTATCAACCAGCTGCCATTCAGTCCAAAGCAAACCTTACAAAATCCAGTTTTGTTTGTTTTTATTTTTAGGGGCTCTACAACAAACTGCTCAGGGGAACCAACAGTTATTCCCAAGATACTTGGCCAACAGATGATTCACTGTCACTGTCACTGTCCTCCCGTTGTTTATAAATTTGCTCGAGCAGGCCCAATAACGTCTCCATAGTGACACTTGTTACTGTGTTTGGCAAATCGAATATGTCACGGGTAGCTTGCCAGTCTTTGCCGTGCGGGCGAGATACTCTTGGTAGCTTGCCGGGCTCTTGGAGAAGAACAGAAGAATCGAACTCAGGTCGGCCATGTAGACTGCATGGAAGGCAAACGCCCTACCTGCTGTGCTATCACTCCAGTCTAACAGATGATTCTAGATAATCTAGGACCCAGAACTATGATTAGTCCCAGCTATGTGTAGGAACACTCAGACACGCATCACAGTGCTAGGAAGTAAAATATTGTTACTTCAAATTTGTGTCCTAGTACCATAGAGTCCATGTTTTTAACTACTATAAGTCCACGTAAGGAAAAAAGATTAATGAAATATAGTAGACTTTATTTCCTGATTCAAAAAAACACTTGAGGAGAAATGTGAAATTCTTCACTTGGGTTAGAGGTTCATTTTAATTTAGAATAGGAGTTAAGAATAATTTCAATAAGAGCAGATTGAGACTAACATGAGGCAGCAACATGAAATTTCTAGTAGTCATTTGATTTTAGAATGTGTCTATCAGAGAAGTAGGACCTAAAAATTCACAGATTAGTTACTATAACAAAGGCCAATCACGATTCTTTCTTAACCTATTGGAAAGGTGGGTAGAGTAAGAATGACAGTGATTTTGGAGGTATTTCAGAATTTCACACAGTCATTCTCTTTTTCTTTGGATGCTGTGAACTTTGACTGCCTAGAAATCTCCAACAGAATTAATTTACTGGACAAGAAACAAATTTGTCTCAAATTATAAGTATCGGGAGGTTTTTTTTCTAGATTTTTGTGATAGATGAACATCACATCATCAAAGCATGGATTTGTTCCTATGTGCTCATTTTTGACAGCACTCAGACTGTCACTTTTCTTAATAATTTCTGTAGTAACTATAGATTGCATAAAACCAAGAAAAAATTAGACACAATAAAGTATATTTATGATTTCTGATCTATTTTAAATCTGACCAGCATCGCAACCAACAGCCATTCTTTAACCAACAGCTAGCCAATAAATAGAATCACTCTTACTGAATGAGGGGGCAGTGGGACACTGGGGACATTGGTGGAAGAAAATGTACACTGGTGGAGAGATGGATGTTCAATCATTGTATGACTGAAACTCAAGCATGAAAGTTTTGTAACTCTAGCTCATGGTGATTATATATATATATATATATATATATATATATATATATTATAATATATACATACTCTGTGCTGAGGCTGACATAAATATCTCTTTAGGAATGAAGGGAAGAGATAAATATTTTTTAAATGTTGAAAGTCAGTTAGTAATTACTAGGAATGGGAATGGATGTGGTATAAGAAACAAATACTTTTGCTATTGCTGAAAAGAAGCATACAAAATTAAATTAAAACAAGTTAGCAAAAAGTGACTGGATCGAAAAAAATAGAAATTTTCATATAATTTTCATTTATTTCATTTCATTTCATTTCATCATCCTGTTATTCGTCGATTGCCTCGAGCAGGCCCCAGTAACGTCTCTTTCATCCTAACCCTGAGATTATATTCAAGGCTCTTTAGGAGAATGAGACCCATCATTGTTACTGGTATTTGGCATATTGGGTACGCCACAGGGAGTTTGCCAGACTCTGCCCTGTGGGCAGGCTACATTCGATAGCCTGCAAGTTTGTCCAAAGTAGGAATGAGATAATAAGATGTCATAAAAGATGTCTTGATAAGATGTCAAGCGGCCGCGCGGCCGCGCGGTTCAGAGAGATAGATTTTATAGCCTCTGAGTCTTGGCCGTTGATGGGATTATATGGCGCCAGGGGGCCAGGTGGTGGGTGTGACCCCCGCCTACTGGAATTTGGAGGATCTGGGTGGAGGATGCTCGACTCCAATCCGAGTAGGCTGGGAGATCTCGGCCCCAGAACCCGCGTGGATTTGTCCCTCTGCCAGTACCTTCAGGTGTGCGGAGAGTGGTCTCAGCATGGTGGTGGCTGGTCCTGGAGGTCTTCGGCTGAATATATATAATTCACTGAATATATATAATTTTCTTTTTATTTTAATGCATTCTATTTTTCATTGAATTGGCCTTAATGAGTGAGCAAAAATTAATGAAATGATTCTAGAGAAAAAGACATATCTTGAGGGTGAGCAAAATAGCATAATTGTGTTTCAAATCAATCGAATAAATATGTTGAAAATCACCCAGATGTGTATTTGATAAGTTTTAATTTATCTTATTGAAAATTTTATTATGAATATGTTGGATACATCTCAAAACCCATGAAAAAATAAACAACATATATCCTGGGTTATTCATGAAGCAGCATTGATATTCAAATCAAAATGTGGTTTTAAAAAAAGGGCATTAGGCCTTAATTAGACACAAAGATTCCCTTTTACAGTGATGCATATGGCTATTAAGCATTTTTTCTGCAAAGTATTTATTAAAATTGCTTGTGGTAAACATGTTCCACTTACAGCTGGCTCTCTCCTTTTGATCTCGGTGACTGTGGGCTTGATTACAACATGTCTTAGAGAAACTAATGAAAGGTTTAATAAAATTGACTCACTTGAAAAGCATTATACAGAGAAATTATGTTTGCTTTCTATTCTTAGAGCAGGTTGACCAATGTCTACTTTTCTCAGCTCAGGATGAGATCAGTATAGAGCATTCAAAGAGCTTCACAGTGAGGCATTTTGCTTTATGCTAATAATTATATAGTTTATAATTAAAATAGTAACTTCTGTCATCCCTCAAATATCTCATTGTCATAGTTAAATCAAATCAGCTTTGTTCAATTCCAGACAAGAAGCTTCAAGTTGATACCACAAATTGCTCTTGCCACTTGCTTGAATTACACCATTGTAACAAGTAAATATGAATCAAATTGACAATGCAGGTAAAAAGAAAACTTATAAATGATAAAAGGATATCTTTCTATTTTCCACGAATGCATAAGCTTCTCTTTAAAATAAACTGTATATGCGTCAGAATGATAGTAAAGAAGGTAGACCAACCTGGGTTTGATCTCTGATACCCCATATGATTCTGTGATTCTCATCAAGAGTATTCCCTGAACTCAGAGACAGGATTAGTTCCTGAGCACTGGCCACAAAACAAAAATAAAATTACCTGACTTGAAAACTAAAGGAAAAAAGTGTTATACTATAAATTTATCTGAGTTAATTAGATACAGTTTTAGGTCAAAAGATGTCCACCTTTAACTTACCTTACACATGCATTGCTATGCGCTTTGAATCACTGTCCCTGTCACTATCCTTCCGTTGTTCATTGATTTGCTCCAGTGGGCCCAGTAGCGTCTCCATTGGAGACTTTGTTGTTACTGTGTTTGGCATATCGAATACATCACGGGGAGCTTGCCAGGCTCTGCCGTGAGGGCGAGATCCCCTCGGTAGCTTGCCGGGCTCTCCGATAGGGGCGGAGGAATCGAACTTGGGTCGGCCATGTTGGCTGCGTGCAAGGCAAACGCCCTACCGCTGTGCTATCGCTTCAGCCCTCGCTATTGAATTATACCTCCTTATATATAACAGTTGGAATTTGTTACTTGTGTTTTCCCAATACTGCTTTTATTTTCTCTAATTTACAGAATACAAAAGTATCAATCTATAATACATATAATGATATAGCTATAATCCACTCATGCTATCCTCTGGTAAACTAGATTTGAATTACAAACTCACTTGAATGAGTTGAGTCAGCAAAGTTCTGCAGAGTAAAACATTCTGTAGCAATATATTCAAGTGCTACTGCTGGAAGAGGTAAAAGTATCATGTAAAAAAAGAAAAATGTCAAAACCATACCTTGAGAAATGCTATTTATTTTTACACTTGTATTATATTTTTTCCTGTAAAAGATAAGTTCCTCTCATTAAAGTTAAGTAACTTAATTTAAATAAGTAGAGATTAAATTAAATAGCTCAAATATGAAATTTTGACATAGGTATGAGAAATATGAGCCTACCTTTTTTTGAGCTTTGCTCAAGGTAAGGTAAAGGCCCTCCCGTTGATCGTCGATTTGCTCAAGCGGGCCCAGTAACGTCTCCATTGGAGACTTTGTTGTTACTGTGTCTGGCATATGGAATACTCTCGGTAGCTTGCCGGGCTCTCCGAGAGGGGCGGAGGAATCGAACTCGGGTCGGCCATGTTGGCCGCTTGTAAGGCGAACGCCCTACCCGCTGTGCTATCGCTCCAGCCCTTTTTGAGCTTTACTTCTATTAATTCATAAACATATGTTTACATTGCTTATGCATTATATCATGAAGTGATCCTAAAATCCACTTGTAATATATTATCATAAAACACTACTACTTCCCTGAAAAAAATATAATTTGGTATTTAAGTAGCAATTGATTTAACTTAATTTTACTATCTTTAATTACATATTATTATCTAAAATAAGAAGCATTTTATTATATTAATTAAAAGTATAGGGAGTTTATTTTCTTTCTTATAAGTATATAAATTTGTTATAAAAAGTCTATAGTTGATCTGTGTTAAGTTCTTTACAAATAACTTTCTTTTTCTCATTTAATAATTATACTTGCACCGAGGGCATATCGAAATCTGATATGAAATTTATTTATTTATTTGTTTCTGCTTCACACCCGGTGATGCACAAGGGTTATTCCTGGTTCTTGCGGTCAGGAATTACTCCTGATGGTGCTCGGGGGACCATATGGGATGCTGGGAATTGAACCTGGGTCAGCCACAAGCAAGGCAAACTCCCTACCTGCAGTGCTGTCATTCCGGACCCATGATAAGAAATTTAGAATTGCATTTTTTTGGAGAAGGCTGGAGACATAGTGCAGTGGGTAAGGTGCTTACTTGCCTTGCATGTGGTTGGCCCAGATGCAATCCCTAGCATTAAATATGGTCCCCCAAGCCCACTATGAGTGATCTCTGAGCACAGAGCCAGGTGCAATCCTTAACCACAGTGGAGTGTGACCCAAAATACAAACAGAATTACAATTTTTGAAAAGTGCTTACAAATATGGTCAAAGAAATAAACTGAATAAAAATATAGTATCTGTTATATTCAACAGGCCAAATTATTAACAAATGATTTTTAAATAGGTTTTTTAAAACTATTTTAGTGATCGAATGTCACAATAATAAAGAACTGAGAGACTACTGTGAGCTTTACTTACAGAAAACAACATGAAGACTACTTTAAACAACTTGATGCCTCAGTTAAAATTTGAACCAGTCAATTGTAAATATACATCAACTCTTTAACTCAGTCTTTCCCATAATGGATAAACCAACACCTGGGGGATGCTGGAATGATATAAGAAGGAAAGAAATCTCCACTATAACTGGGGTACATTTTCTAAATTTTGCTTAATGAAGTTAGATTTTTAGGTGTTCTGAATTATTTTTATTTTCTTAAAGGTGGGTGACAGGCTAATTAACTTTGAGAATAACTGCATATAGCTAATAAATAAATTACAGCATCTACAATATGGCTTGAATGTTTTCCTCCAAACTACTAGTAAATTTTCAAATGCATGATTTTCATAGAGAAGATTTATTATTTTTATCTTTGGAACAAATCATACCCTTTAATTCCCTGTGAATCAGAGAAGACATATTGTAGGATCAAAAAGAATTTATTGATGTTGTCTTTCTGCATAGCCCAGACCATCTGGCTTCCTTTAGACAGATCAGTCAGGGGACACTCAGATGCAGGAAAACTATACTTCTCCTTTGGAATTGGGTCAAAACATGTATGTTTTTTCACTTTCAATAATTCATAAAGTAAATTAAGACAGCACTTATATTGTCCTACTTCTTTTTTTGGACTAGCTTCTCTTATTCTACCTTATTTCCAAAGAATTCTGGACAAAATATTCCCTTCAGTAACATCTATTTAAGGGGTTAGGAGCAGAATTTAGAGACAAAACCCTGAGCCAGTTATCATGTGAAGTTTAGAAATAGATGCTGGTATGGATGGATTCTTGGAACTGGGTAGGAGGAGGAGAAGACCAGACATTGAGGAGGTAGATCAGAGAAAGATCTCTGCCATGATGGGGCACACTTCCAAGCCCAGCACAAAAGAGCGGCCTTCCCACAGTCCTCCTGCCTCCCGTGGAGATGCATAATAAAATACAGATAAACAGATGGAATTAAAAATAGCAATATTTCATATGTTTCTGAACCCCTAGCAAGAAATTGAGAAAGATGTTATGATCACCAATATTCCTCATTTAGAGTTTGCTTTATTAAAAGAAAGTGAGTCCTAACATTCAGATATTCAAAATTATAATTAATGTCTATTTTGGATTTTAAGTATTTTTCATGACTGTGCTGTTAAAAACGTAGTTATATTATTTTGGTTCCATTAGAATTAAGATCTGTCTACTTTAATTTTATTATTTTCAGTATGCCAAAAAGGTAAATGATGACAAATCAATAAATGGCTTCTGGAGGAACTGGAAGTGTATATATTCAGGAAAGAAAATATGATTTTCTCACACTAAACATGCTGCTTCACTGATGGAATTGAAAGTGCTATTTGACAAATGTCCTTTGACCACAGGAAAAAAAATCGTGCTCCAATTGACAGGACAAAAATTTTAAGCAGACTCTTTCTGTAATGGCTTTTGGATTCCCAACCTCCAGACAAATAAGCCTTTCTCTGTTTAAACCAATTATTTGAATTTTCTCTTAGATGTACCAAAACTAATCCTAATTAATTACCTTGTCTAGAAATAGAGAACCACTATTTTGTTTTTTAAGTATGGTTGTGGAGAAGTCCTGTGTGAGTTTAAGTTAATGCAATGCTAATAATATTTTTATTATCTTTCCAATTATAAGTCTAAAGTGTCTCTAACACTTGAGAGTGTTGTAAGAAAGGTTATTTTAATTTTGTTCCATTTTAAGTAAAAAGTGTTTTTGCCGTAAGCTAATTTATACTCTAAGTGAGCTTTGTAAATAAAATAGTAACTTAAACAGACATAAGTTTCAAGACATGGGAAGTGCCAATTGTCACCAAACATGAATTAGTAAAAAATGGATATAATTAAATTTTTCTGAAATAATTATTTCCCTGCCCTGTTTCCTGAAGTAACTCACTGAGGAATATTGAGTATACAATTAGCTTTCTATATAACTTTATAACAATTTGGTAATGTTGATAAAAAATGCTACTCAAATATTTTGATGCAATTATAAATTCTACTGCAAGACTTTTTTGATGTTTATCTAGTCAATGTTTAGATGAGGATGACTGCAAATGAGATGCTTTTATTTGAGCTGCAGCTGGAGTCATAGTGCAACTATGAATCCATAGTGCCAGTGTGTGTGTGTGTGTGTGTGTGTGTGTGTGTGTGTCTGTGGCCATTCCTATAGCTCTGTACCTGGCGGAGGGGGAGGGGCTCTTCTTCCAGAGGTACTTAGAGAACAAGTGAATGGAAAAAATAGAACGACTAAGTTTCTGGTGACAAATTACACAGATCTCACTCATGGAAATTTTACTTCTATTTGTAAAAATATTAGAAATATTGAACAAGAAGTCATATCCCTGTGGAAACTAAAGTAGCGGAGTGTTATGTAGCATACTACAAATTATTGGATATATAAAAATGGTTGTTCAGGCTTTTTTATGGTTGTCTGAACCCTTTAAAATATTAATATGTGTTTATATTCATTCTTTTATTTTTAAATAACACAAACTTCTATTTATTCATTTTTCAGAAATAGCTATGGCATACATATCATGTAGTTGACACTTGTTAATGTCTATTAAAATCAAATATTCCTATACAATGATTGAGAAAATAGTTTTGCTCTATAAATTATATATATACATAATATATATTATGTGTAATTTTTGATATTTTGGGGGAGAGAGTCTCTTAAGAAGGGTTCAGAAGTCCTGGGCCTGGTTAGCTTCCTGGTGATTCTTGGCCAGCAGGGCTGGTGGTTCATTGCAAGGACCTGAGGATGTATTTCTGTTTATGTGCTGTGATATTAGGGAACATTTAGGCCATCTCTTCAGTATTGAATGAATATTTTTGGCCATAGTGGTGGTACTCAGGGAACCATGTACTTCCAGGAATTGAATGGGATTCAGGTACAGGCAAGGCAAGTGCTTTGTATCAGAAACCTTATATCTGCATTTTTGCACATAACTATTTAAAATCTAGATTAACACAGAAACAAATATATCAAACTTGTTTTAAAAGAAAATAAAATGTACTGTCTCATATTTTATATTCTACATAAAAAGATAATAGTGAGTATACTTTGAAAGTCAAAATATGAAATTATTATTAAAGAGAATACTGAATGCATTTGTATTAAGCATTTATTAAAAATTGTATGTAATCAGGTAGTAAAACTATCCTTTTACTTTTCAGTTTTATACAGAGAAAGAAAGTGGAAGGAATAGTGAGGTCAAAGCAATATTGATATTTGTTTAAAATGTAGGAATTTAATTCAATATCTTGAATATTAATTTGTACAAAAGCACTGCTTGAGATAATTTTAGTACTAAGAAAATTTTAGTACTATCGCCCGATCTGCCTATTGTCTGTCATCTACAAGTTGTTCACTCGAGTCATCCTGAATAGGATTGGCAGAACACTAGATGAAGGACAACCATGTGAGCAAGCAGGGTTCCGCAAAGGATTCAGCACCATTGACCATATCCACACGATAACCAAGCTCATTGAGGTTTCTCGGGAGTTCAAGATGCCGCTCTGCTTAACGTTCATTGATTTAAAGAAGGCCTTTGATTCTGTTGAGACAGAAGCGGTCATTGAAGCCCTAGCCAATCAGGGCATTCAAGCCCAATACATCAGGATCCTCCGTGAGCTGTATTGTGGATTCACTACCAGGATCTCACCATTCTACAAAGAAGTGATCGTTGATGTCAAGAGAGGGGTGCGGCAGGGTGATACCATTTCACCAAAACTCTTCAGTGCCACCCTTGAGAACATCATGCGACGACTGGAATGGGAAGGAATGGGAGTGAAGATAGATGGTCGGCAACTACACCACCTCCGCTTTGCTGATGACATTGTCTTAATAACACCAAACATCAGCCAAGCGGCACAAATGCTGGCCAACTTTGACCGTGAGTGTGGAAAGGTAGGACTACAGCTGAATCTTACGAAGACAATGTTTATGAGAAACAGCCTTGTTCCTGACGCCCCATTCGCTCTCAATGGAACGACCATCTCCGAATGCAACAGCTATGTGTACCTAGGTCGAGAGGTCAACATGACAAATGACCTGGCACCCGAGCTGCGCAGGAGGAAGAGAGCGGCTTGGAACGCCTTCAAGAATGTCGAAGAAATAGCTAAGAGGACGAAGAACCTCCGGCTCCGGGCACATCTCTTTGATTCCACTGTTCTTCCTGCATTAACATATGCCTCAGAGACCTGGGCCCTACGCAAACAAGATGAGAACGCCATTCAGGTCTCCCAAAGAAGAATAGAAAGAGCTATGCTTGGAATATCACGTTTCACTCAAATGAGAGAACGAATCCGGAGTTCTGACATCCGTCGACGATCAAGGATCAGGGAGGCTGTCTCATTTGCCAAGGTGTCGAAAATCAGATGGGCTGGTCACGTAATGAGATTTAAAGACGACCGTTGGACTAGAGCTGTTACTGATTGGATTCCACAGGATGTCAAGAGACCGCGTGGCCGCCCACCTACCAGATGGTCAGACTTCTTTGTCAAGGTCATGAACGATCGGTTTGAGGCCCTCCATGTTCCCGGAGCGAAGAGATGCCATTGGGCTACACTAGCACGCGACAGGGACAAATGGAGACGTTACTGGCGCCCGCTCGAGCAAATTGACGACTAACGGGAAGTTAAGTTATAAGTGATATAAGTGATAAGAAAATGAAGTATGGGAATTTAATTTAATAAAAGTGATTTTGTGGTCTGGCGAGGGTTCATGCCAGGCAATGCATGGTACCCTGAATATCACTGGATGCAGCCTAGAAGAGGTGCCTCTGAATTACAGGTTGTGGCCCTGGGTGCGTGGTTCAAATAATCTAGGAGCACTGCATCCTCACACTTTGTATTGAACTACCAACCAGTTAAGTGAGAAACAATGGGTCCCTGGGCCACTGAAGCACTTCCTGAGTGCCCTCTCACTCCCGAAAATATAGTCACGGTCCTCCCATTGTTCATCAATTTGCTCGAGCAGGCCCAGTAACATCTCCATTGTGAGACTTGTTACTGTGTTTGGCATATTGAATACATCAGGGGTAGCTTGCCAGGCTTTGCCATGCGGGTGAGATACTCTCGGTAGCTTGCCGGGCTCTCCAAGAGGGGCGGAGGAATCAAACTCAGGTCGGCCATGTTGGCTGCGTGCAAGACAAACGCCCTATCGCTGTGCTATCGCTCCAGCCCATTTAGTAAAATAAGACAGGGATATACAAGATTTCATTCAAATGTGTCATAAAGAAAATAAACAAATAAACTGGATCAAAAAAAAACACTTAAGAGTTGTAGCCAAAGTTCCTTGAAGAACCATTGCAAAGGCAAGAGCAAATGGTTTCCGTCACGAGCAGATGACATTGCCAGATTCTTACATTAAAATTCTAGTATAGAATCTTCGAGAACCCCCCTTCAAAATAACTAAAATTTTGATTTATATTTTTCACTGGAGATTCAGAGCATATTTTCAACAATATAGTGACTCTCAAACCTGTCAAATATGTTGATTTTAGAAGCAAATTTTTCTACATACCACTTTTCGTCTCAATTTTATCAGTCTCAAAGAGAACATGACTGTTACCTCATTCTCAGTTAAAATGTCTTAAAGTTCCTTAGATTTTCCTTTCTCCCAGCTTTTCCATTTTCTCAATTCCCAACTCATACATTGGAAGTCACTTGATTCCTCATTGTAATCTTTTGTATTTACATTAATTCTTGCCTATGTACAAAAATGACTCCTTGTATGGATCCATAATTCCACAATCTTAAATTATATTTCATTTTCCAAGCTCATATTTTATTAGTAGTCAACAGTTACATTAGATAACTATAGTTCTAATTTTATTCATTTGTCTTTAAATTACTTTTAAAGGGTTACTTTATTTTTATTGTTTTATTGTTCTGCCTTTTATTACCTATTCCATATATATATCATATTTTCAACATATATAATATACTCGATTTGCTCGAGCAGGCCCAGTAACATCTCCATTGGAGACTTTGTTGTTACTGTGTTTGGCATATCGAATTCGTCACGGGGAGCTTGCCAGACACTGTGGTAGGGCATTTGCCTTGCACGCAGCCAACATGGCCGACCCGAGTTCGATTCCTCCGCCCCTCTCGGAGAGCCCGGCAAGCTACCGAGAGTATCTCGCCCGCACGGCAGAGCCTGGCAAGCTCCCCCGTCACGTATTCGATATGCCAAGCACAGTAACAACAAAGTCTCCAATGGAGACGTTACTGGGCCCGCTTGAGCAATAATATACTATCTTTATACTTCCTCATTGGTTTGTGCTATTGTCCTTATAATATGTGTCTTAGATCTAGGACCCTGCTGAAAATATGATATCCATCATTTTGTTTCCTGGATCAAATACTTCTAATTCTCCAACGTAGTCATAATAATGTCTCCACTTGATCACTTGATCACTTGACATCCCATTACTCATTAATTTGCTCAAGCGGGCACCAGTAACATCTCCATTTGTCCCTAGTGTAGCCCAATGGCATCTGCTAGAACCAGCAACACAAAGAGCCTCAAACTTTCATTCAGGGTCTTGACAAAGAAGTCTGACTATCTTATAGGTGGGCAACCAGGTGTTCTTTTGATGTCCTGTGGAATCCAGTCTGTAACGGCTCTAGTCCAGCGGTCATCTCCAAATTGCTTTATGTGTCCAACCCACCTGATTTTCAACGCCTTGGCAAACAAGACAGCATCCCTGATTCTCAATCATCAACAGAGGCTGGAACTCCAGATTCCTTCTCTCACTTAACTGAAGCATGATACTCCAGGCATAGCTCTTTCGATTCCTCTTTGGGAGACCCGAATAGCGTTCTCATCCTGTTTTCATAGGGCCCAGGTCTCAGGCGTATGTTAATACAGGAAGAATAGTGGAATCGAAGAGATGTGCCTGAAGCTGGAGGTTATTCGTCCTCTTAGCTATTTCTTCGACGTTCTTGAAGGCGTTCCAAGCCACTCTCTTCCTCCTGCGCAGCTTGGTGCAAGGTCATTCGACATGTTGACTTCTTGACCTAAGTACACATAGCTATTGCATTCGGAGATGGTCATTCCATTGAGAGCAAATGCAACGTCAGGAATAAGTCTGTTTCTCATAAACATTGTCTTCATGAGATTCAGCTGTAGCCTGACCTTTCCACACTCACAGTCCAAGTCGGCCATCATTTGTGCCACTTGACTAATGTTTGGTGTTATTAGAACGATGTCATCAGTGAAGTGGAGGTGTTGTAGTTGCTGACCGTCTCTCTTCACTCCCATTCCTTCTCATTCAAGTTATCACATAATGTTCTCCAGGGGGCCACTGAAGACGCCTGTCTTCAAAACCTCTCGAGCTCATTGACCAAAGTGTCTGGGTGCCAGCCTTAGGCAACCACAATCTAACATCTGAGCTCCATAGCAGTGCAGAGAAGTGATAAAGGAAGACCTCAAAGAGAGAAGAGCAGCAGTTCTGGCAGATGTGGCAGAAGCCCGGAAAAGAATTTGCAATGCCTGACTGTCATTCGCCAACTACTAGACCAAGATGACCGCTCTCCGACGTCCTGATGGATCTATCACATATTCTAGAGGGGCAATGGAGAAGATTATTCATGACTTCTACTCCGATCTCTTTGATAACCATGTCCAACTTCCCACATACCAAATTCCACAGGATGGATATGTCATTCTCAAAGTTTTTCCTTCTGAAATCCGACATGGAATTTCATTGGTAAAGAAGAGAACAGCACCCAGCCCAGACAAGGTCAGACTCAAACACCTGAAGAACCTGCCATCAGTACTCAGCAATACACTGGCTCAGCTCTTCACACACTACCTGTCTGAATACAAGATTCCATCCCAATGGAAAATGAACAGGACTGTTTCTACTGTACAAGAAGGGAGACATCCACAACTATCACCTGATCTGCCTGTTGTCTGTCGTCTACAAGCCGTTCACTCAAGTCATCCTGAATAGGATTGGCAGAACACTAGATGAAGGACAACCACAGGAGCAACCCTGGTTCCGAAAAGAATTTAGCACGATCACTCATATCCACATGAAAATCAATCTCATTGAGGTTTCTCAGGAGTTCAAGATGCCACTCTGTCTAACGTTCATTGATTTAAAGAAGGCCTTTGATTTTGTGAAGATTGAAGCAGTCATTGAAGCCCTAGCCAAACAGGGTGTACAAACATCAGGATCCTCCTCCTCGAGCCATATTACGGTTTCACCACCAGGGTCTCACCATTCTACAAGGAAGTGATCATTGATGTAAAGAGAGGGGTTTAGCATGGTGATACCATTTCACAGAATGTCCCCACTCACATTTTTTTTCTGAAATTAGATTTAGGGTCTTTAACGTTTTTTGCTATAAAATGCTTTTATTTTTTTTTCTTCTTTTTGTTTGTTTTTGTTTGGAGGCCACAGTCCAGAGTGCTCAGTGCCTATTTCTTGCTCTGCAGTTGGGGATCAATATTCTTGGGGTGTTGGAGATAGTCAAGAGTGTCAGGAATTGAACCTGAGTTTCAGGGTGGAAAGCAAGCACCCTACCCTCTCTACTATCATCCTGCCTCTGCGCTTTTATTCTTGCTCCCTATAATTTTTTTTTTGCTTTGTGGGTCACACCTGGTGATGCAAAGGAATTACTCCTGGCTCGGTGCTCAGGAATTACCCCTGGTGGTGCTCAGGGGACCATATGGGATGCTGGGAATCGAACCCGGGTCGGCCACATGCAAGGCAAACACCCTACCTGCTGTGCTATTGCTCCAGCCCCAATAATAGTTGTTTTCAAATCACTCTCTATCACTGTCATCCCGTTGCTCATCAATTGCTCAAGCGGGTGCCAGTAATGTCTCCATGTATCCCTGTTGTGTGCTAGTGTAGCCCAATGGCATCTGCTTGCTCCAGGAATATGAAGAGCACGTTGTTGTTACTGTTTTTAACATACCAAATACGCCACGGGTGGCTTGCCAGGCTCTGCTGTGTGGGCGGGATATCCTCAGTAGCTTGCCAGGCTCTCTGAGAGGGGCAGAGTTTTTGATCTTATATAGCTGAGTCAGAGGTGGTTTGTGGGTGTGCCTCACATATCTAACTTTTGGCTGTTTGATTTCTTGGTAAACTTGTTGTTGGGGTTTGGCCAAAGGTACAGCGACAATTTTGGGGTATCTGGAAGTCTGAAGGCACCATCAGGCTGCTGATGCAACTCGCCCTACCAGGTACAGGTTGACCTGCTGGCAGCACCATACCCTCATGCTTCAAATAGGTCAGAAAAAATAGTAAATACAGTGAAGACATTGATAGCTTCTGACTATGAGGGTTGGAGTGATAGCACAATGGTAGGGCATTTGCCTTGCATGTGGCCAGCCCCATCAACCCAGGTTTGATTCCTCCACCCCTCTCAGAGAGCCTGGCAAGCTACCGAGAGTATCTCACCTGCACAGCAGAGCCTGGCAACCTACCTATGATGTATTCGATATGCCAAACACAGTAACAACAAGTCTCTTAATGGAGATGTTACTGGGCCTGCTGGAGCAAATCGATGAACAATGGGAAGACATTGCTACAGTGTATAATGTTTTTGTTACTGTTCATTGAGGATCACACCCAGTCCTGTTCAGGGATCTGCGCTCAGGCATCACACTTTTCAGGCTCAGGAGATCATGAGGAGTATCAGAGACTGCACCCAGAAAACTGCATGTAAGGCGAACACCCTGAAAATTGTTCTATCTCTCCGGCCCCAATTTCTTACAGCAATCTTTGTTATTTATGGTTGCAAAGGAGAGGGTGAGCATAACTCAAGGCACTAGATCAGATCTTTGCTCATGAGAGACCAGGTCTGATTTGTGCATTGCATGATTCCTCTGCAATTTGGCCTGGGCTTTTCTTCTTTCCTACAGCAAATGAAACTAGAATTCCTAAGTGAAGACTATTCTTTCGTTGATCACGGTCACGGTCCTCCTGTTGTTCATTGATTTGCTCGAGCGGACCCAGTAATGTCTCCATCATGAGACCTGTTGTTACTGTGTTTGGCATATCGAATACATCACGGTTAGCTTGCCAGCCACAGGTAACTTGCCAGGCTCTGCTGTGCGGGCGAGATACTCTTGGTAGCTTGCCGGGCTCTCTGAGAGGAGCGGAGGAATGGAACTTGGGTCAGCCATGTTGGCCGCTTGTAAGGCAAACGCCCTACGGCTGTGCTATCGCTCCAGCCCTATTCTTTCATTATATAATTCTATTTACTAAATTAGCAAAAATAGTTCTGGGCATATAGTAGATAAAATAATTTTTGCATGATGAAAATCTTTTTTTATCTTATCATCCCTCTCATTAGAAAACAGATTAACTACTTGATATTCTAAGGTACAGCACCAGTGAGATGAAGTACTTACCACTGTGAGGATAACTTCATATGTAGTAGTACAAAGTAGGGTAAACTGGATGGAAAATTTCTAAGAAGTATCCATGTTTTAGAGCTTAGACTTATGCTTAGTTCAATCTATTTTTTTAAAGCCAGAATATTTATTTCTTTAGAATATATAGAGAACATATAAAAATGAAAATCTTGTATACTCTATCTTCTGACAAAGTGGTTATTTTTCTTTTTGTACATTTTCTTCTTGTACTTTTTAGGCTTAGGATACATAAAAATAAACAGCTATGGGAATAAGAATGGAAGCAGCATAAAGATAGCAATTTGTCTCAAAATAACAGAGATCATAAAATAAATGGATAGGCAATAGTTTGTTGTTGCTTTTAGAAAGGAGCTTTGTGTACAAGGGAGAAGGAATTGTGGGTCCAAAGAAATAGTAATTTGCTTGTAAGAGACAGTAAATTTATAGTAAGAGGTGGGAAGAGACAGTGAGAGATAGTAAGGTGCTTGCTTTGCCTGTGGCCAACCTAGGTTCCATCTGGGCCCCAAATAATAAATGTCACTTGGGATTTCAGGAGTGTTCCTTAAACTCATAGCGAAGAGGAAGCTCTAAGCACAGATGGTGTGGCCTCAAAATAAAAAAAAAAACAAATAACAACAACAAAAATCCCCAAGCAATTGATAATTATTTTTAATAGCTTTAGAAAAAAAGTAATTGATAAAGTTATTCTAAATAGTCTTAGAAATCAAGTTTGACTTGATCCCATTTTATTAGCATAACACTCTTTAATCATGAGTTTTTCCATTCCAATTCTACCAGCCTAGAATTTACTTTGAATTATTCTTATATTCTGACAAAATATTAATTTCATTGTTCTCCAGTGAACATAACATATTAGTAGACTAGTGAAAGCCCTATTCATAGACAGAAGTTTCTTCCTTAATGGAACTCAGGATGACACAAACAAACAGATCAACTAGAGAAGTATCTCTTAAAGAGATCATAGTGAAATCTATGAATTAAAAAGTAAAGAAGAGTAGAGCATCTATTAGGTTGTGGAAAGAACAACCTCCTTCACAAAAACTGCTGTTAGGCCTAGTGAGTGAGTACAGGAGAATAAATAGAAAAGTGGTGTGAGATTTACTGTGGTTCATGTAAAGTTAGACATAAGAATTACAGAAAATTCCCTAATTAAAATATTTCCAGCAAATGTGAATTTCACTATATGCATGCTAACCTATTTTTCAACTTAAAAAAATGTACCTTATGGTTCTATTTGCCACAAAATCTGAAGAAGTTTTAGTTAGATATATTTTAAATTCAAAAACTCAGTGTGGCTGGAATGATACAGTACAGTGTATCATATAAGGTGTGATACATACATACATGTATCACATGTATGTATGTATCATATAAGGTGTGACATATATAAGGTGCGATATATATCATACAAGGTGTGATATATAGATATACTTACATGTATAAGGTATGATACATATATACTTATATACTTACATCTATATATGTATGGTACATATATGTATATATATATCATACATATATGTATATGTATGATACATATATACTTATATGTATAAGGTGTGATACCTATATACTTATATATCATATATCATATTATCTTATATCATATAAGGTGTGATACACATATACTTATATGTATAAGGTGTGATGCGTATATACTTATATATCATATATCATACATATATACTTATATATTATATAAGGTGTGATACATACATACATGATACATACAGTGTATCATATAACTCAGTGTGACTGGAATGATACAGTACAGTGTATCATATAAGGTGTTTGCCTTGCGAGTGACAAACCTGGCTTGATCCCCAACATCTCATATGGTCCCCCCAAACCCCTCTAGAACTAACCCCTGATCATAGCTGGGTGTGGCCCTAAACAAAACAAAACAAATAAAAAATTTAATGCTCAGCAAAATTAAAAGGATACTCTTCCTAGAAAACAAAACATTTAAAAAATTTAGAAAATATGATGAAGAAAATTATTCAAAAATAAATTTAAAAATTGCCACAATTCTCTTACTCAAAATACGGCTTCTGTCTGTTTGTACAATATGTACAAAATTATCCTCTTACTCAATAATGCATTGTCTTGATTATTTTTCCACCTTTTAAAGTCAATTAGAAACTCTGAGTGGAGTGGGATACTATTACACATAAGAGAAAGAAGTTTTATGAACATTTGGAGCCATTTCATGGGCTGTTAACTTATTGCTCTCATGCATAATGAAGAAAATTCAACTTTTTAATGCTTCAGTGAGAAATAATGCTGTGCCTTACTAAAAATGCTATCTATTGCTGCTTGTAATTTTATTTACACTTCCAAACATTTGATAAGCTGAAATTGTATGAGGATCAGTTTGTTAAGATCTTTTGCATTATTAATAGCATGTATGGGATGTAGAGGCAGGATCAAATAAAAATTTATAGACAAAAATGTCATTGATAATTAAAATATGTAAGACCATTTTACTGAAGCTTAGTTATATTATGCCAATGACTAAATCTACTCACAGTTTCCATTACTTCACCTACTGACACGAAATGGTCTAGATATTAAGAAAATGCCTCTTTATTTTAAATGCCAATATCTTTATTAGCATATTTCCACTTTACTTTTCATAGCAATCTATACAGATAATTATCTAATTTGATTTTTGAATACTTAATGTTTCCATTAATGTATAATTATTACTAACTTCCTAATTTAGATCAAGCTCCATAATTCATCATTCCTTTTATTTTTTATGTGTTTATTATTTGAGGCAGTTTTGAAGTCTTCTTGATCATGTTCAAAGCTTTAAGTATGTCATCTAAAACACAAGATGACTATTTGAAAAGCTTTCAATAATGCTATTCAGAAATATTTATGGGTAATAGTGGAAGAAATGTCTTGATTGAAGTGACAAATTGCATTTGTTTGCAGCACTCTCTAAATGAAAACACAGCTGTAAATTATTAAATTACAGTCAAGGCACTTTAATATTTTTAGCAAGTCTCCCAAAATTATTGATAAAATAAGTTTTGATATAGTTTGTACATCACTGACTTTCTAAAACAAAATTATTGCCCCCCAATAACATATTTGCCTGAGGTATGAGGGAAACTTATTCCAGTAGGCGGGGGTCACACCCACCACCTGGCCCCCTGGCGCCGTGTAATCCCATCAGCGGCCAAGACTCAGAGACTATAAAATCCAGATCCCGGAACCACGCGGCCGCATTCACGGCCGCGCGACATCTTATTACCTCATTCCTACTTTGGACAAACTTGCAGGCTATCCGAATGTAGCCTGCCCACAGGGCAGAGTCTGGCAAACTCCCCGTGGCCTACCAAATATGCCAAATACCAGTAACAATGATGGGTCTCATTCTCCTAAAGAGCCGTGAATATAATCTCAGGGCTAGGATGAAAGAGACGTTACTGGGGCCTGCTCGAGGCAATCGACGATTAACAGGATGATGAAATGAAATGAAATGAAATGAGGGAAACTTTAATTAGAGACATTTCTTTTACAATGTCTTTATTTTATTTTATTTTTGCTTTTTGAGTCACACCCGACATTGCAGAGTAATTACTCCTGGCTAATGCACTCATGAATTACTCCTGGAGGTGCTCGGTGGATCATATGGGATGCTAGGAATCAAACCTGGGTTGGCCACGTGCAAGGCAAATGCCCTACCCTCTGTGTTAATGCTCCAGTCCCTGTCTTTTACTTTTTCTTTATATTTCCATGGATTACCCTTCAGAGAGCTTACAGGAAACTGACCAGAGGACCCTCACCTAACATCAGCGAAAGCAGGATTTGAGTTTTCATGCTTTTGAAGAAATATTTCCCAAAGCAAGTACCCAAATAATTAAATAAACAAGAAGTAAAGAAAAAGAAAACTCAAGCTCCTGAAGTTAGTATGGCAAAACTAAATCTATGAATGTTAATGAGTACATGATAGGAGATCACAAATTCGATTACATTGCCTCTGCTTTTGTTCAAGAGAATAGTTTGTGCTTATTATCCTTTGCAATTAAAGTCTCTAGGTTAAAAAATATAAAATTGCAAAAAGAAAATGTAAAAACATGACTCTCCTTTATATATTAAGTGAACATGTGTTGAAGATTGTTAACTCATTTTTTTTGGTTAGGTTTTGTTTTAGGACCAGACCTAAAAGTGCCTAGGGTTGACTTTTGATGTGGTCTCAAGTAATGTGCCATACTGTGATGGAACCCAGGCTTCCTGCATGCACTTTGTGAGCTCCAGTCCCTTACATTATCTCCTAAACTCATCTTTTAGTGAGGTAAATAATGGTATAGCACTGCCATTGATCATTGATTTGCTCGAGCGGGCCCAATAACGTCTCTGTGAGACTTGTTGTTACTGTGTTTGGCATATCGAATATGTCACGGGGAGCTTGCCGGGCTTTGCCATGAGGGCGAGGTACTCTTGGTAGGTTGCTGGGCTCTCCGAGAAGGGCAGAAGAATTGAACCTGGGCCTACCAGGTCAGCCGCGTGCAAGGCAAGCGCCTTATCCGCTGTGCTATCACTCCAGTCCAAATAATGATAAGTGGAGAAATAGCTATAATGAGAATTAGAATCTTAAAGATTAATTTTTTCTGCTAAGCAACACTCTTTTGCATCACTACAGGTGGGACTGTTATTGATTTATATTACAATTTTCTATAAATTAGTTTCTATCCTAGAGTAGCCAAATTGGTCAGTCAACCAAAATCGGTCAAAGATACCTACTACCAGAGAGCCAAAAAATACCCAGAAGATGCATAGAGATGCTTACAGGATATAAACATATATCTTGTCCAGATTGATAGTTCTCTGAATTTCTTTCCTGGCACGAAATATAAGTAAATCTTCCTTCCAGTAACATAAATAATTGAAATTATATTGATGGGCCATGGATATAGTTCTACTAGCAAAGCTCTAGCCTAGCATATGACAGGCCCTGAATTTAATGCTGAAAATTAAATGTCCCCTCCCATGCCTGAACACCACCAGGAGTGACCTTGTTGGCCCAAAGCACCAAGAGCCCAAGTATCATACTTCCTGCCTGAAGTAATCAGGTCCATGAGGTAGTTGTTAAAGAAATCAGGTCCATACCTGTGCTTGGCCAGGAGTGACCCTGCCCTCATGCTGGGTGTAACCTCTATAAGATTATATTAGACAAGTGCCTAAATTTTAATATTCAATATAAGATATTGAAAGTTAAATGCATATGGTTTACAAAGTTTATTGTCCTTAATAAATTATTTTTTTAAGGTAAGGATGTGAACAATATCTTTTGATTTATTTTAGTGTGTTGTTCCAACCCCATATATGTCATGCTATTTTAGTTAATATATAAAGGAAATAAGGGAGCTTGAGAGTTAGATAGTACTGCACGTAGGGTGCTTGCCTTAGGCGAGGTTAACCAGTGCTCAGTCTTCAGTATGGCACGAGGTCACCTGTGCCCGAACAGGATGGATCCCTGAAATCAGAGCCAGGAATAAACCCTGAGCACAGACACAATTTTGTGTGTCTGTGCTCAGACACCCTTCCACAAAAGAAAAATGAGTAAATGATTTAAAAACCTCTCAAAAATTATTTTTTAAAATAACCTTTCTATTTTTATGATTTAAAAATACTACTATGGGTCTGGGTAGTCTAGGAAAAGATGCAAAAGAAAGTCTGTAAAGCAAGGGAAAAGGGAAAAAAATAGGTGTATCAAGACATGCATATAGAATATCAAATATTAAAACTGATGTTTTAAATTAAAATTATTTTGTTATAAATTATATTATGCATTCTATTTCTAATTAAAATTAAACCCAAATGACTAATAAACAAAAATGAATCAATAAATAATGTAAGATTCACATTGCAAAATGACTAGTTTCAGGATCAAAACAAATGAAAATCAGTAGAAGCATATTTAGAAGATAACATAGCTAAATTCTCAAAGTAGAACTTTTAAATTCTAGATCAAACTTCTAAGATGTTTTCCATTTAACATAGTACTGATCAATTATGGCAATTTTGTAAAATAAAATTGTAAGGCAGACTAAGGTAATTTTGGTTTTGAGAATACACCTAGAAATGGTAAGAGCTTCTTGTTGGCTCTGGTCAAAAGTCACTTCTGGTGTTGGTGTATAATCTAAACAAGGTGTTGCAGATCAAAACTGGGTTGACTGCCTGCTGTTGCTCCTTAACCACTGTACTTTCTCTTGGCCCCAACCAAGATGAGATTGTAACTTGTAAATTGTAACTTGTTCAGGTGGGAGTTAGAGATCAAAGAAAAAGTAATATAGTAGACATAAACTTTTAAAATATAACTAAATTTCAGAATAAAACGTGTGCTCATAGGAAATGAGTTTGCTCATCTGTCTACGGAACATAAAACCTCAAACCCAGAATATTTTTTGACAGTTAAATTTTAACTTTCACCCACACAGATACACAGGAGTGTTCTCACTCCACACAATTCAACAATGAGAATTTATGTTCTATTAGCAATACCCAACAGTTCGCTCAACAATTTTATACATGGTATTGCAAATATGGGTAATATGAACCAATAATTGTCTTTTTATTTCAGACATATATCAGACCGCATAACTTTCTTGAACTCTTTCCATTTTGTTTTAAATTAGTTTACTTTTAATTGGTAACTAACATTGCGTTGAACAAATGCACCACACCTTCTTTATTCAATTATCTATCAATAAACACTTAGATAACTTCCATATTTTAGCTCTTGCAAATAAGGTTTGCCTGGTAATTGAGAATGTTTTGCTTGTTGTATAACTAGTTTGTGTTCTAAATAATCTTGTGAGCTATTTTTAGTAAGACTATATAAATGAATAATATATTCTCAAAGTTAGAATTTCTTTAAAAAGGTTTATTCAAACGTATAATTTATAATCATGTATACTAGAATATTTCTATTCATTACAAAATTTTGCAGATAAAAGAAACAATCTAAAGTTGGTCGATGTTATAAAATTTAATTCTAATAAAATCAGTATCTATTATATATATTCAATAGAATATCATTATATCTCTAAAGAGTTTCATAAAATCCTTATAAAGAATGAATTAAAACTCAGACAGTAAAAAGTATGACTTTTTTATTTTAGGAAACTTTTATGACATTCAAAATACAATGAGATCCTCCAAATACAGTGAATTTTTGAGTCATTAAATAATTTCATTTTGCTATATGAAAGAGAAAATAAAGTATTGACAATAAATAATTAATGTGTAGATAATTTTCAACTGACACTAATGGATCATATACCTGAAATTTACTTTTTAACGTATTTTAAAAATAGGGGTTTATTTTATCTTATTATTATTACTACAACATAGCAGTCTAGTTCTTAAATTAGTCCAGGAATGCTTATATTCAACTAATGTTGAAACTAAAGCTAATTGCATATAAAAATATATATGTCTTGTTTTGCTTCATGAGAAAAAGTACCAATTAAAAATTTAAGCATTAGCAATCCGTCCCTTATTCTGGGTTGGATTACATCATGGGATTAGTACAGTCGTTCTTTAAAAACATTACTAATGGGTTTAATTTTAAAAGAGAACTAGCTTTCCATATATATATATATATATACATATATATATATATATATATTCCACGCGCGCGCGTGTGTGCGTGTGTACAGTGCAAAATATTCTCATATACCAAGAACCCAGTTTTTCTTTCATAGTATACGTGCCTGGCATTAAATTTTTGTTTACTGCAACATTCACTCCAAAGCTAAATATCTGAACTAAACATACATTACTAGCTATACAGGGCTGGAGTGTGTAGGGCATTTGCCTGCCAACCCGGGTTCTATTCCTCCACCCCTCTCTGAGAGCCCAGAAAACTACTGAGTATCCTGCCCCCACGGCAGAGCCTGGCAAGCTTCCTATGGAATACTCACTGTCACTGTCACTGTCCTCCAATTGTTCATAAATTTGCTCTAGCAGGCCCAGTAACGTCTCCATTGTGAAATTTGTTGTTACTGTGTTTGGCATATTGAATATGTCACGGGTAGACTGCCAGGCTTTGCCATGAGGGTGAGATACTCTCGGTAGCTTGCCAGGCTCTCTGAAAGGGGTGGAGGAATCGAACACGGGTTGGCTGTGCCAGCCACGTGCAAGGCAAACACCCTACCCTCTGGGCTATCTCTCCAGCCCGTGGCATATTCTGTATGCCAAAAACAGTAACAACAATTCTCACGATGGAGACTTTACTGGTGCCTGCTCCAGCAAATAAATGAACAATGGGAGGACAGTGCTACTAGCTATACAAGGAGATGAAAACTCAGGCCTCCATACCCACAAAGTTACCTTTAAAAACAAAAACCTAGGTAAAATGGAGAACTAACTGCTTGAATAACTTTAATTCCTTCCTTCCTTCCTTCCTTCCTTCCTTCCTTCCTTCCTTCCTTCCTTCCTTCCTTCCTTCCTTCTTTCCTCTCTCCTTCCTTCTTTCCTCCCTCCTTTCTTCTTTCCTTCCCTTTAATTCTGTTGTAATACTTAAATTTAAAAATATTGAACCCCAAAACTCAACACATCCACTCTCCATCTTAATAAATATTCATTCTTTATTTAGTTGGATTGGTGTTTGAATTGTTTTAGATTTCTTTATTTTATCCTTTCAAATTGCACCATATGTGCCACTACACCTGTTTGTCAAGAACTTCCCAGTATTATTTCCTGAAGTAATATTGCAAACACAAAAGGAATTCAACAATACCTCACTTGATCACTTGATCACTTGATATCCCATTACTCATCAATTTGCTCAAGTGGATGCCAATAACATCTCCATTCATCCCTGTTCCGTGCTAACATAGCCCAGTGGCATCTGCTCATTCTAGGAACATGAAGAGCCTCAAACCAATCATTCAAGGGTCTTGATGAAGAAGTCTAACCATCTCATAGGTGGGCGGCCACGCGATCTTTTGACGTCCCATGGAATCCAGTCAGTAATGGCTCTAGTCCAGTGGTTTTCTCTAAATCTCATTATGTGTCCAGCCCATCTGATTTTCAATGCTTTGTCAAACGAGACAGTGTCCCTGATTCTTGAGTGTTGACAGAGGTCAGAACTCCAGATTGTATCTCTTAATTGAGTGAAGCGTGTTACTCCAAGCATAGCTCTTTTGATTCCTCTTTGGGAGACCCAAATAGCATTATCATCCAGTTTTCACAGGGCCCAGGTATGTTAATGCAGGAGGAACACTGGAATCGAAGAGATATGCTCAAAGCTGGAGGTTCTTTTCCTCTTCAGTATTTCTTCGACGCTCTTGAAGGCGTTCCAAGACGCTCTCTTACTCCTGCACAACTCAGATGCCAGGTCATTCGTCATGTTGACTTCTTGACCTAGGTACACATAACTGTTGAATTCAGATATGGTTGTTCCGTTGAGAGTGAATGGAACATCAGGAAAAAGACTGTTTCTCATGAATATTGTCTTTGAGAGATTCAGCTGTAATCTGACCTTTCCACACTCACCGTCGAAGTAGGTCAGCATTTGAGCCGGTTGGCTGATGTTTGGTGTTATTAGAATGATGTCATCAGCAGAACGGAGGTGGTTTAGTTGCCAACCATCTATCTTCACTCCCATTCCTTCCCATTCCAGTAGTCGCATGGCCTTCTGGAGGGTGGCACTGAAGAGTTTCAGTGAAATAGTATTACGCTGCCAAACCCCTTTCTTGACATCGATGATCACTTCTTTGTAGAATGGTGAGATCCTGGTAGTGAATCCATAATACAGCTCACGGAGGATCCTGATGTATTGAGTTTGAAGGCCCTGATTGGCAGGGCTTCGATGACCACTTCCGTCTCAACAAAATCAAAGGCCCTTTTTAAATCAATGAACATTAGACAGAGCGGCATCTTGAACTCCCGAGAAACCTCAATGAGCTTGGTTATCATGTGGATATGGTTGATCGTGCTGAATCCTTTTCAGATCCTGGCTTGCTAGCATGGTTGTCCTTCATCTAGTGTTCTGTCAATTCAATTTAGGATGACTTGAGTGAACAGCTTGTAGATGACAGACAGTAGGAAGATTGGGCGATAGTTGCCAATGTCGTGGATGTCTCCCTTCTTGTATAGCAGTACAGTCCTGCTGGTTTTCCATTGGGACGTAACCTTGCATTCAGACAGAGTGTGTGAAGAGCTGAGTTAATATATTGATGAGTACTGTTGGTAGGTTCTCCAGGTGTTCAGGTCTGACTTTCTCTGGGCCAGGTGCTCTTTGTTTCTTTACCGACAAGATGGCGTGTCAGATTTCAGAAGGGAGAATGTTGGGAACACCATATCAATCCTGTGGAATTTGGTATGAGGGCATGTGATTGTGGCTATCAAAGAGATCTGAGTAGAAGTCATGAATAATCTTCTCCATTACCCTTCTGGAAGATGTGATAGATCCATCAGGATGTCAGAGAATAGTCATCTTGGTCTTGTAGATAGTGAAGGACAGGCGAGCATTACAAATGCTTTTCCTGGCTTCTGCCACATCTACCAGCACTGCTGCTCTTCTGCTTAGAGCTCTTCCTTGATCCCTTCTCTGCACAGCTTTGCGAGCTTGGATGTTCGCTTGCAGTTGCCTGAGGCATGCACCAAGCAAACGTTGACAAATAAGCTCAAGAGTTTTCAAAGATAGACATTTTTTTTTTTGGTTATCTCTCGGTGTTCCTCGCAGATTCATGGAGGTGCTGCACCAGTCGATCGTATTCCTCCTCAATGTTTCATTGACATCATCTTCCCATGTTGCTGCAACAGAGCCAAAGAGCTCCCAGTTGGTGGTCGTTCTGGGAGTTCTCTTCTTGAACTTTGCATTCCTTTCTCCCCACTCTGTGAAGTAGTATTTTTCAAGAAGAAGAAAGTGGTCTGATCCTGTTTGGAATTTTTGGGGTAACAATGACATCAGTCAGGCAGACAACTGTCGATTGAATATCATATGGTCAATTTTGTGGTGGAACTGTCCACTGGGAGACTCTCGTGTCCAATGTTTAGATTCGGCCTTCTGGAACTGTGACTTACCATGGATGTTCTTGGTCGACATGATGAACTCAGACAGTCTGTCACCCTGTTCATTCCATTCATTGCCATGAGTCCCAATGTGGAGTTCTTTGGCTGATTTTCTCGGTCCTACCACGGGCTGGAGCCATAGCACAGCAGTAGGGCGTTTGCCTTGCTCACAGCCAACATAGCCGACCCGAGTTCGATTCCTCCGCCCCTCTCAGAGAGCCCGGCAAGCTACCGAGAGTATCTCGCCCACACAGCAGAGCCTGGCAAGCTACCCCTGATATATTCGATATGCCAAACTCAGTAACAACAAAATCTCCAATGGACACATTACTGAGCCCGCTCGAGCAAATCAATGAACAACGGGAGTGCCTTTACCTTTACCTTTATCTTGTCTTTAAAATCGCTGACAATGATCTTGTAGAAGGTGTGGTCTTCTTTATAGTATTTCTCCAGCTCCATGTAGAACTTCTCGATTTCTCCTTCACCATAAATGGATGTTGGTGCATAGACAACCAAGACAGAAACTGCTGGCAGTGAGCCATATATATTCAAGTGTAATCGTTTCATTTAGGTTTTTAGGCATTCAAATGAATCAATGCTCATGGCTAAGTTCGTGTTGACAAGGATACCGACACCACTGACTCCTCTTTTGTTGCATGTTCCAAGGAACAGTTCTTCTCCAGTGTCAAAAATGGTGTGATGTGATTGATGCCTTCTCGTCTCAGTCAGACCAATGATGTCGTACTTGATCTTTTGTGCTTGTACCATCAGGTCCTCCATGGATGCATCAAATGCCAGTGTACAGGCATTGAAAGTACAGATAGATATTTTTGTCTTTCTTCATTTTGGTAGCCTAGTTTGGCCTTAATATTTTATCAGCTTCTCCTTCCACATCCTTCACAACGCTGCCATATAGGGTCAGGGGAATGAGACCCATTGTATTTACTGGATTTGGCATATCGAATACACCACAGATAGCTTGCCAGGCTCTGCAGTGTGGGTGGGATATTCTCAGTAGCCTGAAGACACAAATAAACTTTATAGGTATTCCTATTCAGGCATATGTACTGGTATGATACTCTCAATAGCCTGCCGGGTTCTCTGAGAGCAAGAAGTAGAGAATAAGAAATCTTACTCTGGAAGTTTGTTGTTATAGTCTCTGGATCCTGGCCATTGATAGGGTTACACAGCAGTTGGTGGGTGTAACTGTCTAGCTACTGGAAGGCCCAGTCCTGAACTGAGCAGGCTTGGAGATCTTAGCCCCGGTTCCCGCACACCTAGGTTTCTCTGCCGGTTCCTTCGTGCATGAGGCTCATCCAAGAGTGAGGAGAGTGGTCTCAGCATGGGCTGGGTCCTTTATTTCTTATTATAAATAATAAGGTCCTTTATTACTTAAAATTATAATAGTTTATTAACTTATATCTGTAACATAACAAATAAAATAACCTCAATTAGAATCAAATTAAACTGATATAATTTATATATCATGAACTTTACCTATTTTATTTTCATTTTCTTTGGTCATCACACCTGATGTTGCTCAGGGATTATTCCTGTCTTTGCGTTCAGTAATCACTCTGATTGGTACTTAGAAATCACTCATGAATGCTCAAGGACGTATAGGGAGCAGGGAATAGAACCTGTCTCAGTTGTGTGCAGGACAAGCATCCTACCCACTATACTGTTTCTCTGGCCACAAAGTAGACCAATTTTAATGAACAAATTTATTGATTCTATTTAATAAAAACAAACATGAAACCAAAATACCCTGGCAATGCTGCTTTTGAATTTTCTACATGAGTACGCCTTATCCTCCTAATCTTATAAGAAAACAAGTTTCTCCTGATTAACTGTATTTTTCCTACCCCAGTCTTTGTCATTTATCCTTTCTGAAGCTCTGGTTCCTTTTGTTGGAGAATGGTTCTAGGCACCTGGTTTTAGAAGCTAGCTTTGCTTGTTTCTAGTGGCATGTTATGCACTTTAGAATCTGTTAGTTTACTAAATAATATATATACATAATAATATATATTGCCTGTTATGTATTATATATGGCATACTTTATATGGCATACACATATGTATTGAATATATATAAAGTAGTCCCATTACATATGACACGTACACATATTTTTACATATATATCTATTTTAAATAAAATCATTTGACTGATGTCTTCAGGGGTAATCTGTTAGTCTTCCTCTCTTGCATATCTTTAATTCTTATTAAAACAATAAAAATTTTAATCCCACTATACCTTGTATATTTACTCTTTCAATTTGATTATGTAGTTATACCATAATAACTGACGGTTTTGCCTGACTGATGTCGCTGTTGTCCCAAAATTTCGAACGGGATCAGACCACCATCTCCTTCGTGCAAAATTCTACTTCACAGAGCGGGGAGAAAGGGCTGCAAAGTTCAAAACGAGAACTCCCAGAATAACCACCAACTGGGAACTCTTTGGTACTATTGCGGCAACATGGGAAGATGCCATTATTGACAACATTGACGAGGAATATGATCGACTGGTTCAGCACCTCCATGAATGTGCGAGGAATGCCAAGAGAAAGAGAGAGATAGCCACAAAAAATCGCCTATCTTCGAAAACTCTTGAGCCATTATTGACAACATTGACGAGGAATATGATCGACTGGTTCAGCACCTCCATGAATGTGCGAGGAATGCCAAGAGAAAGAGAGAGATAGCCACAAAAAATCGACTATCTTCGAAAACTCTTGAGCTAATTCGCCAGCGTGGTTTGGCACATGCTTCA
This sequence comes from Sorex fumeus, assembly GCF_029834395.1. NCBI lineage: Eukaryota > Metazoa > Chordata > Mammalia > Eulipotyphla > Soricidae > Sorex > Sorex fumeus. The sequence continues at coordinate 65,564,333 of NW_026606065.1, read as the reverse complement.
GGCAACCGCAAGCTAACGTCCGAGCTCGCAAAGCAGTGCAGAGATGCGATCAAGGAAGACCTCAAAGAGAGAAGAGCAGAAGTACTGGTAGATGCGGCAGAAGCCGGGAAAAGTATTCATAACGCCCATGTGTCCTTCGCCAACTACAAGACCAAGATGACTGCCCTCCGACATCCTGATGGATCCATCACATCCGCCAGAACGGCAATGGAGAAGATTATCCATGACTTCTACTCAAATCTCTTCGATAGCCATGTCCACTTGCCGACATACCAAATTCCACAGGATGGATATGTCGTTCCCAACGCTCTCCCTTCCGAAATCCAACACGCCATTTCGTCGGTAAAGAAATAAACAGCACCCGGGACAAGGTCAGACCTGAACACCTGAAGAACCTGCCGTCAGTACTCATCAATACACTGGCTCAGCTCTTCACTCGCTACCTGTCTGAATGCAAGGTTCCGTCCCAATGGAAAACCAGGAGGACTGTACTACTGTTCAAGAAGGGAGACATCCATGACATTGGCAACTATCGCCCGATCTGCCTATTGTCTGTCATCTACAAGTTGTTCACTCGAGTCATCCTAATTAGGATTGGGAGAACACTAGATGAAGGTCAACCATGCGAGCAAGCCGGGTTCCGCAAAGGATTCAGCACCATCAACCATACCCACACGATAACCAAGCTCATTGAGGTTTCTTGGGAGTTCAAGATGCCGCTCTGTTTAACGTTCATTGATTTAAAGAAGGCCTTTGATTCTGTTGAGACAGAAGCGGTCATTGAAGCCCTAGCCAATCAGGGCATTCAAGCCCAATACATCAGGATCCTCCGTGAGCTGTATTGCGGATTCACTACCAGGATCTCACCATTCTACAAAGAAGTGATCGTTGATGTCAAGAGAGGGGTGCCGCAGGGTGATACCATTTCACCGAAACTCTTCAGTGCCACCCTCGAGAACATCATGCGACGACTGGAATGGGAAGGAATGGGAGTGAAGATAGATGGTCGCCAACTACACCACCTCCACTTTGCTGATGACATTGTTTTAATGACACCAAACATCAGCCAAGCGGCACAAATGCTGGTCGACTTTGACCGTGAGTGTGGAAAGGTAGGACTACAGCTGAATCTTACGAAGACAATGTTTATGAGAAACAGCCTTGTTCCTGACGCCCCATTCGCTCTCAATGGAACGACCATCTCCAAATGCAACAGCTATGTGTACCTAGGTCGAGAGGTCAACATGACAAATGACCTGGCACCCGAGCTGCGCAGGAGGAAGAGAGCGGCTTGGAACACCTTCAAGAACGTCGAAGAAATAGCTAAGAGGATGAAGAACCTCCGGCTCCGGGCACATCTCTTTGATTCCACTGTTCTTCCTGCATTAACATATGCCTCAGAGACCTGGGCCCTACGCAAACAATATGAGAACACTATTCAGGTCCCCCAAAGAATAATAGAAAGAGCTATGCTTGGAATATCAGGTTTCACTCAAATGAGAGAAAGAATCCAGAGTTCTGACATCCGTCAACGATCAAGAATCAAGGACGCTGTCTCATTTGCCAAGGTGTCGAAAATCAGATGGGCTGGTCACGTAATGAAATTTAAAGACGACCGCTGGACTAGAGCTGTTACTGACTGGATTCCATGGGATGTCAAAAGACCACGTGGCCGCCCACCTACCAGATGGTCAGACTTCTTTGTCAAGATCATGAGCGATCGGTTTGAGGCCCTTCATGTTCCCGGAGTGAACAGATGCCATTGGGCTACACTAGCACGCGACAGGGACAAATGGAGACGTTACTGGCGCCCGCTTGAGCAAATCGACGACTAACGGGAAGTTAAGTGATTAAGTGATTAAGTTATACCAATATTCTAAATTGACATCACTGTGGGAAACAAGTTTAACTCCTTGTAGAGAACTATACTTATTGTGCAGTTATATTTTGTGTCTGATTGGAATAGAATCACTCATTTCTGAAGAAACTTAGGTCAGTATCTTGATACCCAAAAGGACTGTCTTAACAAAAGCTTAGTTGTTACAGAAGCAATAGCAAAGTAATTTTGAAGCTAGGAATACACATTTTTCTATTTCTATTATGGAACATTGGTAAAGCAAAAATAGAGGGAAACTACATAGATCACACTCTTGAAACATTATGAGTCAGAAAATGGAATTTATTCCCCAATTCAGAGAAAGAAAAGGCATAGAAATGTGATGTCCACTGTGAATTTTCAGGTCTGTTCTGAAAGTGCACAAGAGTTTTGAAGATGCCTGGAATTATTACTTGTGTGATCTTCTTAATGGATCCACTACAACTTCTCAGTGCTATTATCAAGGGTCACAGTCACGGTCCTCCAGTTGTGCATCGATTTGCTCGAGTGGGCCTAGTAACGTCTCCATCATGAGACTTGTTGTTACTGTGTTTGGCATATTGAGTATGTCATGAGTAGCTTGCCAGGCTTTGCCGTGCGAGCGAGATACTCTCGGTAGCTTGCTGGGCTCTCCAAGAGGGGTGGAGTAATCGAACTCGAGTCGGCCATGTTGGCTGCATGCAAGGCAAACGCCCTACTGCTGTGCTATCGCTCCAGCCCATCAAGGGTCAATTGGTGACTATTTTGCTGTTAAAATTCTGAATGTCAATTTCTTCAGAGAAGCAAAATAAAAATAGGAGAATATTTTTTTTATCATCATGCTTCACAAATACTTTATTTAGAGAAAAAAATTGCCAGTTACACATATTCCATTGAATTACTTAATATTATAATAGTTTATTAACTTATGTCTGTGACTTATGTCTGTATACTTATGTCTATAATAATATTGAGGAAATAGATTAGGTTACACTTAGAAAATAATTGGGGGTTGGAGAGATAATTCAGTGTGTGAGGCACTTGCCTTGCATGGGCTGACCATATTTAATCTTAGTAATATATATGTATCCTACTGTAATGCGAAGTATGATCCCTGAACACAGAGCCAGAATTAAGTACTGATCAGTGTGCTAAAAAAACCAAAGGGAAGCAAAGAAGAGAAAAGAAAATGATAGTATGTTATAGTAGTTAAGTTTAAATATCCTTTTTACTCTTCTCAAGTGGAACATTAATTTTTACTAATTTTAAAAATGTAAACTATATAAACTGTGGAAATAAAGTCAGTTTTGAGAAAAGCAAACACCTATGTAATCTGGTCTTTTGGTGTTTTGCTTTTTCCATTTCAAAGATTTTATTTACAATAGGTATATTTTTCTTAATAATTTTAAAAACACATGCAAAAATATTTATTTAAAAATAATTTTGCAGTTTTTATGTTACATGACAGCTATACTTTTCTCTGTTATAAAAAACATTTAGTTCATGAAACACCTATTTGACTTTGAAAGTATTTTTCTATTTTCCTGAACAGTTTTTGAAAAGGACAAATAACTTGCAATTTTTTCAGAGGTGCCTTGGGAGCAATAATTTATCATTGTTAAATATAATGTTACAAAAAGTGGAGAATTATTGCTAGAAATATAGCTGTGTTTTGTTGCATGTTTATCTTAATTAATCCTCTGATTATCTTTGTCCTTCATCATCAAAAGCCATTCATGTTTTCAAATTTTGAGAGAAAATATATTATCTTTTGGTTTGTGCTATTCGTTTATTTAGGTAGGAAAAAGTATTTATTTATTTATTTATTTATTTTGGTTTTGAGGCCACACCCAACAATGCTCTGAGATTACTCCTGGTGGTTATAAACTCAGCAATTATTCATTCCTAGGAGTATCTGGGATGAACATTTCCGCCTTGTACAAGGCAAGTGCCCTACTTTTTTTACTATTACTCTGGCCTGGAAACTGTTATTTTCTTTGTTTTGTTTTGGGGGTCACATCTGGATATCCTCAAGGCATATTCCTGGTTCTGTGCTCAAGGGTCACTCCTAATTGAAAAAATGTTTTATAATATAAAACAAATTAAAATTAGATGACATTTGTTGTTTTTTTAGCAGCACTATCAAATATGATTTTTTTCAAAATAAAATGCATGTATCTGCTTCACACTTGAAATAAATCTAGTGCAACCAAAAAACTGATATTTAAATTTTATCTGATTTTACTTAGTTAAAAAATATAAATGCGATGTTTGAAAATTGCTTGTTATATTAGATAATATGACTTTAGTTTCATTATTACTATGAATCTCATTTATTTTATTTAAACTGAAAACACCTTTTTAATGTTTAATCTTTAAATAAATTTAGCATAGTAAATCAGCTGGCCCTTTAGGAACAAAACTTTTATGCAAACTAATTTAGAATATTGGAATGATAGAAAGGTATAAGCGTGTGATACTTAATGTTTTAGTTGATTTTATTCTTAATGTATTTAGTTATTTTTGAACAGCCACAAATGTTAGATAAACACTTATCTTAGGCATTAAAGTTTTTTTGCCTTTTATTTTTATGCTCTGACTCATATTTAGAAGAAACACCATCATATTTTTCTGTAGAGAAACTTACTTGAAAAATTCTGGACAAATTTGAGAATTCTGGGGGGGGAATTAAGTCTCATTATTTAGTGCTGATTGTATCAAAAACCTAACTGAGAACAGATAGTAATGACAAGATATAAATTTTTATTCATATTGTTTCACCAATTTTACATGGGGGCAAAAATGAAATCATGACTATTTGATGGGGTTCAAGTATAGTTTGAAACATGGGAACACCTGCAAGGGTGACTGGAGGATGCCCTAAAAGCCTCTATACCTCTCAGAGGGCCTGGCAAGCTACCGAGAGTATTCTTCCCTCACGGCAGAGCCTGGCAAGCTATCTGTGGCATATTTGATATGCCAAAACCAGTAAATACAATGGGTCTCATTCCTCTGACCCTGAAAGAGTCACCAATATGGCAGTGTTAAGAAGGATGAGGAAGGAGAGGCTGATAAAACCTCAAGGCCTAACTAAGCTGCTAAAATGAAGAAAGACAAAAATGATTGTCTGTACTTTCAATGCACGCACACTGGCATCGGATGCATCCCTTGAGGACCTGATAGTGCAAGCGCGAAAAATCAAGTACGACAGACATCATTGGTTTGACTGAGATAAGAAGGCATCAACCACATCAAGCCATTGTTGACATTGGAGAAGAACTGTTTCTTGGAACATGAGACAAAAGCAGCATCAGTGGCATCGGTAGTGTCGGTGTCAACACGAACTTGACCATGAACATTGATTCATTTGAATGCCTAACAACCCAAATCGGATGTTTATACTTGAATAGATGTGGCTCACTGCCAGCAGTTTCTATCTTCATTGACTACACAGCAACATCCAATTATGATGAAGAAATTGAGAGTTCTACATGGAGATGGAGAAGTCCTATAAAGTCCTTATACAAGATCCTTGTTGGTGATTTTAATGCCAATATAGGACTGGGAAGATCAGCCGAAGAGCTCAACATTGGGACCCATGGCCTACAATGGAACGAATAGGGTCAGAGACTGTCTGAGTTCATCATGTCAACCAAGACCATACATGGTAACTCACAGTTCCAGAAGGCCGAATCTAAACCTTGGACATGGGAGTCTCCTGGTGGACAGTTCCACAACGAAATTGACCACATCATTTTCAATTGACAGTTTTGCCTGACAAATGTTGCTGTTGTCCCAAATTCCAAATGGGATCATATTACTGTCTCCATCATGCAAAATTCTACTTCAGGGAGCGGGGAGAAAAGCCTGCAAAGTTTAAAAAGAGAACTTCCAGAACAAACACCAACTGAGAGCTCATTGGCACTATTGTGGCAACATGGGAAGATGCTGTCATTGAGAACATTGATGAAGAATACAATCAAATGGTTCAGCACCTCTATTATTGTGCGAGGAACACCGACAGGGAGAGAGAGAGAGAGAGAGAGAGAGAGAGAGAGAGAGAGAGAGAGAGATAGCCACAATGTGACACCTGTCTTCGAAAACTCTCGAGCTCATTCACCACTGTGAGTGGGTACAAGCCCTAGGCAACTGCAAGTGAATATCCGGGCTTGCAAAGCAGTGCAGAGAAGCGATAAAGGAAAACCTCAAAGAGGAAAGAGAAGCAGAGCTGCCAGATGCAGCAGAAGCCCAGAAAAGCATTTGCAACACCTGCGTCCTTTGCCAACTACAAGACCAAGAAAACTGCCCTATGATGTCCTGATGGATGTATCACATCTTCCAGAAGAGTAATGGAGAAGATTATCCATGACTTCTACTCAGATTTCTTCAATAGCCACGTCCACCTGCCAACATACCAAATTCTACAGGATGGATATGTAATTCCCAACGTTCTCCCTTCTGAAATCTGACAGGCCATTTTGTCAGTAAAGAACTGTATAGCACCCAAGCCAGACAAGGTCAGACCCGAACACCTGAAGAACCTGCCATCAGTACTCATCAATACACCAGCTCAGCTCTTCACATGCTACATGTCTGAAAGCAAGGTTCCATCCCAGTGGAAAACTAGCAGGACTGTTCTACTGTACAAGAAGGGAGATAGCCACAACATTGGCAACTAGCGCCCAATCTACCTGTTGTCTGTAGTCTGAAAGCTGTTCACTTGAGTCATCCTGAATAAGATTGGCAGATCACTAGATGAAAGACAACCATGCAAACAAGCTGAGTTCTGAAAAGGATTCAGCATGATCAACCATATCCACATGGTAACCAAGCTCATTGAGGTTTCTAAGGAGTTCAAGATGCCACTCTATCTAACGTCATTGATTTAAAGAAGGCCTTCGATTCTGTTGAGACTGAAGTAGTCAAAGCCCTAGCCAAACAGGGTGTTCAAACTCAATACATAAGGATCCTCCATGAGCTGTATTATTGATTCACTACCAGGATCTCACCATTCTACAAGGAAGTGATCATCCATGTCAAGAGAGCGGTTCGGCAGGGTGACACCATTTCACCAAAACTCTTCAGTGCCACCCTCAAAAATGTCATGCGACGAATTGGAATAATTAGGAATGAAGAGAGACAGTTGGCAACTACACCACCTCCACTTCACTGATGACATTGTTCTAATAACACCAAACATTAGTCAAGCAGTACAAATACTGGCCAACTTTGACTGTGAGTGTGGAAAAGTCAGACTAAGCTGAATCTCATGAAGACAATGTTTTTGAGAAATAGACTCGTTCCTGACGTTGCATTCGCTCTCAATGGAACGAACATCTCCCAATGCAACAGTTATGTGTACCTAAGTTGAGAAGTCAACATGATAAATAACCTGGCATCTGAGTTGTGCAGGATGAAGAGAGCAGCTTGGAACACCTTCAAGATCATCAAAAAAAAAAATAGCTAAGAGGATGAAGAACCTCCGGCTCCAGGTACATCTCTTTGATTCCACTGTTCTTCCTGCATTAACATATGCCCCAAAGACCTGAGCCCTGTGAAAACAGGATCAGAACGCTATTTGGGTCTCCCAAAGAAGAATCGAAAGTGCTATGCTTGGAGTATCACACTTCACTCAAGTGAAAGAAAGAATCCTGAGTTCTGACCTCCATTGACGATCAAGAATCAGGGATGCTGTCTCGTTTGCCAAGGCATCAAAAGCAGATGGACTGGACACGTAATGCAATTCGGAGACTTCCACTGGACTAGAGCTGTTACTGACTGGATTCCACAGGATGTGAAATGATCTCATGGCTCCCCACCTATGAGATTGTCAGACTTCTTTGCCAAGCCCTGAATGATTGGTTTGAGTCTCATAGTGTTTCTGGAACGAGCAGACTCCATTGGGCTACACTAGCACACAACAGGGATGAATGGAGATGTTATTGGCTCCCACCCGAGCAAATCAATGAGTAACAGGATATCAAGTGTTCAAGTTGTCAAGTGACTATTCTTTTCATTTAATTCTGTATATGTTATATAATAAAATATGATTTAAATTATATGTCATTATCTTAAATTAGGAAATTCTATAGTACAGTTTTGAGTTATTATATATAATTGAAACAGTCAGAATATAAAGTATAGTTTAAGAATTGCAGCTGTGTTTGTAGGATATGAAAAAATCATACAGGTTCTTTTTTATTAAGAAACTTTGTTAGAAATTTGAGCATAGCTAAATGTTAAGTAGAATTGGTGAGGGTAAATTTGTACAAAATAAGAGACAGGGACAACCTTAAGATAGTTAAGTGGTAAAAGAGCTGCCTTGCAAAGCATGAGGTCTTCAGTTTCCAGGCTGGCACAATGCCACATACTGAATGAAAAACTGGCAGCATTACTTTTGTATTACTCAGTGTTTGTCTTTGGCAGACTTTGACCAAAAGTTTGTGAGCATTCAGGCTTATATAACTCTGTTGAGCATAGTGGTTAAAGTGTTCAAGTACTTGGGTTCTGAAACAATAGTAGAGCAAGTAGAGCTCTTGCCTTACATGCTGCAAACCCAGGTTTGATCCCTGGAACCAAATATAGTCCCCTAACCCCACAAGGAGTGATTTCTGAATGCAGAATCAGGAGTAAGACCTGAGCCCTGAAGAGTGTGACCCAAAAAGCACCAGCACAAATGTGTGCTAGCATTTCAGTCAGTCATCAAAACAACTCCAATAACCAATCCATGAATGGAATGATTAATAATAAAGGAAATAAGTGACTTGAGAAATCAGTTCTTCATTTCATTGTGTAAAAATAAAGGTGGGAGAGGCTGGAGTGATAGCACAGCGGGTTGGGCATTTGCCTTGCACTCAGCCCGACCCAGGTTCGATTCCCAGCATCCCATATGGTCCCCTGAGCACCTCCAGGAGTGATTCCTGAGTGCATGAACCAGGAGTAACCTCTGTGCATAGCCTGGTGTGACCCAAAATGCATAAATAAATAAATAAATAAATAATTAAGGTGGAAAGCTTTTCTAAAGAATTTTAGAAAAAAAATCAACTAAAATTTGATCTTTTATCTTCAGGAATGTGTCTCACAAGGAAAATAGAATAAAATAAAATTACAATACAATGTGAATAATTTTAAAAAATTTATTTATTTATTTATTTTTAATTTTTTTTATTAGTGCAACACCATGAGGTACAGTTGTAGATTTACAATTTTTTGTGCTTGGGTTTGATTATACAATGATCAGATACCCATCCCTCCACCAGTGCCCATTTTCCACCACCATGGATAATATCCCCCCGACCCCCATCCCCCCATCCCCCCCTGCCTCTGTAGCAGGGCAATCCCCTGTGTTCTCTCTCTCCTTTTGGGTGTTGTAGTCTGCAAAAGAGGCATTGAGTGGCAAAAATGTTCAGTCCATAGTCCACTTTCGACATGCATCTCCCCTCCTGGGAGGATCCTCCAAACACCCTTTATTTGGTGTTCCCTTCTCTATCTGAGCTGCCCTTTCCTCTAGAATGCCCGACTGGCCACTAAGCTATGGAGTAATCCTCCTGGTGCTGATCTCAGCTATTCTTGGGTATTAATCTCATATTTTGTTACTTTATGTCCCCCAGATGAATGCAATCTTTCTATGTCTATCCCTCTCTTTCTGACTCATTTCGCTTAGCATGATACTTTCCATGTTGTACCACTTGTATGTAAATTTCATGACTTCATCTTTTCTAAGAGCTACATAGTACTCCATTGTGTAGATGTACCAAAGTTTCTTTAACCAGTCATCTGTTCTTGGGCATTCAGGTTTCTTCCAGTTTCTGGCTATTGTAAAGAGTGCTGCAATGAACAAACAAGTGCAGATGTCACTTCGACTATACATTTTTGCCTCTCTGGGATATATTCCCAGGAGTGGTATTGCTGGGTCAAATGGGAGCTCAATTTCTAATTTTTTGAGAATCGTCCATACTGTTTTCCAGAAGGGCTGAACCAGTCGACATTCCCACCAACAGTGAAGGAGAGTCCCTTTCTCGCCACATCCACGCCAGCATCGGTTGCTTTTGTTCTTTCGAATGTGGGCCAGTCTCTGAGGTGTGAGATGGTAAAAAAATTTATTTTTAATGAATTTTATGGATAAATTTGTTACAAACAATGGGAGATGCAGAATCAAATGGTTAAGGAAAACTTACTTTAGAAATCAACATTTAACAGACTTACTCACAATTTAGAAAGTCGCATTTTATAATACAATCAAGATAAAGTTAATTATAAAATTGAAAGTTATTTTTAAAGTGAGAAATTTCAGACAAAAAATAAATATGAAGTTAATTTGTGTTTATCTTAACTGTTTTTGATTGATAAAATAGGACATTCTACTAGAAGAGAGAGTATGAAAATGATTATTGAGAAGCATTGCTTAGGAAAAAGTTAATTATGAGTCAAGACACCAATCATGGATGATTAGCACTTGAAATACAAGTAAAAACATTAATATGATTAACAGCAAAAATGAGTTGGTATCACTTATTGACAAGTGAAACACTCTTTATTATCAGATTTTGAAATAATTGATTTATTTACATGCTGCCCTCAAATGACTTATTTTATCACACTAAAGTAATGAAAAAATATAATGCATAGTGTATATAATTACGAGACAATAGCTTGCCATGTATTTTGCTCTTGGTTATGTAAGTCAGTATATTAACAAGGAAACACTTTCATTGATTGATCAACTTAAAAAAATAGTTCCCATATTATTGAGATACATATGTAACATTTATAAGTCATAAAAATTGATAATTATATAATGTTAAATGATTACCACCCATAGTTAACACCTGCATACCATCACATAATTCATCATTTTAAGATGCTACACTTTAATATTTTATTTAACTTAAACAAATGTATAAGATAGTATTTGTTAATTACAGATACCATGCAGTACCTTAGGTACCTCCAATTTTTATCTTATATTTGCACACTTAGACAATTTTTCATTCCCTCAACCTCTAAGTCTGTGAAAACCAATGTTCTATTACATTCTTTTAAGTTGAACTTCTATATTTATTTATTTATTTATTTGCTTTTTGTGTCACACTCGGCAATACACAGGGGTTACTCCTGGCTCATGCACTCAGGAATTACTCCTGGCAGTGTTCAGGGGACCATATGGGATGATGGGAATTGAACCCGGGTCGGCCACATGCAAGACAAATGCTCTACCTGCTGTGCTATCACTCCAGCCCCTTGAGTACAGCTACTTAGAGTTCACATATGTGTGAGAACATATAGTATTTCCTCTGACTTATGTCAGAATAATACCTATAATTCCCATCCATGTTTTGCCAAAAAACATGGGCTGGAGTGATAGCACAGTGGGTAGGGCGTTTGCCTTGCACACAGACAGCCTGGCTGAGCCGGGTTCGATTCCTCCGCCCCTCTCAGAGAGCCTGGCAAGCTACTGGGAGTATTCAATATGCCAAACACAGTAACAAGAAGTCTCACAATGGAGACTTTACTGGGCCCGCTCAAGCAAATCGATGAACAACGGGAGGACAGTGTTTGTTTTTGTTTTGTTTTGCCAAAGAGAGGATTTCCTTATTTATCTTTATGGATGAAAGAGTATTCCAGTGTATGTATATGTTTTATAACATTTTTCATCTATTCATTCACTTCTCAATAGATATTTAGGCAATTAATACATCTTGGATGGGCTGGAGCAATAGCACAGCAGTAGGGCGTTTGCCTTGCACGCAGCCAACATGGCCGACCCGAGTTCGATTCCTCCGCCCCCTCGGAGAGCCCGGCAAGCTACCGAGAGTATCTTGCCCACATGGCAGAGCCTGGCAAGCTCCCCGCGATGTATTCGATATGCCAGACACAGTAACAACAAAGTCTCCAATGGAGACGTTACTGGGCCCGCTCGAGCAAATCGAGCAATATATCTTGGATACATTACAATGAACACTGGGGGATAGGTTTCAAATATTCTTTATTTGGTCCATTGGGTTTTTGGGTCACAGGATTCCCCCCTTTGAGAGCCTACTCTCAGCTCCTGCTGGAGTTGACCCTTGGTCTTTGGTGTTCAAAGCTGGTGCTCAGCCTGGTGGGATATATTCTTGGCACCTGAGAGACGTTTGTAAGGTCCTGTGGGACCCAGAGGGAAAATCCAGAGCTAAACTCTGCTAATTAGTAACTCTTCCTTACCTGCCCCCTGCCCTGGTAAAGCATTGAGATGTAAATTCTGTCTCCATTGTTGACTCTTCTTAATTGGAATGTAAATCTGGCCTCCTCTATTGACTCTTCCTTATCTGCCCCTCTGCTAGTAACTCTCCCCTTATCCCCCTCCACCAGAATGCAGGTGTCCTGAGCTGTAAGTCACTGGGAGAAGAGTGGACATGGAAGATAACCAGATGTTTGAGTTATGAGATACCCACTAGCCACAATGCCTATGTACATAAATGCTGATCTTTGAATTTATAGGCTAAGTAGTGATGTACTTTTAAATGGATTGGTTAAGAAAGTATATGTTGTTACAAATGTATTGGCTATGAAATGCGCAGGCTTTTGCTGTAACGGCCAGTGAAGACCTATATAAGATCTCTTTTGAAGAAGTTTAGGGTCTTGCCTAACCTATCGGAACTGCATGTCTGTGTAGGTGGCTCCACCCTGGCTAGCCAGTCTTACAATAAACCTTGCTTGCTGTTTTAAGTCTCTGGAGTCTCTTTGTCGATTACAGGGAGATCACGATCCGCGTCCTAACACCTTTTTGTGATTTTATTTCCTGAATTCACAACAAATCTAAAAGTGGATTTGCTGATCATATGGTTAAGTTATTTATAATGGGGTCTCCATTCTGTTTCTACTATCAGTGCACGAATTTATTTTCCTCTCAGTGCAGTACAAAGTCTGCAGAAGCCCCAGGCACTGAGGAGAGTCTTAGACTGATTTAGCCAAATCATCTGCCCCTTTGACCTTTCTAGCTTGGAATCTGCCTGAGGCTTCAGGAACTTTCGCAACTTCAGAGCTAATTAGGAACAAGGAAGCATCTTGGGACCTGGGAGCCAAAGTTGGTGGGTCAAAGGGGAGAGGTGAACCCAGATAAAAGACTTTTGAAAACCTGGAGCTGAGGAGGCCATTTGGGGTCACAGGAGATTCCTGGCTTGCTCGAGTGAGGCTGCTTTGGTATCCAGGAGTCTCCTACGATTCTGGGAGGCAGGGTCACTGCAGCTGGACTAAGCTGGGTAAATTCTGAGACCAGGCTTTTAGAGGCTCTCTGGGAATCCTACATGGGAGCTTCTTAGAGCTGTGGAAGCTGCTTAGAGCAGCTAGAACAGCAGGCTCTGGGGTAAGCTGAATCTAGGTCACACAAGTTAGTGAAAGCTACTGATCTTCTCTGATATTTAATAAGAGAATACTTGAAATATGTTTAGACTGAAATGTACTGGGCTGGAGAGATAGTACAGTGGTTAGGCCAATCGCCCTGCCTGAGGGCAGTTTGATCCCTGTTATTCACAGGGTCTCTCAACACCTCCAGTACTGATTCCTGAGCGCAGAGCCAGGAGTAACCCCTGAGCATCTCCTGTGACCCCATCTCTTTTAAAGAGTAAGAAACTCAAAGCCATTTTTTTAGAAAATTAGTTTATACTGGGACATATGATTCAAGGAAATAGGAAAAGTGGAAGGGTAAGGATAGTATACAAAGAGACACAGTTACGAAGTTGTTCATCACTGGGTTCAGTCTTATACTATTTCAGCAGCCACCAAACTTAAACAACACAAAAAAGAAATAAAATGTATTATGCTTTATAGTAATGCTTTCTAATTCATATATTCTATTTTAGGAAATAGTTTCAATTATACAATGATCAAATACCCATTTCTCCACCGGTGCCCATTTCCCACCACCACGGATCCCAGTATCCCTCCCACCCCCCATTCACCCCCATCCCACCCTGCCTCTGTGGCAGGGCATTCCCTTTTGTTCTCTCTCTCTTATTGGGTGTTGTGGTTTGCAAAAGAGGCAATGGGTGACAATCATGTTTGGTCTATAGTCTACTTTCAGCATGCTTTTCCCATCCTGGTAGCATCCTCCCAACACCTTTATTTGGTGCTCCCTTCTCTATCTGAGCTTCCTTTTCCCCTAGCATGTGTGGTTGGCCTCCAAGCCATGGAATAAAATTCCTGGTACTAATCTTGGCCATTCTTGGGTGTTAGTCTCCTATTTGTATATTTCTTGATAATATATCTTTGTATACTATCCTCACCCTCCCATTTTCTTTATTTCCTTTAACCATATGTCCCAGCAAAAACTAATTTTCTGAAAAAAGACTTTGAGTTTTTAACTCTTTAAGATTAGTTGATTAAGAACATGATTTTCACTAACTCATATAGTTCCCTGAGCCTGGCCAGGAGTGGTCTCTGAGTGCAGAGTCAGTAATAAGTGCTGAGCACTGCCAGCTGTCACCCCCAAAATACTTTAGGTTGGCTGGTAAATTAATATTGCTGATTGAGGCTTGATATTTTAAATTGTAATTTTAAATAGTCTTTTTTTTTTTTTTTGCTTTTTGGATCACACCTGGTGATGCACAGGGGTTATTCCTGTCTTTACACTCAGGAATTACTCCTGGCAGTGCATATGGGATGATGGGAATCACACCCGGAGTCAGCTGTATGCAAGGTTGACGCCCTACGCACTGTGCTATTGTTCCAGCCCCTAAAATACAGTCTTAAGTTACAAATTAACCTATCTTTTTCTTCACAGATCTATTTCTCTACATACTAGAATCAAAGTTATGGTGCAATTTTCTTCAATTAAAATGTCCTCAATTTATTTCCTTTCTGTTTTCTGTTCTGCCTTTGAAATTCCATAGCAAGTAAATCTGATACAAGAGTATAAGCTTCGTCAGCAAGTACTGCATTAAACAGTTTATCTTTAGTAATTTTGGCATACTTAGCTATTTTTTAATAATCTGGATTTTATTATTAATTTTTTATGCCTTGAAAAATAGAATTAGCTATTCATTCTCTCAAAGTTTGAACTGATTTCAATAACTTGCTTCTAATATCTGGACAATCATAAACATTGGTTTCTTGTCCTACTTCAATAATTTTATTTACAGACATTTAATTTTGATTTGACTATGATATCTTTGATCTTGATCAGACTATAAGATGAGAACTTATACTAAATAGAATCCCTTTTACAGACAGTACAAGTATAAATATGTTTTCTGTCTAGCAATGCACAAATTAAAATATATATTTTCTACTTACTTTTGTTAAGTACTTGTTTCTAAAAAGAAACCTGTAAAACTCCTAATGTAGTTTGTTCAATGAGAAATCTTAAACTCTAAAGTTTGGCACTATTTAGAAAATTTTAAGTAAATAAATCTGAGGTTTGGTCATCTCTAAGTAATAAAAAATAGTACAAAATCTCTAGAAATATAATTTAAATGTAAATAAAGGCTAGTGTCAAGAACAAATTTGATATGTTTGTAACTATTTGTACTGTTATTAAAGACAGACTAGAGCAATGCATTTAATTATTTACTTTGGATTTAGAGCCACACATGGCGGTGTTCAGGGCTTACAGTCTGTGAACTCAAGGACCATTTATAGAGAGGCTTGGGGAATCATAGGGACTGTTGTGAATCAAATCTAGGTCAGCCACTTGAAAGGTGAGGACTTTCTTTTTCTGGTGCTATTGTTCTAGACCCTAGACTATTTGAAGCAAGCATATTTATATGTGTACTCTCTGTTCAAGACCTCATTGTGAGAAGTCAGAAAATAATCAAATATTGATTTTTGCATTTCCTCAATTTCTATTAATGTGATTATTTTACCCTGAAAAGGAGTGGATTAAGTCAAATGATTGAACTTATTTTACTTAATAACTTATGTATGTGAGTATTTAGGCATAATTAATATTTTCTAGCACAGGGTAGAGCATTTGCCTTGCACGTGGCCAACCCAGCCAACCTGAGTTCGACTCCTCCACCCCTCTCTGAGATCCCAGCAAGCTACCGAGAGTATCTCGCCCACACAGAAAAGCCTGCCAAGCTACCTGTGACGTATTTGATATGCCAAACACAGTAAAAAGTCTCACAATGGAGACATTATTGGGCCCGCTAGAGCAAATAGATTAACAACAGGAGGACAGTGCTACAGTGCTACAGTGCAGGTAACGATATTTAAGCTCAAAGAATTATTTACTGAAACATGTATTACGTGTGAGAAATTAGACATAATTAATATTTATAGGATAATGAAACCTACACTAAAAGACATTTAAGAGAGCAGCTCTCCAGTAGTTCTGGGGAACACTAAGGATAAAAATCACATGTTGGGGGACCATGCTGTGCTGGAGACCTAATACAGGACCTTGTGCACACTGAGCTAATTCCCTGACCCAGAGAGAATATTTATATTCTTAAAGTTGTCATTTTTTTTCCTCTTTGGAAAGTACAGATTAGTTAACCAGTTTTAATTAATAATCTCCCCTTTTGAAAAATTATACTTAGATCTAATCGCTATAGCCAGAGAGTAGGAGCAGTAATATAGTGGTAGGGTGTTTGCCTTGCACATGGCTGTCCCAGGTTCGCTTCTCTCTTCCCCATATGGTCGCCTGGGCCTACTAGGAGGGAATCCTGAGAGCAGAGAGAGGAGGAAGTGCTGTGAACCGCTGGGTGTGGCCCCCCAAACAGAAATCCAAACCAAAAAATAAATAGCTACAGCCAGTAAGCTTCGATTTGAGCAAAAATGGTTAGAAGGAATGAATTCTGCCTATATAAGCAGCCATATGGTTGTCCTGCATCTCTCTATAGGTATCTAGCATTTGCTGCGAAAGGAACTACATTGTGCTTATTTTGCTTCTTCAAATATTGCCTTGAATTCACCACTTCATTACTTAACTATTATAAATAAAAGCACTGCAAGTAGAAGGTACATCAACAGGAAACTGTGGTCCAATTGAAACACACTGTATCATGTCTTCTGAACTATTTTCATTGAAGAAAAATAATTTGCCTTGTTAAAAGCCCTCAGCAAATTGCTTCCCACTCACTATTTGCAGGATCTCTGTTCTGTATTTTTCTTTCATTAATATGTCCTCTCTGCACTTCATTAGTTTGTTCATTACCTGATAAATTTTTTAACCTATTTCTAATTGATTCAACTAAGTTTACTATCATCCTTGTGTTGTCACTGACCTAGGTTTTATTGTTACACTCTGAAAGATTTTCTCTATAAAATAGTATCACATTTTACCTGGATGGAATGTGTTCCATTTTCTTGGCTATTCCATACTATTCTTACTTATTCAAAGACTTATTAGTTTACATTTATACCATAATGGAAAGTGCTCAGAAGAATTGCTCTTGGCAGAGCTCAGGGGCTTCACAGCGCCAACAGCCAACCCAGGGCCTCTTGTATGCAAATAATGCACTCAACCTTTTCAGCTATGGTTCTACCTCTCTAGTACAATTTTTTTTCTGGAAAAGGAAGGTTCCTTTTAGATTTATCGGGACTTCTTTTACAGCTCAAAATATAGTCTCCCTTGATAAATGTTGAGAATTTGGCCACAAATGTTTATTTTCTTGGTGAGATTGGAGAGGTTCCACACCTAGTGGTGCTTATAGGATATTCCTGACTCCTCTCAGCACTGATCCCTAGAGTTTCTGGGGATTCATTTGAAGTCATGTATGGTGGTTCTTGGAAGACCATGTAGTTCCAGGGATCAAACCAAGTCAGTGCCATGCAAAACAAGAGCTTTATTCACTGTTCTGTACAGCCCCTTCAGTACAAAATTTAAATATTATTTTAAAGGTACATGTTTTGCACATATACTTATTTTTTTCAATAGAGATATTGACCCTTGAAGAAATGAACACATTTCACAAAAATCTAAACGTCCATATAAAGCATTGGCCTACTATTCACCTAGATTTCAATTTCCACTTTCAATCATAGAGTGTGTGACAATATGGTTTGTAATAAGTTGGTTAACCTCTATGTAGTACATTCTGTATTTCTCCTCTGTAAATTATTCGTGAATCACAATGACACAATAAAAGAGCCCTGATATATACATGGCAGGGTTCATCACTATCTTTTTCAAGATTCACTTCTTATAACAAAGATCACAATAAAGAATACAATACAAATTATACTGTCTGAACTCAGAAGTACTCAATTTTAATTCAGAAGTTGATTTTGTTACACAAAAAGAAAATCATATTTTGCAAAAGATAATAGTAATAATTTAAAAGATAGTGAAAGGATTAGTGATGTAATGGGATAGAATTTACAGCTAACATCAAACTCTTTAGAGGGTGAATCTACATTTAAAATGATAATACTTTACTTTTTTGCAGTGGGGAGCACTTTGGGCCACACTCGGTGATGCTCATGTCCTATTTCAGACTCTGCACTCCAGGATCATTTCTGCTGGTCCTTGTGGCACCACCTTCGCTGCTGGGAATGGAACTTAGGTCTGCCACATGCAAGAAAAATTTTCATATTACTCTCTTTCTCGATCTCAAGTTTCTTATTATATTATTTTAAAGTTGGAAGTTCCAGGACTATTCAACCGAGAAATTATGATGGATGTTCAATCCACTGAATGCATTATGTTGCTGCTAAACATAATGTATTGATGTTATTAAAATAAGAAATGCATACATGTGAAATATTTCCTAAAATCTGTCAAAATAATATCCTGTTTTAAATATGATTTCAAATGGATATAAGAAAATTATTGAATAAGATTTCTTCTATTCCATATGTTTTCCTACATTAAAGAGGATGGTAAATGTAAAATAAAAAAAATTGAAGTATCAGGTACAGTTTTATTCCATTGTAAATATCTCACATTATTCTTTTCTTCTATTGTCATTCTGAAGATTTAATACATTCACAATTCACAAAAAGAAAGTCAAACCAGCTTGATTTGAGCACTCTGCATTTTTTCTTTAATTGGCAATGTTTTTATTATTCAGTCTTTAAAAAATCATTCAAAAGCTTTACAATAGAGTTCCAACTGGTAAACAATTGTTTTACCTCAGAAAAATTTTATTATTCATTAAAAAGTACATGTTATACCTTTTCAGTAACTATAATAAATATTCAGTATTTCATTTTAAGTATTTATATTATGACATGAAATTTAAATAGCAAACTTCTAATAAAAATAATGATATGTAGTTTATTAGTAACTTAATGAGTATGTACATTGAGTTCAATTGATTTTTCTATTCAATAATATTATTACTAAAAATTAGATGTCTAAAGGCAAATAACACTCTTATTAGGTGAAAAGATAAGGATATACTAAAATTTGTAATGTTAACATTATATATTAGAAATACTTCATAACATCTCCTGTTAAAGCTTTTTTAAATTCTCCAAAAAGATTCATAGAAATAATTAATTTTATTGTTACAGAAATTTGGAAATAAAATATAAGTAAAATTGTGAACCAAATTACAACTTCCAACAAATGTAAAATTCTGCTATAGATGGATATATTCTATTTAGCATACATTTTTTAAAATAAAATGTTCACAGACTTCATACTTCTGCCACTGCAGCCCACATTTACATAAAGAACATGTGATTTAACTAAAATTTTAAGTACAGGATAGCATGAAAATATAAGAATCTCAGAATACTCTGAGGAAATAAATGGCTTTAGAAAATTGGCGGGTATAGCTGTTAGGCAAGGGTGAGAACTTCCTAAGATTTGTATTAGATCTATTGTTAAAACACCTTACATTTTAATGAAAATAAAATTAAATTTTGTACATTCCTATTTATCCTGGGATTCTGTAAAAATGTCTCTGATGTCAATTGAATTTCTTAGTATATTTCAATTGAAATTGTAAATTCAATTGTATGTTTACAGTTAAATTTCTTAGTGTTCAGTAAAGATAATCACCATGTAAGGAGTGCCATTATTATTTTCTTGTCAAGGTAGGAATGCCATATGTAACAGGATCATCTGGAGTTAATAGTTTCTCAAGGTGATTTTGAATTTTGAGGTCAAATGAAAGAGTTTGAAGTACAATTATTTTTAGATATCTTGAGATTGATTTGTGTCATAGTAAGAAGCATTAAATAAGTAATCCTGCAAATTTAGAATCTTTAAACATTGAATGCTTAATTTTCATTTCTATGTAATATCATTATGTAGGTTATTGGGTATATATTGCCCTGAGACATGGTTCAAAGCTTGTGCTCGGGGGCTGGAGCAATAACACAGCGGGTAGGGCGTTTGCCTTGCACACAGCCAACATGGCCAACACAGGTTCGATTCCCAGCAACCCATATGGTCCCCCGAGCACCGCCAGGAGTGATTCCTGAGTGCATGAGCCAGGAGTAACCCCTGAGCATCGCCGGGTGTGACCTAAAAAAAAAGCAAACAAAAAAAAAGCTTGTGCTCTTCCTATTTTTGTTTTGTCATTTAACTATAATATGAAACCATCTTGCTATCTAGCTGTGAAGGAAGAAGACAATGGAAAATGCAAATTTTTGTTTAGAAAACTGAACCTGAAAGTAATACATCACTGTTTTTTTTTTTTCATTCAATTTCTATTGAGAAGTACTTATATGGTCCTAGTGGGGTAAAGGAGAGTCCAGTTTTAGAATTTTTCACAAAAAGTCCCTTTCCATGGCAAGGAATAGAAATGTGCAGAGGGTAGCTATGCATAAAAAATATAGTGTTATTTACTGCTTAGAGTTTTATGAGATTTTAAAATGTGTATTAACTGTGATGACCTGACAGCATGTGTTTTACTACAGCCTCATGAAAAAGGTATTAAAATATAGCGTATTTGTTTCAGTTTTAGTTGTGGATTTATGCAGTTTTGAACCAAATCACAGAGTCTCTGGTGGGAAGTTCTTCTAATTTTGAAGGTCCCAAAATTTTTGCTAGAAGTAATTAAGTGATTTTTGTTTTTATAAGAGAGCAATGTGGAAGTTTTTGCAATAGTAAACTCTGATGGAAAAACATAAATGTTTTTCTATGTGTTATTTTATTAAAACTTCAAAATGATCCTCTTTGATCCAATTAGTAGAAAGGAACAAAATTTCTTGATAAAAGAAACTGGTATTCTGGTTGCCAAATATGAACTATTTTAATACTTTAGAAATATTGTTTTGAGAAAGTTAAGGATTTCACCAAAGACAACTGGGTTAATAACATATAAGTGACCTAAAATTGATAACTGTAGCACTGTAGCACTGTCCTCCTGTTGTTCATTGATTTGCTTGAGCTGGCCCAGTAACGTCTCCATTGTGAGACTTGCTGTTACTATGTTTGGCATATGAAATGCATCATGGGTAGCTTGCCAGGCTTTGCTGTGCAGACAAGATACTCTAGGTAGCTTGCCGGGCTCTCTGAGAGGGGGGAAGAATCGTACCTGGCTCGGCCGGGCCAGTCACATGCAAGGCAAACGCTCTACTGCTGTGCTATTGCTGTGCTATTGCTCAAGCCCAAAACTGATAACTAGAATTAAATATTTTTAAATTAATACACATTAATACACATGTCCCTCAAATCAAAGAACTTAGAAAAGTCCCTATCTATACTGTCCAACTGATAACTAATGGTTGCATATGACTATTAAGCATTTGAAATGTATTACTACTAGTGGAGACACTCTAGAAGTATATAGACACCAAATACAGAAGTTCAGCATGAAAAAATAATGTAATAATCCAATTAATAATTGTAGTCAATTCTATTATTTTAATATTAGACATACTGTAAAACAATGTTTTGGCTACCAAATAATCCGTTTTAAATAGAAATTATTTATTTTTTACTTTTTAATGTGTCTGACATAAAATGTATACTTTCATATGAGGTTCCTATTATTATTGTATAACACTGATTTGTGTTATCTTTGTGGCCTAACTATTCCCAAACACGAAAGTTTACCCCTTAAGCATGGAAGAAGCCTCCTTTATAGTGACCTGGGTGCTCAGTGAGCACATCATAGTTTTAGAGGGAACTGCTTTCAAGGATACAGTGCAATCCCTCCTGTGCTGAAGCAGTCTTGCACTGTTTTCTTAGACACATATGTTGCAAGTTCACAAATCTTTCTTTGGAAGTCTACTTAAAAGAGACAGCAGCCTGCTTAGGCACCTTGCAAGCCTCTCCAATGAGATATTTTATTAGGGGGGTTTGCTAATTAGTATTTGCCCACTCCCCAATCTTCCTCTCTTCTGCTTGCATCTTCCCCAACTCAACCCTCTGACTCCATGAAATCTCAGGGCTTCTCAGCACTCATTTTTGATGGTGAATCACTTGCTCTACATTGATGCCTATGCTGTAGGGAAAAAGAAACAGGGAGAAGCTAGTGCTATTTTCCTTGGGATCTTTTTTTCTTGAACATTGTAGTTAGTAAAAAAAAAATAAAATAAAAAATGAAAGAGTGCTACTCTCATTTTTCTTTTGTCCTAATTTGCAAGTAGACATAATGGGCACGTTTCAAGATTTCCATTAATACTAGTTTCTTTCACTTGTGAAAAAATAATTTGAACGGTTGAGTTGAAAATCTTGTTTTGGGGATTTCAGATCACAATTCTGTACATTAATATCTAGATTATTTCACTCAGTTCTGTGTCTTGATTCCCGCTGGGTTTCCAATATTAAAGACACATCAAGATAGAGTATGCTGATTTGATTTTCCATCCCCACACATATATGCCCTTTTATTTAGGAGGCATTCAAACATTTGTTAGTTATATGAAGAATTGTACTTGTCTAAAGAATGCAGATAGTAAGCGCTAGAAGAATGTTTTAAAAAATGGTTTTTTCACATTAGGTTAGGAATTTTGTTGCTATGATGGTCATCTATAGTTTGAATTTGTGTCAGGATAGACAGAATGCGCAATTCTGGATGATAAAATTTTTAATGCCTTTATTTTTCAAATGCTTCTATAAACTATTACTACAAAGTTAGTGAACTAAGTTCCACATGTGTTTTTTTTATGGTATTATAGTTCAGAAGTTCAGTGTGAGTCTTGATAGCTAGCACATGGAATACATGGAACAGAGTTTCTTTCTGAAGGTTCAATACGAAAATGTATTCATTTGTGTTACTTGGTTATTGGGGTTGCTATGTTTCTTGATTCATTCCTTATTATTCTTTCTTCTTCTTGCAAGCCAAAGGCCTTTCATATATTTGACCATTGTCTTGTAGTAACAACTTTTTATTTAATGCAGTTGAGTGGATTCTTCATATTATTGTATTGGATTTACAATCATGGCTCAGTAACATCATCCCTCCACTTGGTCTTTTATCTTTATAAACTGAAAAATTCCTTCTTCCATTTAGTGTAACTTAGTCATTGCTCTAAGAGTTGAAGATGTGCATATATTTGGAGAATATAATTCAGCAAACTTTAGTCTCAGACACTAGATCCCAAAGAAATTTGTTCCATATATAAATGGTTATTCTCAAAATGTGATACCTAAATCACCCAGGAACCTATTGAATTAGAAACTCTATAGAGTGGACCCAGAAAATTTGTGTTATCCAGCCATCCATGTGTTTCTAATGTACAGTATGGCTTGAGAATACTGTAAACCAATCGTTCACTTAGAAAGCTTACAAAGCTTAGAAAGCTTACAAAGATTAGAAAGCTTACAAAGCTTACAAAACTTAGACAGCTTACTTAGAAATCGTACACTTAGTAGGTATATGTCATTTTGAACTACTCCAATTACTATTCCATAAGAAACACTGCAACACTGCAGTTGGATAGCAGTTTGAGGAATCAGAAAGCAGCATGCTAGGGCTTATTAAGGCTAAAAGTCTGAGTTCTGCTCTCATTCAATTTTCAGAGACAGTTTAAAACAAATGAGATGTCATCATCTCCAATTGTACCATAGAAAGTTATTGAAGTTAGAAATTCAAATAGGAAAAAGATAGAAGTAATTTAACCTACAAATTGAAATTTTGCTCTATTTCAGTAGAAAATTATTTCCTGAAAATGGGGACACCTATTATTATGATTTATAGTAGCTAAAATAAACCACTACTATGTTAATTCATTTGTTTTCAATTCTATAATCATTTTTTCAAGTGTTTATTAATATCTACACTAAGACTATCACTGAGTGGACTATATATATTTGACCACATATATAATGACAGAGTGTGTCGGAAAAATGATATTCCCTTTGAAACCTGAAACTTATTTTTATATTTTTCTAAGAAATCTGAAAATTCTTAATGGAAAATATGACCAATAGTAGAATCACTTAGAGCAGCAGTGTGGAATATGTGATTGTGTGTGTTTTATTAAAATGCTTCCTTAGAAATATAATTGAAGTCATTGTTATAACTGGAGTAGATTTCAGAATTATTTTCAGAATTCAAAAATACTTCAGGAGACTTTTTGCTTATATATCTACTTTATTTTATAAGACAAATGTTTCAAATGAATCCAACTGATATGTTAGATATATTATTCACAAATTACCATCTTTACCTTGTATTATATGTTTATTCTGTTATAAATATTTTGCACATCTACATTTCCACAGAAAGACAACCTCCAGAAGCTGAAAACTGACCTTACATTATCAGCCTGGACTTGAGGTTGTGAGCAAGTGGTTCTACCGTATTAGATGGTTGTGTTCTCCTTATGAACATAAATACTTAGAACACTATTACACAAGGTAATTCTATGAATCTTATGGATCAGGACAAAAGGAAAGAGAATCAAAAGCATATCTGCACAAAGAGAATACGAATAATTACTATTAAATTATAAGGTCAACCATCCAAACTCCTATACTACATAGCTAATATAATGATGTAATTTAATTTTGAACTTTTTATTGTTTTTATTTTGGAATTGACTAGTTGTTTTAGTCTAATATTTTAAAAATATCTCTAATTACATATTCCCTCATCTTTCAAATCTTGTGTGTGTGACAAAATTCTTAAATAATACACTGAAGGTATGCTCTCTATTTAGAGCTGAGATAAACCAAAGCATGAAATGCCATAATTTTTAGCTAGTATCACAGGTATTATTATGTGTACCAGGTCACTGTGACACAGCTCTTTAATTAATAGGTGGAATGGTCTGGCCAAAGTCTAAAGACCCTTTTCAGCTTAATTCAAATCAGACATCTTGAACTGACTGCTAAATCACACAACTTCTAATACGCAACACTTTGTGTTACATTGCCAGAATATAGTTCTGTTCATTTAAGTTTAAAATATTAAATTTTGACTCATATTTTAGTCATTTATTTGAGAATAACATACCTAATTACTGAATATATTCATATGTTAAAATATAAATAAATGAATGCATTAAAGTTACTTTATCCCTTTAAATTGTCCTCGATTATATATTGTCATCTACTAATCTTATATATTCGATTACATTTCTATAACATATGTATATACATACACATGCATTTAATGTCAGTTTACAGTTCTTTCCATACTGTCTTTTGATTTTGTGGATAACTTACCAATTTGGTTACCAAGACAACTTAGTAATATGATATAGCAACACAAATTGGCATTTAAAGCTCATAAGATTTCAAATATGTAATTTTTTTGCAAGGTGATTTAAATGTTTTTTTCTCAGTTAACTTAACAGAGGTAAGAAGCTTTTATATCCTTTCTGAGGTTTTCCAAATTTTCTTTATATAAAGTTGTGGGGTTTTTTTTACCAAATTCACACTATTAAAGTATCTACAGGAATGTATTTATGCATATATAACACTCATGCATACAAATTTATGTACCTATACAGAACATCAATAACACTAAATTTATAGTTTCTTTTTATTGTTCCATAAGCATCAATAACTTCTATATATTTGTTCTCTTTTTAGTGATATAAAATTCTTAGACGATTTATAAATTGATCCTTTCTTTTGAAGTATAAACAACTTTCATTTGAAATTTTTGAGGGAGGTTGAGAGAGAAAATAGAACATGCTCAACAGAAGACATGGGCTTCTCTAGATTGGAAAGGGGCACCAGTAAAAATACCAGCATTAGACATAACAGTCTGAAATTACATAATCTCAAGAGGGAAGATGTAGGGGTTCAGGCAACTCATGCCCTTAGTGGCATCACATGGGCCCAAGTAGCACAGGGGCCGGACAGTATGTAAACCTACACTTAATTCTTCTTTTTTCAGCATTTTTAATTGTATTTTGTGTGTCTGGTTGATGGTGTAAGCGTTCTTTAGAAAAATATTCTAAGTTCCTATGACAACTTTTTTTGTTCCTCAACATATTCCTCCTTTTGTTAACTAGATCTCTCTTTTTTCTTTTGTGGAGGTGGTAGCAGCTAACTATGCTTTAGATTAACTGAGCTAATATTCTGAAATTCCACAAAATTGTACATGAAAAAATTAGGCGTAATATGGATATAACTAAACTGTCACAGTTATAAAAATTTATCCTTTCTGCTTAACTTTTTATTCTATGGGTTATAAAGGATTTTAAATATTAAAATCATTTAAAATCCTTATTGCAAATCAGACATACTGCTAAGAGCTGCATATTGAGCTTTGTTCTCTTCTATTTATAAATTCATGATAATTTCTTACAGCTGAAGAGAAAAATCCTTTATTCTTTGCAGTAATTTTTCCAAGTTTTATTTAACAACAAAACTACCAAATTTAATGTCTGTAATAGTAATTATGGGCTGAAGCAAAAGCACAGCGGGTAGGTTGTTTGCCTTGCACGCGGTGGACCCGGGTTCTATTCCTCCATCCCTCTTGGAGAGCCCAGCAAGCTACCAAGAGTATCCCACCCGCACGGCAGAGACTGGCAAGCTCCCCACGTCGTGTTTGATATGCCAAAACAGTAACAACAAGTCTCACAATGGAGACATTAGTGGTGCCCACTCTAGCAAATCAATGAACAATGGGAGGACAGTGCTACAGTGCTACATAGTAATTATAAAGATTCACTGTGATAGTCCCATAAATTCAATATTATGGACTGTATTCATTTATATTAGAAATTATTGTGTTGATAATCACTAATTAATAATATACATCATATGATCATTCTGCTCTCTGCTTTTTTTCTCCTACTTTTCCTCTTTTTAAAAATATAACTTCTCCCTTCCCTCTTACCCTTTACATTTTTATGCTCCTGTGTTCTTTAATGAGTAGGATATTTTCCAATGTTAGTTTTCCAGAAAATATGATAATATAGTATTAGAAATTTTACTATCAAAAATGTTAATTTTTTACCAGAAATTCGACTAAGCAGATTTACTAATGCTGATGTCTATTGGCCTGGTGAAAAGTTAGCAAAAGGCAACTAACATTATTATAATTTCAAAAATCAGAAAAAAATTCTTTAGCTCCCTGGTTTCCCAAATTCAAGATCATTCATTATAAATGATTCCTATTTTTACATTTTTTTTATTTTTTCCTTAATGAGTCATTCAACTATTTATTGGAACAATAACTGGTATACATCCATTAAAAATTTTTGCGTCCTATTTATTTATACCCCATGTGATATATCAGGAATGATAACACTATATATGCACTCTAGTTTCTATGACAGTGAACCATCTACATTGGCAATTGTCAAAAATGTATTATTTTGAGGAATTTTTTTTAAATAATGCAGGTGACAAGGATAGAAATAATAAATAGTAAAGCCTTGATCTAGGTTTATATTTTACTTTGTTTTTGAGTCACATCCCAGTATTCAAGGCTTACTCATTGCTCTGACCTCAGAGGTCCTCCTTTGGGGGAACTTTGTTGTAGTATAGCTATTTTTTTGTATCATAGCTCTGGTCACATGATTGATATTTTAAATGATAGATGTATTCTTAGAAGAATTTGAAATTAAAAGATGTAGAATATGGAAAAATTTCTATCTCAGAAATAGAACAAGTTAATTGTTGTCAGAGGTGGTGGGTGAAAGTGATTGAAAGTTGTTTTATAAAACATAGCATGGTGATTATATTTAACATGGTGTACTACATGCTCGAAAGGTACTGAGAGTAAATCTCCCAATTTCTGATTGAAAGATGATTATTTGTTTGAGGTGATGAATTTTGACTAAATGCACTGTGATAATCATTTTATTATAATATCTAATATCTACATTTATCAAATCATTATGTTGTAAAATAATGAATGCAATGTTAATGTAAAAATATTTTGTGACTATGTCTATCTGATAATATTATGACAAAGATGAAGTAAATATTGCAGTAAAGTACTGTCAGTTATAAAATCAAGAATTGAAGTAGTACCAAGAACAATTTTAAACTTATCTAAAAGTCTCTAACTTTTCCAGAACATATAAAATGATTATTTATATATGGTATTCAGGAATTTATATGAAAAGTTTTTTCTCCAGATTCATTTTTAAAGTTATAATTATGAGTGAAAAAGACTTCATTTTATTATTAATTAAAAATTGAAAATAAAACATGTATTATAATGCATAGCTAAGAAATTAAGGAGTTATAACTGGGAGGGAAAATGCTACAAAAGTTCCTAGAAGTTACTGCATTTTCTTTTATTAGAAGGGGATAAGAGAGAGAGAGAGAAAAAGAGAGAGAGAGAAAGAGAGAGAGAGAGAGAGAGAGAGAGAGAGAGAAAGGAGAGAAGTGTGATAGAGGCACATACTGGTGGGGGGCAGGAGAGGAATCTGGGGACATTGTTTATTGGAAATGTATACTCATGAAGAGATAGATATTAGAACATTGTATGACTGAATCCCAATCATGAACAACTTTGTAACTGTGTATCTCATGGTGATTCATTAGAAAATATAAATTTAAAATAATAAAATTAAAGTGGGCGATTAAAAAATAAAGTGCAGGTATAAATATTGTAATTTATTTATTTGTAATATATTTTATTTTATCTTTAATTTTATATTATTATGAAGACATCATCATTTGGACAAAATATGAAGTAAATTATAGCTGATATTCTAGAATATGTTTCTTCACAAAAGCCACCACCAGTAACACTTAACCTTTGGAGAAGGTCTCCAAAGCAGTACTCAGGGGAACCTAGGGTATCTCCCAGCTATAGTCAGCCAACTGGGCCAGCATTTCAGTATGAGAGTCGGAGGGAGTGATTGGGACCTAAAGTCTTAGGGCCATTCGAGGTGTGTTTGCTGGTTTCAGGGGTCAAAGTCAGTGATACCAGGGGATTCCTAGGCTATATTTGGCAATGCTCAGATGGTCATGTAGAACAGAGAACTGGCCCAGGGTCTAGGCCTGGAATGCACCTTAACTGCTCTCCTATGACTCACTTGTATAAGAACTTTATTTCAGAAGAGTAATAATAAATTATAAGTTCCTATGCATTTTTCTTATAATAATTATTTCAATAACCTATTAATCTAATTTGCACACCCCCAAATCAAAGTCATACATGATAATTACTCTTATAGAAAGTTAGGTTTAAATAGCTGCAAGAGAATAATTTTGATATTTTAAATATTTTAGTAATCAGTTTTTATAGAGAACATGTTTTAAACAATTTTAATCTTAAATATTTAAAGACTTAGTATGTAACTATGAAGTATTTTTTACGTTCCCTGTCCACTGAATTTCTCAAGTTGCTATATTCATGTGTATTACAGTAGCTTGGTATTTTATATAAATTTTTAGCTGAATTGCAAGTTGAGAAGCACACCTGTCTTCTATCTAATAGAATTTAAGCAATGAAATAAAATTCCTACTCTAATGCTGCTTTGCTTGAATTCTTTCTCTTTGAGATAATGGCTAAGTGCATCAGCTCATCAGGTGCTATTTTTACTTGTATAATTCCATGGTAACAGATGCTCTTCACCTTAACCAGTGTTTCTCATCAAAGTTCCTAGTAGTAAGGTTGATATATAGATAAAAACATAAAGCCAAGTAAAATTATCTATATTGGAGAATGAATTAAAATTAAGCAGCACATACTTTGAATCCAGGTAGAAAAATAGAACTTTAATAGAATACATATAATAATAAAGCGTTTCATGTTCAAATGAACCTAAACCAGAAATTTGAATCATCATTTAATATGAATAACTATTTGTTGACTATATTTATAGCCATGTTGCATATCTAAAGCTCATAAAGAAATCTTGAATGCATGAAAGTAGATTTATGTGTATGAAGTAGAAAGAAATATAGTATGATATTTTACATGCCAAATTTTTGGTGACAATATGAAAAGTTTGTATATCTGAGTTCAAAATTATACAAATTTTTACACTAATGATCAAAATATGCCTGTGAATTTGGTTTTATATCAAGATAAAGTGATAGAAAGATTGACTTTACTTCTATTCCTTTGATTGTATATTGCACTGCACTGTCCTCCCATTATTCATCGATTGGCTCAAGTGGGCACCAATGACATCTCACAACAAATTGTGAGACTTGCTGTTACTGTTTTTGGCATATCAAACACATCACGGGTAGCTGCCAGGCTTTGCCCTGCGTGTGAGATACTCTTGGTAGCTTGCTGGGTTCTCCTCGAGGAGCGGAGGTATCATACCCAAGTTGGCCTCGTGCAAGGAAAACTCTACCTGCTGTGCTATTGTATATTAACATTTTTATAATTTTAGAGTTAAAATATTTATTCAGATTTCTCTATTTTACATGTACATAAGAGAAAATTATAGTGTACATTGTTTATGTACATTTTATTGTATGGATATGCACAATTCAGTATATTTCTCTATTTGAATGTGTATACTATACAGTGATTGCAATAACTTCTTCTTTAATATGGCTTATCATTATTATCATCCAATTAGTACTTTGGATTTTCAAGATGTGGAATATCATGGTCAACTATTTGAAGCATTAACATATATTTTCGAAAGTATAATCTGCTATACATTTTCAGAGTTGAGAGTGAAAGATGTTTCTCAAGTTAAATTGAGTAAACAAATTCATAACAAAATTTCCATTTGTTATATTGATCTGATATTCCCAAACTTATTTGGCGTACTTTCTCCTTTTCAGGGGAAAGACATAATCAGCAGCCTCCTGGTAATCTACCTCTTTATGTGAGGAAACAGCATGTCTCAATTCTGCTGATATTATTGCTCTCCTCAGGATAATTCCATGGCCCTTCACCCCTCCTCCCCCTACACCTAATCAGGGAATAATATTCTCTGCTTTACGAAACACTGATTTAACAGAATGGTATACAAGGAGCATATTCGATGAATATTTCAAAGGGATTACTTCTTCAGCAGTAAAATATGTACACATGCAACTATGACATCAGTTTTTGATAGTGGAATATCTTTAGATGGCACAAAACTAAACTGAGAATATAATTGAAGAAAAAAGATACTGGTAGTGTCCTGGAAACAGAAACAAAAACTAGGTCTCAGGTCAGACAGTACAAATTTAAAGCACTTGCCTCGCATGCAGAGTTCAATTCAAAGTTCAATCCTCAAACTACATGATTCCCCAAGCACTGCCAGGAGTGAACCAGAGCACAGAGTAAGAACAAAGCCCTGGCCCTCTCCTGTTGTAACTCCACCTCAAGAAAGTGAAACTGAATTGTAAAATCCTAAATAATAGAGCTAGAATTTTGTGGCATTTCTATTTCATTTATGACTATTGAGAAATATATTTAGAACCTTGTTCTTCTTCCCTCTGGTATGCATTATTAGCATTGGAAAGATATTTAAACAGTTTGGCAGTTCTGGTGGTCCTGTACAAGGGCCAAATGATTTCATTCTATTTATTCTCCACAGTGTGGAGCATTTATCCGGGTCACTTTGGCAGTGTTGAAGGCCTACAACCACTCCCATTGGTACTGTGGTGTAGAAACAGGATTGCATCAAGTGATGCTCAGACCATGATGTCCTGGGAATCGAATCAGCTCAGGGAAATGCCTAGTAACCACTGGACTGAACTGTCTTCTCACCCCAAACTATCTTTTCTTACAAGCACTCACAAGACACACATTTAGAAATTCACCATTTGTTTGATTTTTTTTTTTATTAGACGAGGTCTTTTGTTATTAGGCAAGAATACCAGTAAGATGATATTCCCTTCTCATTTTCCTTGTCAGGAGTTCTATGAAATCTCGATATATCTTATGGCATTAGATACATAACCCATATCACTTAGCTAAGGGGTACTTTAAAACAGGTTTGTTCTAATGGAAGCAATTCAGAATTTAAGGTATGAAAAGAAATATTTTTGGTTTCTTTGTTTTGTTTAACCCAGAATTGAATTTCTGAGTTAACTATTATTCTCAGAGTATAAAAAATCTACTGAGTTTCTGATTATGAAGTTTATGTAGAGTCTGGTGTTATCAATGTACTACCCACATAATTTTACCACTTGTTGAGTTGAATGCTGACCAAGTATTTATCTTATTTGTTCTCATGTGAGGTCATGTAACTGAATTTGTTTTAGTGCTATAAGTGTTAATTAAACATTATATACACCAAAGATTTGCACTGGTGATAATTAGAATACAGTCAAGCTGCCAAAATAATTTCAATGAGACACTCCCTGTAAAATTTTTAATTATTATAATATCACTAAGGAAACTATTAAAATTGTGTATATATCTTAAAAGAGATAAACTGAGAAATAAGTAGACTAAAATTATATGAAATTCTATTTTATAAAAATTGCCTTTTATTAAAATATTAAAATTGAAATCAGCATAAATTAAAAATGTTAAAAATTTAACTCTGCTTAAAGTTAGACATGCTTAAAATGATATTACTTATTTTCATTTATTTATTCACCTATTTTATTTTTAATTTTAAAAAGTAGCTCCAAAATCCCTTTACTATCCTATATTATTATCCTGCCTTCATCCTTTTGTTACTAAAGTAATATTTTCACCAAAACTATCATTGTTCTTTTAAAGGCTGCTTATCTTTTGTGGGAAGGATTCAGTTTTGAGTTAACTAAGAAACTTCAATCATTATATTTAGGGTACTCATAGAAGTAGTTAATTGAAAAGACTTTATAATAAAGAATACTTGGACTTAGTTTCTGTCTTTCAATATTGTGATTTCATTCCAATTGGTCCATGTCTACCTTTGCTCCCCACCACCACCATCTGGTGTGTGTGTGTGTGTGTGTGTGTGTGTTGTGTGTGCGCACGTGCACGCATGTGTTTAAGGAGAGGAGGAAACACCTGGCAGTTCTCGAACTTACTTCTGGTTCCGTGCTCCAGGATGACTCCTAGGGGGTGGGGATGGAGAAACCACATATGGTGCATAGGATCAACCTGGATTATCAAGTGAAAAGCATGCACCCTATCCACCTACCCACTGACCTATTTCTCCTGCCTGTATGAAAATTCTTCCCCTCTGATTATCTCTGTTCTGCTATTGCCTCCTGGGTTATTTTTGCCTGTCCATGAGTTTTGATTCTTTATACTGTATGTAAAGGTGAAATCATTTTTTTTTTCCTATTTCTTAACTTTTCTCTGCATACTGCCTTCAAATTCCACTTTATTTCAACTGGAAAATGTTACACAATTTTTTTATCTAAATAGAATTCTTTATGTATAGTTTTCTTTAAACTGATAAGAACAGATACTACCCTTGATCTTAGCAAAAATGCCATGCTGGAGCGATAGCACAGCAGTAGGGTGTTGGCCTTGCACGCGGCCGACATGGCCAACAGAGTTTGATTCCTCCACTCCTCTCAGAGAGCCCGGCAAGCTACCGAGAGTATCTTGCCCACATGGAAAAGCTTGGCAAGCTCCCGATGACGAATTTGATATGCCAAACACAGTAACAAGAAGTCTCATAATGGAGGCATTACTGGGCCCACTCGAGCAAATCGATGAACAACGGGAGGACGGTGCTACAGTATTCTTTATGTATAGGATGCACTCATCTGTTTTTTGGGGAGAGAGATAGAATGAAGAAAGGATATTAGGACTGAGGAGAGGGAAGAAGGGAGAAGGAGAAAGAGAGAAAAAAATGTTTTAGTGTCTCTTATTAAAAGTATAGCACTATCTCATGGTGATTCAATAAAATTTAATAGAAGAAAGTATAGCACTGTTCTCCTGTTGTTCATTGATTTGCTCGAGCGGGCACCAGTAACTTCTCTATTGTGAGATTTGTTGCTGTCTTTGGCATATCGAATACGCCAAGGAGAGCTTGCCAGACTCTGCCGTGCGGGTGGGATACTCTCGGTAGCTCGCAGAGAAGAAGGAAGAAATTGAACCTGGGTTGACTGTGTGCAAGGCAAACGCCCTACCCCCTGTGCTATCACTTCAGCACATTAAAAGTATATTGAACCAATTTTTATTTTTAATATAATGGGATTAAAAGTGTATATCATTCTAGTCTGACATTTGTACATAATACATAGCACATTATCATCACTACCAAAAGAATAGATTCTATCCAAAACTATAGAGTTGTCCCTTTTTTACTACCCCCTCAATCATTTTAGTCTATGATAGTCATCATTTGATTTTTATAACCAAAACTTTTTTTTATGTATTTAGTGTATTTCTTTACCTTTAATCTGTGAGTAAATTAGTTTAGTCACTGACTTATTTAACCAAACAATAAAATTATTTTAGATCCAGACTTATTGTAGAAATTGATGGAAGTTCTTATTTTTATCAGTTTATTAGCATTTTATTGTGCATCATCTTTTCACTTATATGTCAATAAAGTAGGTTAAAGATTTTTCTAAATGAGAGGTGTCATTTTGTGGTTTTTTCATGTTTTGAAAAGGCATATTGGAAAGTAAAGAGGAAAGAAAAATTAACTCTCCAAAGGAGGAACATATATGAGACTAAGTTCTATAAGTGGTCGTTAAACAAGTATTTATTACAAGAAAACATTCTATGAGCTCTTAAATATATTTTAATTAAAATGTGAGAAAAAGCAAATGAAACCATTTTTAAATGGTTTAAATCCATGGTTTTAAGACAGTTTTTATGTGTAGAAAAAAGGGGTATATTTGCTAAGAGATCAGGAGAAGGTTTTCAGGAAGGAGGGAGAAGTATTTATCAGAGAAATGCACCAAAAAGATTCTATAGCCTTTCCACCCAAATATTTGCTAAGATACCTGGATTCATTGCTGTAGCTCTAATGAGAAATATTTTTCTTCTGTAAAAGCAATAGGTTAACACTGCTAATAAGATTAACAACGTGACTCATCCTGTTAAATTAATTTCATTGTCTATGTCTTTTATTTATTTTAATAAATCTGATCTTACAAAGAAAAATTTATTAGCTATTACTGATTATTCCCACATACAGTTCAGTTCACTCTGCCAACTGTGTGTGCTGGCAGATATTTCTTCCTGGAAACTGGCATAGGGGTTTCCAGTGGGGTTTGGCCAATTAGAGTTATCCACACGAGATCATAGTTTTAGAATAAAAATAACTTGGAAAAATAAATTCTTTTTACCTTCACCGCTGTCTCAGTTTTGCAGAAATTTTATGCTGTGTAGAGTTTATCTCAGAGAAGCACTTCTTCCAAGATTTCAGTTCAGAATTGCAGTTACTAATATGCTACTAACAGCTCTTGGCATCCGCATGCAATATTATCTCCTACTATTATTAGTAATGAGTTCCTAAATATTGCCTTTAAGTTCTTTCTTGGCTGCTCACTGTTCTGTAAGTAATGCCTTTATTTAAAAGGTTTTCCCTTTTTAGAAATCCCAGACAAATGTGTCATTTGATCTGTGCTTGGTCCTTAATTGTTATGAGGTTAATAAGAGCATCCAAACTTTCTACACGATCAGCGCAGAGGCTGAGAATATTACCCATGTTTACGTCTAGTAAAATACCTTATTATATTGAACATCAGTCAAATATTATTTTCTTTACATGTTAGAAAAATATCTCAATCTCTACATCCTTTAGTTTTGAAAATGTTCTTTCTTTAAATTATTATTGTTACTTTTTTGGGGGGTGTATATGTGGTTATAGCTATATATAAAATGAAATGTACAATATAAATATAAAATGTGCTCAATAATTAGGGACAATTTTCAGTATCAGTACCTTTAAAAATATATTGTAGGGACTATATACAGTACATACAGTGATTAAGGTGCATGTTGCCAACTCAGTTTTATCCCTGGTACTTTATGATATCCTGAGCATCATTTCTTGGTACAGCCCTTGAGACACTTTGAGTACTGCTGGGGTGGCCAGGTAATTATATTCATCAACGAGCCCAAGAACTACAACATTATAGGTACCTGCATTGAGCCTCCAATCTGGTTGGCAGAAAATCACCGAGTATGTCCTGGGTCCAATGAGCAGTACTTTGGAGGGCCCACTCAAAAAAATAAAAAAGGAAAACTATTATAATATATGACTAAATTATAATTTAGACTTAGCATTTTCAGTACACCCTTTCTCTGAAAAAAAAAAGGAGGAAGAAAGACTAAATATTTAGATTCAGAGCATTGCCATGATATCTGAACAATCAAGATCTCTGAAATTCTGATATTACTTTGTCCCAAATAAGTTTCTAAATAATTATAGGTTAAGTAAAATTATTCACCAGTTACAAGTTGAATACCACCTTATATTTCTCTTTTGAATTTTGCTACATTTGAGATGACTAAAACATTTTTGAAATGCAATATACAACAAGCAGCTAAACTGTCAAGTCAGGAAATTATATATAGAACTCAGAAAAATATTCATACAAATAATAAAAAACAAACAAATATGTACTGCTGGAGAAAATAAATACAAATTATATATATTGTAGAAAAATTTTGAACTCCCAGGAAAATATTTATATATTCCCATGGACCCAAGAGTCAAAACGAGAGGAATAGACTAAGAAAGATGGGATCACAAATAACAAGATTTATGAATTTTTTATTATTATTTTAATAATGTATTATGATGCTTTGCTATATGTAACACTGAGAGTATTATTAGTTCATCGTAGTTATAATCTAATGTAGTCATATTAAACAACACAGAGTCCATAATCAATGTGTGTAATTCAATTCCAAAATACCTTACAGGAAAGGTCACTGAAACAGAATTTAGATTTAATTATAAGTTAGCTGAATGAATTGTTTTTTTTTTTTTCTGGAGTTCAGTATCTACTATTTTGGTCGTGAAAGAAATGAAAGATAAAGATTATTATTCTGACATTTCTGGAAATGCAACTGCTTTTTGTAAACAACAAGGTTAACGCTTCCTTGCAATTTCAGGAGAAAAAAGTTAGGCACAAAGTGTTTTTTAAGCAGAAACATAAACATTTTAGATGATTATGTTTTAAAATAACATTATGGTACATTAGCATACAACTTGCTGTAGAGATCTCATAAGATTTAGATGTCATTAATCAAAATGGTTATGGTGTTATCATATAAAACAGAATTTATTATATGATAACATTTATAAGTTTGCATTAGAATTTGTGTCCTGAAACTGAGATAGAAAGCTTAATTTTTTTAATAAAGAACTGTGATTTACAAAGCATTCATCGTTTCATTTTAAGCACATGATATTTCAACACCATTCCTATCTCCAGTGTCACCTTCTCTCCACCAGTGTTCCCATATCCCCTCCCCACCACATACCCATATTCCCTCCTCACCACATACCCCACCACAATCCCACTAGTCAACTTGTCAGGCAGATTACAAAGGTTTAGTAGTTGTGGCTTTAGATTGACCATCCTTGAGACCGGAGTGTTAGAAGAGGAGAAAAGGAAGTCTCTGTGCATTCAATGAACCCTGATTCAAATACCTTGCACCGCATTGGTTCTTTAAGCACTACCAGGAGTGCTTAAAGAATGGCAAAGCCTGGAGTAAGCCCTGGACAAAGCCTGGAGTAAGCCCTGAGCTTGGTATGGCCCAACAGAACAATAAAAGATAAAATATGTAAATGAGCCTAATGTTATACCACAGCAGGTAAGGCACTTGCTTGTCTTGCACTGACTTTTTTTTTAGCTCACTCCAGCACCCAGTATGGTTCTTGAGCATCTCCAAGAGCGAATCCTGAGAGCAGAGCCAGTAAGCCCTTAGTACTGCTGGATGTATACCAATCCCCCCAAAATAAGTAAATAAAATAAGAGAAAGTATTAGGATTTGTTCCATAGTACACCAGATAATTGAGGTCAATGATTAATCAGTGCAATCTCAAGGGACAAATTTCTATTAACTTGCAAGTTATGTCATATTACTCTGATAAATTAAATTTAGTCCTCTATCACTATATGTTTTAGCACATACTTTTTTATGTTTATTTATGTTTATTTATCATTATAGCAGGTAGGGTGTTTGCCTTGCACGCGGACAACCTGGGTCCGATTCCTCCGCTCCTCTTGGAGAGCCTGGCAAGCTACCGAGAGTATCCCGCTCTCACAGCAAGGCCTGGCAAGCTCCCTGTGCCGTATTCAATATGCCAAAAACAGTAACAAGTCTCACAATAGAGACCTTACTGGTGCCTGCTCAAGCAAATCGATGAACAATGGGAGGACAGTGCTACAGTCATAAAGAACTTATTTATTTTCATTTAATTTACAAAATAACAAAACTGGGTTTCAAGCACTTAGTGTTCTACTTGCAAACTGACTAGTAGGGTCGGTATCATCATTCTACCAATAACACAGTATTTTCTCTTCTGTCAACTTTAGTTCCTTAGCATAAGGATGTTTTTAGGGATGCAGAGCGTATCTTCGTTAGTATCTGATAATGAAACCTGCTTTAAATATTCACTACAATTCCAAAAAAAAGTTATCAATATTTAGCTTATTTTTAATTTATGAATATTTGATTTTATTAAATTATCTTTGCTCCAGTGTTTATTGTTTCATGTTTTACTCTGTTATTGCTGTATTTAGTCTGATAATAACTATATGCACCTAATCTAAAATATATATGACAGAGTTCAAGAATTTTCTAACATGGTTACACATTTAATAAATACTATGTATTAAAATTTAAGTCATTTTATCAATTCTTCATAATAATTTTGATTCCTTCCTATAAGGAATCAAATTTTAGAATATGTCAGATAATTTTCTTGAATTAGGTGATCTAAATGATCTTCTTTTAAGTTTTATAAAGAAAGTACTTCATTTATTTTATTTATCTTTAGTCATCTTAAGAGTACTTGGCATAGAATAATTGTTTAAAAATTTTTGTATGGATGGCGCTGGAGTGATAGCATGTTTGCCTTGCACGCGGCCAACCCATGTTCAAATATCAGCATCCCATATGATCTCCTGAACACTGCCAGGAGTGATTCCTGAGTGCAGAGCCAGGAGTAATTCCTGAGCATCACCAGGTATGACCCAAAATGAAAAAAAAAATTCTGTATGGAATGATTCATAATATTTCCGAGAATTTTGACCCCTATGATAGCACAGCAGATAGAGTACTTGCCTTGCTTGATGCCAATCATGTTTGATTTGCAGCATCCCATGTGGCTCCCCAAGCACTACCAAGAAAGATCCCTGAGTGTGGAGCCAAGAGTAAATCCTCAGCCCCATCAAGTATGAGCCAAACCCCAAAATCAATTAATTTAGGGCTTATTCCTGTCTCTGTGTTCAAAATATCACTTCTAGTGAGCTCAGGTCCTGTTCTTAACTTCTGTGTACCACATCACATAAAATTACCTCGATTAATGCATAATTTTAATTATCTATATCAATTATAATGTTGAAAACATTTAAAAATAACGTTTAATTGTCTGAGTCCTTTTCTTGTGCTATTTATATTTCCAGAATATGCAGTTCACTTAAACTCTAAAAATATGAATGAACTAAACTGAGTCACAATTTGCATTTTTGGTGTGAATGGGTTAATTCAGATTAGAAGTCAACTTAATCGACATAAATGGAATATATTTTCACAAAATAAACCAGTTCTACTAATGTTTGGCTTTTTTGTCATTGCTATTTTTATTTTTTAAGGTCAACTAAATATTTAGTTCTATCCTTAAATTTCTATGCTTTAGTAACCATAAAGCAACCAAATATTATTCAAATTCAAGAACTAAAGAAATAAACAGCTCTGTAGTTAAAGGTATTCATGAAAAAGCTAAGGGTGGAATGAAACATAGATCATAATTTATTTTTACTTTTTTGCTGCAGAATAATCTAGTTTTCATCATAGATAAATATCAGACACATATATCTCAGTTATTGTGGATTCAGTTCAGACCAGTGCAATAAAGTTAATATTGCAATAAAGTCACAAATATTTTGGTGAGTATAAAGTGAATATAAAGATTAAAATGTTTACACTATGCTTGAGTGTAAGTATGCAATGACATTATTTCTAAAAAAGTTGAACGTGCCTTAATTGTGACAGAAATAAGAAGCAAGTATGCAGTGTTAGAAAAGGTAGTAACCTTTTTTAGCAAATAAACTTGCTTAGCAGAAGGTTTTACAAAATATTTAATTTGTAAAAAGATACAAAAATAGACACACAGAAGAATCTCAGAACCAAGCAACTCACTGCGGAGATGCCTCGGGACTTTAAGCCAGGTTGATTTCACTGGGCTGCCTCAGACCCTGGAGGTCACACCCATGAACTGCCTCTGGCTGCTGTTTAAACTCCTTAATGGTTATGATGACAAAAGAATGACTGACAAAAGAATCTCGAACAGAGTAGCTCAATGCAGAGATTTCTCCAGACCCTAAACATCTAAAATTTTTCAATTCTAATAGCATGCGGCTATTCATAACAGGGTCACAGTCACGGTCCTCCCGTTGTTCATCGATTTGCTAGAGCGGGCCCAGTAACGTCTCCATTGGAGACTTTGTTGTTACTGCGTTTGGCAGATTGAATACGACACGGGTAGCTTGCCAGGCTCTGCTGTGAGGGCGAAATACTCTCGATAGCTTGACGGGCTCTCCGAGAGGGGCGGAAGGAATCAAACTCTAGTCGGCCATGTTGGCTGCTTTTAAGGCAAATGCCCTACCGCTGTGCTATCACTCCAGCAAGCAATAAAAAATAAATATATAACGTCTACCGTTTCTGCAGGTTTGAGTGGTGGTGGGAAAATTCAAAATAATGGTGGTGGGAAGGTGTAATGGTGGATGGATTGGTGTTGAAATATTGAATGTAATTCATTATTGTGAACAACTTTATGAAAACACATTTTAAGAAAAGGAAAAGAAAAAAACATCGGTGAAAAAAGATACAAAAATAAAAATTCTGCAAAATGTAATAAAGCAAAGAAACAGATATAGCTGTACTTTTTTGATTAGTAGAACCAAATCTCTACATTGTTCCTCCATTAGCTCTTTCATCCCCTATCATCCTCTGTCTTTATTCCTATAAATTATTGTTGATTCATTAATTTATAAATATGTACTGTATGGAGAAATAGCAATAAAATGTATAATTTTTAAAATGAAGAAACAGTAAAAGCAATGTAAATGTGAATTTAATCAAACTATTATTTATAAATTGTCACTAGGCCTCTTTGAAATATTAAAATGGGTGAAAAATTAAGTGTCTAATGAAATACTTCAAAAATATTCTTGTCTAGAGAACAATATTGATATACATGTTGGATTCTTGTTTGCCAGTTACTGTCAATCACTCCCTAGAATCTCCCATAAAAGAGAAAATGGGTATATGAATAATTTTATGGGGGATTTCAGAAAGTTTATTTGTTCTGTTCAATATTTAAGGGCCCAGGTAGATACTACAGGGGTTAGGACATAGTCTTGCATGAACTGGACCTAGGTTAGATTCTCTACAATATGCCATTTCTGGGCATATTGGTGCCCTCTGAGAACACTCTTTTGGGTGGCACTGGTGTTTCCTGCACAGTAGGGTCCACACAGTACAATATCCCCAGGTCTCACCATTGAACTGTTGGCCAAGTTGACTAATGTTGCTAGAAGTGGCAATGCCACTTGGGAGACCCCTATATCAATAACAATAGAGAAATGTTTAATATTGATATTATTTCCTTCATTTTAAATATAACATTTTATCATGTAAAATGCTGTATTATTTAATACACTGTTATATTCATAATAGCAAAACATTTCATGCAAATTCTGTATGTCCTACTAATACATGGGTGTGAGTCCAAATTTCATTTGCTTTTGACATCAGAATCTAAAGCTCATCATTGCTATTAATTTAGCTTTTGCTGATTTTGAAGATTGTTGTACTACCTTGTCCCAATAGTTTTGTTGATTACTTTTCACTTTATTGTATTTAGAAAAAAATTTACTCAAATAATAGAAAATTAATATCCTACGTGTATCAGCACATACTCAGCCTTTATGTCAGCTTGACTTTTTGGTTACTAGGTTACTGTAAAGTGTCTCATTTGCTGTGAATTGATTGAGAATCAATTTAAGGGAGAGTACTTTGTTTTTTGTTAATTTAAGGGAGAGTATTTTGTTTCTACAAAGCTAGCTTAAAAGAAAATTTAGAAAACTTTCCTCTGTAACTGCAACATCTTGAACAGAGTTTCGAATTCTCCGATGAAATAGTCATACTTCCTGTCAGAGACTGTAAATGGAGATTAGATTTGAGGCTCATACTTTTCTAGTCTTTATTATATACACTATCCTCTAGTTTCTTTCAGTTTGTTAAAGGGAAATAAAGTATTTTAGATTTATCCATTCCAATTACTTAATAAGTCCAATTCTTTAATAAAGATTTGTCATCTGCAAACAAAGTCCAGGCAACTAAAATATGGTAATAAGAAAAGTTTTCTTTCCTTATAACATATATCAGTATCACTGTAGTACTAAAGAGTCTTAATTGAATAAACTTAAAGAAATATTCAGGAAGGTTATACTATAGACTACATATCTACACAATCACTAGAGAACAGAAAAAAATGTGCCTCTTGGAGTTTAGATTCTAGTTGGGTTGGGGAGGGAGACAAAAACCGAATTGATACTTATTTGAAGGAAAAATTAATTTTAAAAATAGCAGATTGAGAGTTGCAAAGTATATACCAGTAAAAATATTTTAAAAGCCATCTTATTAGAGAAAGTATAATTATCACAATATATTTTCACAAAGTTATTATTAAAAAACAATTTAGGCAAAATGAAAGTTATAAGAAATGTTAAATTTAAGGAAGAATGAATATCAAAGAAATGATTCATGAATGAATGTGTATGAAAAGATAATAATAAAAATATCTAATGGAAATTTTAAAAAGAAACAAGTAAAAACTTATCTAACCTATGCTATCTAAATCATTAAAATTTTATTGATTTTTAAATCTTTTGAAAATATTTGATTATTTATTTATTTTTTTTTTGCTTTTTGGGTCACACCTGGCGATGCACAGGGGTTACTCCTGGCTCTGCGCTCAGGAGTTACTCCTGGCAGTGTTCAGGGGACCATATGGGATGCTGGGAATTGAACCTGGGTCAGACACGTGCAAGGCAAACGCCCTACCCGCTGTGCTATCTCTCCAGCCTCAAAAAATATTTGATTATTTTGGATACATTTTAACTTTTGTTACATTATCCATACATATTATCATGTCTAAAAATATCTTTTAGTCACTATATCCCCAAATTAGACCCTGTGACTTGTAGAGTTCAATTCCTCTAAGGACTCTGAGTTTTATATTTGTAAGTGAAATATTTCTTTCCTCTTTCCATTATTACCCTTACATTGTTTACTTTAGAGCAATATCTTATTTGTATAGACAAAGGAAGACAGTTAATGCTATGCTTTTGTAACTTGGTTGTTAATTGACTCTGAATAATATTTACTCCAGGCATCTTTCGTATTTACTCAATTTAAGTGTCAGTTGCCCTTACTTTCTATAACCCCAAAAGGAGGGATCCAATGAAGAGTTATGGATGGACTCAGGACAAGCTGTAAGCTACCCTCGCATAGAAAAGGGACAGACCAGTTACCATAAAACTTCTAATAAGTTAAGAGCACTGTCATGGACAAATTCTGTCATGATCCAAAGATAAAGAACTGGATAAGGAATCTGTTGGGATTAGGAAGGACTAATCTGGCCTGAGGACTGTCATCGGGGATCTTCTATAGAAATATTCCCAGAAAAACAACCTTTAAACTTAATATATCTCTTACTGTGTTCATACAAAATGACTAATATTATTAAGAAGTAGAATTAAGATGGCTATTTAATTGGATCTGGATTAAGGAAAGGAGAATCAGATACCTAGATAATATTTCATCCTTAGGCAGATCACCTTGCTGGAAGAGAATTTGGCCTAGAAGAAGCTTCCCCGAGAGAAAGACATTACTTCTGTTGATTATACAACCACACCTATGAGTAATTGCTCCCCCAACCCTTCATGATTAGCTCTATATCTAAGGCTG
Source organism: Sorex fumeus (assembly GCF_029834395.1). NCBI lineage: Eukaryota > Metazoa > Chordata > Mammalia > Eulipotyphla > Soricidae > Sorex > Sorex fumeus. The sequence goes on along the minus strand of NW_026606065.1, from coordinate 65,520,215 downwards.
TGATAGTGGGCACAGGGGGATGGAACATGGGCACTGGGTGAGAGTGGAAGAAGGCTGAGGGAAACTAGTTTGGAATAAAGGGTGACTGATCATCACCAGTCTGGTTCCTGTTTCCTCCTTCATTTGCCCATTGTCATTGGCCATCAAGGTGAGAGAAGTGACTCTTGACTACCAAATGCATGCATCAGACTCCACACTTTTGTGAACACAAACTATATTAGAAACTGTTTTTATTTAGAAAATAGAAAAGAAAAGAAATACCAGACCAGATTTGCTTTTATGGGAGAAAAAAAAGAGAAGTAAAATCATTAAACTTCTTTGCTTTATGCATTTCTTACTTCAAGCTGGAGCAATAGCAGAGTGGTAGGGTGTTTGCCTTGCACGCAGCCAACTCGACTGACCCACCCGGGGAGGTCGATAGCGATGGTCAGGCGGAGGAAGGAACGAGGGCCAGGCTGGTTGGCATTAGTAGCAGTTTATTTCATTCCTCTCTCCATCTACACCAGTCTCTCTTGTCTGTCTCTGCTTCTGTCTCTGCTCTTGTCTCTCTCTCCCCCATGCCACTTCATTCTCCTTCTCCTCTCCCCTTCATCCTCCTTCTGTTCTTTCTCATCCTCTCTGACCTCTCTACAGTCTCCTTATATCTCTCTCCAAGAGGAATTGGGGAAACAATTACAACATAGGTGCGGTCACAATCAATAGGGGTAGAAATCTTAGCCTCAGAGAAGGCCACTCCTAGGACAGATCCTTCCTCAACAGGAGGACCCACCCTAGAGCAGAATCCCATGGGTGTGCCTCTCCTCTCCTTGTCCGACAAGCATATAAGCATATATAATATAAATCATTTTGTATGGATACAGTAATAAATATCTTAAACTTATAGAATTGCTCTCCTAGGGCCATCTCGATCTCAGACTACGGTGCTCAGGCCAGATAGTCTTTCCCACCCCTAGCAGGATCCTAGTCTCGTCATTACCTTTGGATCATGACAGCATTTGTCTATGATCAAACTCTTAAATTATAGTTAAGAATCGTGGCACTTTGGCCTGGCCCATTTCTATGCCAGGGTAGCTCACCACTTGCCCTGGGTCCATTCAGTCCCTCGTTGGGACCCTGCTTTTGGGGTGTTAGGAACTAAGGGCAACTGAGGCTTAAGTCAAGAAAACAGATGCCCGGGAGTGAATAATATTCAAGGCCAGTCAAATCCAAAGTTACAAAGCATAATGTTAACGGTCTTCCTGTATCTATACAAAAAGGATATTACTTTAAGGTAAACTCTTCATAAGGCATAAGGAGAGGAGAAAGGCAATATTTCACTCATACATATAAAATCATAGATTTCTGGGAAACTGATCTTACAAATTAACAAAGTTTGATTAAGGGGAAAGCTGATTAACTGGGTGGGAAGGAGAGCATAGGGAAGACTGCATGTAAACACAATGGAAGTGGAAGTGCATCTGGAGCACTGTGATGGGTGTAACCAGATTAATGGGTGTAACCAGATTAACCTAAGCTTCTTGTGGAAGAAGGACAAAGCAATGTTACCCTACAACAAAATAGAAGCAAGTCATTATTTAGTAGCAAAATTTCTGAAATGTAAATAAATACAAAGTTTATAATAAATAGTAACTTAATTGGTAATATAGAGACTTACATTGTATAATAGGGAAAAAAAGAAGCTCAACTAAGAAATTTAAATATTCAGCACTAAAGAATAATACAAGGTATAGGATAAATCCCCTCAAAATGAATGTAAGCCTTAATAAAAAGACATTGTCTCCGAAGTTAGATTTTGTACATGTGAACATTGTTGTGGTTTTTTTTTTTTTTGCCTAGGTTTTTTTTTTATCTTGAGCAAGTAATTTAAGCTCTGTAATTATTTTTTCATTTATTGTCTTTAGTACATAGGAATTTTACACATAATTGTGATAAAGATTGGATAAAAATATATGTAATAAACAAGATGTTAGGGTTTTGCTTCATACTTTGTGGCTAGCATTTAGTATAAAAAGAGAAAGCATTTGTAAATTAGAAAGAGATAAAATACATGTTAAAGTCATACTGCTTCAGAGAAGTAAATTGATGTACCTCTTCCAATACTGATTAAGAAAATAGAAAGGAAGCCAAATGGTCAATGTTTATAGAGAAGAAGTTGAACATAAATGAATGACCATTCACTAATCTTTGACAGCTTTACTATGAAGTGTTTCATACAACTGGAGCAATATATGGTGAAAGCATATTAGAGTCAAGTGAGGTTTTAAAACTGTCCTTATTTTTTTAGGATGAATTAACTTAAGGCAATTTGTATGCAGGTGGCAAAAATCCAGCTCGATAGAACGTATCAGGTCCCCTGGGAGGTTAAGGGAACCACAATTCACAGGAGAGTAGACCAAGGCCAGAAAAGATAAATTATTTATGAGTGACTGTAAGTTGAAGTAAACTTTCCTGTGAGTCTCTTCTAAAGAAAACCTGCCCTGTGACAGAGAAGGATTTTAATTTGGGAGCAACCGATTATGAAGAGCAAATCTGTGCCAGGCCCTCTGATAGAGGATGATGAGTAACACATGGACCCATTTATTTGCTTGTTTGTTTACTTATTTGATTTTTAAGAAAAGATAAAGGAAGACCCTGAGTCAACAATACAAATGTAAATGAAACAATACTCTTTAAATCAGCCTCCCCACCCGAAACCTTTCTACTTTCCCTCTGACATAGGATCCTACCCAAATCCTAGTATCTGCATGGCTCACTTGCCACTTTATATAGCTGCTCATCTTAGATTTCACCTCTTCAGCAAACCATACCTGACCAGGTTCTCTAAAGAGCACCGTCTAAACTCTCTGTCCTATTACACAATCTATTTCTCACCACCAATATCTTACGATTTACTCATGTAACCAGTATATAATATTATATTCCTTTTTTAAAGTTTTATTCCCATGATTGCAATTATTGCATACTGTTTCAGGAAAGTGACTTACTTTATTTACTATTATGTCTCCTATGTTCAGAAATAATACCTGACATTTAATAAGATCTTCAGTAAAAAGGAAAGAAAATGGAGAAGAAGGATGGGAGAAAAGGAAAAAAAGAAACGACTAAACCTAGTTGTTTCTGCTTACATTCAGAGAATAATCTTTCTTCTTCCTCTCACACACCATGTACAGAGAACCCCTGTCCTGTCAGTTATACTTCTAAAATAGTATGATCTTTTTATAGCTTTATTACCACTTTATATCTTTATAACCACATTTCTCCCATCCTCTATCAGAGTGCCTGGCACAAATTTGCTCTCAAGAATCAATTGCTCCCAAATACTTTTATCTAGTGCCTAGAACTTAACAATAGCTCATTACAATCCATTGTTTTTATTCTAGTTCTCTGATTCTATTTAACATCTCAATGTATTGCCTCTCTGAAAATGAGCACACTTATTTAATATTATTTAATAATATTTTAGGCGAGGTTAGTGCCATATTAAAGTGTTATTGGAGCTTATTCCTGGCACTGTGTTTAGGGGTCACTCCTGAAAGTGCTCAGGAAAACATATATCAGTCTGGGGATTGAACTGGGATCAGTTCCATGCAATGCCAGTGCCTTAGCCCCTATCTTTCTCTCCCCTATCCGTTTCTCTAGACTTAAAATTATCTTTTAAAGTACAAATGACCATTAGTTAGCATTGTTGTGACATGCTACACTTGATCTTAGCCAAAAAGCCAAGAAGCAATGTTGTAACATTCCTTCTTCCGCAAAAAATATAACTTTACTTGGAAAATTCAAATTTTTTTACAAATTCTTTAATAATTTATTATATTATAACAGGATACCAATCTATCCCCTATAATTTTCAATTAATTTTTCTGTTTTTTTCTAGCCATATTGATCTTCAGACAATAAGCTTTCACATAGGAGTCCTTAGTTTTAATGTTTGTGTACTTAAAATAATTCTTTTTTGTGCTTCTAGTGGAGTCTTTCATATCCCTTTTACATTCATTGGAAATGCTTCCCTCTTCCTGTTCTCCCCTTTATCTTCCGAAATTTTTTTCTCTCACAATTCCCTGTTGCCTTTCTTCTAGCACCTATGTGTAACTTTGTCTATCAGGATCATTCTTTTTTAATTTGGGGGGAGGAGGGCGTCAAACCTGGCGATGCACAGGGGTTACTCCTGGTTCTGCACTCAGGAATTACTTCTGGCGGTGCTCGGGGGACCATTTGGGATGCTGGGAATTGAACCTGGGTTGGCAGTGTGCAAGGCAAACTCCCTATCCACTGTGCTATTGCTGCAACCCTCAGGATCATTCTTATACACAAAGGTATTTGTTTAATATGTATTGGATAATACAAATTCCACTAGACTAGGGCAAGAGAGGTCACTCATCATTGACCACTGTGGTCAATGTGAACAGTGGGACTTAGGATCATGTGAACATTTAGTTGTCAAAGATTATTAAGGCTTTGAGATTTTTCCCTTTTGAAAATGTATGTCAATATTTTCTCATGTTATAGATACTGAGAAAAAGCAGAGAATTTCTGAGTCAAGATAAAAAAAAGACTATACAAACAGTTCAATAAGCAGCTTGGCTTCAATTTTATACTCAAGACCACCTATGGCGGGATCATATATCTGACCTGGTATACACAGCTGTTGGCATGGTAAATCTGAGGAACTCTGCTTTTGGGAACTACAACTCTTAAAATTATTTGAGAAAACCTGTTAAACCACTGTCCTAGTGATGCACCTATTTTCCTGGAAAAAAGATATGTAGTCTTTTGTCTCTTGAGTAAACTATTACCAATATATAATAATGTTGTTTGCTTTATTAATGTCTTTGAACAGAGTATCCAGAACAAAAACTGGTAGGTTGTCTATTCATAATAGATATAAAAAAAAGCAGACTTGTGGTCAATTTTTTTTATTATAAGAAGTCAATCAAATTTCTCAAATGAGTAAAAATCAGCTTCTGTGCTGAGGTAAGTCTTCCAATGAAAATTTATATAGGAATCAAAGGATTAATAAGAGAAGTTACGACAAATTGTAAGGATATTGTGTACAGTCTCCCAGGAAAAGATACAATATATGTGAGTTATCAAGATGATGTTCCAAAGCACAACTTGACAGTCCCAATGAATTGTGTATGGAAGCATGTGTAGTGGAAATTGTTCTGTGTGTAGATTATTTCACAGACTCCAGCTTTCCTTGTTGCTACATTGCTTAAAAATGTACCTTTCTGTCTGTTCTGCTTTGTACTTTGGCATTTTTTATAACAGAATAATCAATATCTGATTTTTCATATTTCAGTTTAATGAAAATATATGAAGAATATCTCTGTTTATTTTTCTGCCTACTTATACTACACATTGTCTGCTCAAAAACAAAATGCTAATTAGATTTGAATTTTCTTTCAATTATTCTGCTTATCCCTCTCTAGTTGACCAGAAAAAATTTCTTTTTATTAAAAACCAAAAAAAAGTTTCATAGGTCTAGAAATAAGCAGAATGGTATTCAATCTAAGCATGTGAGGTGTATTATGATTATGATACTATATTTTATATCATCTAACCAAATATCTCCTCAGTTAAATGGGGAATTATGTATTTCATACATCATATTTGGTGACAATTGTTTCTCTTTATGTTACCTAAGCGCATTTCTTATATGTACCTTCTATATCTGAATTTCAAACACCAATATTATTTTCCCATCCAAATGAATTTGTCAAGAAACAAACTAAAAACAATAATAGCTGCAATATGTTTATGTTTTGTTTACATTGAATTATGGACTGAGGTCAAGGACTAATATAATCCTAGCAATATGTGGATATAGTCATGGTCAGAAGAACCTCTTCCCCCCAAAAAATCAAAATAGATTTGATTATATAATGCAGTACAGTGGAGATAGAGTGGATCAGCAAACGGAATAGCCTTATTGTAGCTAAAGACCTTGGGAAATTAAAGACATAATAGGAACATGGGTTTTAAGTTATGCCATTAATAAGCTCTCTGACATCACTCAATTTCCTTGCTTGTAGTAGAATACTACTGAGGTAGGTGGTCTCTGAAGTCCAGTTGCATTATCAAATATTGCATTATCAAATTAGATGCTGTGTGTTCTTAGTGGGGATGTTTTGATTTCTATGTTATGGCATTGTAAGATTCTCATTTAATGAGAAGCTGTCTTAATGTTTACATTACAGTCTACATTTAGTCAGTTTACATTTTAGTCGGGCTGGAGCTATAGCACAGCGGGTAGGGCGTCTGCCTTGCACGCAGCCAACATGACCGACCCGAATTCGATTCCTCCGCCCCTCTCGGAGAGCCTGGCAAGCTACCGAGAGTATCTCGCCTGCACGGCAGAGCCTGGCAAGCTCCCCGTGATGTATTCGATATGCCAGACACAGTAACAACAAAGTCTCCAATGGAGACATTACTGGGCCCACTCGAGCAAATCGATGATCAACGGGAGGGCCTTTACCTTTTACATTTTAGTCAATATCTGACTAAACGGATTTACCATATATAGATGCTTAATCTGTCCTATTTTAAGTTTCATGAGGTGATTGTTTCATGATTATGCATATAGAATTAGTGCAATTACGAAGGAAAACTCAAGTTGTGGTTAGCTGGGACTCAGCGACAAACAGGTGATTCAACATTTATTCCAAATATTTTTCTTACAGTAGCTGCCAAGAAGAATACTATTTCTTTATATTGATTAGCATATACACAAAGTCATTCAGAGAAATTGTCTAAACCATTGATAACTCAATAGTATGTTATTGAGAATTATAAGAATTGAAAATATCTTTAATCAGTTTATACCATTTTTGAAAAAAAGTATCAAAATCCTTTGCCATTTAATTATCAAGTAATGTATTAATAATTAAGGGATTAATAATGTGAATAGATAATGAATCTATTGCCTTGCACACAGTAGCTAGAACTATATTAAAGAGAAGGCAATGTGCTTTTTGGTTCACCTTTTTCTCATATACTTCTTTTCCTTTTTTCAGTTCATCTTATTTCAGAAAATTTCTGATCCTTACAAGACCACTCTGTAAAAGTTTATTTTGAATAGGGACACATCCAGCAAACATCAGGTATCATGGAGCCCACTTCTGATCCTGCTTCCATAGGCAGTAAGCTATTTGGATCTCATGTTCATTGGAGGCACCTGAGAAATCCTGGTGGTGTTTATTGCCCAGGATTGGAGAATGAGATATTGTTCAGCGTCAGGAATCAAACTGAGCTCCTCACTTAGGCGAGGCATCCACCTTTTTATTTGACTACTATTTGAAGTTCTTAAAATTGAATTTTTCTTAAGATAACATTGCTTTACAAGAGCACAAATGTTTATTGTGAGACTTGTTACTGTTGCTTTAGAAATAACCAAGAACTTTTGAATATGAAAAATAATGATTTGACTTTCTAGATATTTACTTAAAATTTAAACCAAGTCATAAGCTCTCCTTGACCTTTCATTCTTGCTAAGCTTGTGATTATTAGTTTCCTCATTCAGAAATAAATGACAAAAGTTAACAAATTGCCTACACATTTCAATAACAAGATTGCAATCTTGGTAAATTGCTTTAGTGGTAATATTAATTAGAATCTACATATGGGAGATGGGCACAGCGGGTAGGGCATTTGTCTTACATGCAGCTGACCTGGACTCAATTCCTCTGTCTCTCTCGGAGAGCCTGGCAAGCAACCGAAAGTATCCCGCCCGCATGGCAGAGCCTGGAAAGCTCCCCGTGGCGTATTCAATATGCCAAAAACAGTAACAAGTCTCACAATGGAGACATTGGTGGTGCCTGCTCGAGCAAATCGATGAACAACGGGGGAGGACAGTGGTGCAGTTCTACATATGGGAGATAATTGTTATCCAATAATATTTAAGAAAACATATTGATAACCTATATGAAAAAAGCACGAAAGGAAGTTAAGTATGGAAATTACTCATGGGATTTAGGAATTGAAATTTCCTGATGTTACCAAATAATTTCCTTTCCTAAGTAAGTACAGTGTGGAAGATTGCTCTCATGGAATTAACACTTCAAAACAATGCAGTTTTTCATCAGTCAAGAAGTGAAAAACAAAACTTAGGGGATAGTTTTCCGGAAAAGACTTATGTCTCCTGTATCCTGTCTGCACACTCTGTAATCAAATCAAATAGTACATTCAAATCTGAGAAAAGAACAATACAAAGTATAATATTTCCTGTTGACTTACTCAATGTGTGACGTTAAGTAGATTGATTCAGGGAGTTACCTGCATATCTGGAAAATGAATATTTTGGGTATAAAAAGAACAAGCTCTATTCCCTGAGTTTGGAGTCTAACTGGTTAAACCTGAAAACAGGATGAGATCAGCCAGTGAGGGGGAAATCAGAAAAAGCTGGAAGAAAGGGCAGTGACCTAGTAATTCAGGACCACACAGGCTATCTGAGAAGATTTGTTTACTTATTTTATTTATATCCATTCTTCCACTTTAAGTTCAGCATACTCTGTTTGCATTAGTAAATTCTATCCAACTCCCACTCAACCCTCACATGAGGAATTACTTCAAACCTTCTAACACAGGATTTAAGATTTTATCATTTTACTTCTTTGCAGCTTTGATAGCTATTCAAATTAGCTGTGCCTCAGTGGATAATTAATCTAAGTCTTAGACCCCTTTCCTGATTTTCAGAGTTGAGAAAAAGAGTCATTCTGAAACATTTATCTAACAGGCTGATTCTTTAAATTCCATTTATCAAATAATATCAACTGTATAAGCACAAAACCCAGTGTCAGTGATAGCTAGGTTAGCTAGATTAATTTGGGTTTTTAACCCTAAATATTCTTATTATAAGCGTGACCTTTTGTAATTATCAAGCAGTTGATTGCATGATGATTTTATTTGAAGTTCCAATATGAAATACATCTTTCAACATTTACTTGAATTGTAAACTAAAAATTCTAACCTGGTGGATGAAATTAATTGAAAAGCATTCAAAGACTTAAATTTTATGATTAATCAAGTAAAATACAACAGACGTATGTAGATAGAATATTCTATTCCTATATAAGGCTATTATTATATGCAAAACATTTTGAATGCAATAATTCCACAAGAAAAAGCTATGTTCTCAGTTATATTCCATTCCAATGACAGTTTAAGAGTATATATTGCAGTGACTACTCTGCTAAGTCTTACTCTATGTTGCTGCAAATTTCTGTGTTTGCAAAATAGTTTTCCGAAGTTTAAACAGTATCTTCTTTCCTAACAAATGATCTATTAGAGACAATTTCTTTAGTTTACAGTAATAGGATAATAGCAACCTGACTTTGCTATTCATTAGAATATTGCTTTGTAGAAAGCTGCACAATAATCAGATTTTCTAAATTACCTTTAGAATCCTATTTTATTCTATTTTCTTTGAAAAATAGGTGCAGGTTTTTATTCTACCCGTTGATTTTCATTCTCTCTATGAAGGCTTAAAAATTTGGGGCTATTATGCTTCACTTCTTTTAGCTGTCATGCAGGCTTTTTTGGCAGATAAAGCAATTTAGGTGACTATATCTTACTAAAATTGGATGAACAAATAAGCATCTTTATAATTCTAAGATACCTCTTACTCTTAGGTACTTTAAGAAAAAATCTTTGTATGTGTGAGCATGTGGAATATTTGATGGAAATAATCTATAAGGAGCATCACAAAAACAACTGATTAAAATATATGTAATTAGATGTAATAGTAAACACTGCTTATTTTTAAGTCACATAATTTATTTTAATATAAAATATGTAGCAAAAATTCATAGTTTTATGCTATTACTATGTTCATGAATAAAACAGAGTTATTTTCCTACATGTTAAAATTCCAACTGATGTAGCAGCTATGCTCTCTCTATCCTGTATATATTTCCCCTCTGTGAGAGTTTTTTCCTTATATTTTTGATGCTGGCAGCACATAGTCTAGCAAATCTGCAACATGGTAAAGAATGAGGTAGCAAAATGACAGTCATTCTCTATTTAAGTCATTAACCCAGAATTGCTCATGTCATATCCTTTTACAGACTATTAAATGGAATATATCTTTTTGGTTATATAGAGTAGAATACATGGTTACATAGACTTCTCCTAAAAGATACTTTAGGTAATAAGTTGAAAGGTAAAACTGAGAGCAGCTATGTTTATATTTCTTACTGTGTAATATTTAAAGAGATGTTATATGTTTTGTAAATATATAGGTATATCTACATGCCTGTATTTGTATGTTAAAATGGAGGTTGGGATTAGAAGGGATTGGTTTACCTGATAATTTAATCTGAGAAATCTCAGTCTGCCTTCTGAAAATAGGTCATTTAGGAACCCCTGTGCTATAATTCAGATGGAATATGAATGCAGGAATAAATGAGATGAGATCAGATGACATGAAATATTCCAGCTCAAACAGAGTATCAAGAGAAAAATGGTGTGAATTCTTTTGTTCTTTGGTCAGTACCTCTTTGGGGTCCTCAATACTCTCCCCAATTATGTTGCATTCTCCATTGTTTCTAGTGCACTAACCCAGATGCTAATCTCACATAGGATCAACTTTGTAGATACACGCAGAGATAATTTAAGAACATTAAAGATACATCAAGAAATAATATTTTGGGGCTGGAGCGATAGCACAGCAGGTGTGGCATTTGCCTTACACGCAGTCGACCAGGATTCAATTCCAGGCATCCCATATGGTCCTCTGATCACTACCAGGAGTAATTCCTGAGTGGATAAACCAGGAGTAACCTCTGTGCATTGCCAGGTGTGACCTGAAAACCAAAAAAAAAAAAAAAAGAGATGAGGTATCCATCAACTGGGGAAAAGTTAGGGAATAAGTAGTTTTGAAAGAAATGGGTGTTTAATTATGGCCACTATAAGCTTCGTGTACCTATTAATACCTTAGGAAAGATACCACATAAATATATTTGTGCATGTTTTTGGAATTCGAAAGTTAAGTGACTTTGATGCTATAAATTTATGTGTTGTTACTATACAGATTATATTTTAGCTCTGAAAATGAGTGTAAATTACTATGGAATTTAGTATATATACATATATTATACACACACACATATATGTGTACATACATATGTATACAGAATAGTTAAGGCTTATATTGAGGACCATTCTATCATTAGGAAATCAAGAAAAAAATGATTGTGGCTAAGTAGTTAGGATTAAAACCAGTAAGTTATAAATTTAGATACAAATTTCAGTGCAATAAGATACTGCCTGGAAGATCACAATAAATAAGGACTTAGATGTGACTTAGATTTGTCATCAAAGGAAAATATTCATGAATTGGTGAAATTACTGGAATTTCAAATAAGTTGAAGGGAGAAAGCCTGATCAAATGGATTTAAAGAAAAAATGAGAAAATGCATAATACAGACCATAAAATATTACTTCTAGAACTTTGCCTCCAAAGTGAAAAATAGTTGGACCTGAAAATTGTAAATAATATGCTAAGAAATTTTTGTGAAAATAGAAAATTATCAACATTTTAAACTTATGTAATGTTTCCACTAGAAGCACATTTGATGCTGTAGAAAGGACCGATTATTGACAATGTGTATTTAATTAATTAAAATGGAATGCGATTTTCATTCCAGATGCCATAAATTTATATAATATTTTAAAAGCCTCTATCTTCAATTTGAATTCAAAATGTTGATTGGGTGACACATTAGAACAAAGAATTTTCTTTTTTAATTAAGAATAGTCTATTAAGACACCATGATTTGCAAAGTTACTCATAGCTGAGATTTTGGCATACTATGCATCCCAGCACCAGTTTCACAAGTAGTGACAAGTTCCTTTCACCAATGTCCCCAGGTTTCATGCCACTTTATTCTCCAGTCTGCCTCCTAAATAGGCATATTTTTTCATATTTTTAAGTTTGTTTATTGTGGTTGGATTTCTGTCTTTCTGAGTAGAACAATGAATTTTAATGCTATGTTCTTTCAATTTGGGGACCTCATCTCCACAATTTTTCCTTTTCATATGTTTCTTACAATTCCTGATTCACAATAGTCACCAGCACATTAAAATCAATTCTGATTAAATCAGAAATCAATATATATAAATATATATATGTTAGGAGGAATTAAAAATGAGAATAGTTACCAGCCATCTGATTAGATATCTTTGCTCCCTACATAATCAGAGATAGACACTTACGTTATGTTAAGAATGTGTCTATAGTGATTTGCTTTTTTGTTAGTGGTATAGGTTTATTCCTTGATTGGTTTTTCTAGCTTGCGTGACAGATAGTATACTAATAGTCTACCAAAGCAATGTAGGGGAAAGAAAATAGGCATAGTAAGAAAAATGTTCCCATCCTTGCTTGCACAGACTTTTTTTCAAATAATTATAATCAAATTGTGAGAAATTCATTTTTGTTCTAGTTGCTTGACTTCAACTATTGCATACATTTTAAGCACCTTCCATCTATGCTAAGTTTTAGAGAGCACAAAGATATCTTGTGTTAATTCATTAGCTTGCTTTGAGAGAGATCTGTAAATGATAAGTTTATCATGCTATTTTGAATGATTAATATTGACCTTATTAAGCATAAATTGATTAAATTTAATTTTGAATTTAAAATAAAGAATATACTAGTAAATAATTTTATTTCAATGTCTTCATTTAGTCTTGCAAAAATGCAAAAATGCCATTCAGAATAGAAGGAACACTAATAAACTATATAGAAATATACAAACTTACATAATTCAGACTTTGCAAAAACATTTTATATGAATATTAATGCCAGTTTTTTAGAATATTTAGAATTTTACTCAATTTACTATGAAAATTTCTTATGTGATTAAAAGAGCTTCTGAGAAATATGTCATTATTTTCTTAGAACTTCAGCTGGTGTTGGATGTCTCAGTCTGTCAGTAATCAGGATGGCAATTATGATTGATCTTGATTGCTATATCCCTTAGCAATAACCATGAAAAATATTTGAAAGATGCAAGTTTGCAAGAAGATTCATTATTTAAAGGATCTAGGATTGACATGCCACACTCCCTGGGGCACTCAGTGAAAAGAGAGTGGGAAAAAGAGATGGGGTAGAGAGATTGAGAGACAGAATGATGGGGCGAGAGAGATCATGAAACTAGAATTCTGTTTTAATTGGGGTCAATTGAGGGGCCCTAGGGTTTTACTGGATATTTCTTTTGTATATGAATTTAAAATAAACAGTGGGGATTTAAAGCATGGAAAGAGAAGGAAATAAGTGATCAGATGTTCAGTTATTTAAATCAATGAAGATGTTTAAAATAATGAACTTGGGAATGAGGAAGGGATGAGATCTACTTACTCTTTAGTCACATGTTAGGAAATATTTGTATTTATGATTGGTAACCATCATCAAAGTGAGTTCTTCATTGAAGTGTATGTTTTCATAATCAAAATATAAGTCAGGCATGTGCATTCAAGACAAAATGAAACAATATAACAAAACAAACAAAGAAAAAATTCTCTATCCCCAACTGGGTTGATGATAAATAATTGTGATTGTAAAATATGACTGTTCAGACTAGACTTTTGAAGTTTTTATTTGGCTTTAATATGAATTCACCTGCCTCCCCCAAAGAGATGGTATAATACAATCAAAGGGGAGGTGGTGAAAGCAGGACCATAATGCATTTTTAGATAACTATATGGCACTCACAAAGCAGCAAGAGCAGCAATAAATTTATTCTGCATTTCCTTTCTCATGGGCTGGAGTGATAGCACAGTAGTAGGACGTTTGCCTTACAGGCAGCCAGCCCGACCAACCTGGGTTCAATTCCTCCGCCCCTCTCAGAGAGCCCCACAAGCTACCCAGAGTATGCAAGCTACTGAGAGTATCTCACTGCATGGCAAAGCCTGGCAAGCTACCCATGATGTATTCTATATGCTAAACATAGTAACAACAAGTCTCACAATGGAAATGTTATTGGGCCCACTGGAGCAAATGCTGGAGCAAATAGATGAACAACAGGAGGACAGTGCTACAGTTACCAGCAATTCCTGGAAGTCTCTTCACCATGGAAACTGTTACTGTGGAGACTACCAGTGTAATCACTGATGGAGCCTCCATCTGCTAAACACCATCCCTTTTATCTGAGCTAAGAAGGAGAGCTTGTCTTAAAATTATTGTGAAGTATAAAAGAGAGAGAGAACACAGGGGATTGCCCTGCCACAGAGGCAGGGGGGGATGGAGGGATGGGGGTGGGGGGGATATTATCCATGGTGGTGGAAAATGGGCTCTGGTGGAGGGATGGGTATCTGATCATTGTATAATCGAACCCAAGCACAAAAAATTGTAAATCTACAACTGTACCTCATGGTGTTTCACTAATAAAAAAAAATTTTTAAAAATTAAAAAAAAAATTATTGTGAAGTATTCCAGGGGAGGTTGAATAGGAAAATTGAAAGGCGATCCTAATGCCTCAAATCTAGATGTAAGGTCTGTTGTATGTTGTACTTTATTTTTTTTATAGAAATTGTGGGGTTACACATATATGTATATATACATATACATATATATAATGCACACCTTAATAAATCTTAGTTTCTTAGTTTTTATGTTTAATGTGTTAGGTTGGGCTGGAGCGATAGCACAGTGGTAGGGCATTTGCCTTGCACGCAGCCAATATGGCCGACCCGAGTTCGATTCCTCCGCCCCTCTCAGAGAACCCAGCAAGCTACTGAGAGTATCTCGCCCGCATGGCAGAGCCTGGCAAGCTACCCATGATGTATTCGATATGCCAAACACAGTAACAAGTCTCACGATGGAGACGTTACTGGGCCCGCTCGAGAAAATCGATGAACAATGGGAGAACCGTGACCATGAATGTGTTGGGTTTAGGGTATTTTTATACAATTTGATTACTGTTATGATATAACTTAGAGGTAAAACTGCTGAAGAATTCCTTAGTCACCCTTAAAAGTGGGCTGGAGCGATAGCACAGTGGGTAGGGCAGTTGTCTTGCATGCAGCCAACATGGCCGACCCAAGTTAGGTTCCTCTGCCCCTCTCGGAGAACCCAGCAAGCTACTGAGAGTATCTTGCCTGCACAGCAAAGCCTGGAAAGATACCCATGGCGTATTTGATATACCAAACACAGTAACAACAAGTCTTATGATGGAGACTTTACTGGGCCCGCTGGAGCAAATCAATGAACAATGGGAGAACCATGACCATGACCCTCAAAAATATTCTTGAATAGTATTTCTTAATTTATCTCAGATGACATATCTTAAAGTAAAATTTCTGCAAAAACAGTAAAATATATTAACTTGATATAAAAATGAATACAAAACATAGAAAAATACAAATTTCATTTTTTTATTAGATGAAAAAGCTTCATAGGATAAGTGTAGATTCACAAAATACACAGGGAGAAAATACACGTTTTTATATACCCATATATAGGGTTGGGGAGATTGGATTTATGAAAGCATCAATTAAGTTTTAGCAGCGGGTAGGGCGTTTGCCTTGCATGCAACCAACATGGCCAACCCAAGTTCGATTCCTCCGCCCCTTTTGGAGAGCCCAGCAAGCTACCGAGAGTATCTCACCCTCACGGCAAAGCCTGGAAAGCTACCCGTAGCATATTCGATATGCCAAACACAGTAGTAAGTTTCACAATGTTACTGGGTCCGCTTGAGCAAATTGATGAAAAATGGGAGGACAGTGACAGTGACACTATCAAATACAAGACTAACAAAGGAAGGAAGGAAGATCTTGTGTATACCACTGATGGCATCTTGATTTCATATATCTGAGCTCAAGAGAATAAATTTGTTATTTTAAGCATTTAAGTTTGTAGAGATTTCTAGTAGTAGCTGTAAGAGATTAATAAAGTGACTATTTATGCAAAAACTCTAAGTGATAAAATTCAGTATCATGATAGAAATTAAAGTTTAGTGTGCAAAGAAAATGTATATTTTTTTTGTTGAGTATCTACATAAATCCTTCAGCACTCTATTAATAATGTAGTGAAAATTTATCATGAACTGTCCACTGTCCACTGTCCTCCCGTTGTTCATCGATTTGCTCGAGCAGGCCCAGTAATGTCCCCATTTTTTGGAAACTTATTGTTACTGTGTTTGGCATATTGAATACGTCACGGGTAGCTTGCCAGGCTCTGCCATGTGGGCGAGATACTCTTGGTAGCTTGCTGGGCTCTCCGAGAGGGGTGGAGGAATCGAAACTGGCTCGGCTAGGCTGGCTATTAACTTATGTTATTTATTAAAATAAATTTCAGGACTTGTAGATGTGGCTCAAGTGGTATATCACACGATGGTCATGCAAAAGTGCCTTAAGTTTCACATTCATCTCTGCATGTTCCCCAAGTTTTACCAACAAAGAGTGACTTGACTTCATAGAACCCATGATTTTCAGGCATGATCCTGAGAACCACTGGCAGTCATCTGTTTAAAAAATATTTTATTTAAAAAAATTATTCAGGGGCATTCAGCCAAAGAGAAGGACAACATGGAGGGCGGGATCCACAGATCCGAAGGAAAAAAAAAAAACAGGTTCCAAAAAGAGCCGAGATCATCGGGAAGCCCCAGATGGGGTAGGTACTGCATCCCGCCTCCCCCAGATGGAACCCCGGTGACCAGAAGCCTCTACAAACACAGCTCGAGTATGCGGGAACTAGGACTTTTCCTCAAAACCTCTCTCTATATACAAAGTGATCAATGGGAAGTAAACCACCCAACGTTTCTCTCTGAAAATCATAGTTAAGTTTGGAGCACGGCCACAACCCCAGAAACACAAGGACTTAATGCATAACCCAGCAGCTTGGAGCAGAAAAGTGAACGGGCTATGCGTTAATCCAGGCCATCATGACTGTCCGGAGGGGAAAGGGTGTTGCCCCATTCGCCCTCTCCTCTCTGGAAAGAAAGATGGTGGCCACATGGGAGCCTTGTGGACAGCAGGTATGAGCTGGGGGTGTGGGGGCGACTAAAACCTCATGGGAAAGGGGGCATTCCGGTCCGTCCTTCACGCCCTAACGAGGTCACCAGTTGCCCCCCGCGAGCGGCTCTCCAGCATGGCCATGGCCCCAGAAGAACAAGGACTTAATGCAGAACCCAGCAGCTTGGAGCAGAAAAGTGAAAGGACTATGCGTTAATCCAGGCCATCATGTCTGCCTGGAGGGGAAAGGGTGTTGGTCCCTTCCACCCTCCTCCCTCTGGAAAGAAAGATGGCGGCCACATGGGAGCCTTGTGGACAGCAGGTATGAGCCGGGGGTGTGGGGGCGACTAAAACCTCATGGGAAAGGGGGCATTCCGGTCCGTCCTTCACGCCCTACCGAAGTCACCAGTTGACCCCCACGAGCGGCTCTCCAGCACGGCCACGGCCCCAGAAGCACAAGGACTTAATGCAGAACCCGACAGCTTGGAGCAGAAAAGTGAACGGACTATGCGTTAATCCAGGCCATCAGGTCTGTCCGGAGGGGAAAGGGTGTTGCCCCAGTCGCCTTCTCCTCTCTGGAAAGAAAGATGGCGGCCACATGGGAGCCTTGTGGACAGCAGGTATGAGCCGGGGGAGTGGGGGCGACTAAAACCTCATGTAGGGGGGCGTTCCGGTCCGTCCTTCACGCCCTACCGAGGTCACCAGTTGCCCCCCACGAGTGGCTCTCCAGCACGGCCACGGCCCCAGAAGCACAAGGACTTAATGCAGAACCCGACAGCTTGGAGCAGAAAAGTGAACGGACTATGCGTTAATCCAGGCCATCAGGTCTGTCCGGAGGGGAAAGGGTGTTGCCCCAGTCGCCTTCTCCTCTCTGGAAAGAAAGATGGCGGCCACATGGGAGCCTTGTGGACAGCAGGTATGAGCCGGGGGAGTGGGGGCGACTAAAACCTCATGTAGGGGGGCGTTTCGGTCCGCCCTTCATGCCCTACCGAGGTCACCAGTTGCCCCCCATGAGCGGCTCTCCAGCACGGCCACAGCCCCAGAAGCACAAGGACTTAATGCAGAACCCAGCTGCTTGGAGCAGAAAAGTGAACGGACCATGCGTTAATCCAGGCCATCATGTCTGCCCGGAGGGGAAAGGGTGTTGCTCCCTTCCGCCCTCCTCCCTCTGGAAAGAAAGATGGCGGCCACATGGGAGCCTTGTGGACAGCAGGTATGAGCCGGGGGTGTGGGGGCGACTAAAACCTCATGGGAAGGGGGGCGTTCCAGTCCGTCCTTCACGCCCTACCGAGGTCACCAGTTGCCCCCCATGAGTGGCTCTCCAGCACGGCCACGGCCCCAGAAGCACAAGGACTTAATGCAGAACCCGGAAGCTTGGAGCAGAAAAGTGAACGGACTATGCGTTAATCCAGGCCATCAGGTCTGTCCGGAGGGGAAAGGGTGTTGTCCCAGTCGCCTTCTCCTCTCTGGAAAGAAAGATGGCGGCCGCATGGGAGCCTTGTGGACAGCAGGTATGAGCCGGGGGTGTGGGGGCGACTAAAACCTCATGGGAAGGTGTGTAAACTCACACAACTTGGGGGGCACGGCACCCACACAGCGGCGGTGGCTCTATCTCTCCCGCCACCCGCGTTCAGTAGTCTCACCCTTCTACCACCCCGGAGAGGTCGATGGCGATGGTCAGGCGGAGGAAGGAACGAGGCCCAGGCTGGTAGGTATTAGTCGTAGTTTATTCTGATTCTTTCCTCTTCTCCTCTGTCTCTCTATCTCCGCCCCCATTCTTCCTCCCCCAGCTACTTCATTCTCCTTCTCCATTCCCCTTCATCCTCCTTCTCTGGAGTCTGGGTTCTGATCCTCTCTGAACTCTCTTCTTCCTTCTGCCTCTCTGAACTCTCTTCCTCCTTCCCCCCTGCCCGATCCTACAGTACAGTTAAATCCTCTCTCCTGAGGAATTGGGGAAAAACAATTACATAGGTGCGGTCACAATCAATAGGGGTGGAGATCAACAGGGGTAGAAATCTTAGCCTCAGGGAAGACCGCTCCTAGGACAGATCCTTCCTTAGCAGGAGGACCCACCCTAGAGCAGAATTCCATGGGCGTGCCTCTCCTCTCCTTGTCCGACAAGCATATAAAATATTATATAAATCATTTTGTATGGATACAGTAAGAAATATCTTAAACTTATAGAATTGCTCTCCTAGGGCCATCTTGATCTCAGACTGCGGTGCTCAGGCCAGATAGTCTTTCCCACCCCTAGCAGGATCCTAGTCTTGTCGTTACCTTTGGATCATGACAGCATTTGTCTATGATCAAACTCTTAACTTATAGTTAAGAATCGTGGCACCTTGGCCTGGCCCATTTCGCTGCCAGGGTAGCTCACTGCTTGCCCTGGGTCCATTCAGTCCCTCGTCGGGACCCTGCTTTGGGGTGTTAGGAACTATGGGCAACTGAGGCTTAAGTCGAGAAAGATGATGCCCGGGAGTGAATAATATTCAAGGCCAATCAAATCCTAAATTACAAAGCATAATGTTAACGGTCTTTCTGTATCTATACAAAAGGATATTACCTTAAAGTAAATTGTTCATAAGGCATAAGGAGAGGAGAAAGGCAATATTTCACTCATACATATAAAATCATAGATTTCTGGGAAACTGATCTTACAAATTAACAAAGTCTGATTAAGGGGAAAGCTGATTAACTGGGTGGGAGAGCATAGGGAAGACTGTTTACATATTTACATGTAAACACAATGGAAGTGGAAGTGCCTCTGGAGCACTGTGGTGGGTGTAACCAGATAAAACCTAAGCTTCTTGAAGGACAAAGCAATGTTACCCAACAGGAAGGGGGGCGTTTCGGTCCGCCCTTCACGCCCTACCGAGGCCACCAGTTGCCCCCCACTAGCGGCTCTCCAGCACGGCCACGACTCCAGAGCACAGAAACCAATTTCTTAACTATCTGACTTTCAGTAGAAATACTTCCAGGGTCAATATGTAAAATAGCAGAAATCCAAAACCAACATATAATTCTTGAACCCAGCTGTAGAAAGCAAATCACTTCACAATGCTTTTTCAGTATGTCTGATTTGAGGGGGGTAAACTCTAAATAATAGTGGTGAATCTTTTATTGAAACAATGAATCTAATCAAAGCAGATAGAGTGTTAACTAGAATTCATCTGCCCCACAGGGACTGGGAGGGGTGGGGGTGGGGTTTTATTGGGGTTCTTCATGGTAAAAAATAAGTTTTGGTAAAGGGAAATGTGTTTGATATTTGCATGACTGAGACCTAAACCTGAAAGCTTTGTAACCTTTCCCATGGTGATTCAATAAATAAATAAATAAATTTAAAAAAAAAAAAATAACAACGACAACTCACTACACTCGAAAAAAAAAAAAGAAAAGAAAAGAAAAGTATATGGGGGTATGGTGCCACAAGCAGGTCAATCTGTACCTGTGAGGCGAAAAAAAAAATGAATAAATAAAAAAATTTAAAAAATTATTCAGGGGCTGGAGCGTTAGCACAGTGGGTAGGGCGTTTGCCTTGCACGCAGCCAACATGGCCGATCCTGGTTCAATTCCCAGTATCCCATATGGTCCCCCTAGGACCGCCAGGGGTAATTCCTGAGTGCATGAGCCAGGAGTAATCCCTGATCATCGCCGGATGCGACGCAAAAAAAAAAAAAATTATTCATCATTTTACACATTATAAAATGTTTGCATTTGCCAGTAGAATCATTATTTTTCAATGAAAATTAGAAAAGAGTAAATTATGGAAAATTTTAGTTAACATTTTTGTATTTCAAAAATCATAATTAGTCCATAAGCATGTTATTAAAATATATATGTGAGTTTAGCAAGGTCGGTAAAGTTAATTATAATTGCAGATACTAGCAGACACTAGTAGGGCAATTTAAATTGAAACACAAATTCACTGGAAAAATGTAACAATAAACAGTAAATTTCAATATGTTGATGCAATATAAGGCATAGCAATTCAATTTCTAGTGGTGTATAAGTGCAGTAGAAGTTCACACACAAACTGGCCAAAATAGACTAATTTTCATAGAAACACTATTTTCAGTAACTAATAGCTAGTAATAAAGCAAATAAATAAAAAGTATATATATAAATATATATATAAATATATAACAATATATAATGGCTAATTTAGACATTAAATTATTTGAAAGTAATCACAAAATTAACTACTGCTATTTACAATAATATATCTCACGAAGTTTATGGTTTGAGTTTATTTATGTTCATTAAAAGGAGGAAATTAATTTATGGGAAATAAATTGGACAACAATTGGTTATTAAGGAATGGTGGATAACTTTGGGTTTAGTAGATATCAGAAGTTTCATTAGATAACTTCTGGGTTGGTGGTAGTACTCTCTTGATTTTTGTCTTGTGTAAAAATGAAAATTCTGTACTGTTAAAAAATCAGACCATATGAGAGTATATGGTTATAGAACCTACATTAATTTTTCAATTACTGAAAATTGTATATCATTAATCTTGTCAGTGAACCAAAAAGAAAAATTTATATTAATTCCATGTAACCTTGAATTAAGGGCTAAAAAAAATTAATGAAAGATGCCATACAAGCACAGAGATAATCTGTGTTCCCAACTAGAATTTAGGTGGTTTGTAGAACTATGAAATATATGTGGCTGGGTGAATGTTTGGACCCTATTGTGGGATTCCCATGGAACTCGATAGAGAAGAGAGATTAGAGCAGAAAGATTCTTTTATGCCAAAAAATCAATCAGTAGGATAAAACAAAGTGTCAGTAACTAGCATAAAAGTATACAATATGATCATAGTATTGAATATCATAAAAGACTATAAAACCCAGCTCCCGGAGGAGAACAGAGCAGAGTCTCCTGCCCCCGCACCTGACTTTCCTCACCAGGGCCCCTTGGAGGGGGGAGGGTTGAGTTTCTCTCTCCCCTCCGCCCCGAGCAGAGCCCCAGCAGCTGATGACCTCCGGAGCCAGCCACAGCTATGCTGGAACCACTCTCCACATGTCTGGACAGGCCTCATGCATGAAAGAACTGGCAGAAGAACCCAGGCATGTGGGTCCCGGGGCTGAGGTCTCCAAGCCTACTCTGATTGGGACTGGGCCTTCTCCAACCAGACCCCCATCTTCCAGTAGGTAGGCGTCATACCCATCAGCTGCTGCCAGCACCAGGTTGGTCCCATCAAAGGCCAAGACGCAGAGACTCTAAAACCCAGCTCCCGGAAGCGCACAACATCTTATTATCTTATTTTTTCCTTTGGAGAACCTGGCAGGCTACCAAAAGTATCCTGCCTGCATGGAAGAGTCTGGCAAACTTCCCGTGTCGTACTCAATATGCCAAATACCAGTAACAATGATGGGTCTCATTCTCCTAATCCTGAAAGAGCATTGAAATGGCTCTTTTAAAATCTCAGGGCTAGGACGAAGGAGACATTACTGGTACCTGCTCGAGGAAATCGACGAACAACAGGATGCTTGTGATCTTGTGATTGAATATCATAATTAATTGCCAGGTCTTAACTGCTCTCAAAAATTCAAAAAAACTACAAGGAATTATTTTTTGTCTTGTTAACTGTTTTTTTGTTGTTGTTTTTGTTTGTTGTTGTTTTTTTTTTCACTAGAATATGACTTGCAGCCTTGCTTGAAACAGAGAAGTAGTTCCACTGATGTGATGCACTGAATCTCCTTAGCTCTTGTCTGAACCAAAGGGCAGGAAAAAGTGGCAACACTGACACACCTCTTAATCATTGTTAGGTAACATCAGGTCATAAATGACTTCAGTCTTAAGTATCCCTGTAGCTAATTAAATGTTCACACCTTATCTCAGAGTATTGCAATGGAATCAAATTCCACTCTTTCTGACAAGAAAATTGAATATTACTATACATATAATGAATTATATATCACTTCCCCTAAATTCTGACTTATATTTCTCAAGAACTCTTATCAGTTAAACTACCTAAATTTGTCTCTCAGGATGCATTTTAAGATAGAATTCAACTAATAAATTGATGGTACTCAAACAGGCAAACATATTATTAACAATCAAAATGCTTCTGATGCTGGTACTGCCTTAGTACTTCTCATTCTAAAAATTAACATCAGAGTATTAGTAGAAAATGGGACAGAGGGGGATGAGAGAAGGTATATGATATTATAAAAGAGATGCTTATATAAAACATTTATATTACTGGTTGTGCTCAGGGCTAAAGTTAAAACTGAATATAATGGGAAGATAATGGAATAAATGACAGGACAACTAATATAGTTTTTCTTTATCATATCATATAAATATTTATCAATAACAAAGTTAACAATTAGCAAGAACTTTTCTTAAAATTTGCACATTTCCTCTTTCATGGAAAAATGAATAAAAAGAGAAAAAAACTGACATTGTTGCAGGTTTTAGTTCATTATATTGCATTTGTAGTGCTAAGTGTTAGTTAATTACATATTAAAATTATTAGTTTTAATTTGGAGAATTTGAATAGTGATATTACCATGGTGACTCACAAGGTAACTCACATGGTGACTCACATGGTAACTCACATGGTGACTCACATGGTAACTCACATGGTGACTCACATTACCTTAATAATTATATTTAACATTACAATGTGAATATTTAATCTGAACATAGCTATGAGTGTCAATAACAAAAGATTTGTAATTTCTAATGAAATTATTTGTGTGCTTTTTTTTATGTTGCCTGTATTATCTGATGGTTGCTTATTGGGATCCTTGAAAAAATTACCAAAAGAAATTATAACAGGATTCAAAATTAAATACAACAAGCTCTTCAAGAGAGAGATGATTTTCCTTATACATTCATTCTCCCAAAAGCTTCAAACCAAGGACACACTGAACCCTTCCTGAGAATGATTTGTTTAGTGTACATCAAGGGGAATGCCCATAAGATAATTATTGACAGCTCTGGTGCCTACCTGCCAGTCTGTAATATACTCTTTCTAAAAATGTGCTTCCACGTACTTGTTCATTTTTATCTTGTAAAAATGCTTGTCATTACTAGTAAAACAAGACAGTTTTTTTGAAGACATGAGTCCGCGTACTTCCAAACTGTTGGTTTGTTTTCAGTAAAGCTTTTTTATTGTCTGCCACTGTATCCCTCCATTGTTTGACCCTCCAAAGTCAGTAGAACTGTACCTTCCCAGTTACAAAAGAATGGATTACACCGCGCCAAATTCCATTAACCTTAACATAGAAAAATGTTAATCTGTACTATATTGACCAAGACTAGTTTTTAATATACTTTTATTGAAACACTAAGAAATGAAAGCAAAGTATTCAAGATATTTTTTCTGAAAATAATCAACACATTTAACGGAATCTGGCATTCTACTCATTTCAAAATGTGCTGAACTTGCAAACTTTGCATCTACAGCAGATTAACACATTTTCCTCAGTTTTATTTTTAATGGTCTTTGAATCAGGCTGATTATTCAATTATTAAAATAATGAATTCAACAAATGTAAAACTGCAATTAAAATTCATATTTGTTTAATTTAGTACTTGATTATGATTTGCTACAGAATTACAGCTTAAAAATTTATACTTATTATATTTTATTAATTGGCTTATAGGACAATGAATGTTTATATTTAGGGGTACAATGTTATCACAATACATTCATAACCAAAATGCCACTATCCTTTGGATACCCACTACCATGTAAGCCTTATCTATTCCTTTGTTAACTTAAGTATTATGATCAGAATTTAAGGATTAGGTTTTATTTAACATTTTATTCTATATACCTCATATGTGAGTGAGATCAGTTCCATTTGTCTTAATTTAGCATGGATTCCTCCCACTCTATTTATATTCTAGTCATAGGGAAATTTTATATTATAGTCATAGGCAAGACATTATTATTTATGATGCATGAGTAGTATTCCATTATTCACATAGGAACGTTATTTTCCCACAGTTATTGGGCACTTGGGTTTTTCCAGATCCTGGCTATTCTTAATGTTGCAATTAATATAATTGTGCATATGTAAATATTTTTGTTGTTATTTTTGTGACAGCATGAAAAACAGAATACATGAATTCTGATAAACTTGTAGAAACTTAAAAATCAACCATAGTTTCCGGTCCGTCCTTCACGCCCTACCGAGGTCACCAGTCACCCCCCACGAGCGGCTCTCCAGCACAGCCACGGCCCCAGAAGCACAAGGACTTAATGCAGAACCCAGCAGCTTGGAGCAGAAAAGTGAACGGACTATGCGTTGACCCAGGCCATCAAGTCTGCCGGAGGGGAAAGGGTGTTGCCCCATTCGCCCTCTTCTCTCTGGAAAGAAAGATGGCGGCCACATGGGAGCCTTGTGGACAGCAGGTATGAGCCGGGGGAGTGGGGGTGACTAAAACCTCATGGGTCGGGGGGCGTTCCGGTCCGTCCTTCACGCCCTACCGAGGTCACAAGTCGCCCCCCGCGAGCGGCTCTCCAGCACGGCCATGGCCCCAGAAGCACAAGGACTTAATGCAGAACCCAGCAGCTTGGAGCAGAAAAGTGAACAGACTATGCGTTGATCCAGCCCATCAAGTCTGCCGGAGGGGAAAGGGTGTTGCCCCATTCGCCCTCTCCTCTCTGGAAAGAAAGATGGCGGCCACATGGGAGCCTTGTGGACAGCAGGTATGAGCCGGGAGTGTGGGGGCGACTAAAATCTCATGGGAAGGGGGGCGTTTCGGTCCGCCCTTCACGCCCTACCGAGGCCACCAGTTGCCCCCCACTAGCGGCTCTCCAGCACGGCCACGACTCCCGAGCACAGAAACCAATTTCTTAACTATCTGACTTTCAGTAGAAATACTTCCAGGGTCAATAGGTAAAATAGCAGAAATCCAAAACCAACATTTAATTCTTTAACCCAGCTGTACAAAGCAAATCACTTCACAATGCTTTTTCAGCATGTCTGATTTGGGGGGGGGGGGGGAACTCTAAATAATAGTGGTGAATCTTTTATTGAAACAATGAATCTAATCAAAGCAGATAGAGTGTTAACTAGAATTCATCTGCCTCACAGGGATGGGGAGGGGTGGCGGGTGGGGTTTTATTGGGGTTCTTCATGGTAAAAAATAAGTATTGGTAAAGGGAAATGTGTTTGATATTTGCATTACTGAGACATAAACCTGAAAGCTTTGTAACCTTTCCCACAGTGATTCAATAAATAAATAAATAAATTAAAAAAAAAATCAACCATAGAATCTTATCATTGGAATGAAGAATATGTGTGCATATGTTCACATAGATATAATCTGGTATAGACATAGATATTGAATGGCTTGTATTCTCTTTTTTATAGTCTCAGTCTCTAAAATACAGTCCAAGGGTATTAATAGAGATTAACTTCTAATAGCTTTAACCACACCTGTGGTTCTTAGGGCTTACTCCAGGCTCTGTGCTCAGGGCTCATTCCTGGCATTCCTCAGGGACCTTATGTGGTATCAAAATGGGGTTACCAAGCTGCTTAACTTCTTTTCTATATCCTCAACTCCAAAAGACTAGATTTTAGTTCTCTATTTGAAATGGTGTCAGTGATTAGAAACTTTTCTCTCAGTGTATTGCACTGAGAGAAAATTAATTTAATTAATTTTTCTGCCACACATTATTGTGCTTTCATTTAAATAAAATAATAAAATAAATAAAAATTCATTTTATTTCACCTATTGATCAAGAACTAAGTTGATGGATCTGGGTAATCAACATTTTTAGTTACATAATTCTTGTTACATAATGTTAATGTTCAGCATGTCAATGGTCTATTTTTACATATATATCACTTATCACTGTATCACTGTCCTCCTGTTGCTCATTGATTTGCTCAAGCGGGTGCCAGTAAGGTCTCCATTTGTCCCTGTCACATGTTAGTGTAGCCCAATGGCATATCAGGGGCTCTTTCAGGGTAGGGGAATGAGGACCATCATTGTTACTGTTTTTGGCATATTGAGTATGCCATGGATAGCTTGCCAGACTCTGCTGCGCGGAAGTGACTCTCAGTAGCTTGCCAGGCTCTCTAAGGGGGATGGAAGCTTTTGGGGCAACCTCTAATCACCTTTATAGGTGTTCCCGGTCAGGCATATATGCAGCCAGGATACTTTCAGTAGCCCTCTGGGTTCTCAAGATGTTGTGTGGAAGCGTATGTAGCCATGTGCTTTAGGGAGCTTGTTTTCATATTCTCTGGATCTTGGCCATTGATGGGATTTCACAGCACCCGGGGCAGTTGGTGGGTGCAATGCCTAGCAGCTGTAAGATGGAGAATCTGGGAGGAGCAGGCTGAGTCCCAATTTGAGCAGGCTTAGAGATCTCAACCCCAGGTCCCGCATACCTGCGTTCCTCTACCGGTTCCTTCATGCGTGAGGCTCATCCGAGCATGTGGAGAGTGGTCTTAGCATAATCAAGGCTGGGTCCCAGAGGTCTTCAGTTGCTGGGGCTCTGCTTGGGGCAGGGAGGGAAACTCAACCTGCCCCCTCCAAGGGGCAAGGGGCCCTGGTGAGGACAGCCAGGCGCAAGGGCAGGAGACTCTGCATATATATATATATATATATATATATATATATATGGCTGGAACAATAGCACAGCGGGTAGTGTGTTTGCCTTGCACGCAGCCAACTTGGCCAACCCGAGTTCAATTTCTCCGACACAAGTTCGATTCCTCTGCCCCTCTCGGAGAGCCCAGCAAGCTGCTGAGAGTATCTCTCCCACACGACAGAGCCTGGCAAGCTACCCATGATTTATTCAATATGCCAAACACAGTAACAACAAGTCTCACGAAGGAGACATTACTGGGCCAGCTCAAGGAAATCAATGAACAATGGGAGGACCGTGATATATCATAAATACACACATATACATATATATTACATATATACATGTATATATGAGTAAACTATAAAAGAAGGAAGATGGAACATAGCATTTGAAAAGCTGAGTCCCGAACCAAAATTTTCAATTAGTAAAAAAATGGAAATATATCATTACACATTTGACACAAGCACAATAATGGGATATCACTTAAGAGTTAATGTTGAGAATTAGAGATCAAATTTATAGAGATGCAGTAATAGACCACTTTATGACTTTTTAAGTTGTGACATGTTAAGATCGTGTCAGAAAAATCACCCTAGGTATAATAAATGAATTGAAATATGGCATATCTAGGTAGAGTAAACTAATTGTTCACCTAATTGGTGCATAAATTTGGGTTGAGACTGATCAGTGTTTGGAATAGGATAGATTCTATAGGAGTAATCAGGTTGAATCTTCGCATTCAATTCTTCTTTTGTGTCTTATAAGAGATAGAAATAACTCATATTCTTCAGAAGAAAATGACTTCTGTCGACCAAATAATTCTGCACAAGGAATTATAAACTTGATTTTGAGTTTAATATTTGTGTGAAAAACTTCTAAGTTGACATAAAAGAAAAGCAATTAAATTATCTTTTTGCTGAAGCAAATAAACTGCAAATGAAGGCTACACCACAGGACCTTGTTCCGTGTAGCATATAAAAAGGTTTTTAAGAGGAAATTAAATTGAAGTATATTCAGCATAATGTTAATTGATATAGAAAATGTCAATTCAAGTTGCTCATAATAGTTAAAGATGAGCAAATGATTCAAAGTAATTTGGGGTATGATGATATTGATCACTAAAATTTTCTCACTTCAATTCACTTTTCATTGTGTCCTTGGAAATGTAGTAAAATAATAATAATAAAGAAGTAATTTAAAATATACTTAATCAAGTCTTTATTTCAGGTGTTCTCAATTCTTTTGACCTTATTAGAAAGGAATATACTCATCATAACCTTTAAGAAGTTTGTGGAGGTACTACCATCAATTTGGCAAAAATAGATAATGATTTTTTCCACTCATCCACATTAATTTTTGTGCCTACATTTGATAAAAATTGAAACATTAGTTCAATAAATTAAAAGAAATGCATACATCACATTGATAGTTATCATATGCTAAATATAAATTATGCTCATAACATTTTCCCCAAATATCAATTTAGCAATTTAATATTAATTCAAAAAGTTATTCAGGGTACTGGAAAAAATAGAAAAATAAACATAAAGAAAAAATTTTAAAAAAGAATATTTTATTAACATAAGCAGGAAAACTATGAATAAATGACCTCCCTTTTCATTAGTTATAACAGCTGATTCTTGATGTCTTGTTGAATAATTAATGAGTGAGCAAATAATTTTCCTGGTGATAATTTGAACATTTTTGTTAATACAGTGCACATAACAAATTGTTAGTAAGAAAGTGCACAGAGCACACCCTATCCAGTGACAGGCAGTATTGTGTTTTAGATAAAAGCATAAAGAAAACACTGAAATTTGGGATGAATTTATGAAATGTATGAAAAACTTTAATGTATGAAAAACTAAGAGAAATTAAACAAGTTAGAAATATAAGTTCTTGGAATTATGATATAACTGAAGTGGTTGAATTCAAACTTCTTAGATTTCAATATAAAGTTCTTGAAGTAAAAACATTATTTTGAAATAAGCCAGCAACAGATGTCATGCTAAAATACTGGAAAATTTTCTTTAGAGGAAATAATCTTAATTCAGAAAGACAATTACAATAAAGTAGATGGGTTAGAACTGACCTAAAGGTAAAAAGTAATAGTAAAAACAATAAATATATATATTTAAGAGTGTATTAAATTTAGAAATTCATATTTGAATTCAGTAAATAAATACATACATATATCTATATCTAGCTTTCTCTTTCTCTCTCTCTCTACATATATACGGATGTTGGGTAACATTGCTTTGTTCCTCTACAAGAAGCTTAGGTTTATCTGGTTACACCCATTAATCTGGTTACACCCATCACAGTGCTCCTGAAGCACTTCTACTTCCATTGTGCTTATCTGTAAACAGTCTTCCCTATGCTCTCCTTCCCACCTAGTTCATCAGCTTTCCCCTTAATCAGACTTTGTTAATTTGTAAGATCAGTTTCCCAGAAATCTATGTTTTTATATGTATGAGTGAAATATTGCCTTTCTCCTCTCCTTATGCCTTATGAACAGTTTACCTTAAAGTAATATCCTTTGTGTATAGATACAGGAAGACCGTTAACATTATGCTTTGTAATTTAGGATTTGATTGGCTTTGAATATTATTCACTCCCGGGCATCTGCTTTCTCAACTTAAGCCTCAGTTGCCCTTAGTTCCTAACACCCCAAAAGCAGGGTCCCGACAAGGGACTGAATGGACCCAGGGCAAGTGGTGAGCTACCCTGGCAGCGAAATGGGCCAGGCCAAAGTGCCACGATTCTTAACTATAAATTAAGAGTTTGATCATAGACAAATGCTGTCATGATCCAAAGGTAACGACAAGACTAGGATCCTGCTAGGGGTGGGAAAGACTATCTGGCCTGAGCACCGTAATCTGAGATCGAGATGGCCCTAGGAGAGCAATTCTATAAGTTTAAGATATTTATTACTGTATCCATACAAAATGATTTATATTATATTCTTATATGCTTGTCGGACAAGGAGAGGAGAGGCACGCCCATGGGATTATGCTCTAGGGTGGGTCCTCCTGCTGAGAAAGGATCTGTCCTAGGAGTGGTCTTCCCTGAGGCTAAGATTTCTACCCCTATTGATTTCTACCCCTATTGATTGTGATCGCCCTATATGTAATTGTTTCCCTAATTCCTCATGGAGAGAGTATTTAAGGAGACTGTAGGAGTGGGCTGGAGGTTCAGAGAGGATCAGTAGGAAGAGGAGGATGAAGGGGGATGGAGAAGGAGAATGAAGTAGCTGGGGGAGGAAGAATGGGGAGCAGAAAGACAGAAGAAGAAGGGGGCAGAGACAGATGAAGAGAGAATCAGAATAAACTACGACTAATACTTAACCAGCCTGGCCCTCGTTCCTTCCTCCGCCTGGCCATCGCCATCGACCTCTCTGGGGTGAGAGAAGGGTGAGACTACCGAATGCGGGCAGCGGGAGAGATAGAGCCACCGCCGCTGTGGGTGCCGCGCCCCCTTTGTGTGAGTTTACACATACGGTCACTTAATTATTGAAAAGGGAGAGCATAAAGTGGGTAAAAACAGCATGGTCATTGATTGGAAGCATCAATATTGTCAAAATTATCATCCTACCTAAACTATCTAGATTCAATAAATTTCCTATTTAACATCATTTGACAATCTCCAAGGACTTAGACTAGCTAATAATTAAGTTAGTATGGAATTATAAATGACCCAAAATAGCCAAAGCTATACTGACAAAATAAGAAATTGGGGGCCTTTTCATTACATAACCTGAAAATATACTCAAAAGCCATAGTGATCAAAATAGTATTATACTGAAATAATGATAGACTGTGGCCACAGGGTCAGAAGAGATGGCATTTAATTTTTACCATGACATATAATATACACTATATGGTTTTATGATGTCATTTATTTAATTAAATAACTTTTCATTTTTCCTTGTTTATTGCATTTAAGAATTTATCAATGGATACTGATTTTTCTGAAAAATATCTATTTATTGAAGCTATAATGTTGTTTTTTTACTGTCTATGCGTAATTGTATTTACTGTTTTCTATTACCCCTAATGTGTTCTTTGGGAACATATGGTTGATTATTGGATGTAATAGCTTTCATATTTTGCTATTTGGTGTGATGATATATTAAATTTGATGTTTTCATATAATATTGGTCAATGAGTAATGTTGATCTTGAATGTCTAATTTTTAAGCCTATATCTGGCTTTAGACTAGGATAATCACATAAACAGTGATGGGCATTTTTGCTACCTCTTTTTCCTGAAAGGTTTCATGAAGGAATGTTATTATTTAGATTTTGGATGTATATCCTTTTGTATGAGTTTTTCTCTCAAAGCTGGTTCATCATTTTTTATACACTAACTCACTGAGTTCTTTCAGGTGAATTTATTAAACTCTTGAGACCTTCCTTCTCTGGTATTTACTTGAATTTTAAGTCTCAACTTAATGGGTAAGCCAATGCAATGTAGGATGCATGCTTTGCAGTATTATAGAAATAAAAAGTGTAGAGGTAAATGTTTTATCTCATCTTAGATTTTAACAGTTTGCAAAAACAAAAGGGTATACATTTATAAAAAAACGGGTGTTATTTTAATATTTTTGATAATTTTGAATGTCTATTCACCAATTTCATTTGGAATTTCTCACTTATATTCATGGGTGATACTAATCTTGTTGGTGTTTTATTTCCAAGTTTAACAGAAATGTGTGTGTAATCAAAGTTCAGATGTGGGAAAGTTTTGTCTATTAAAAGGAGAATGTTAGCAGACATTATTGTAGTATTTCTGATTTGTTCAGTGATTCTGAAGAAGAATTTAGTGAAATAGTTTAAGCAAGTTACTTTTCAGGATATTTGCTTTTAGATATAAATGGTATCATTCCTAAGTAATTAATCTCTAAACACCTAGCAGTTAGATATGCAGTGACATTATTACAGTAGAGGTTAAGGTTTTGAAATACTTGAAAAAGAATGAACTAAAATAAAAAGTCTATTGAAATGAAAAAGCAGACTTTCAAGCTGGTTAATCTACTGGAAAATAGGAGCTTGTGGCAGGATGTTGTTTAAGGTGATAAGGCCATGTACGGTTGTTATCTGAAGCTTATATCCCACAGAGTCCAGGATATAGGAGCACTCTATTTCTTGATATTTATATATTCACAGGAAATCTCCCATGTTCGTCACAAAGCTGTCTCTGGGTTCCAAAACTGGTAAAAGACTGAGTAAGACCTATATCTCAAAGGAATTGATAGAGAAATTACAATCAGAAGTCACTGTCACTGTCCTCCCAATGTTCATAGATTTGCTCGAGCGGGCACCAGTAACATCTTACAACAAATTATGAGACTGGCTTTTACTGTTTTTGGCATATTGAATATGTTATGGGTAGCTTGCCAGGCTTTTCCCTGTGGGCAAGATGCTCTTGGTAGCTTGTCTGGCTCTCTGAAAGGGGCGGAGGAATCAAACCCGAGTCAGTCCCATGCAAGGCAGATGCCCTGCCCGCTGTGCTCTCTATTTCACCAACCCACAAGTAAAGTACCTAAAGTAAATTTTCCAAGTAAAGTGAGGTCAGGACATATGGTCAGGAAGAAAACTGATTAAGGTTAAATGAAGCTGAGGGGACCTTATGGTTCTCTTAGTATCTTAATAACTGTTTTCTAGGAGGATGGATAAACAGAGCAAAGCTGAACTATAATTGATAGAGAAATAGCAGTTATTTTTGGTAACATAGAAAGGGGGCTATTTGTTCTAGTCTGTTGTTTGTACTCTGTATGTGCACTTAGATGTGATTACAGAGAAATTTTGATTGTTTCTTTCCATCATGATCATAGTGTACTTTCATTTGATATTTGGAGTTTCTGAAATTATATTCAACAGAATACCATAACCTCACAGTTAATAGCTTGTCAACTATGAGCTGACAGCTGTCAGAGCTATTTATTTCTGTCTATACCTGGTATTTTGTGTTTACTCTTATTTTTGAAAGGAGAGGCATATTTTGTGAATTGGTAAAATACATTATATATATATATATATAAATGTTTTAAAACATGCTTAGAGATAATCTTCCCTGAGGTGCTCTGAATCTCTCCTGTATAAACTAAAGACTATGGTTTGTTGAATCTCTCCTAAAAAGTTATATGGTTTAGAACGAATTGATGGGCAATTTTTCTACTTTTTTATTTCTATAATATCTTAGAATTTATAAATACCGGTATTTTCACATTTGGTTATTTACGTGCATTGCTTTGGGAATTAAATATTATTGTCAACCATATATGTTTTTCTAGAAGGAGAACAACATGCTATTTAAAAAAAAAAACCTTTCATATATTGATGCTTTTACATTTAAGTATGATAATATGCTTATGTCTTTTTAAATTTATGTTTGTCACACTTTTTTTTAAGAAAACTTATTTCTATATGAAAACTCCTTAAGAGTTTTTTATTTTCACTTTGGCAGGTAAAGAGTAGAACTCAGATGATTGATTACTAATGGCTTTTGTTCTATAAAATATTAAGAAAATTATTTTTTAATGAAAAGAAAGATGTGCTATATATATTTTGTTTTATTTTAATATCTGATATTTTTTATAAAGTTTTTAATAGTTATATGCCAGTACTCTTACTAAACATACATGATTTACTGAATCCTTTATTGTTTACTTGTTATGAAATTTCTAATGTTTTACTCATACAGAATGTAATAACAAAACCCTTTAAAAGAAAATTTTATTCATGTTTAGAATTCTTTAGACTATATTGCTACAAATATAGCTGGAGCGATAGCACAGCGGTATTGCTAGAAATATAGGGCTGGAGCGATAGCACAGCAGGTAGGGCGTCTGCCTTACAAGCGGCCAACATGGCCGACCTGAGTTTGATTCCTGCGCCCCTCTCGGAGAGCCCGGCAAGCTACCGAGAGTATCTCGCCTGCACGGCAGAGCCTGGCAAGCTACCCGTGACGTATTAGATATGCCAAACACAGTAACAACAAGTCTCATGATGGAGACGTTACTGGGCCCGCTTGAGCAAAAAATCGATGAACAATGGGAGGACCATGACCATATTGCTAGAAACAAATATCTAGGTTGGGGCCAAAGAAATAGTACGGCAGGTAAGGAAGTGCCTTGCACACAGTCAACCCAGATTTGATTCCCAGCTCCACATAGTGACTCCTGGATGACTGGCCAAGAGTAAACTCCAATCACAGTCACGGGTGACCCCACCCACCCCCAAATGAAAATAAAAACCAAATGTTTGGCTCAAGAGTTGACACATTTTAAAGAGAGGTGATTATATAACAAATCTTCTTTGAATAATTTATAATTATTACAATAATCCCTCATTGCTATACATTAGTGCTCAAACTAGATTTATTAAGATACTTTTATATTTTTCTTCATCTACTTTACTTTTCTCCATAAAATTTACTTTTTCTGAAAATCAATGATTTTAATTTTTTCATCATTATAATGGAAACATCTGATATTGAGGATAGTTTTAATCACATCCTACAGTTCTGATATGGTTTGCATTTTACAAGCTATCATTTAATGTTGATTATTTCTTTGAATCAATATAAGTTTTAAGAGTGCTTTTAATTTATAAGCAAAAATTGCTTTGCTTTATGATTGCTTTGGGTTTTTATTATTAATTTATGATATTAGTTTATAATAATCTGAGCATCGGGTCTATATTTCTTATTTTGACTCTTAAGAATTGGTTGAATTTGGATTGAAATTTTAAATCTATTGATAGATTTTTGCCAATGCAACAATTAAAAAATTAAACTGTTCAACATATTAAAAG
The DNA here is from genome assembly GCF_029834395.1 of Sorex fumeus. Taxonomy (NCBI): domain Eukaryota; kingdom Metazoa; phylum Chordata; class Mammalia; order Eulipotyphla; family Soricidae; genus Sorex; species Sorex fumeus. The sequence continues at coordinate 65,484,885 of NW_026606065.1, read as the reverse complement.
ATAAAAAGCAAAACATTTTTAGGTGAATGGAGAGTTGGCAGTCTGGTGATTTTTAAATACAGCCAAAAGAAATTAAGTCAAGAATTTTAAAAAATATATACCAGGAACAACGTAATTGCAACTATTTGTTCAAATAACCAAATTCATAGGTTCCTCCCCCCCCCCCATTTTTTTTTAATCTTTAGCATATTACTTTAAACAATTTTACTATGTCTTCATGGTTAAAAGGTACACATTGTAATCTGCCCAAGTCAACATTTTAGGCAGAAATATGAAGAAGAGCTGTTCGAGCCATTACAGTACGCTTTTAGGAGAAAAGCAAATGCTTTCCCAGAAAGCTGCTTTTCATACCTTGATTCAGGTATTATTTTATAAAACTACATTTCACAGTTACTCCAAGTCCAGGAGAAGTTATTTAAAAAGATAAACATCATAATAACTAGCTTAAACTAATCTTGGTTTGATGTTGGTGGGCCCCACGGGTTACTTATGTGAGGTGGGGAGGAGAAAAACGGTCACTTTCTCCCCACCCGCCTCTGCCACCTGGGACCCAGGGTTACTGGGTTCTTGTCTGGCAGAAAGGAATTTCAGAAGTAGACAAGCAGTGAAATAAATAGATTTTATTGGGAGGATTTTTAGGGTGTGGAGGGAGAGAGAGTGAGAGAACAATGTACTCAAGAGAGAACACAGTCTTCTCCAAGGACGGAGAGAGAGTCCCTGCACACATCCTAGCATTAGACACGAAAGCATGAAAGTACACATCTCAAGAGGGGAGATGCAGTGGACACGTGCTCAGACATGTGGGCGCAAGCTCACATGGGCTCACGCAGCTTGTGCACACCCTTCTATTGTTCAAAGTGGCCTTTAAAGAGTTTCTCCAGCCTGCCCCCAAGTGAAGCTTCTTGCCAGGAAAAGTCGTTGCTAAGGCAATTACCAGGGAGGTTGGGAGTGGTGATGTTCCTTGGGCTAAATCACTAAAGTTAATCAGATTAATAGGGAGGTCAAAAAGAGGAACTTGTTGGGGAGGAGGCCTATATCCTCAGGGTCTGCATGGTTTTATCAGGTCTTTGTTTTCTGTATCCACAAGGTGGGTCAGTTCTAGAATTCTTCTTCCATGAAACTTTGTTAATCCAAGTTTCATTGTCAAGGGCCTTTACATTAGCGCTCTGAACAAAATCATGTCTGTGTAATCACCTGACAATTAGGGAATCCCGCAGCTCTCTCTCGCCATCTACATTCAGTGGTCTCAGGCCACTTCCCCACTTGAGACAGCTGATGCCATGGGTAGATGAAGTAGGAAATGAGCGCCAAACAATTGGTGATCAATTGTCATTTATTCCATTCTCCCCACGCGCCCCGTTCCAGTCTCACTAAGCCCCCATTCTCATCTTCTCCTGTCTCCCTTGCTAGTCTCTCTGGGCTCCAACTTGTCCCCTTGGTCTCTCTCTAGTCTCTCACCAACAACCAGCATTGGGGGTAGTAACCAGACACCTAGGTCAGGGCCTAGGTCTGGTAGCACAATCAACATATCAAAGCCCTTACTGATAGCCTGTGGCCAGGAGATCAGACTCAAGGATGAAAATACTGCCTAGGGTGTGTTAGTCCAACAATCTTTAAATTGACAACTTAATTACCATCTTAATTCTACTTCTTTTTTTTTTTTTGAAGTAAAATGGATTTTATTTGGAGGGTTTTTTGAAAGTGTGGATGGGGGGAGAGAGACAGAGACAGAGACAGAGAGAGAGAGAGAGAGAGAGAGAGAAAGAGAGAGAGAAAGAGAGAGAGAGAGAGAGAGAGAGAGAGAGAGAGAGAGAATACAGGCTTCTCCAAGGGCAGAGAGCACTTCTATTTCTTAATATTAGTTATTTTGTATGGACACAGTAAGAGATACAGTGAGCTTGTAGGATGGCTCTCCTGGGGACATCTCGCTATAGATCTCAGACTAGAGTGCTCAGGCCAGATTAATCTTTCCTGACACTAGCAGGGTTCTAACCTAGTTGTTACTTTTTGGATTATGATAGAATTTGTTCATGACCATGCTCTTAATCACTTCACTTAATCACTTAACTTCCCGTTAGTCGTCGATTTGCTCGAGCGGGCGCCAGTAACGTCTCCATTTGTCCCTGTCGCGTGCTAGTGTAGCCCAATGGCATCTCTTCGCTCCGGGAACATGGAGGGCCTCAAACCGATCATTCATGACCTTGACAAAGAAGTCTGACCATCTGGTAGGTGGGCGGCCACGCGGTCTCTTGACATCCCGTGGAATCCAATCAGTAACAGCTCTAGTCCAACGGTCGTCTTTAAATCTCATTACGTGACCAGCCCATCTGATTTTCAACACCTTGGCAAATGAGACAGCATCCCTGATCCTTGATCATCGACGGATGTCAGAACTCTGGATTCGTTCTCTCATTTGAGTGAAACGTGATATTCCAAGCATAGCTCTTTCTATTCTTCTTTGGGAGACCTCAATGGCGTTCTCATCTTGTTTGCGTAGGGCCCAGGTCTCTGAGGCATATGTTAATGCAGGAAGAACAGTGGAATCAAAGAGATGTGCCCGGAGCCGGAGGTTCTTCGTCCTCTTAGCTATTTCTTCGACGTTCTTGAAGGCGTTCCAAGCGGCTCTCTTCCTCCTGCGCAGCTCGGGTGCCAGGTCATTTGTCATGTTGACCTCTCGACCTAGGTAGACATAGCTGTTGCATTCGGAGATGGTCGTTCCATTGAGAGCGAATGGGGCGTCAGGAACAAGGCTGTTTCTCATAAACATTGTCTTCGTAAGATTCAGCTGTAGTCCTACCTTTCCACACTCACGGTCAAAGTCGGCCAGCATTTGTGCCGCTTGGCTGATGTTTGGTGTTATTAAAACAATATCATCAGCAAAGCGGAGGTGGTGTAGTTGCCGACCATCTATCTTCACTCCCATTCCTTCCCATTCCAGTCGTCGCATGATGTTCTCGAGGGTGGCACTGAAGAGTTTTGGTGAAATGGTATCACCCTGTCGCACCCCTCTCTTGACATCAACGATCACTTCTTTGTAGAATGGTGAGATCCTGGTAGTGAATCCGCAATAGAGCTCACGGAGGATCCTGATGTATTGGGCTTGAATGCCCTGATTGGCTAGGGCTTCAATGACCGCTTCCGTCTCAACAGAATCAAAGGCCTTCTTTAAATCAATGAACGTTAAGCAGAGCGGCATCTTGAACTCCCGAGAAACCTCAATGAGTTTGGTTATCGTGTGGATATGGTCGATGGTGCTGAATCCTTTGCGGAACCCTGCTTGCTCACATGGTTGTCCTTCATCTAGTGTTCTGCCAATCCTATTCAGGATGACTCGAGTGAACAACTTGTAGATGACAGACAATAGGCAGATCGGGCGATAGTTGCCAATGTCATGGATGTCTCCCTTCTTGAACAGTAGTACGGTCCTGCTGGTTTTCCATTGAGATGGAAACTTGCATTCAGACAGGTAGCGAGTGAAGAGCCGAGCCAGTGTATTGATGAGTACTGACGGCAGGTTCTTCAGGTGTTCAGGTCTGACCTTGTCTGGGCCGGGTGCTGTTTGCTTCTTTACTGACGAAATGGCGTGTCAGATTTCGGAAGGGAGAACGTTGGGAACGACATACCCATCCTGTGGAATTTGGTATGTCGGCAAGTGGACATGGCTATCGAAGAGATTTGAGTAGAAGTCATGGATAATCTTCTCCATTGCTGTTCTGGAGGATGTGATGGATCCATCAGGACGTCGGAGGGCAGTCATCTTGGTCTTATAGTTGGCGAAGGACAGGCGGGTGTTACGAATACTTTTCCCGGCTTCTGCCGCATCTACCAGTACTTCTGCTCTTCTCTCTTTGAGGTCTTCCTTGATCGCATCTCTGCACTGCTTTGCAAGCTCGGACGTTAGCTTGCGGTTGCCTGAGGCATGCGCCAAACCACGCTGGCGAATTAGCTCAAGAGTTTTCGAAGATAGGCGACTTTTTGTGGCTATCTCTCTCTTGGCGTTCCTCGCACATTCATGGAGGTGCTGAACCAGTCGATCGTATTCCTTGTCAATGTTGTCAACAATGGCATCTTCCCATGTTGCCGCAATAGTACCAAAGAGTTCCCAGTTGGTGGTCGTTCTGGGAGTTCTCTTTTTGAACTTTGCAGCCCTTTCTCCCCGCTCTGTGAAGTAGAATTTTGCACAAAGGAGACGGTGATCTGATCCCGTTCGAAATTTTGGGACAACAGCGACATCAGTCAGGCAAAACCGTCGATTGAATATGATGTGGTCTATTTCGTTGTGGAATCGTCCACCGGGAGACTCCCATGTCCATCGTTTAGATTCTGCCTTCTGGAACTGTGAGTTACCATGAATGGTCTTGGTCGACATGATGAACTCAGACAGTCTCTCACCCTGTTCGTTCCATTCTAGGCCATGGGTTCCGATGTGAAGTTCTTCAGCTGATCTTCTCGGTCCTATCTTGGCATTAAAATCACCCACAATGATCTTGTAGAAGGTGTGGTCTTCTTTATAGAACTTCTCTAGCTCCATGTAGAACTTCTCGATTTCTCTTTCATCATAATGAGATGTTGGTGCGTAGACAACGAAGATAGAAACTGCAGGCAGTGAGCCACATCTATTCAAATGTAAACGTTCGATTTGGGTTGTTAGGCATTCAAATGAATCAATGCTCTTGGCCAAGTTTGTGTTGACAAGGACACCGACGCCTCCAACACCTCTTTTATCGCATGTTCCGAGGAACAATTCTTCTCCAGTGTCGAAAACGGCATGGTGAGATTCGTGCCTTCTTGTCTCGGTCAGACCAATGATGTCGTACTTGATCATTCGTGCTTGTACCATCAGGTCCTCGATGGATGCATCTGATGCTAGCGTACGTGCATTGAAAGTACAGACGATCATTTTTGTCTTCCTTCGTTGTGGCAGCCTAGGTCTTAACTTAAATTTAAGTTATGGTTCTTTGACCTTGCCCATTTAGATACCAAGGTAGCTCAGAGCTTGCCTGGGTCCATCCAGTCCCTCGGCAGGACCCTGCTTTTGGGGTGCTAGGAAATAAGGGCGAGTGAGGCTTAAATTCGAGACAACAGATGCCAAAGAGTGAATCACCATCAAATCACAAATCATCCTGTTATTCGTCGATTGCCTCGAGCAGGCCCCAGTAACGACTCCTTCATCCTAGCCCTGAGATTATATTCAAGGCCCTTTAGGAGAATGAGACCCATCATTGTTACTGGTATTTGGCATATTGGGTAAGCCATGGGGAGTTTGCCAGACTCTGCCATGTGGACAGGCTACATTCAGTAGCCTGCCAGTTTGTCAAAGTAGGAATGAGATGTCATAATAAGCATTCGTGGCCGCGTGGTTCCGGGAGCTGGTTTTTATCGTCTCTGAGTCTTGGCCGCTGATGGGATTACACGGTGCCAGGGGGCCAGTTGGTGGGTGTGACCCCCGCCTACTGGAATTTGGAGGATCTGGGTGGAGGATGCTCAACTCCAATCCAAGAGTGAATATTATTCAGTTAATTAACTCCCAAGTTACAAAAGCATAGCATTAACTGTCTTCCTGTGTCTATTATTATTAACTATGCAAAGAACTTAAGGAGAAGAGAAAAACAATATTTACAAGTTACTTGAGTCTGATTAGGAGACAAAAGTGATTGACCTACCAGTTGGGGAAGCAGACCATAAGAAAATAGTTTACAGATAAACACAGAGGAATAGGAGCACCGTGATGGGAGTAACACAATAAAACTAAGTCCGCTGTGGCAAGGCAGAAAGGACAACCAAATGTTATCCTACAAGGTCCAATTAACAGGAAAGTAAAGAAAAATAAGTAATGGCAGGAATGAAGAGATAGTACCAAAGTAAGAATAATCCATATTGTGAGACGACAAAATCATTATAAAAAGCTTTCTTCAGAAAGCAAAGGTTGACATTAGTTTTCAATTTTATAATTATTAATTTTAACTACTATTTATGATGAAATCTCTTATTTTTGGTACTTATCAGTTTTTTAGTTAAAAATTTTATAATTTTGTGTATCTTTTAATTCAATTATGACATTTATTTCATATATTAAAGTTTAATGAAAAAACATGATTTTTGCCATAACATACACAATATAATTTAATCATCATAAAATTCTAATCCTAATAATAATTCAATTAGATATGTACAATTTGAATTCTCATTTTACAGGTCAGAATAGGAAGATTCAGCAAGTAAAGCAAGATGATGCTCAGGACCAGGTGGTTAGTTTGCCAAGAGCTATATTTTGAAAAATTTGCTGCCAGAGTCCTTCTTTTGAACTACATGTTTTAAAAATATGTTTTATTTTATTATTATTAAATTGTTCACAATAGTTGATTATATTAAATATCCAAATGCCAATCCCACCACCATTACGTGTTCTCACCAACACATTTCAGATGTTTTCATACTGAACCCCAAACCCTGCCCCCAAAGCAGAACCGAAGTAATTTATTCTGTATTGCTGGTTATGAATATTCCACTAAAAATATCCAAAAAAAAAGCTTTCTTAGAGAAAAGTTTATGATATTGTTGTATTTCACCCAGGAGCCATTAAGTCCTTCTACAAGAGATTAGTACATCTATATCTGTATAAATGTATTTCCCCCCAGAGTTTGGTTGCCTTCTACTTGAAACCCCATCAAATGTGTCACACTACTATTGGTATATCAGTGGCGTAAAGTATGAGTTGTCCAGGCATAGATTGTCTCATAGGTCAGGCCCGTTTTAGCATGTGGAGAGTGACTATGAGTGCGGTGGCAGTTGAGTTCTGGAGGTTTTGGGCTGCCGGGCCTCACCCGCCCCCATCCAGGTTGCCTGAAACAATGGAATGAAACAACCTGGCACGGGGTCTAGTGGCATTGTTTTGGCGTTTCGTTCTGTGATCTCTTCAAAGATTTATTATTGAGCCTCTGGATCATGGCTGTTAATGAGATTATACGGCACCAGCGATTGCTTGTAGGTTTGACTGCCAAGCTCCAGGAAGTAGGAGGAGGTCGAGGGAGGTCATCCATTCCCAGTTTACTGATACCTGATGCTTTTCATATAATGGTTCGTGCAACTGAGACATTTTATTTTTAAATACATCACTTTCTTAACTAGGTTTTCAAAAACTAAGATGATGACTCTAATTGTGATCTGTCTCTTGTGATGTTTCCAAGCCTCTGTTTTTAAGGCCTCTACTCCCATTGATGAGAATTATTCCCTAATTATTTTTTAGCTTTAAAAGACTTCACCTAGTGAGTCAGAAGAAAGGCAGACAGAATGATTTCACTCATTTGTGAGATAGTGCAAAAAATAGTATGAGACTAACAACCAATGCTAGGTAAAACAGGGGCCAGGAGGATTGGTCAGTGGTTGCAAACTTGCCACAAGTGTGTGGGGGGCAAAGGACAGTGAAGATAGAGAAGGGACCAGTATGACAGCAACAGAAATGATCACTCTGGACAATCAGTGAAAGTAGGTAAAAGGATATACATGATAATTGTTCAATATCTGTATTGCAAACTATAATCTACCCGAAAGGAGAGCATGAGAAGGAGGTAGAGAGAGACATCAGTGTCTGCCACTGAGGCAGGGGAGGGAGGTGCTGGAGGGAAACTGTGGACATTTGTGGCAGGAAATGTACATTGGTGAAGGGATGGATCTTTTATCATTATATAACTGAAATGCAATCATGAACAATCTGTAACCTGTCACTGTAATTCAATAATTTTAAAAAATATTTACTATTGTCATCTTAGTGGCTAGGATATATATGTATATATATCATATATATGATAAACATATATACATATATATATATCACATATGTACATACACATAAGGGCTAGGATATATATGTATATATCATATATATGACATATATGCATATCATAAGTATATATGTCATAAGTATGATATGCATATATGTCATATATATTCATATACACATGCAGAGGGAGATAAAAAACTTTAGTCTGACGTATAATTTCCAAAATTCATGTCCCTATTCCATGTGAAACATACTCATTCTATTACAATAGAATCCAAGGTTGATTTTCCAGAATCAACTATTAAGTTGAAGTTTAAAATATAAATTTAACTCATATAAATCTAGTATGGATTAAACTAAGGTTATATTCATTTTGAATAAAAATGTTCTTCATTTACAAACTGTAAAATTAAACATGCATTGTGTTTCTAAATGATATAACAATATAGAAATCACGATCACGATCACGACCACCCTGTTGTTCGTCGATTGCCTCGAGCAGGTGCCAGTAACGTCTTCTTCGTCCTAGCCCTGAAATTTTTTTTTTTTTTAAGTGCCATATTCAAGGCTTTTTCAGGGTTAGGAGAATGAGACCCATCATTGTTACTGGTATTTGGCATATTGGGTATACCACGGGGAGTTTGCCAGACTCTGCCGTGTGGGCATGTTACATTTGGTAGCCTGCTAGTTTGACCAAATTAGGAATGAGATGATAAGATGTCGCGCGGCCACGAATGCGGCCACGCGCTTCCGGGAGCTGAGTGTGATGATCTCTGGATCCTGGCCGTTGTTGGAGTTACACGGCAGTTGGTGGGTGTAACTGCCAGTAACTCTGGCAGGTCCAGTCCCAAACTGTGCAGGCTTGGAGATCTCAGCCCCGGGTCCCACACACCTGGGTTCCTCTGTCAGTTCTTTTATGCGTGAGGCTCATCCAAGTGTGTGGAGAGTGCTCCCAGCATGGCCTTGGCTGGGCCTCGATGGTCTTCAGCTGTTGGGCCCTGGTGGAGACAGTCAGGCATAGGGTAGGAGACTCTGTCTTGTTCTCTCCCAGGAGCTGAGTGTGATGATCTCTGGATCCTGGCCGTTGTTGGAGTTACACGGCAGTTGTAATATAGAAATAGTCCTACTAAAAGGGGAAAACTAAAAAAATGAAAAGGGTAAGTATCCAAAATTAATTGACAATTATCTCATTACCTCATTGTTTTCCAAAAAGCTACATCTGCTATTATTATATGGGGAGCTAGGATTTTAATGTAAGTATTTTGGAGCGACTTAAATATTCAGCTTGTAACAATAGTTGTTAGAACGACTGCTGCTATTTAAATAGTCTAGCTTCATTCACTTATTCCCAAGAAGATCATTGGTGCAATAGAAATAAAAAGAATATGATGGATTTGATATACAAGAGGGAAAACATACGATTCATAAATATTAAATAGGTGTTTTAGAAATAGCACAGTTGAATATTGTACTGAGATTCATAGCCTCAAATTTTTCTGCTCAAAGTAGCTTCAGTAAAAATTGAGAAGAGCTTCCTTTTGGGATTCATACTCTGAGGGAATTTTGTTCCACAGCTGTCTGGATATTGTTTCTTTTTCACAGTTTTCTTGAATTAGATAAAGCTACTGTCTTCTGTCATCAGTTTTTTTTTTTTTTTCCCCATACTGGAAACAGAGCTACAAGAAAGACCATTTAAATGCATTGGCTTTTGAATCTTCAATTCTAAGAGAAGTGGCTCAATGCCTTTGAGTAATCTTGGACAAATTAGTTAGCCTCCCTAAGCTTCAGTGTTCCCTCTTTGCAATTAAGAAATCATTAAATTTTTGTGAAACCTTGATGAATTACTGTACATAAAATGCCTCATACAGTCCCAGCAATATAATAAATTTCCATAAATATTTTTTGTTCTTATAATCCAAATTGAGCACTTTAAAGCCTCATATTGTTTTTTCCATTATTTTCTGGCTGAATTTCAGAGTCTAATATTCATATGATGTATTTGTAATTTATATAGAGTACTACCATTATGATCGGGCGCGTTCAGGGTGGTATGGCCATAGCCTGGCAAGTATTTGATATGCCAAACAAAGTAACAACAAAGTCTCCAATGGAGACGTTACTGGGCCCGCTCGAGCAAATCGACGATCAATGGGAGGGTCTTTACCTTTACCTTTTTACCATTATGAAAATTGAATCAAATTAAATTCTGAGAATACTTACTGAGACAGGAAAACCTCTCAGCAATATGTGGAGATTAGAAGCTAGAAGAGATATATGGAAATTTTGGAGACATATTACTTGAGAAGTTTCTTTGATTTATCAAATTATACAACTGAAAAATTGATAGCACAGCAGGTAGGGCATTTGCCTTGCATGTGTCCCATCCGGGTTCAATTCCTCAGTCCCTCTTGGAGAGCCTGGCAAGCTACAAGAGTATCCTGCCTGCATGGCAGAACCTGGCAAGCTCCCCGTGGTGTGTTCCGTATGCCAAAAACAGTAACAACAATTCTCACAGTGGAGACGTTACTGGTGCCTGCTCAAGCAAATTCGATGAACAACGGAAGGACAGTGCTACAGTGCAGTGCTACTCATGATATAATTAAAAATATAATCAATGGATAATAAATGAATCCATCCATAAATTACCATGAAGAAACAGAATATTACTAAGAAAAATCACCTAAATACTTCAACCAGTTTAATGTCCTTATATCACTCAACTAGTTACATTTCTGAGACTTTGTTTTGATGCATCATCTGTCACATTTTAAACAAATGGTATAATTGATTTATTGAAATATATTAGTGTGTAATTAAATAAAAATAAATTAATTTAAAGAAATAAATAATTTTTGTACCCTTCCAAAGAAATAAAATACTAATGTGTTGTTTGGCCAAAAGAATTAACTATTAATCACATAGGAACATGAGGAATACATGGATTTATTTATTAATTTATATAGCATTTTCACTTACCTGTAGTATATAGAACTGAAGATATGTAACGTAGTGAAGGAGTGATGCCTAGGTTACTCTTGATTCCAAACTATTGGGAAGAGGAGGACAGAGAAGGAAAGAAGTTGAGATGGGGAGGAAGATAAGAAAGAGAGGTAATTTGAATGGGTTAAGGGTCTTTGGCTATACCAGTGATGTGAGAGAGTGATATATATATACATATATATATATATATATTTATACACACACATATATACATATGCAAAACACAGAATCAATAATACTAAAAATTTGAGATCTAAATTAAGACTAAGAAACATTGAAAGGTGCCTGTCAGGTGGCCAGCTGGTGTGCTTTGGGAGAGAGTGTTGGGATGAGCAGAAGGGAGCATTGGAATACTGGTGGAGGGAAGTTGACACTGGTGGTGGGATTGGTGTTAGAACATTGTATGGCTAAGAGTCAACTCTTAGCATCTTTGTAGCTTACCACTCTAAATACAAAGTTCAAAGAAATAATAAAATGTATACTTCAACAACACATTTTTAAAATAAAGTAAACGATGACACATAACTGGTAAATATTTTTTGTGAGGCCCTCCCAAACAGTGCTCAGGAGGCCCATAGACACTACCCCCCAAGCTCTGTCCCCTACAATTTTCTGCCTGTGGACCCCATGGTTCAGTGAAAGGGCAGAGAACATGGTGTCGTAGTGTTGGGATATTGATATCCAGTCTCCCCGTCACACTCAGCAGTGATGCAATTATCATGGCCTCCATGAGAACCGAACCCAGGTGGGGTGCATGCTAAACACGTGCCTTAATCACTGTACTATCTCCTGACCCCCTGACTCTGCTGATTTAAAAGAGAAGGCATGTTTTTAATATAAATATCATGTTGCTAAACTTGATCATTAAAGCTGTCAAAATAATCAGATACCGCTGTAGAACTTTTTTTTAAAGAAATGACTACAAATACTTAAAACAATGTTATAGCTGATAAGGCCTCTCTGAAGTCAGATTGAAAGGAAAGAAGAAAGTTTAAATGTGCTCTTTTACAAAGAGAGAATTTTTTAAAACAGTGGCAAGATGAAGAGTGAAGAGATGTCATTTTAAGAAGGATGCCTAAAAAGATTTGTGTTTGTCTGACTTTAAAATTAGTTGCTAAGTTATCTTTTAGAAAAATTTTATCACTTATCACTTAACTTCCCGTTAGTCGTCGATTTGCTCGAGCGGGCGCCAGTAACGTCTCCATTTGTCCCTGTCGCGTGCTAGTGTAGCCCAATGGCATCTGTTCGCTCCGGGAACATGAAGGGCCTCAAACCGATCACTCATGATCTTCAGGAAGAAGTCTGACCATCTGGTAGGTGGGCGGCCACGCGGTCTCTTGACATCCCGTGGAATCCAATCAGTAACAGCTCTAGTCCAACGGTCGTCTTTAAATCTCATTACGTGACCAGCCCATCTGATTTTCGACACCTTGGCAAATGAGACAGCCTCCCTGATCCTTGATCGTCGACGGATGTCAGAACTCCGGATTCTTTCTCTCAATTGAGTGAAACGTGATATTCCAAGCATAGCTCTTTCTATTCTTCTTTGGGAGACCTGAATAGCGTTCTTATCTTGTTTGCGTAGGGCCCAGGTCTCTGAGGCATATGTTAATGCAGGAAGAACAGTGGAATCAAAGAGATGTGCCCGGAGCCGGAGGTTCTTAGTCCTCTTAGCTATTTCTTCGACGTTCTTGAAGGCGTTCCAAGCGGCTCTCTTCCTCCTGCGCAGCTCGGGTGCCAGGTCATTTGTCATGTTGACCTCTCGACCTAGGTAGACATAGCTGTTGCATTCGGAGATGGTCGTTCCATTGAGAGCGAATGGGGCGTCAGGAACAAGGCTGTTTCTCATAAACATTGTCTTCGTAAGATTCAGCTGTAGTCCTACCTTTCCACACTCACGGTCAAAGTCGGCCAGCATTTGTGCCGCTTGGCTGATGTTTGGTGTTATTAAAACAATATCATCAGCAAAGCGGAGGTGGTGTAATTGCCGATCATCTATCTTCACTCCCATTCCTTCCCATTCCAGTCGTCGCATGATGTTCTCGAGGGTGGCACTGAAGAGTTTCGGTGAAATGGTATCACCCTGCCGCACCCCTCTCTTGACATCAACGATCACTTCTTCGTAGAATGGTGAGATCCTGGTAGTGAATCCGCAATAGAGCTCACGGAGGATCCTGATGTATTGGGCTTGAATGCCCTGATTGGCTAGGGCTTCAATGACCGCTTCCGTCTCAACAGAATCAAAGGCCTTCTTTAAATCAATGAACGTTAAGCAGAGCGGCATCTTGAACTCCCGAGAAACCTCAATGAGCTTGGTTATTGTGTGGATATGGTCGATGGTGCTGAATCCTTTGCGGAACCCTGCTTGCTCGCATGGTTGTCCTTCATCTAGTGTTCTGCCAATCCTATTCAGGATGACTCGAGTGAACAACTTGTAGATGACAGACAATAGGCAGATCGGGCGATAGTTGCCAATGTCATGGATGTCTCCCTTCTTGAACAGTAGTACGGTCCTGCTGGTTTTCCATTGGGACAGAACCTTGCATTCAGACAGGTAGCGAGTGAAGAGCCGAGCCAGTGTATTGATGAGTACTGACGGCAGGTTCTTCAGGTGTTCAGGTCTGACCTTGTCTGGGCCGGTTGCTGTTTGTTTCTTTACCAACGAAATGGCGTGTCGGATTTCGGAGGGGAGAACGTTGGGAACAACATACCCATCCTGTGGAATTTGGTATGTTGGCAAGTGGACATGGCTATCGAAGAGATTTGAGTAGAAGTCATGGATAATCTTCTCCATTGCCATTCTGGAGGATGTGATGGATCCATCAGGACGTCGGAGGGCAGTCATCTTGGTCTTATAGTTGGCGAAGGACAGGCGGGCGTTACGAATACTTTTCCCAGCTTCTGCCGCATCTACCAGTACTTCTGCTCTTCTCTCTTTGAGGTCTTCCTTGATCGCATCTCTGCACTGCTTTGCAAGCTCAGACGTTGTTAATTAGCAAGTAGAGTTTACAGGTCATAATATCATAAACTGGACTTATTATCAGACAACAGAGATGGTAAAGAGAGATTATTCTTGAAAATTTTGATAATTGTTAGCAGGAAACAAGGAACTTTATTTTCTTTTATTTAGTACATTATTATTAAATTATTTCACAGAAAGTATTTAAAACTGGATGATAGTTTTAAACGAAAATTGTGAAGTGTTAGGGGGAATTCTAATAAAAAGATCTCCAACAATTTTTGAAAAATTTCACAAATCACATGAAAGAAATTTAGGTGTGTCGAGGGGGCATCTTACCCAGTGATGTTCAGGGATTACTCCTGGCTCTGTTAGGGCACAGATCGTGATCTCCCTTTAACGACAAAGAAACTCCAGAGACTGCAAATAGCAAGCAAGGTTTATTGTAAGACTGGCTAGCCAGGGTCAAGCCGCCTACACAGACACGCAGGTCAGTTAGGTGAGGCAAGACCCCGAACCTCTTCAAAGGGGATCTTATATAGGCCTTCACTGGCCGTTACAGCAAAGCCCGCGCATTTCATAGCCAATAGATTTGTAACAACATATGCTTTCCTAACCAATCCAATTAAGGGTACATCACTTCTTAGCCTATAGTTTAAAGATCAGCATTTTGCATCGGTGCTTAGGAACAGACAGGTTTTTAAGGCAGTCCTGGGTCTTGCAGCATGGGTCTTATGAGAGACATCCGGTTATCTGGTCTGACCCCCACCCTTCGAGTACCTGTATCTGAATTCCTTGGTCAGGGGCAGAAAAACCAGTTATTTTGCAGTGCAGGTTCCTATAAAGCGAATCTGAAAAAGCTTATCTAGACCTGTTCCTTGAAAAACAAGTTATTTTGCAATGCGGGTTCCTATTAAGCTAAGCTAAATTAATTCTGGTGGTGGTCCATTTTGGGCCTGTCCCTTACAGCTCTGCACTCAAGAATTACTCCTGGTGCTCAGAGACCATACAGTAATGCGGGGGACTGAATCTCAATTGGCTGCATGCAAGGCAAATGTCCTGTCAACTGGCCCTGATGAGAGGAATTTAAAAGCATTAAAAATAAATATGAGTAATATTTAAATTTTAGAAAAGATATTACTTGATGCCAATTGTCATCAATAGAGTAAATGAAATTTTAAAGTAAAGTAAAAGTAAAGGCCCTCCCGTTGTTCATCGATTTGCTCGAGCGGGCCCAGTAACGTCTCCATTGGAGATTTTGTTGTTACTGTGTTTGGCATATCCAATACATCACGGGGGGCTTGCCAGGCTCTGCCGTGCGGGTGAGATACTCTCGGTAGCTTGCTGGGCTCTCCGAGAGAGACAGAGGAATTGAACTTGGGTTGGCCATGTTGGCTGCGTGCAAGGCAAATGCCCTACCACTGTGCTATCGAATAAATTATTATAGTAGATTATGAGTTGAGGATTTATAATTATTCTTAAGCAAATTATTATCATAAAGGAGTGCTATTGCATTTTATTAAGCATATAATGAATGATAAAGTTGAGAAATAAATAAATTGCAAAGTAATCTAAACTACGCAAATTTGAAATAGTTCTTGTATTTGCTAGAAAATATTTAAAAGTGTTTCTTTTTTAAACTGTTAGGGCGCGGATCGTGATCTCCCTTTAATGACAAAGAGACTCCAGAGACTGCAAACAGCAAGCAAGGTTTATTGTAAGACTGGCTAGCCAGGGTCAAGCCGCCTACACAGACACGCAGGTCAGTTAGGTGAGGCAAGACCCTGAACCTCTTCAAAGGGGATCTTATATAGGCCTTCACTGGCCGTTACAGCAAAGCCCGCGCAATTCATAGCCAATAGATTTGTAACAACATATGCTTTCCTAACCAATCCAATTAAGGGTACATCACTCCTTAGCCTATAGATTCAAAGATCAGCATTTACGTACATAGGCATTGTGACTAGTGGGCATCAGGTAACTGGGACATTTGGTTATCACCTGGCTTCCTTTGATTCTCAGCCCTGCATTCCGGAGGTGGATAAGGGAAGAGTTCCTAAGGGAGGTAACAGATAAGGAGGGCCCAACAAATGGTTCCCGACTTTACGACTTTACGTTCCAACAGGGAAGAGTTTCATTCTAAAGCTCTGCTAGGGAGGGGGCAGGAAAAGGAGAGTTACTAATTTATAGAGTTTTAACTCTGGAATCTCCCTCAGGGTCCCTAGGGACCTAACAAAACAACAAAGAGCTCTGTTATAGGCAGCTAGGGGAATTCTTGAAAGTGTTCCAGGAATAAATTAACAGGATGTTGTAGCAGTTGTGCTGGTCATTAAGAGGAGAAAAGAAATAGGGAGGCGAGGAGAAGAGAGAGAAAAGGGAGGGTCAAAGGGAAGTGAAGATCAACAAAACCTGAAATAATTCATCTGTAAATCAATGATAGTGTCCAGATTAATTTCTCAAAATGTGGTCTATGAAGTGTTTTTCAGCTTCATATTTAAAAGATTCCTATGCTTTGATGCTCTATTGCTGCCAAATTAAAATTATAAGCACATTTTGAACTAGGAACCTCACTTTTTATTGAACTCAGCCATACATAATATGGCTAACTAAAAAATAACTTTATACTGACACACTTGATTATTATTGCAATGGAACTAAAGGAACCTGAGCACTGTGCACCAACTTGGGTGTAGTCAACAGATATATCCACTATAATTCCACTTAAATAAGTTTGAAAATCAGGAAAAATTAAACTACTTTTGATGAAGGGTGCAGGGGCAGATTTTAGAAAAGGTATGTTTTAAGGAGATAATTTATTATATAAATCAGTATAATACCTATACCTAAGAAACAAAATTAATTTGATGTATTTAGGAGTTTTCTAATAACAGTGGGGCTTAATAATAAAGTGTATGGTTAAATAGATTCTTACTAGTTTCCCATACATATTTATATTCTGCTCTTTATGATTGACTTGTTTGAAAATATTTTATAAGTTTACTGTGAATCTTAAGGACGCTCCTTTATAAGCAATTTCTTTCTTTGATCTTGCTGCTTTCAGTATTCAATCTGCATCTATGGTTTTCATCATTCTGATAAGGATGTATCTTGTGATATTTTTATTTGGATTTATTTTAGCTGGTACCCTTTGGACCTCCTGGATTTGGGTGCAGGCAATCTTAAATTCTGGATGCTTTTCAGCAGTCATAGTTTTGATGGTTGCTTCTTCATCAGGGTTTTCTTTCTCCCCCTCTGGTATTCCAGTGGTTCTTATATTGTTTTTCTTGGCATCATCATCTCAATTTTCTTTTGTCATCTGTGGGATAACACTGTTTTGTCCTTCCTGCATAGCCTCAGGTAATTTAGGTTTATTGGGTTGCTCCCATCACAATGCTCCCATTCCTCTGTGTTTATTTGGATCTTCTTTCTTTGGGCTCTGTTGACTTGTAAATATTGTTTTTCTCTTCTCCCAAGTCCTTTGCATAGTCTATTCAGAGCAATCTCCTTTTTGTACGAAAACAAGAAGACATGCTTTTGTAATGTGACTCTCAGTGATATTTTCCTCCTGGGCATCTGTTCTCTCACCTAACTCTCAGCTGCTTTTACTTCCTAGTGCCCCCAAAAGCAGGGTCCCGACAAGGGACTGGATGGAACCAGGGCAAGCATTAAGCTATGTGCTATGCTGGCATAGAGATGGGCCTGGCCAAAGAAGCCATAATGCTTAACTATAAGTTAAGAGCTTGGTCATGGACAAATGCTGTCATGATCCAAAAAGTAATAAGTAGATCCGGACCCTGCTAGGGTTAAGACTGATTAATCTGGCCTGAGCGCTGTAGCAAGATGTTCTGTGGCAAGATGTTCCCAAGAGAGCTGCCCTAAAAGCCTCACCGGTATCTCTTAATGTGTGCATACAAAAATAACTAGCATTAAGATGTTGACAGTTCTTGGACTGAGGAAAGGAGAAAAACACCTTAAGGGGTATTTTGCCCTTGGTCATTCAGGAAGAATACCTTTTAGGAGGGCCCCTAGGAATGGCTTTCTTATGTTGATTTTGCTATCTGACTGGGTGCAGTGTCAGCCAGACTGCAGGGGAGTTGGAGAGGCAAGAGAGCTGGAGAGAGGACAGAGCAGGGAGGCAAGATGGACTGTGGAGAGACTAGACATGGGGACAGAGAGAGAACAATGTAGAAGAAGGATACAAGACCAAACATGTGGAGAGAGAGAGAGAGAGAGAGAGAGAGAGAGAGAGAGAGAGAGAGAGAGAGAGAGAGAGAGAGCCAGAGAGCGCTCAGGCTGCGAGATAGAGCAGAGAGATGAGCGGGAGAGACAGAAAGAGACAGGAATGAGAGGCAGTGTGAGACCAGAATGGGAGGCTCAGAGAGACTGGGGCAGGCACGTGGCGAGAATGAAATAAATGGAAACTGATCAATCAACTAGCTTGGCCCTCGTTTCGGCCATGATCTGACCCATGGCCCAAGGCACCCTGGCTGGGTGAGTGGCTCGAGGCACCCCGAACTTGGGCAGCTAGGGGAAGAGCTGTTGGGGCCTCCCCCTGGCCAGCCTTAAAGAATTTTTACAGTCATCAATTGGTTTATTTTGAGGATCTTTTCGGTTTTCTGCTGTACTCTGGAAATTCTGTACACCTCATCTTGGAGCTCACTGATTATGTTCCCAGCAGCTGTTACTCTGTTGCTGAGGCCTTCCAGTGAGTTTTTCATTTCACCTACCAGGTCTGTCATTTCTGCTTGTATTTTCATTTGCATTTTTCTCATTTCTGCTCTCATATCCTTCTGAATTTTATTGGTGGTGCATTCCATTGTTTCTTTGAGCACTTTATGCATCCTTAGCAATTCCATTCTAAGTTCTTACCAGAGAGCTTATATAGCTCGTTATTATTCTATGTATCATCTGGAGTAGCTTCTTCACTCCTAAACCTGGCGGTTTCTGTATTGCTTTATCATTATGACCTTGAATTTAGAGCTGTTGCCTATGTGTTTTTGTGTGATGAAGAGCCTAAGTTAGGGTATCTTTGTATGTGTATGATGTGTAGCAGACTATTGAAGAAATGCATGGCCATGAGTGAAGCGGAGTTAGGGAGGTACCTGATAGAGGCATAGCGTTTTCCTAAGAACACAATGCCTGCCCATAAGTACTAGCATTGTTCCGTCACACTTCTCATGGGCTCTTGGCAGTTGGTTCCAGATTAGGGAGCAAAAAGATTTAAAACGAAATAAAAAGCCATGGCATCTAGAATTTAAAAAATATCAGTGTATTTGAGTATGATTTCTAAATATCATGTTTTAGTGAAAAGGAACTGAATAAAATGAGGGTAGAAGAAAGACAATATAAAGATTTAAGACTACTCATTTAAGTCTTACACAAAATTACAAATGATTCTCTAGATCTGAATTTTTCAGTTCGTATATTTTAAGTGATAGATTAGGAAATAGTAATAAATGTGCTTTGAAATGAAACAATTTAAAGTAAGCTTTTAGTTTATTTAGTTTTTTTGAGGGAGAGAAATTTTAGTAAAATGTCGGCAAAAGACAAGAAGCCATAAAAAGTCAGTATGAAACACATTTGCCAAATGTTTTGAGCTTGTGGTTGCCAGCATTATTTATTCCTGTATCAGTAGGCTAGCAAGCTTTCTTCTGCTCTGAATGTTTAAATTTTCTGAGATGTTCAGCTAATGAAATGTTTGAAGACATTCTAGCAGAATGAATATAGAACAGAAGTAAAACACCATGGGCTATTGCTAGCTATGGGACCGTAATTAGATCCTCTCTATCACTCAGAATCAGGAAAAGTGGTGTTATTTTCTGCAAACCAATTCATGATAACCAGGCATATAATGACAGTACATGCAAGCCTAGACACCCAATGTGTCAACAACTTCAGGAGAGGAAGTCAAACACTTTACAGCTGCTTTCAGTATATTACACCACAATGGGCATTGTTTATTGTGCTGCTAGAATAGGTGTGAGAAGTTTTGAGCTATATAAATAAGCACTAAGACTAAGATCCAAGCTACTGCTTATCATTCTAGCTGCAGGGTCTTTATGATTAACCTTCTCAATCATCCTGACTTCCTACAACTACCTGTAATAAGGGGGAAGAAAAGCCACATTATTAGTTTCCAAGTTATACTTTTTGTGATAGCACTATTAGGGATAACTGACACAAAGGGCAAATATCTTGGAGATGATCAGATTTTAAACGGTCTTCTATAAATTGAATTCACGAGTGGAATTTTATTAATGGGAATATTTTAGCTCTAAGTCCTCCAGGGAGATGCAGAAACAAATTAAAAGCAACATATTGTAAATACTCCTCCTGGAATACCACAATAGCAAATTGTGCTACTCTGGTGTCAGGTAAATTGTTGTTTTCCTCTCAAGCTGTCACACGGTTTTCAAAATATCCCTTGAAAGTTATATTTGCATGCATCTGACAGTGGATTTTATAATATATTAACACCTTAAGCAAAATTCTCTATCTGCCAACTTAGTAATTTATCTTTTATAAACATTTTTAGATCATATATTCTAATGCAGATTGCCATTCACTGCAGCATTATATCCAGAGGCATATTCTTTTCTGGAATATGTCAAGCATTTTAGCAATCTGATTTGAACCTTAGCATACTATATCAACATATGATAGTATTACTTGATTTTGGAGGGTATCTAAGACACTCTCCTTCTCAATGTCTCCCCGCAATAAAGTTTTCTATAACCCTTATCTTAAGTTTATACAATTGCACTGAAAACACATTATTGGAAGGTCACACTTAGAGACCAATCTTCTTTGGTGCACAAGAGATTGTAATTTAATTATTATTGGAACATGTTACCACTTAGTAACAGTTTTCAAAATTTGAATGGAGTTTTTGAAATATATATTTATTTAAAATCCCAGAATTGCTCAGGGGGCAAATTGTGCTAAGATGAAACTTTGGACCTTACTATTTACTAAAACTGTATTACCTGCCCTGAACATCTTTTTGACTTTTGAAAGGACTTTTATGATGTTAAGCATAAACAATATTTCATTGGAGAGACTGAAGTCCCTTAAAAATAAAGTGATAAGGAAGGGGCTGGAGAAATAGCACAGCGGGGAGGGTGTTTGCCTTGCATGAGGCCAGCCTGAGTTCTATTCCCAGCATCCTATATGGTCCCCTGAGAACCACTAGGAGTAATTCCTGAGTGCAGAGAGCCAAGAGTAACCCCTGAGCATTGCTGGGTGTGACCCAAAATGCAAAAAAAAAAAAAAGTGATAAGGGAGAATGTGATATAAAAAAGTGAGCTTAGCTCAGAAGGGTAATATCCTATAACAGAAAATGTTAAAACAATTGAGGCCGACTCCAATAGCACACAAAAATCTGCTGT
Organism: Sorex fumeus; assembly: GCF_029834395.1. NCBI lineage: Eukaryota > Metazoa > Chordata > Mammalia > Eulipotyphla > Soricidae > Sorex > Sorex fumeus. The sequence goes on along the minus strand of NW_026606065.1, from coordinate 65,463,758 downwards.
TATACAGTGTTTTTCCATACCAAGTACCTATATAAATTGCATCAATGTGTATTGTGTGTGCATTTGTACATAGTATATTTATATATGTATATATGATTATCTTGGATCTATCTCTTAAATTTCATTCCGAATGATACTTTCCATGTCCTTTCATTTAGAAGAAAGTTTAATTACTTAATTTTTTTCCCAATAGTGGCATAGTATTCCATTGCATAGATGTAACATTTACTATACTTTCTTTATCCAGTCGTCTGTTCTCAGGCACCCAGGTTGTTTCCAGATTCTGGCTGTTGTGAATAGTCCTGAAATGAACATAAAAATGCAGATGGCATTTCTGCATTGTTCTTTTGGGTTCCCATGGTATATACCAAGAATTTGTATGGCTGGGTCAAATGGGAGTTCGATTTCTTGTTTTTTGAGGAATGCCCTTATTTTTTTCCAAAAAGGTTGGACCAATAAGCATTTGAACAAATAATGAATGAGAGTCCCTTTCATTCTACCTCCCAACCAGCACTGATTGTTCTTGCTCTTTTTGATGCGTTCCAGTCTTTGGCATGAGATGATATCTCAGTACTGTTCTGATTTTCATCTCCCTGATGGTTAGTGATGTAGAGTATTTTTTCATGTGCCATTTGGCCGTTTGTATTTCTTCTTTGAAGGATTTCTGTTCTTCCCCCTCCCCCCCTATTTTTTGGATGGGGTTTGATTGCTTTTTCTTTTAAAGTTCTACCAGTGACAAGGCAGCCTTTTAATCTCTGAGTTCTCTCCTGAATTTCTTCGTCATTATTTTTGATATTTTTGTTAAATAAAGAGTTCTTGATTGATGCTATTTTTTTCTTTACGCCCTTTTATTTATCTGTTTTGTTTGTTTCATTTATCTGTTCGATAGCGCAGTGGGTAAGGCATTTGCCTTGAATGTGGCCAACCCGTGTTCGATTTCTCCATCCCTCTCGGAGAGCCTGGCAAACTAACCGAGAGTATCCTGCCCACACAGCAGAGCCTGGCAAGCTCCCCGTGGCGTATTCAATATGCCAAAAACAGTAACAACAAGTCTCACAATGGAGACGTTACTAGTGCCCGCTCAAGCAAATCGATGAACAACGGGAGGACAGTGACAGTGCTACAGTGCCCTTTTATTTATTATTTTTTTTCTGGAAACTGGGGGAAGCCTCCATAGTGGAGTTCAGGAGGCCTGGGATTTCTTCAGGCAGGTGGTTCAATATGGGGGTTTTAGGAAGATGCTCGCTGTGAGTCCTGGAGTGCAGGAGGAAACTGAGTTACTCTAGCAATCTTCTGGGTCCTCCAGTGCTGCACCCCATGGTACTGAGTTGGGTCCTTCCAGGGCTGCTCTTTGTGATACTCAGAGTACCATATGTTGCTAGAGATCAAATTTTATGCAAGACATTTGCACTTACCTTCAGACTATGTTTCAGGCCCCTTTCTGCACTTTTGTTGTGTAACCCAGCTGACTCCAGTTTCCATAGTATCATGAGAAATGAACTATTGAACTGTTCTTTATATCATATAAGTTACAGTTACACTATTATTTTTTTAAAGATGTTTTATGTGAGTATACCATTTAGTTACAATTTTTTTTTAAATCTGAAAAGAGGGATAATTCAGCTTTAAAAAATATTTTTCCAGCCTTGAACCTCAAGTTTAATTGCCAGTGCTACAATAGAGTGTGATCTCTGGCACACAGCCCAGTGTATGTAAGCACCAGGCCTAAAATTTCCAACCCTCAGTGAGCACCACAACCAGCTTGGATGGTACAACCAAAGGTTTGTGATCTCTAGTTATCACAACAAAAGTAATGAACAGGTTAAAAATAGATGGAGAAATCCTGAAGCCCAGTACAATTTTTTCTTATGTATAACTATTTTTTAATTAGTTTTTACTTTTTGAACATTTAAAATTATTTCAGAGGATCAGATAAAGTTCTCAAGTGACTTTAATTTAGATGGACTAGATTTTCTTAATCTTTTTAGCTAAGCAAATGTCTTTCCTTATTTATTGAAGTTAGTTTTTAACATGTAAGTACAGTTAACACTAATATGTGTATAGTACATAATAATTATGGTAATTATAACATTGAAATGGTACAAATATATTTAGTATAGTATATATGACTGGGAATATTTTTTTTTGTTATCACAGTTTAACAGCATTAAGTATTAGACATTACATTTATTTTTAAATTTAATTACATTTTAAAATTATTCCTTGAATCAACAAATATTTATTCATTGCTTTTTGAATCTGTCCTGAGGCCTTCTTGCCTTGAGACCTGTACTTCTTTTGTTATGCATCCATGATTGACTGTTTTTACTTTAAAAGATTCACTTTTCATATGCAGACTTATTTTTTCTGGGTAATATATTCTAGATTCCTGAATAAACGAGTCTTCCTTTTGGGAATAGTCTCTGTATGACATTTGCCATAGATTAGGAGACAGAAGGAAAAGATACCATGCTATTCTACCTCTGCTTTTCTCTCACTCATCTCCAGGACATCTATTCTATTGGTTGGGTTTGTAAAAATTCTAGTTTTTTGAGTACTATAAGGAGGTAACGTGACTTTCAGTAATGGTACTGCAAACCACAGTGCCTGAAAGGAGAAAAAAAAATGGAAGAGAGAGGAGAGAGACAGATAGAGATAGGCAGACAGAGACAGAGACAGAATTAGAGAGAAGAAAAAAGAGGAGGAGGAGGAGGAGAGAAAGGAAGAAGAAGAAGAAGAAGAAGAAGAAGAAGAAGAAGAAGAAGAAGAAGAAGAAGAAGAAGAAGAAGAAGAAGAAGAAGAAGAAGAGGAAGAGGAAAAGGAGGAGGAGGAGGAAAAAGAAAATAAGAGGAGAAAAGAGGAGAAAAGAAAAGAAGAGGAAGAAAAGAAAATAAAGGAAAAGAAAAGAAAAGAGGAGAAAAGAAAAGAAGAGGAAGAAAAGAAAATAAAGGAAAAGAAAAGAAAGGAAAAGAAAAGAAAGGAAAAGAAAAGAAAAGAAGAGAAAAGAAGAGAAAAGAAAAGAAAAAAGTGTCTTCCAAGGCAACAAAGATGGTGAAAGATGGATGTTGGAACATTGTATATCTGACATTGCACTGTAGTGCTGTCCTGTTGCTCATCAATTTGCTCGAGTGGGCACCAGTAATGTCTCCATTGTGAGACTTGTGTTACTGTTTTTGGCATATTGAATACATCACGGGTAGTTTGCCAGGCTTTGCTGTGCAGGCGAAATACTCTTGGTAGCTTGCCGGCTCTCAAGAGGGGCAGAGGAATCCAACCTGGGTTGGTTGTATGCAAGGCAAAGGCCCTACCCACTGTGCTATTGCTCTAGCCCATATCTGACATTAATTATTAAAAACTTTGTAAGTGTGTATCTCACGGTAATTTAATTATTATTTTTTTGAAAGTTTGTCCTTGATAACATTTTTTGGTACTCATCTTTGTTGTATATACTATTTTGCCTTTTACACTAGTTTCCTACTGAAAAGCTATAAGCTGAGGCTTGTGCTATTTGCCATTAATAATAGAGAAGGAGATGAGAACAGTTGGAAAGAAACAAACAAAGAGAAATCTTTGAGGAATTTTGACATAAAATACAAGCTAGAAAGGATATAGAAAGAGGGAGAAATATAAGATGGGGAAGTGATTAATGTTTTATTTTGATAGGGAAGTTTGAGCATGGAGAAGAAAAATCATTAATTTCTAGAAAAAGTGAGACTGACTAGAAAAATGTTCTTGATTACCTAAGCATAGAACAGATCTACTGAAAAATGAAGGCATTAGTCTAGGCCAGGAACACAGCAGCACAGCAGGACATTTGGGCAGCAAGAGGGGAGAAGATATGGTCTGATATGGACAAGTGAGTTGACAAATCATGGGATTTCATTTGACTTATATTTTCCTTCTCAATGAGAAATAATAGTTAAATACATTAAATCAGCATACAGATTTATAAAAAATCTAAAAGCATGAATATAACCACTTTCTTTTTCCACATTTCAAACGTAAAATTTTGTAAATCTCTAGATAAACTTAGAGGATAGTTGTATAAAATTTATTCTATATAATAAAGGGGGCCGGCATGGGCCTCTCCCTCTCAGGGTGAACCCATTCCAGGGTGCCCTGCCCTTCATAAAGAAAAGAGAACTTTCCCCGGGACCTCCACCGGCTTCTCCAGGATCAGTTGTATTACCGCACTGGATGCCTCATGGCGCCCATCTCTGCAACTCTGGGATTTGGGGATCTGAACCCGACTCCTTTCGATCTGCCGAGGGCAATGGAGGCCATCACCTGCCCTGACTGACCCATGTTCAACTGCTATTCACATGGAACCCTTCTCCATGAAGCAAGTCATCTATGAATGGTTTAGCACCAGGTCCCCCCCACCCCCCAGAGTGTGTTTCATGATGGGTGAGGGGGCAGCCACCTTTCTGGATGTGCTCCAATTCCCCAGACAAGTGACTCCACACCGGACCCCAGTCCCAAAGTGTGGTAGGGCACGCACTGGCGAAGGTGCGGGGCTTGTGGCAGGGACTGCAGGGGACCGGCTATCCTGGACCCACCAGGGTCCCTTTAGCGCTGCAGAATCTCCTGCCCCCACACCTGGCTTTCTTCACCGGGGCCCCTCGAAGGGGCGTGGGGTTGAGTTTCCCTCTCTGTCTGGAGTAGAGCCCAGCAGCCAAACACCTCTAGAACCCAGCCACTGCCATGATCAAGGACATTCTCCACATGCTGGAATGAGCCTCACATATGAAGGAACCAGCAGAGGAACCCAGGTGTGCGGGACTGGGGCTGAGATCTCTAAGTCTGCTCTGATTGGGACTGGGCCTCCACCAACCAGATCCCCCATTTTCCAGTAGCTAAACAGTCACACCCAAAAACTGGCCCCAGCGCCATGTAATCTCATCAAAGGCCAACATTCAGAGACTATAAAACAAAGCTCTGGAAGTTCACGGCGGCGGATGCAGCTAGACATCTTATAGTCTAGCCCACTGATGTACCTAAAGCAGCACACATGTGTTTGGTTTTAACATACTTGCCTGTATTCCTTATATACATTATATACATTCTCCATCCCTCTTGGAGAGCCTGGCAAGCTACCAAGAGTATCCCTCCTACACAGCAGTGCCTGATAAGCTCCCTGTGACATATTCAATATGCCAAAACCAGTAACAATAAGGGATCTCATCTCCTGACTGTGAAAGAGCCTCCGATATGGCACCATTGAAAAGGACTAGTAAGGAGAGGTTGCTAAAATCTCAGGGCTGGGAAAAATATAGACGTTACCGGTGCCCACTTGAGCAAATCGATGAACAACAGGATGATAGTGATACAGTGAATTAAGGGGGAAATTTATTGAAGAATTTTTATATATAAGAATTGAAAAGTATGCATAATGATATGTACTTGAGTTATATACATAACATATATAATTGAGTTTCTCAAATGTACACAACCCGTAACACATATGTCTCTTTTTAATTTGAGGGCGAGGGGAAGAATGGTGTTCGGGGTACACTTCCACTGCTAGGGGCAATTCTTGGCTCAGTGCTAGTATGTGACCCTTGAAAATGCTCAGGGAACAAGATGGACCGCTAGGGGTAAAAACAGAGTCAGCCTCATGCAAGGCAAGATCCTTATCTCCTGAACTACCTACTGCCACTGATATATGTGCAACTTTTCATTTCAAAGTATATCAATTTTCCCAGAAAATGTAATTAAAATCGATGATAAAATGACGTTTAGAAGAGTAGCAAAGAAACCAAAAAGTTTTAAAACATTGATAATGATAGTTGTTAAAGAAAACCTTTATTTGCCTTTTAGAAAATAGTGAAAAACTAACATTTTAATGACAAACATAAGCCACTTATTTGTGTCTTGTAAAAGAATTTGTTTTAGATCTCAGATTTTCTTTGAACTGGAAGGAGAGAACAACTCCATTTTAAAACAAATCACAATTTTAAATGCTGAAATTTTTAATTTCAAGTAATTTTAAAACCTTTAAAAAATTTTGTAGTAAATTATATTCTGAATGCTATGTAGCTTATGGAAGAAGATATTTTATTTGCATCCTTCATTGTTCTTATAACAATCATTTGGTAAATTATGTTATAGTATCAATTGAAATAAATGGAAGAATAGAGTAGCTAGATCTAAATAATTACTTGGCCGAAGACCAATCTATAAAAATTTACAGGGAATAAATTAGACACTGCATTAATTTTTGCACACGGTCACGGTCACGGTCCTCCCGTTGTTCATCGATTTGCTCGAGCGGGCCCAGTAACGTCTCCATTGGAGACTTTGTTGTTACTGTGTTTGGCATATCGAATATGTCACGGGTAGCTTGCCACACACACACACACACACACACACACACACATATATATATATATATATATATATATATATATCCATATATAATAGATGAGTTTTCTTGTTTTGTTTTGGGGCCATACCCAGTGGTGCTTAGGGCTTACCTACTGACTCTCTACTCAGAGATCATGCCTAGTGGTACTCAAGGGACCTTATGGGTTGCTAGAAGTTGAATCTGGGTTGCCACATAGAAGGCTGTGCCCTACTCGCTCTACCATCTTTCTGGCCCTACAGATGACTTTTACCCCTTCAGCTTGCATTGCCATTACTGAAAAATGCCCATTTAGCTACCTTCACATCTGGGGAATTAGCAACTATCTTCTTGGGCTTTTTAAATTTTAACAAAAATTTTTGGCCACATCTGGTAGTGCTTGGGGCTTATTACTTTTGGCTTTGTACTCAGGTATCACCTCTGGTAGGCTCAGGGGACTTTATGACGTCTTGGGGATTGAACCCAGGTTGCGTGCATGCAAGGCAAGTACCCTACCCACTGTACTATCGCCCTGGCCCCTATTCTTGGGCTTCTTGAAATACAACTTTTATTCCTCTTTGGGGAATGGGTTTAGACTACACAGTGGTAAGGGGCTACTCTTGGTTCTGTGTTAGGGACATTAGAGGATTATTTGGTGCTGGGAATTGAACTGGAGTTGGTGTCATTAAAGGCAGGCATCTTAACCCTGTATTATCTCTCGCCATAAACTTTTATTCTTAATTGCAACTTGCACTTGATTACCTGTAAACTGGCCTGGAGCGATAGCACAGCAGGTAGGGCATTTGCTTTGCACGTGGCCGACCTGGGTTCAATTCCGCTATCCTTCTTGGAGAGCCCAGCAAGATTCTGAGAGTATCCCATCCACATGGCAGAGCCTGGCAAGCTCCACATGACGTATTTGATATATGCCAAAAACAGTAACAACAAGTCTCATAACAGAGACATTACTGGTTAGCACAGCGGGTAGGGCGTTCGCCTTACACGCGGCCAACATGGCTGACCCGAGTTCGATTCCTCCGCCCCTCTCGGAGAGCCCGGCAAGCTACCGAGAGTATTCCATATGCCAGACACAGTAACAACAAAGTCTCCAATGGAGACGTTACTGGGCCCGCTCGAGCAAATCGACGATCAACGGGAGGGCCTTTACCCTTACCTTTACTGGTTCCCACTTGAGTAAATCGATGAATAATTGGAGGACAGTGTTACAGTGCTACACACACACACACACACACACACACACACACACACACACATATATATGTATATATATTTCAAGAATTCAAAGAAAACTGCTGAAAAAATGCTCAAATATTTATATTAAAAATTCTTACTTGTATATTTGTGCCTCAAATGTAAACAAGTACATGCACACACATAGAGCTGATGAATTTGAAAACTGTCCATAGTTGAGGACCCTGGCTTCTATTGAATAATTGATTTGGGAGGATTTTGGAATTTAGGCAGCATTATATATTCACTGCTTAGAAATAAACAGTTCTAAGTACTAAAAAAGTGCATTAAAAAGTGAAGGTAGAAAACACGTATATATGTTGTATATACAGTGCTTTAAGGTTTCTGATGGCCATCTCTTAATCAGAAGAAAATTTGAAACTGAAAATAGTGGATTTGAGGTTCATATTCTTGGTTGATAGATTTTTTTCTTTAATTTAATTTTATTTTTATAAAGTTGTTCACAATAGTTCATTAGAGATAATATTTAAACATTAATCTCACAACCATGCACCTTCCCACCACCATAAGAGGAAAGTGTGTGAAGATTGTTGTATTTCATCCTGGAGCCATTTAAGCCCTTGTAGAGATTACACACATATATACACACATATATATTAAACCCAAACAAATGTGTGCTACTTCTGGTACACTAGTGGGCTAGAGTATGAGAGGCTGTGGGCTCCAGGACATTCTGTATCTCTCTTCCGGGAGCTTTATTTCATAGTTTTTAGATCTTGGCCATTGATGACATATGGCAACAGAGTCAGTTTGTGGGTGTGACTGCCAAGCTACTGGAAAACTAGGGAGCTGGGGGCAGGAGGCTCATCCCATTTCAACTGAGCTTGGAGATCTCAGTCCCGGTCCCGCCTACCTGTGTTTTTCTGCAGGTTCCTCCATAGGTAAGGCTTGCCTGAGCTTGTGTAGAGCAGCCTTGAGCATGGCTGTGCAGTTGGGTTCTGGAAGTTTTTGGCTTCCAGGTTCGGCTGGGGCAGGGAGGGGAAACTCAACCCGCCCCTTTCCGAGTTGCCCTGGTGAAGACAGCCTGGCATGGGGTCAGGATGCTCTGTGTGAGGTTGATAGATTTTAACCACTAAAATATCCTAGAAACACTTTGAAAGAAAGTTATTGTCATAGGAATATATTGTGAATAGATTGAAGTTTTATTTTAAGTCTTATTATTTGGAGAGATGGTTAGCTTATCTCTGGAATGCTTCAGAATCAAAAGTCACAATTATTTGATGAGTCTTATGTTTTTACGTTTGGTGCTCAGGGCTTACTCTCAACTCTGTGTACAGGGATTACCTGGGTTACAGAGGATTAAATCCTGGTTGTCTGCATGCACGGCAAGCATTTGCCCTAACATGTGTGAATTGATAGTGAATTTCTTCTTCCTGCATTTATTAATTTTTCTTGAACTTTCTAACAATTTTTATTGACATAACTAATACAATCTGCAACATTATGAAGACACCTTTTTCTCCTTTTTTATCTCATGAAATTACTATTTACCAACATACAATATATTTTCTTGCAATAATGACTGTATGTTAGAATGGAATTTTAAAAATATTTAAGAAATTGTAGTAGTCTAAGGAATTGGACCTGTAGTAACATTTGAAAATAATCAGTTAGGGGGCTGGGGCAATACTACAGTGCATAGGGTGTTTTTACCTTGCACACAATCAATCAGCATGTGTTCAATCAATGGCACCTCATTTGGTCCCCCAAGAACTGCCAGGAGGAATTCCTAATAGCAGATCCAGGAGTAATACCTGAGCACAATGAGTGAGGTAAAGGCCCTCCCGTTGATCGTCGATTTGCTCGAGCGGGCCCAGTAACGTCTCCATTGGAGACTTTGTTGTTACTGTGTCTGGCATATCGAATACTCTCGGTAGCTTGCCGGGCTCTCTGAGAGGGGCGGAGGAATCGAACTCGGGTCGGCCATGTTGGCCACTTGGGCTGGAGCAATAGCACAGCGGGTAGGGCGTTCGCCTTACACGCAGCCAACATGGCCGACCTGAGTTCGATTCCTCCGCCCCTCTCGGAGAGCCCGGCAAGCTACCGAGAGTATTCGATATGCCAGACACAGTAACAACAATGAGTGAGGATCAAAAATAAAAAAAAAGAACATGAAGAAAATTATCAGTTTACAAATATAGCATGATAGCTGTATATTATAGTTTACTAACAATTATGTATCAGCTCTCATGAGTAAAAGTAAGTAACTTATTTCTGAGTTTTATGGGTCACTAAAATAGAGATAATACATTACATGAGTAACATAACGACATAAAATTTCATTACTAAGCTAAAAGCCTTATTTTCTGTGTATTTTAGTTGGAAAACAGTTTTAGTATGATTATATAACATACCTCACATTTATGATAATGAGAGTTTCAGCATCTACATAATCAACATAATAATAGTTTTAACTAGGAATGTTTTATTATCAAACTATAACATGTATATGCTATGACATGACCAATAAAAGCTGTATATGATTATACTGCAAATAAGATAAGATTTCCTTTTGTAATTTAATAATAGGATTATTAAATAACACACTTCTATGCTTTAATCGTATAATTATTTATGCAATTTTTCAAAATGAATGAGGCTCATTTTTAAAATTTTTTACTGTAATGACTCATTTCATTTTAAATGCATATTCTTTGGTAGACGGCCATTTAAAAGTAACTAGTTGATAAATCGTTGCATTATTGTTTTTCTCTACATTTATGCTATAATTGTAGTGGTACACCTCAATTTCGCTGTCAGTTAACTGGTGTTGGCACTTTGCCTACATTAACATATTTAATACTCAAAACATTTCTTTGAGGTAATGTTCTCAAACTCATATTCAGATGATAAAATTGAGGCATTTGCATTAGTAACTAACCTCCAGGCAGAAGGCTGATAAGTGACAGGGCTATTATTCAAATCTATGCAGTCAGCTTGGTGAAGTCTTACTCTTAGCCACTACTTAACATAGCCTATCGATATATCAACAGTGTTTACTGCAAGTATATGAGGCTGGTTTCGTAAGGAAATGAGGGGGATTTCAAAAACAGCTGATGTCCTCCATGAAACAATATTAGAGGCAGTTACTCCAGCTAATCGTCATGTGAATGAGCTTGGAGTTTATTCAGCCTTTTAATGAGACCACAGTCTGACCAACACTTACATGGCATATTCATGAAATACTATAAAGCTAAACTGTGTCCTGTTCTGGAACACAGAACATCTAAAATAAAACTGTGTTGTGTTATATCACTGCATTCTGAATAACATTTTATAGGCAGAGAAATATATAAAGAGGTATAATGCATAAATCAGTTCTCATAATAAGTAAGAAGTGATCGTACAAGGAATTGAATTACAGAGAAGGGACATTTTGATCATTGTGAAAATTTACTGCCATGATTTGTATTCTGTCACCTAATTATTTATATCACTGTCACTGTCCTCCCGTTCATTAATTTTCTCAAGCTGGCCCAGTAACGTCTCCATTGTGAGACTTTGTTGTTACTATGTTTGGCATATCGAATACATCACAGGGAGCTTGCCAGGCTTTGCCATGTGGCCAAGATACTCTCGGTAGCTTCCCGGGCTCTCTGAAAGGGGCAGAGGAATCAAACCCGGCTCGGCCGGGCTGGCTGAGTGCAAGGCAAGTGCCTACCCACTGCGCTATTGCTCCAGCCTATATATTCTGTGAGTATACCAGGCAGTGTTCAGAGCACTGCTAGCTCTGTTCTCAGGAATCATTACAGTGTTGGTCCAGAAACTTTTTGCAGTGCTGGGTTCAAACCCAGGTCAGTTACATGTAAGGACAGTAAGTGCCCAAACTATTGTGCTGGCTGTCCTTATGCCCTCTGTCCTTATGCTCCAAGAGAAAGAGAGAGAGAGAGAGAGAGAGAGAGAGAGAGAGAGAGAGAGAGAGAAACAGACACAGAGAGAGAGACAGAGAGAGACAGAGAGAAGAACAAGGAGAAGGAGGAGAAGGAGAAGGAGGAGAAGGAGGAGAAGGAGAAGAAGAAGGAGGAGGAGGAGGAGGAGGAAGAGGAGGAGGAGGAGGGAGGTAGGGATGGAGGGAGGGAGGGAGGGAGGGAGGAGCACCTGCCATAGAGATAGGCTGGGAGATAGGAGGTGGGGGTTGATGGGGGTTGAGGAGGGATTCTAGGGACCCCAGTGCTGGAAAATGTACACTGCTGGGTGTGGGAACACTGTATTGTTGTCAACTAATCATAAACAGCTTTATAAGGATCTCTCACAGAAATTGTAAATAAAAAAATCAATAAAAATAAAGAAAAATTAAAAAAGAAAACTTCTGCAAAGTAAATATAATTAACACTATTGCATATATAAAAGAAAATCATTCTATCCCCAAGACCTCTACAATTGTGTAGTATTGTATTCCCTAAAATCTAAAAAAATGTCTTCAAAATGAGACCCAGCTTCAGAAAACAGATCATATGTTTGTAGTCTAATTCTATCACTATATTGGCAATAGGTAAGATTTTGTACATACACACGTATACGTATACACATATGTAATATATATGTATGTATATATGTGTGTATGTTTGTATTGACAAGAGCTCCCTGGAATATTCAGAAGGCCTGGCAGCTCCTCCTGGGACTCTCCACCAATGGGCCAGTGCTCCCGTGAAAGAGCCTAAGGGTGTAGGACTTCTCTTGCCCTGGACCTAACTATGCATTTATTATTTCTTTCCCTGAACCACAACTTTGTTCTTATCCATCTAGCATAGTAATCATAAGACATATTTGGAGCAGGATTTCCTTTGTATATTATGTTATTCCATCCCCCAAAGTAGCAATTTTAATATTGTTGTTTGTTTCATATTTATTTCTCATAAAATATACTTTCAAATAGCCAACTTCCTAATTTTTATTTCTCCTCAAACCAAAAAGTTATTTTATGTCATCTAAGTATTCTCAATGATACTCTCTAATTTTTGTCATTTATGTGTATTTTTTGTATCTTCAGTTATAAAAATTTCTTCAAGGTATGATGACTATTTTATGAATCTTTGTTCATTATGTATACCTAAATAGAATGTTGATGATATATTTACGCTACTATGTTTATTACAGAATTATTTATAGCAGGAAGCAACCAACATTTTATTCAATGATGAATTAAAAACTGTGATATATATTTGCTTACATACACACAAATATATATATACAATGTAAATGTATTAATCCTTAAACAAGAATGAAATCCTGCCTGTATGACAACATGTATAAAAGTGGATAATGTTATGCTAAATGAAATAACCAATACCAAAAGAATAAATTTTGCATGATTCCACTTATGTAAGTTATTTAAAATAGCAAACGGAAGAGACTAGAAATGTCAGAACCTAAGATTAAATAATAATGAAGAATTGTATAACTTATAAAATAGTTTTGAAAACAATTTAATTCAAAATAATTTGCTGTTTAATAGTCATAACATTTCATTTATGGAAAACAAAATATTTTATATAGCTGTGATACAATATTGAACGTAAGGTTGTATTGTGTACTTAAAAAATATAAGAGGTTAGATCTCATAATTCATTTTCTTCTCTCTATCTCTCTCTCAGACACACACTCACACTCACAAACACACACTCACACACACACACACACACACACACACCCCTTTGTATACAGAAAGGATAAATAAGTTTCTATTTCCTAGAGCCTAAAATTCAAAGTGTAGGTTTTGTTTCTTGCAGTATGAAAATATTTGCCTAGATATCTTTTAGAAACTCATATTCTAACCTGTTCACATAAAATAAGGTTATCTAACATAATTTCACAGATTCTATAATCTTTCCTCCTATATACTATAAAAAATAAAAATGGATCTGGAATAATGATCAACTTTGAGAAAGATAGCACAGAAGCATTTTTATTCCACTCAAAAATCAATACAGTTTAGAAAAAAGCATTGTTAAAAATTCTGGACTTTAGTTGTGTTGAAATTATAAATGACTCATTAATAATAAAGTTTAATGGTTTTTGAATAAAATTTCCAGATTTATAACAAATTTCCAGATTTATGCATTGTGGTAAAATTGTAACTGATAATTTCTATCACTTGCTGCATTGATCATAAAGTGTTGCCCATTTTTATTCAAATACAGCTATACTAAACCTTAACTAGGATCAAATAAAAACCAGACAACCTTGAAGGTGGAGGGAACAAAATTCTCTGTAACACAGAACCATGAAAATTGGATTCAACCTAATGGACCAAAAACCAGTAAAAGTACAATGGCTTGAGATGCTGTCCGGAAGGAATTAGTTAGATTATGCGGGCAACCCATTGTTAGACTTTCAAAAGCAAAAAAACAGGTCCGTTTATTTCTAGAATAAAATCTAGTTTCATTGCAACCAATTATTATGCATACAAAACTTGAATTTATGTACTGAATTTTACATTAAATGAATACATTTTGAATACAGATCAATTTCTACAATGTTTAATACATATGTGAGTAAGCTTATATAGAAAAGTTTATCTTTAAAATGTGCCAATTATTATGAACAAATTTCATTTCATATTGTTTACTATGTGCTTTGATTTCTACTTCATTCTGCATTGAATGTAGAACATATCTATATTGTTTCCTTTCAGTTGTTTCCTGAATGTTGAAGTCATAACGTCATAGAAAATTGATAAAGTCAATGGTGCAGACATGTGTCAAAATAATATAGCTACTGAATAGTAAATATAATGGGTCCCATAGTTACTGAAAATAGATAAAAAGTTATCTTTTTATTTGTAAATTTTGTTATTATTTATTTCATTTGATCATTTTACCTTGTGAAATATTTTGTGAAATGATGCATTTTACTAACTTTTCCTTTTAAAATTCCCCACAATTATTTCCCTATTAAACATTATTTAAACAGTTGATAAGTCTTAAAAAGAAATGGCTCATGCAAATGATGAACTGCATTTTTCCTGTCAGATCAAATGTTTGAATAAAATCATGTTAATTAACTTAGTCTCTTCACATGGTAAACAAACATTAATTATTAAATTGGTCTACCAAAAAACTTAGTGTACTGTGTATGATAATCATTAAGGAGTATTATTTGAACTGATATGGACAATTTACCATGCAAAATACATAGAATAATAGTTTTACTTTCCCCTGTAATAACAGTATAGTAACCCACAAATGGTGATTTAATAGCACTGCAGAGGCTCATTCATGAGAAATAGTGAGGTACCAATATGAACTTGCTCCTTAAAAGAGTTAATTAAATAGAAATGTCTGTGATGACATCACAATTATTAACTCATTCCAAATAATGGAAATATAGTGAATATTTATTATTCATTTCAGGGAAGTTGAGTTACTGAAGCCTGCTTTGATTTCACTATGTTCAAAGTTCGTGTGGTTTCAGAGACCAAAATAATCAGTTATCATCAGGAACAAAAATAAAGCATGTGAAATAAATGTTTGTTGTCGTTTTCATTAATGTTCTTAGGATAGACAGTTTCATTCTTCAGCAGAATTTCCCCCCACATTTCATCTTATTGAATTATCTTTTCTGTCCAACAGCACTTTTATAAATGTAGGTGGCTAGACACAGGACTTCTTAGCTTTACAGTTTTTTTACATGATCGGGACCTATTGCTCTGCCCATGGCTAATTTGATCCGAGCAACCAATAACCAGTGTGAAGACTTTTTAAAAGATCACTTGCATGATTGTAACGTGGATCACATGCTCTTAAAAAAAATATATGGAGAGTCTCATGCTAAGTAAAATAAGTCAGAAAGAGAGGGAAAGACATAGAATGACTGCATTCATTTGTGGAATATAAAACAACCTACTATGAGACTGACCAAGGACAGTAGAGTCAAGGGCCAGGAATATAGCTCCATAGTTGGAAGTCTGCTTCATGAGCTGGGGGAGAAAGTAGCTGGGATAGAGAAGGGATTACTAAGTCGATGTCAGTTGGAGGGATCATTTGCGATGGAAGATATGTGCTTAAAGTAGATAAAGAACCAAATGAGTTAGCCTCTCAGTATCTATGTTGCAAACCATAATGTCCAAAAGTAGAGAGAGAGAGAGTATGGGGGAAACTGTCTGCCATAGATGCAGGGGGAGGTTTGGGACCTCGAAAATACTGGGGACATTGGTGGTGATAATGTGCACTGGTGCAGGAATGGGTGTTCGATCATTGTATGACTGAAACTCAAACATAAAAGCTTTGTAACAATGTCTCACAGTGATTCAATTAAAAAGGTATCTTAATACACATATTTAAAAATTAATTTGCGTGATATTGGCTCTACAGCACATCTGAGGGTTATGCTGTGATTAAAAAATTGTTGTAAATATTTTAAACTATGTCTGAATGCACAGGTTTAATGCTTAATAAAATATTAAAGGTATTAAGATACCCAGAGTAGCTGAAGTGTAGTTTTCCTTTCATACTCTTTAGCAGTCTCTGGTTTACAGTGCAGACTTTTACTATCGTATGCTTGGAAAAATATTTATATGTATATGTGTACATATACATATGCATACATACATTTTATGGGATGAAAATTTAAGTTTCTTTGTCTTCTGAGTTCATCAATAAAATGTGTGCTAGAAAACTGTGCTAGAAAATTACTGATCATTATTTAAAAACATAATTATTGTTGTATTTTTGGCCTAGGCATCCTTCCCATTTCAGTGCTCCACTCTGTCCCCAGTGGTACTCAATAAATGTGTAGTTTTGGGGTGAATGCATATGCTTTGGCCCTTTGAGCTATTTATCTTCCAGTGTGATTTTATTTTTATAACTCTAGCTTTTGTCAACTCTCATATTCACTTTTACTGGAATTTAATGTGGAAAAAACAAAGTCCAGTTACTAGATAAGGAATTTGAATCTGGAATTGGAGGAAAGGATTATATAAAGCAAAAATCTGAAGAATAATGAAAAATAATGAAAAATAATAGAAGGCCTGGCTCAACAGTGGGATATAGAGAAGCAATAGACAAAGCCAAATTGAGTCAAACTCTTGGACTCTGTTCTTGGAACTGAAATCCAGAAGGGGAAATGAGAGGAGGTATAAAAGAGTAGAGAAGGTCCCTCCTTCACTGTTGGTGGGAATGTCCACTGGTTCAGCCCTTCTGGAAAACAGTATGGACGATTCTCAAAAAATTAGAAATTGAGCTCCCATTTGACCCAGCAATACCACTCCTGGGAATATATCCCAGAGAGGCAAAAATGTATAGTCGAAGTGACATCTGCACTTGTTTGTTCATTGCAGCACTCTTTACAATAGCCAGAAACTGGAAGAAACCTGAGTGCCCAAGAACAGATGACTGGTTAAAGAAACTTTGGTACATCTACACAATGGAGTACTATGTAGCTCTTAGAAAAGATGAAGTCATGAAATTTACATACAAGTGGTACAATATGGAAAGTATCATGCTAAGCGAAATGAGTCAGAAAGAGAGGGATAGACATAGAAAGATTGCATTCATCTGGGGGATATAAAGTAACAAAGTATGAGATTAATATCCAAGAATAGCTGAGATCAGCACCAGGAGGATTACTCCATAACTTAGAGGCCAGCCGGTTATCCTAGAGGAAAGGACAGTTCAGATAAAGAAGGGAACACCAAATAAAGGATGTTTGGAGGATCCTCCCAGGAGGGGAAATGCATGTCGAAAGTAGACTATGGACTGAACATGTTTGCCACTCAATGCCTCTTTTGCAGACCACAACACCCAAAAGGAGAGAGAGAACACAGGGGATTGCCCTGCCACAGAGACAGGGGGGATGGGGGGATGGGGGTGGGAGGGATATTATCCATGGTGGTGGAAAATGAGCACTGGTGGAGGGATGGGTATCTGATCATTGTATAATTGAAACCCAAGCACAAAAAATTGTAAATCTACAACTGTAAAAAATAAAATAAAATAAAGGGAAAAAAAAAGAGTAGAGAAGGTCCTGTGAAGACTCAGTGAGAAGATATTGGTTCTTTGATAATGGGTATTGTATATTGACACACATGTATAAAATGGATGAAATTGTATACCTAAACCATAGTCTTGGAAAACAACGTTAATTCAATTAAGATATTTTTCTTGAATCAACAAGTATAAAGTGAAAAGGTGAATGTAGCTGTATGTAAGATTTGTTGAATCAACACATTGTTTAAAAATGTTGAATACATTAAGGGACTGCATACTCTTACAACTAGGTCTTGCATCTCATCTGGCCTTGAAATCTTGGAGTGTGCCACTAAACTGTAAGTTGCCACATTTCAAACAATAACAAAACAAAGTCATTAAATATTCAATTCAAATTTCATTCAAGTACTGCCAAGTTATATGTGGAGTGCTAAAAACTGTAACAAAATAATGTTACACTTAAAATTAGCATAATAGCTACAAAAGAATAAAATTAAGGTTTACTTTATTTTGCCCTCTCTTTGGGGCATACATTATTATATCTGTGGTTGTATATGGAATGGGTCCTTGAAAAGAAAAGAAAACAATTATAAGATAATACAAACACTTGGTTAAGACTCTAAAATAGGCCTGGAGGTTAGACAGCCTTTCTTATACAACTAAAATACTATCTTCTAGTTTAGAAGAGTTGAAATGTGTGTGAAATTATATAAAAATGCATATTGTAAACAAAAATATAGGTGTATTCTTTTAAAACTTAATTTTATATTTTGCATGCTAGTCTGAATTTTACTCTATCATTCTTAATAGGATAGGATTCAAATATGTTTTGAACCATGGGATTACCTACAAGGGCGATTGGAGGCCGCCCCTAAAGTCTCTATCCCTCTTGAGAGCCTGGAAAGCTACCGAGAGTATTCCTCCTGCAAGGCAGAGCCTGGCAAGCTATCCATTGTGTATTCGATATGCCCAAACCAGTAATTACAATGGGCCTCATTCCCCTGACCCTGAAGGAATCACCAATATGGCAGCATTGAGAAAGATGAGGAAGGAGAGGCTGATAAAATCTCAAGGCCAAACTAGGCTGCCAAAACGATGAATGACAAAAATCATTGTACTTTCAATGCTTTTATGCTGGCATCAGATGCATCCATCGAGGACCAAAGTGTGCAAGTGCTAAAGATCAAGTACAATGTAATTGGTCTGACCAAGACAAGAAGGCATCAATCACACCACGCTGTTTTTGACACTGGAGAAGAACTCTTCCTCGGAACATGAGATAAGAGAGGCGTTGGAGGCGTGGGTGTCCTTGTCAACACGAACTTGGCCATGAGCATTGATTCATTCGAATGCATAACAACCCAAATTGGATGATTACACTTGAATAGATGTGGCTCACTGCAGGCAGTTTCTATCTTCATTGTCTATGTACCAACATCCAATTATGATGAAGGAGATACTGAGTTCTCCATGGAACTGGAGCAGTTCTATAAAGAAGACCACACCTTCTACAAGGTTATTGTTGGTGACTTTAATGCCAAGATAGGACCAAGGAAATCAACCAAAGAACTCCACATCAGGACCCATGTCCTAGAATGGAACGAACAGGGTGAGAGACTGTCTGAGTTCATCATGTCTACCAAGACCATCCATGGTAACTCACAGTTCCAGAAGGCCGAATCTAAACATTGGACATAAGAGTCTCCCAGCGGACGGTTCCACAACAAAATTGACCACATCATATTCAATCGATGGGTTTGCCTGACCAATGTTACTGTTGTCCCCAAATTCCAAACACAATCGTACCACCGTCTCCTTCGTGCAAATTTCTACTTCACAGAGTGGGGATAAAGGGCTGCAAAGTTTAAGAAGAGAACTCCCAGAATGACCACCAACTGGGGGCTCTTTGGCACTATTGCTGCAGCATGGGAAGATGCTGTCGTTGACAATATTGAAGAGGAATACGATCGACTGGTTCAGTGCCTCCATGATTGTGCAAAGAACCCCAAGAGAGAGATAGCCACAAAAAAAGGCTTGTCTTTGAAAACTCTTGTGTTTATTCACCAACTTGGTTTGGCGCATGCCTCAGGCAACCGCAAGCGAATGTCTGAGCTGGCAAAGCAGTGTAGGGATGCGATAAAGGACGGCCTCAAAGAGAGTAGGGCAGCAGTGCTGGTAGATGTAACAGAAGCTGGGAAAAGCATCCGTAATGCCCGCCTGTCCTTCACCAACTACAAGACCAAGATGACTGCCCTCCGACATCCTGATTGATCTATTACATCTTCCAGAAGGACAATGGAGAAGATTATCCATGACTTCTACTCAGATCTCTTTGATAGCCATGTCCACCTGCCCACATACCAAATTCCGCAGGGTAGATAAGTCGTTCCCAATGTTCTCCCTTCCGAAATCCAACAGTCATTTCATCGGTAAAGAAACAAACAGCACCTGGCCCAGACAAGGTCAGACCTGAACACCTGAAGAACCTGCAGTCAGTACTCATCAATATGCTGGCTCGGCTCTTCACACACTTCCTGTCTGAATGCCAGTTTCCATCCAAATTTAAAACCAGTATGACTGTACTAGTGTACAAGAAGGGAGACATCCATGACATTGGCAATTATTGCCCGATCTGCCTCTTATCTGTCATCTACAACCTGTTCATTTGAGTCATCCTGAATAAGATTGGCAGAACGCTAGATGAAAGACAACCATGCGAGCAAGCCAGTTTCAGAAAAGAATTCAGCATGATTGACCATATTCACGCGATAACCAAGCTCATTGAGGTTTCTCGGGAGTTCAAGATGCCACTCTGTCTAAAGTTCATTGATTTAAAGAAGACCTTTGATTCTGTTGAGACGGAAGCAGTCATCGAAGCCCTAGCCAATCAGAGTATTCAAACTCAATACATCAGGATCCTCTGTGAGCTGTATTATGGATTCACTACCAGGATCTCACCATTCTACAAAGAAGTGATCATTGATGTCAAGCGAGGGGTTCAGCAGGGTGATACCATTTAACAGAAACTCTTCAGTGCCACGATGACTGGAATGGGAAGGAATGGGAGTGAGGAGAGACGGTTGGCAACTACACCACCTCTGCTTTGCTGATGACATTGTTCTAATAACACCAAACATTAGCTAAGTGGCAGAAATGCTGGCCGACTTCAACTGTGAGTGTGGAAAAGTCAGACTCCTGCTGAATCTCATGATGAAAATGTTTATGAGAAACAGTCTCATTCCTTACATTCCATTCGCTCTCAACAGAATGACCATCTCTGAATGCAACAGTTATGTGTATCTAGGTCGAGAATTCAACATGATGAATGATCTGGCACCTGAGTTGTGCAGGAGGAAGAGAGCGGCTTGGAACGCCTTCAAGAGCCTCGAAGAAATAGCTAAGAGGACGAAGAAACTATGGCTTCTGGCACATCTCTTCGATTCCACTGTTCTTCCTGCATTAACATAAGCCTTAGAGACCTTGGCCCTACGAAAACAGGAGGAGAATGCTATTTGGGCCCTATGAAAGAGAAGGCTATTCCTCCCAAAGAGGAATTGAAAGAGTGATGATGCTTGGAGTATCACATTTCACTCAACTGAGAGAAAGAATCCAGAGTTCCGACCTCTGTTGATGGTCAAGAATCAGGGACGCTGTCACATTTTCCAAGATGTCAAAAATCAGATGGGCTGGTCACGTAATGAGATTTGGAGACAACTGCTGGACTAGAGCCATTACCAACTGGATTCCACAGGACATCAAAAGATCATGTGGCTGCCCTCCTACAAAATGGTCAGACTTCTTCATCAAGACCCTGAATGATAGGTTTGAGGCTCTTCGTGTTCCTAGAATGAACAGATGCCATTGGGCTACACTAGCACGTCACAGGGCCAAATGGAGACTTTGCTGGCACCCGCTCGAGGAAATAGATGATTAATGGAAGTCAAGTGATCAAGTGATCATTCTTAATCTTATGATGCTCAGGTTTTGCTCTACCTTTGTGCTAAGTAGCAATACTGGAGGTGCTCAGGGCTCAGATGCGTACGGGCTCCACAAGTCAGGAACAAGCAAACTGGCATTTTGTGTCTTGAATAGCTGAAAAGACCTTTATTGCCAATTATTCAATTGTATTTTGATAAAGTTTCACAGTCCTGCATACCTGGGTGACTACTAGGCAGTCTGTTATCAATTAGATCTAGGACCTCAGCTGACAACAGAAAACATTCTCAAGATTTACCAAGGAGGAGAGTCTGGTTGGCTGTATAGCATGCAGGTATCAGTGCTAGTCTAATGACAACATGAGGTCATCGTCACAAGTGCCACCGCCAACATTGCTCTAAAATTAGAGTACTCTGATGCTACGCAGGTGTATATTCTCACCAGTGCCCAAGTTAGCTGTGCTAAGGTCAGTTGCTGGTTGTTTCTACATTGCAGGTATTTATCTCCCAGCTGCCTCCCACTTTTAACAGTGAAGAATGGGCTTTAAATTTAAAATCTATGCTAGGATTTGAAAGGCTTGAATAAGTAAATGGCTGATGTGTAGCCTCAGATAGGGTCAGAGTACGCACTCAAACTGGTTGAGCTTACATCCAAACTGGTAGTTGGCTGTTAGTAATAAGGCACAACAGTCAGTCGGGCCTCTTTGCTATCCTTCTACAATTTGACAATTCTGCAGGACACTTTCTATTTATGGTGTTGCAGAATTCTTGTTATCAGTTATAATCTGCTGGCAGGAGTCATGCCTTTTTTGTTTATCAGAAGAAGCAATCTGGGTTTAGACATGTATTTTTGACCTGAGCTAGTTCAAGTATTTGCTAAGAGCTTAAGGAGCTCTGGGGTTTGCTTTGGGGTTCTGTTGTTATGGTGATCAGGGACTGAAATGGAGTCCATCAGAGCTGCTATTGGACCTTTCCTTGTGTGGAGTTATCCCCTGTATTCCCGCAACATCTTGCTCAGGGCTGATCGTTTAGCCTTTCTTTTTGAGGTAATACACAATTTAACAAACTTAGTGGTTGAAAGAGAGATGTAGGGTCTCAAACAAGGTTCCTCTTTTATCTTATTCCCATCCTAAGAGATTCCGCATTAATTATTCTTACAAGCCAAGTGGGTTGAAGATCTCTGCTACTACTGCTGAATGAGAAATGCAGACCCTAGTCTGCGCTTGAAGGAAAATGCTGTCACTGATGAGAGACCTGTAGGAACCAAAGCTATTCTTGGCAGAAATAATTGGTGTATTGTATTATTAGCACACAATTATTAACAGTATTTGCTTTTACGTTCTGATATCAAGATCAGCTTTCAAGATATCTTCCAATAGGAAAAGTTATAGAATTATTGCATCAAATTTAGAATAAATCTAATAGATTTTTTAACAAAAATATTTGAAACATAAAAAACTTTTTCTTTATTAATGGTACCAAAATTTGCTGCTTTCCTATACACCTGTTTCTCACTACCACTTACTAATCTTGCTTTATTTAATTTATAATGGGGTTAAATTGCTGATATTAGAATAATACTATTATAGCACCATCAACCTCAAAATAATTAACGCCTCTAAAAAAAAGTAGAATCCGATCGATTGTCACAGTATCACTGTCATCCTGCTTTTCATCGACTTCCTTGAGCAGGTACCAGTAACGTCTCCTTCGTCCTAGCCCTGAGATTTTAGAAAGTACCACATTCGAGGGTCAGGAGAATGAGAACCATCATTGTTACTGGTTTTTGGCATATTGAATACGTCATGGGGAGTTTGCCAGACTCTGCCATGTGGGCAGGATACTTTTGGTAGCCTGCCAGGTTCTCCAGAATAAGAACTAGATAATAAGATGTCATGCAACCGCAGATGCAGCTGCGCGCTTCCGGAAGCTGGGTTTTATAGTCTCTGGGTCTTGGCCGTTGATGGGATTACACGGTGCTGGGGGCAGTTGGTGGGTGTAACGCCTACATACTGGAAGATGGGGGTTCTGGGTGGAGGAGGCCCAGTCCCAATACGAGCAGTCTTGGAGATCTATGCCCCGGGTCCCACACACCTGGGTTCCTCTGCCATTCCTTCATGTGTGAGGCTTGTCCGAACATGTGGAGAGTGGTCTTAAGCATGGCTATGGCTGGATCCAGAGGTCTTCAGCTGCCAGGGCTTGCTCGAGGTGTGGAGGGAAACTCAACCCACCCTCTCCAAGGAGCCCCGGTGGGGACAGCCAGGCGCGGAGGCAGGAGACTGCACTATTCTCTTCTGGGAGCTGGTTTTTACAGTCTCTGGGTCTTGGCCATTGATGGGATTACACAGCGCCGGGGGCAGTTGGTGGGCATTACACCCAAATCAATTATTAGTTTTAATTTTTTTCTATTTTTTTAAATAAACATAAATTTGAATTGTTCTTTCCATTGATTGCAACTATCTACAATTTAAAGTAAGTTAGATTCAACAATATCATAGCTATCATTTCACACCACAGAGACTGGCCCACATCCACAAGAACAAAAGCAACCAATGCTGGCGCAGATGTGGCGAGAAAGGGACCCTCCTTCACTGCTGGTGGGAATGCCGGCTGGTCCAACCCTTTTGGAAAACAGTATGGACGATTCTCAAAAAATTAGAATTTGATCTCCCATTTGACCCAGCTATAGCACTCCTGGGAATATATCCCAGAAAGGCAAAAGTATAGTCGAAGTGACATCTGCAATTGTTTGTTCATTGCAGCACTCTTTACAATAGCTAGAATCTGGAAAAAACCTGAGTGCCCGAGAACAGATGACTGGTTAAAGAAACTTTGGTACATTTACACAATGGAGTACTATGTAGCTGTTAGAAAAGATGAAGTTATGAAATTTACATACAAGTGGTACTATATGGAAAGTATCATGTTAAGCGAAATGAGTCAGAAAGAGCGGGATAGACACAGAAAGATTGCTTTTATCTGGGGAACATAAAGCAACAAAAAGGGAGACTAACACCCAGGAATGGCTGAGATTAGTACCAGGAATTTTTCTCCATGACTTGAAGGCCTGCCACACATTCTAGGTGGAAAGGAAGCTCAGATAGAGAAGAGAGCACCAAATAAAGGGTGTTGTGAGGACCCTCTCAGGGTGGGAGAAGCCTACTAAAAGTAGTCTATAGACCAAACATGATTACCACTCAATGCCTCTCTTGCAAAACACAGTACCCAAAAGAAGAGAGAGAGAACAAGGGGGAATGCCCTGCCACAGAGGCAAGGTGGGAAGGGGGTCAAGGGGGGGGTAGGAGGGATGCTGGGACCCGTGGTGGTGGAGGATGGGCACTGGTGGAGGGATAGGTACTTGATCATTGTATAACTGAAACCCAAGCACAAAAATTTATAAGTCTATTAAAAGTATTAAAAAAAAAAAGAAAAAAATTTAAAAAAAAAGAAAAAAATAAAGTAAGTTAGATTAAAACATACTGAAAAGGACTATTTCCTAACAAATGAAGTAATTCTCTCAGATATTTTTGTTTACTTGTTTTTGTTTTGAGGTCACATCATCAGTGGCCAGGGCTTACTTCTGGTTCTAAACTTAGGAATGACTCTGATAGTGCTCATATGGGATGCCCAAGGATCAAAGCTGGGTCCTGTGGATAGGCCAAGGAAAATTCCTACCCAATCTACCATCTCTTTCACACCAATAATGTTGTGAATTGTATACGTGCATAATTAGTAGAGATCTGTAATCAAATATTCAAAACTAACTGTAAAAAGGGGACTGGAATTAAGAGACAGATAATCTGTTTTACAGGAATTTAAAAGCACAACTAAAAGGTTTTTTTAAAAAAGCACAACTTTTAAAGGGTTTTTTTATAAGTCTTCTCATTTCTGGGTTAAGAATGGTCAAACTATAGGTTAATGATATCTGGTGTAATCTTTGAACATAAGGTTATGTATAGATTTAAATTTCAATTAGATACTTTATTATTGCTCAATAGATATTTTCTTCTACAGTTTCACTTTTCTTTACTTAACTGCTTTTACACTGCCATCCTTGTGGTCACTCTCAGCATTAAAATTGATATCTTAATTTAAGACAACCTAATTTTAATAAGTACCAACATACTTTCAATATTATAAAATAAAAGACTTTGCTCTTACATAACTCTTATGTAACCTCTTTTTCTTTGGGGCTGCTATTATAATGTAGATTAAATTTTTATATATTATAAAGATATGATTACATTTTTATAATTATTGTTTAATGCATAAATTTTAAAATCTATTAAAACATAAGCTAAAGGTATGCATTTATATTATATTTTATTTTTGCATATGTACTTTATTGGTTTTGTTTCTCATAGATTTGAATTACTATATAGATTTCTTACAGAGGAGTTTCTCAAAGATCTTTGCTGCTTGTTGTGGAAAAGTTATGTAAGAATAATTTTTTTAAAATAAAATTAATTTAAGATTATGTTCTAAATTTATTTCTCAAGACAGTTTTATTTTACGTAAGTCTCTTGGTTGATTATTTTTGTTTTTTTTTCTACAATTTGAACATGTCATGTCTGATGGTTAAGATTATGTGTCTCTTTGGAGGATATTTTGAGTTGGATAAATATTTATATTGTTGAACTTTGAGAAATGTAAATTATCCTCCTTAACATGGGTGGTTCTCATAAAATCAGTTAAAGGCCTTAAGAACTACCCTCTGGAAAGAAAAAGAAAAGTTTCTTAAGCAAGAGAACAATTTTTTAGCAGGGCTGAAGAAATACAAGACGGGAAAGGGAGCTTGCCTTGCATGCAGTCAACAGGGTTTACTTCCTGGCTCTGAATATAGTCCCCAGAGCTCTCCCAGGGTGATCACTGAGTATAGGAGTAAACTCTGAGCACTACTTGGGTATGTTCCTAAAACATGGCATACATAAAAAACAATCTTCAGATTTGATTTGCATTAACATTTTTCCTTGAGTCTCCACCAAAAGTATGTGTTTTCCAAGTGGAGCTGCAGCACTAACTTTTCTGGGACTCAAGTCTACTAAAATCCATACTGAAGATTCTACATATTTTGGACTTTTTAATTTTCCAAAATCCTGTGAGCCAATTCCTGTATCCTATGGAACACTGTGTGTGTGTGTGTGTGTGTGTGTGTGTGTGTGTGTGTGTGTGTGTGTGTGTGTGTGTGCCCTATTGGTTCATTTATTTCAAATCTTTATTGTTACTCTTAAAGAAATATGGTTATAGATATAACCATAAATATTATTGGGATTCACTTATCCTGAAGAGATCTTTTTTAATCTTTTATCATTTTGTGTCTAAGTTTGGGTTTCTTTGTGTTTCTCTTACTCTTGAATGTTTAAATTGATATTTTTCACCAGCTCTGCGAAGTATTTGACCAACCTTTATATCTTCAAATTGTAAGTCTACATTTTTCTTTCTTTATGAGCCTTGTGATAGGCTTTTGTTGGTATACTACATGATATCTCACTGCAAGCTGGTCTGGAATATGTTCCTTTATTTTCCTACTTTTTCTTCCATTCCTAGAAGAAGAGGTGATCTCATTTTATCATTTACCTTCCCATTCACCAATTTATTCTGGAATGCTTGTTTTATTTGTTTGTTTCGTTGTGTGGGTGGTGGTGCCAGGGATTTAACCGAGGTCACATGCAATGCAAGGTATGTATTTTATTGCTGAGCCATGTACAAACTGGTCTCCCTTTGGATTCTTTTGTTTTTTAATATTTTTGTTTCTCATTAATTCCAAACCTATGCACTCTTTCAATTATTTCATTTCATTCCTTTTAATTTTCGCTCCAAAATTTTTTGGTTGTATTAAGTTTAAAGATTGATGTATCTTGACATTTATAATTCAATAAATAATTCTTATAACTTTCTTTAATTTTTTGTGCCTAGTTTTTAATATTTTAGCTATATCTATAGCAGCTGCTTTTTCAATATATAGTCTACATTTCTTCAGTAAAATTTGTACTGGCTAATGTTATTGCTGCAAATAGATGATAATTTTCGGGGTTATTTTTGAGTTGATGAGATTCTATCACTAATTTGGGAAACTAGAGGTCACTTTTGTTGATCCTAAGACCTAACATGGGCTCCTGACAGTTTAGTTCTCTACCTAATCAATGTAAGTGGTGCTGCTTAGGACCGGTGGTGCTACGGACTACTACAGTCATCCTGGATGTGCTTAGGGGTGATTAAGAGAAACCTCACCAGTACTAAGTGTTGGTTTTGTCCTGTTTGTTTTTATTTTTGTTTTTGATGATACTTTGATCTTTGGGCACAAACAACTAGTGATCCTCCTGGCTCAGTGCTCAGGGATCTGTTCTAGAAGTGTTCAGGAGACCATATGTGGTACTGGGGACAAAACTGGAGTCAGATGCAGGGAAGGCAAATCCTTAAACCACTGTATTATTTCTCCAGCTCCCTGTTCAGGTTTTCTTTCTCTTTTTTTTTTCTCATAATATTTTTCTGACAAAATGACATTTAAATAATATGCATGAAAATTCCACAAATCAGATACCCTTTAAAGCCTCCTAAAGATAGGTTGTTGTTCTTATTATTCTTTGTGTGTTAAGTGACCTCCTTAGGCAAATTATGCAAAACGTGTATTCTTATTTTGTTTGTAGCCACTGAAGTGTATGCTTAATTAATAGTGATTGATTAATTTTAGGGAACTGCTGACCAAAAACTTTACCATTGGAAATCACAACACAATCTCTTGCATCAGTTATTTCACCAAAGCTCTTCTCATTAACAAAAATCTAACAGCTCCACTAAAACAATCCCCTCAAGCTGGTTGGGGGAAACTTAAATGGGGCCTTAAAGGAGGAGACAGCATCCCCTAAGGAATTCTGGTGAGTTTTTTTAGAACCTCTAAGGCAGTAATCTACCTGGTCTAGAAGAATATGCACCATCAGAAAAGACCCAGACAGAACAAATATGAGAAATCTGAATATTTTTCTACCATTAATTATCATTTTTTTAAGTAACTGATAGAACAAGAATAGACTTTCATCAATGGTACATGAGATTTTAATATCATTACAAGGATATTTTAAATAATAATCAATTATCATTTAAATTAAGGTTAATAGTGTTCAAAAGTATGAAAGATGCTCCACAGTATGAATTACCAGAAAACTTTGGTAGTTCAAGTGAGTAGATAACAGTTTTTTATTTTTTTAATTTCTATTATTTTATTTTATTTTATTTTATTTTATTTTTTGCTTTTTGGGTCACACCCGGCAATGCACAGGGGTTACTTCTGGCTCTGCGCTCAGAAATTACCCCTGGCGGTGCTCAGGGGACCATATAGGATGCTGGGAATTGAACCGGGGTCGGCCGCGTGCAAAGCAAATGCCTTACCCGCTGCGCTATTGCTCCAGCCCCGGTAACTGTTTTTTAAATGTAGTGATATAAATAAAAAGGAAAATTGTATTTAGAGATCATGTAAATAAATGAAGAAACCAATGATAATTTTATGTTCTAGAGTTTGTGTTGCAAAAATAGTAGGAAAGAAATTGAATTGGCACCTTCTTTGCCTTAGACATTGTAACTAATTCAAGAATGCATGTTTTTCATCTTACTTCAAAATGTATCTTGAATATTATTAGTTTTGTTCAGTTTCCTGCCGTAAACCATAGCATCATCTCGTCTTGCTTTGGACTACTGAAACTTCCTCCTAATTGATTTTCCTCTATTTCCTTCATCTACTATCAATGGTCTAACATGTATGTACAGCGATGTTTCCAAAATTTAAATCTTTCTTTGTCATGGATCATTTTAAACTCTTTCAGTTTTTTAAATTGTCATTAGAAAAAAGATTTGTATTTGTACTTCTGGTGTCTACCCCACCATCTGTTGTCTGTCCCTTTACTTCATACCTTATCCTTTATTCAATTTTCTGAAAAAATGAATGCTAAATGAAAACTTCCATCATGTGGAAGTTTAGGAAACATCAAATCTATTATGTACTGTACATATATACAGATATTTTATATATTAAGATATTTGCTTTGTTGAATAAATAGGGATATTTAGATTTAAAACAGGAAATTGTAGACGGGAAATACATTTGCTTTTATTCTTGTTGTCATATTATTTATATATTTTGGCTTACTGACCATATTTAACAGTACCTGGGGAATTCTCCTGACACTGTGATTGAGGTCATTCCAGTACAACAAGGAATATGAGATATCTAGTATGAACATGGGCCTCCCAACATGCTAAAAATTGCACTCAACCACTTTAGTTATGACATGATTATCTTCAACATATCCTGTGACATATTAAAATAACTTTCTACTGGTCAGAAAGAAAATATTGTGGGTAGGGGACTTACCTCTTCTAGGATTGAATTGGTTTCGATCCCCAGCATTCTCATATTATCCTCTGAGCACACAGAGCCAGAAGCAAAACAGGACACCACCAGGTGTGGTCCAAAAACCAAGACCCAAGCAATCAAAAACACAGTGGTTTCAATGAAAAGGATTTTATCAAAATATATATTGTTAAAAATGGGCTGGAACGATAGCACAGCAGTAGGGCATTTGCCTTGCACACAGCCAGCCCCGCTGAGCTGGGTTCAATTCCTCCACCCCACTCAGAGAGCCGGGCAAGCTACTGAGAGTATCTTGCTCACACGGCAAAGCCTGGCAAGCTACCCGTACTCAATATGCCAAACACAGTAACAACAAATCTCAAAATGGAGATGTTACTGGGCTCGCTCGAGCAAATCGATAAACAATGGGGGGCAGTATTTGTTTTTAAAAATGCAAAAATTGTTTCAAAATAAAAGTCATGTCTTTATTTTATTTTATTTTATTTTTTGATTTCTGCTATTTTACTTATTGACCCTGGAAGAATTTCTATTAAAAGTTAGATAGTTAAGAGATTGGTTTCTGTGCCCTGGAGTCGTGGCCTTGCCGGAGAGCCGCTCGTGGGGGGCAGCTGGCGACCTCGGTCGGGCGTGAAGGACGACCCATTACGCCCCCCTTCCCATGAGGTTCCTGCCGCTCCCACCACCCCCAGCTCAAACCTGCTGTCCACAAGGCTCCCGTGCGGCCGCCATCTTTCTTTCCAGAGAGGAGCGGGCGAGCGGGACAACACCCTTTCCCCTCCGGGCAGGCATGGTGGTACGGTTTAACACATAGTCCATTTGCTTTTCTGCTCCAAGCGGGTGGCTCTCTGTGCTAAGTCCTTGTGCCTCCGGGGCCGTGGCCGTGCCGGAGAGCCGCTCGTGGGGGGAAGCTGGCGACCTCGGTCGGGCGTGAAGGACAGCCCATTACACCCCCCTTCCCATGAGGTCCCTGCCGCTCCCACCACCCCCGGCTCAAACCTGCTGTCCACAAGGCTCCCGTGCGGCCGCCATCTTTCTTTCCAGAGAGAGCTAAAGTCATGTCTTTAATACGGTGTAGTAAAAAACAATAATGCTTGTTTTTAGGTTGAATAGTTTTTAAATAAATTTTTCAGATTAAATATTTGAATGAAAAGAGTATAGATGGACAACAAGGAAACTAGTAACACAAACAGTCATATATCAAGGTAAAAGAATTTAGTAAATAACATTAGTCTCTAGCATATGTTATCTTGGACTTATAAATATTGTCCTTAGCTCTTAAGGAAGATTGTATATGATCTTCTAGTGCTGGTCATGGTGCTATTGTTAAGCAAAATAATATAATTACAGCATATAATGGTTCTTATAGATTATGAAGCTCTATTTAATTTATGATGAATTGTAAAATAAGTTATGTAAAGTTGCTCAAAAAATGCAGTGCATAATGTCACGGTCACGGTCCTCCCGTTGTTCATCGATTTGCTCCAGCAGGCCCAGTAACGTCTCCATCATGGGACTTGTTGTTACTGTGTTTGGCATATCGAGTACGTCGCGGGTAGCTTGCCAGGCTCTGCCGTGCAGGCGAGATACTCTCAGTAACTTGCCGGGCTCTCTGAGAGGGGCGGAGAAATCGAACTCGAGTCGGCCATGTTGGCTGCGTGCAAGGCAAACGCCTTTCCGCTGTGCTATCGCTCCAGCCCAGTGCATAATGTATGTTAATTTAAAATGATGCTGGGAAAGATTGGTAACTTAAAAATACTATGCTAAGATTTTAATCTGACCTTAAAACTTTTAGTGTTACATTTTTTTCAAATGTTCTGATGGTGTAATTTAATTTCTACATTTTTCTCCCTAAATAATTTGCACTATAACACAGACCAAATTTGTGTAAAAAATATAATATGTTTATAATTGCTGAATTACATTCGAATAACATTTATATAATTTTTTTCAATAAAAACATGTCCATAATGTAGTCAGTTGTATGACTACAAAAGCTGTTTACTCATTTCTGCATGCTGTCTGTGAGAAAAGTTTTTGTTGACAAACTAATATTCTATATTTTTTGTTTTACAGAACATAAAAATTATGTTCAAGGAATACAAATGTGGTTTTATCATCTATAAACATTAAATTTCATCATATATTTATATTTTGTAATGGCATACTTTAAATCCTATACCAATAAGTCAAATAATACCTCTATTCAAATAAGTTACTATAAATCTCCCCTTAAAATTTTTATTTTCATGTTTGAATTAAATATGTACAACAAACTATTGAATACTATGGATTTATATAAAAGCAAATCTGCAAGAATTGCTTTTTTCTCTTGGATAGAATATAGTGGTCCAGAAATACATTTATTATGAAACGATAGCTAGTGTTAGTCAAGAATCTGACACACTTTAATGAGTCAAATCGACGAACATGTAAAGTAAGTCTTGGAAAATTGCATAAAGTGACGAGATACTGCCTAAGATTATTGGGAAATATATTCAAAAGTAGAATACAAATCAAAATGACCTTTTATTCGCAATTAAATGAAAGTGGGCATGAGCTTTCTACTACTTCTCAAAGCTTCAGGATAGTTATGCACTGCCTGTGTTCATTTCTTAAATAAAGGCTGACTGTGCTGGTTGTAAGCTTCCTCTTTCACTGCAAATGGCCTATCAGGCCTATGGTTTGTACATGCCACATTGATACATTCTTCTGAAAACCAGTGCTTATTTCAAAATTTAGTATCTTGATCCCATTAATATGAATTGCTGTTTCATACAGCACTGTGACACTAATTAGCTGTTGAAACTCAAAAACAAATTTGAATTTTCTACATCTGTCGCCATGCTACATTATTCCTTAATGAGAATATTTTTTTACCAAAGTAACACTTTAAAGAACACATACAATTCAAGCCTCCGCAGCCTTTAGATAATACACTACAGCACCTATTTTTTTTAACTAGCACCATTTTTTTTTGTCTTGGTATAAATACTGGAAACCTAGTCAGATTGCTTATTCTTTACTTTTTCTCAGAAGAAAAGCTAAGTCACACATCGTTATGATATAATTTGGAATACATATGCAGTTAATGGATAAAATTACATTTCTAGGGAAATGGCAAGGAACTGACTCCAAGAAGTCTTAGCTAAGCAATTTTTCATACATCTAAAACTGCACTTGCAACAATTCCCATGAGGAAGATTTTATTTCTCATTGCCCAGTGTCCTAGAGTCAACTACTTCATTCTGCAGCCATCTCTTTCATCCAGCCACATCCTTCATTTTGAAACATTAGGCATCTACCAGCAAAATAGGCCCATATGTGCAGCAATTCTGTGCACAGGAAAAATCTTCACAGGGCATTCATGGAGGTGCCCAATTATTTCTCTCCAGGATGTCATACTTCACTTCTTGATTTGCATAATATTTATTTCCCAATTTCCGCCCCTCTCTGAGAGCCCGGCAAGCTACCGAGAGTATCTAGCTCACACGGCAGAGCCTGGCAAACTACCCGTGATGTATTCGATATGCCAGACACTGTAACAGCTCCCAGTGTCCAAGATTTCTTTGGTCACTGTTCTGGCATTCCTATATATATTATATTAGTAGATAATAGAAAAAGTTTTTGTTCTACATCTTGAACAACTCTATATGCTCATTTTTGAACTCCTCATCATCATATCAAAGTTCACTCCTAATTTTCAGAAAGAAATGCAGAGTGTCTACTAATCATTATACATTTCTGGAGTATTGTCAAAATATAGTGACAACGTGTGACCATTTATTACTTCTTACATTCACTAGTGTTTAAGAAGCTGCACTTTACTTGTATTGAACAGAGAAACTTTATTTTTTCATGTGAATTAGAATGACTGTAATATCAATTAATTTTTTGTTTAGAGCTACATCCAATAGTGATTCAGAGTTTTTGGATTCAGTGCTTTGGCCAGGCCCCCAGTGCTGTTTAGGGGGGCAGTGCTGTGCGGGGATCTAACCCAGGACTCCAGCCCGCAAAAGCTATCATTCAGCCCACAGTCCTTAGCTTTTGATAAGTTCAAGTCCAAAGAAAAGCCAAAGAAGTAAATATATGCATATATATATTTAAAAGAGATTTATTACAAACACACACTGTCCTCCTGTTGTTCAGCAATTTGCTCGAGCGGGCCCAGTAACATCCCCATTTTGAGATTTGTTGTTACTGTGTTTGGCGTATTGAATACGGGTAACTTGCCAGGCTTTGCCATGGAGGCGAGATACTCTCGTTAGCTTGCTCGGCTCTCAGAGAGGGGTGGAGGAATCAAACCCGGCTTAGCAGGGCTGGCTACACGCAAGGCAAATGCCCTACTGCTGTGCTATCGCGCCAGCCCGGGCAAATTTTTCATTCTTTAATGGCATATTTAGGTGACATTAACTTGTTGGCTTTGTCTCTGTTTCATCCTATAAATCCCAGCTGCACATACCATTGATTATTTTTATATAGTTATGTACCAGAGATGATCCTATATAATTCTAAGTACTCATCTGTTTTTCTAAACTAGGCTTTCTGTTTTCCAAGACAGGGATTCTAGATACTTGGATGCAGATGATCCTATATGCTTTGAGGTCAACATCTTAGCATTTCCTTTGAGCTTTAGACATTTTTAAAAAAAATGACACTGAATTAAATTTTAAATAATGTTCATACACGTACCAAAGTGGGTGCTAATCTATAAACACTCATTATTATTTTAATATTTATTATATTAAATTTGCTTAAAACAAGATTTGGATACAGAAATTGTGAGATATATTAAGTTGGCACTGAAGAGATATTACAGTGTGTAAGATGCTGGATTTGCATGCTGCCAGCCCAAGGTTCTCTCCTTGGCATCCCATATTGTACCCTAACTTCCCATTCCTCAGCACTCATTTAGACCTAAGAGCTAGATTTGGCCATAAAAAAAGTAAAGAAATAAAGAAATAATGGAAGTGCAGAGAGTCATTCAAAGTGCAATAGGTCAGAAATACTAGCTTATTAAACTCAGATACGCAATGTAAAGAAGCAAAGCAAAGTCAACCCTTTGAAATCAGACTGTAAAACTGAGATTTCCAACACTGTGAGATAAGAATATTCAAAAGAGGAATGGAGTCAAATGGAGTTTCATCAGAAGAAAGGAATCTGCAGTAAGAAATTTTGACCAGTTACTCCTGGAGAGGGAGATTGATTTCTTGTGTAAAAGTAGTTTATGAAGATAATTATACAGAAATTTTTTGTGGAAAAATCATAGTTCGTAAATTATTTCTCATTTTTGATATTAAGAAAAGGTACTCCTGGTATTTGTAAATCAAAAGTCATTTTATATTATTGGATTTACATCACTAATAACAATGCCCTCCAAGATAAAGTAGTTGGGGTTTATCTTATTTTCATATAGGAAATCACAAATGTAAAACAATGGCACGTTAAAATACTATTGTATCATGTAATTATATTATGTAATCTTTATTTATGAATAGATGTGTACTTTTTTTAGAAATACACAATCAAAATACTTAGAAATAATCATTTTAAACAGTGATCATCAAGAATAATATCACTGTAAAATTGAGCAATATACTTTGCCACATATAAATATACTTTGGTAGAGATAATTTTGTTTTAAGGTAAATAAAATTTTTAGCTCAATTTTAAACAAGTTCATAAATTACTAAAAGTTTAAAACAGTTATATTGTTTTAAATGTTACTTTTAAATACTTTAATATTAAAAGCCTCACAAGCATAGAATTTATTCTTTTCAGAAAAAACAATAAATTCTCATATGCCTTATAGAAATCAGTGAACAGTTGTCTGAGAACATTGACACAGACAACTCAGATGTGCAAGTTCTCATTCAAATCATGTTCTATCAGCTTCAGATCTATTGGAACATATTTTATAATGTCAGTTAAGGACATTTGGCTTTCCAGTCACTTTAACACTATTCTTTACAGGAACATTTCAGCTAGGAATCCTGAAAATTGTTGAAATTAAAATCTGATTAGTAAAAAAATTAAATACTCTGTCCCAGTTATCGTATGTGACTATGGATTGTATATTAAAGCACTAGTAAGTATCTATGAACAACATTAATTTTTTGTGTGACAAGTTTGATAGTTTAAAATACAATAATTAATGGTTTAAAACAAAACGATGCAAAACAACATAGTCTTAAAACAAAACAATTGTCACTTTTGTTTTGTTTTGTTTTGTTTTGTTTTGTTTTATAGGTAAACCCAGTGATGCTTACGAGTTACTCGTGCTTCTTCCAGGGTTACTCCAATAATTGCTCCTGGTGCTGCTCAGAGATCAAATGGTTATTGAACCCAGTAATTGAACCCAGGTTGACCACATGAAAAATAAATTTCTACCCACTGTTCTGTCACTGAGGCTCACAATTGTCAGAAGTTTATTTATTTTTTGAGGCACAGGGCTTCCTTCTGACTCTGAGCTCAGGGATCAATTCTAGGGGTTCTCTGAACCATATAAGTTGCCTGGGATAGAACTCAGGTTGGCTGCATGAAAGCCAAGAACCTTACTATGCTATTGCTCCAGCCCTCAAAAAGTTGTTGCACTTTTAATAGTTTAAAAAAATGCAATTTTATCATTTAACATTATATAGGACAGAAGCCTAAAAGATCTGATATGTGCTGAGCATTTGTGCTGATTTGTTCTGATACAAGTGATTTGTCAGTACTGTATCTCTTTTGAAAATGTTAAAGGTAAAACTGCCATTTCTTTACTTCTCCCACTCACTTCTCTATTCATTTCTCCTGTTAGCTCTTTGACAGACTTCTTCCATCTCAAAATACATCAATATTGCATCTTAGTTTCTTTCTTCCATAATAGTAAATTCCTAATTCTCATGCCCTTATATTCTATTTTTAGACACTCAGAGCAAATATTAGACCAATTTAGATTATTGAAAACTACCTCTTCCCAATTTTAAAGAGAGATGATTATGAAATTTGTAGTCATCTCTAAAGACCCTTTTTCCATATAAAGTGACAAATAGCAGGCTTCAGGATTAGAATGTGGTCATTTTAGGTGTTATAAGTATTATTTATGCCTGCCACATGTATATGAAGAATATTTTCTCAGCAATACAAATTTTAGTGTCAATTAGAAAAAAAAAAAACTCTCGTAGTCTGACTTTCCAGAGCAGTTGACAAACTAATGATTGATAGAGTAGAGCTACAGGCTGTGTTTCATCCCTCACTCATCTCCTTGGCAACAGGTCTGATCCAGTGAATAATCTATACACCTACAAACAAGCATTAGTTTTCTATGTAAAGAATGTTTACCACACTGTCAACTGTAGTGATGAAGACATGTAAAACTGTAAAACATAACAAATCCATGACAAATCTATGTTAAATATAAAGTTATAGTTGAAAATTATGCATTGTACACAATACGAGAGATCATTTCAAGAATCCTAAATTGGTTATATATGCTCTGCACGTACATTTTATATATATACATATATATGTGTGTGTGTGCGCACATGCATGTGTGTGTGCTAAGTAAATATGTTTGTAAAAAATCCATTTATGCTTTAAGAATGCATGATTTTCTATAAGCATACTTGTTTATTATACATATTATAATAATAATCAACAAGAATTGGTGTAAAAAAGAGAGGTTAGTAATTGAAAAAAGGAAAGAAAATCCTTCCTCTCCTG
The DNA here is from genome assembly GCF_029834395.1 of Sorex fumeus. Lineage (NCBI taxonomy): Eukaryota > Metazoa > Chordata > Mammalia > Eulipotyphla > Soricidae > Sorex > Sorex fumeus. The sequence continues at coordinate 65,426,216 of NW_026606065.1, read as the reverse complement.
CAAAATAAAGGAGCAGTAATTGTGAAATTTCTACAATTAATTCTAAAAAAAAACTGTTTTTGATAAGAAATATTCTTTGGATTTGTAGACTATTGAAATGACTAGGGGATCTGAAGTGAGAAACCTTTGGGTTGAATCTTTGTTCTAATTCACGAGAGTATAACAGACATATTTTGATCCTCTTGTGATAGCTTGGGCCAGAGTGATAGCACAGCGGGTAGGGTGTTTGCCTTGCATGCAGCCAACCCGGGTTGGATCCCTCTGCCCCTCTTGGAGAGTCTGGCAAACTACCAAGAGTATTCCACCCTCATGGCAAAGCCTGCCAAGCTACCCATGATGTATTCGATATGCTAAACACAGTAACAACAAGTCTCACAATTTTTTGTGAGATGTTACTGGTGCCAGTGTGAGCAAATCGATGAACAACGGGAGGACAGTGCTACAGTGCTACAGTGTGATAGATAAAAAGTAATGCCAGAAATATCTTTGCCATTAAAAGCATTAGCTCTGGAATATATATATATATATATATATATATATATATATATAATGTAAGAGTTCTGCTATTTATTCAGCCATTGATTAAGCTTATTGAATAGGGCATGAACTCCACATGATTTTTTTTTAAATTCAGAATGTTAATGTTATTTTATTATAGCGTGTAGAGTGTTTTCTGTGTGTGCAGCCAACCCGGGTTGGATTTCTCCACTCCTCTCAGAGAGCCCAGCAAGCTACCAAGAGTATCTCGCTATCTCTCCCTCACGGCAAAGCCTGGCAAGCTACCCAAGACATATTTGATATGCCAAACACAGTAAAAAGTCTCACAATGTTACTGCGTCAAACTGATGAACAACAGAAGGGCAGTAACAGTGATTATTATTTTACCCCCTTTTTATTGATTCACCATGAGATATAGTTACAAAGCTTTCATGTTTGAGCTTTAGTCATACAATCATCAAACACTCATCCCTTCACCAGTGCACATTTTCTACCATCAAAATCCCCAGTATTCCCCCACCCCACGTCCTCATCCTCCCCACCCCCATTCTGACCCTTTCTCTGCCTGTGTGGCAGACAATTCCCCCCCATACTCTCTCTCTCTCTACTTTGTTTACATTCGATATTTTGACACCAGTCCCACCACCACTCAAACCTGCCAAAAAGGCAATGCTGGATGATTTATTCTGTATTTGCTTGTTATGAATAGAATATAATGTACAGGATATTTTTGTCGTTCTCTTCTGGGAGCTCTAGTTTATAGCCTCTGGGTTGAGATTTGTTGAGATTACATGGCACTGGGGGCAGTTTGTGGGTGTGACTGCCAAGCTTCTGGAAAACTGGGGACCTTAGAGGAGATGGCCCAGTCCCCGTCCAAGTGTGCTTGGAAATCTCTGTCTTGGGTTCCCACCTACCTCCATCCTATAGCCCCTACTTGTGTCTTTTGATCTCTTTTGAGATTTATGGGTCTCTGAAATAAGGCCAATAAATGAACTTATATAGCTGAGCTGGAGGTGGTTTGTGGGTGTGTCTCCCACATACCTAAATTTTGGCTGTTTAATTTCTTGGTAAGCTTGGCCCCTTGTTGTTGTTGGGTTCTGGCCAAAGGCACAGTAGCAATTTTGGGGTATCTGGAAGTCTGAAGGCACCATCAAGCTGCTGATGCACTTGCCCCGCAGGTAGAGGTTGACCTGCTGGCAGCACCATAGCTCCCTAGTCCTGTTTTCCTAACTTGAAATTGGGATACCTGTGACCACTTTGACTACCAAGGTTCAATTTGAGAAAGCTTTTTGTTAAAGATATAAGATTTCTGGTGTTTGCTATTTAAAAAGTATGCCTATTTCCTAGTTTCTAGATAATCAGAAGACCAGAAAACCCCTCAAATTTCATAAAAGAAAAATGAAATAAGGGGATTTAGTAAAGTTTTAAGTAATAATATCAGCATGTAAAAATCAGTTGCTTCTATACACTATAACAAACTGTCTGAGAAGTAGTGACAAACATAAAAATGATTTAAAAACTAAAAATATTAACTTCACTAATGGATAGAATTGTACACTGAAAAAGATAAACACTGATGAGAGAAATTAAAATAGACACAAATAAATGTAAAGACATCTCAGGTTTATTTGCTGAAGAATTAATATTATAAAGATGTTAATATTGCCTATGTGATTTATAGAATTAAGATATCCCATAGCCAATCTCAATTTATTTTACAGAAAAAATATGTTTGTTAATCTCCTTTTTGAAGCACTTTTTTTTTTAATATTTCTATGGCTTCATTAGCTCATGTATTTTCTCCCGATTTTTTTTTGAAAACGTATTTTATTCTCTCTTTATTCACTCATGACACATTGAAATTATCTCAGAAGCAAATCCAAGGCTATATGGCTATTTACACCTTTTTATCAATATATTTTCTCATTTATATATACAATTTCAAAAAAGACAAAAAATAGTAACTTTCGTATATCTATTACTAACTTTTAAATATTTTCTGAAATTCCAAAGATGATGGCCAACTCAATCTTTGAAATTTTTATCTTAACTAAACTTGGCTTCATCCTAGAATGAGGAAAATACTTTTATCAAATCAGTAAATAAATTTGAATATTTTAATATATCCCAAATCACTTCAAAACTTTTCTGTCTTGTTTGAGTATCTCAATTTATCCATCAAATGGGAATCTTATATTATAGATATTTGAATTAGATTCCTAGTAGCTGTGAAGAATTCTTCAACTAAAATATTTAATTTGATGAAAAAACTCCTCATATTTTACTTTCAAATACATCCAAATTCGAACTATATTTTTCTCTCTTCATCATTGTCCAATTGAACATTATCTCTTGCCTAGAATACATTATTTCTTCATGAATATTTCATATTTCAATCTTTCATTTCTCTAAAAACCAGATTTAATGCATTCAAATCAAAAACAAAGTATTTTCATAATTCAGTTTGATTTTACCAAAATAATTCTGATTTGTGATTTCCATTTTATGATGAATATTAAATTCATTAATAAAGTTGTCATTCCCATTGATAAGGCTATTGCTTCTAATTCTTAAGTCTCATTCCCAGACATAGTCTAACCATTCAGCCCAATGATTTTTGGATAGATTCTTAAGGTAACTGTGCTTCCAAGTTTTGTATATGTTATTCACTTATTACAAAATCATGTCTATCTTCTTTCTACTACCCAATTAATTTTCCTTCAGTTTTCCATTCATTGCCAGTAAAACAATTGTTTGTAACTTATATGTATAGTAATTTACTCACTGTATCACTGTATCACTGTCTTCCTGTTCATCGATTGCCTCAAGCAGGCCCCAGTAACGTCTCCTTCGTCCTAGCCCTGAGATTTTTAAAAAGTGCCACATTCGAGGCTCCTTCAGGGTCAGGAGAATGAGACCCATCATTGTTACTGGTTTTTGGCATATTGAATATGCCACGGGGAGTTTGCCAGACCCTGCCGTGTGGGCAGGATACTTTTGGTAGCCTGCCAGGTTCTCCAGAGTAAGAACTGATGATAAGATGTCCAGGAGCAGGGTTTTATAGTCTCTGGATCTTGGCCATTGATGGGATTACATGGTGGCGGTGGCAGTTGATGGGTGTAACTCCTCCATACTGAAAGATGGGGAATCTGGGTGGAGAAGGCCTCATCCCAATTTGAGCAGGCTTGGAGATCTACACCCGGGTCCCACACACCTGGGTTCCTCGGCTGGTTCCTTCATGTGTGAGGCTCATTCTAAGGTGTGGGGAGTGGTCTTAAGCATGGCTGTGGCTGTGGCTGGAACCAGAGGTTTTCAGCTGCTCGGGCTCTGCTCGGGGTGGGGAGGGAAATTCAACCCGCCCTCCTCCAAGGTGTCCTGGTGAGGAGAGCCAGGCATGGAGGATGGAGATTCTACGCTGTTCTCTTCCAGGAGCAGGGTTTTATCGTCTCTGGTGATTAGTAATTTACTAATTTCAGCGTTTTTGTTAAAGTAGCATTGCATTATAACATTATACAATTTATGGATCTTTATAATATTAAATTTCTATATATTAATTTATTCACTGTATAAAATCTATACTTTACCATGTATCTGTCCATTTACCATATTTACTAGTATTACCCCCCTTGCTCCTTATAGTAGCCTCTAGTTTGCTACTAGAGTCTAAAAGTATATTTTGACTTTATTTGTTTCTTTGTTTTGTTTCTCAATGAACCACGTGGGAGCAAAGTAAAACAGCCTTTATCTTTTTTCTATATTATTATTTATCTGAACATGACACACTTTAGGTACCATTTTTGTTGTAAATGGAAGGATTTAAATTATATTTTAGAATAGTAGTATTCCATTGTGTGTGTATATATATATATATATATATACTATATTTTATATTTCTAATCATGTGAGCACATTCTTAGGTAACTTTCAATTCTTGGTGATTACAAATAATACAAAAATAAAAACATAGACATAGTATTTCATACATTTCTCCAAATTACTGTATACACACATGTATTTTAGATATTGTAGTACCATTAAGTACCAAAAATATTAAATAATCAAATGACTGTTAAGTAATCATCAACTAAGTCCAAAACTGTGTAAATGAGATTCAAACAATTAAACTCTTGCTTTTCTAGAATCCCTAAAACTAAAATTATAAGTTTTGAAAGATTGTGTCCATGTGGGCATGCCTGTGAGCATGTAAGCAGCATGTGAGTGTCACATCATGATTGAATACATGTTTGGGCATGTGTGCACATGTGAATGTGTGAGCACACATGTGCATGTGTTGCTGCCTGAATATATATTGTGTCTTTGGTATGTATACACAGAGGATGTTTATACCTGGAAAGGTGTCACTGCATGAATATATGTGTGTGTCAGCACATATATTTGCGTCTGTGTATCTGTGTGTGCATTTCATGAGTGTTTTACATCTGTGTGTACTGAAAAAGGCACTATGGAAAATAATATATGAGCAAAATTTTATAAATTATTTTATTTAGTAATGAAATATTTTTGCATCTCTAAGTTGTTGAATTTATAGTGTTTTCCTCTCTTATTTTCAAATCCTTTGGTTTCACTGAGAAAGTTACATAAGAATTACCTTAAATTAAATAAGATATTATATTCATTATTTCTTATATATTACATGCTTCAAGGAAGATGAAAATATCTCAACTTTTTAAAATGTCTCATTTGATCATATTTTTGCATATGAGTATTTAATAGTGTAATAGAATCACCATCATTTTTCCAAAGCTACTTGACTTGGCCTTTTCAAGAAAGGAAATACATCTATACAAAATGACAGATCTAAAATGACCTTTAAAAATGGCATTTCTGGAGCTATAATTTATTGAGATGATAGCGGCATGACACATTCTATTGGTAACAAGGTGTTCAAGGGAAAGAACATCAGTACAAACTCGGATTTACATTTAATTAGTAGTATGAGGTGAAAATGAAATTAATGAATACAGGCAGAAAAAAATGCTTGACAAGACTTTTGCAAACTTTAAATATTTGAATGTTGTACTGTTACTATTAGAGGAACACGATCATTTGTTAATGCAATGATATTTATCTATTACTTTAATCTATTTAATTATACATTAAATTTCCATAAGTGGAAGATGATAATGATGGGACTGTGGTTCAACATAATAAAATAGACTTTGAAATTTAATTCTATTAATAAGCAGGAGCTTGGTTAAAAAACTTGATCTCAAGAATTAGACCACATCTATTAAACTGTGAATCATTTCACTTAAATACCCATGATACATTAAGAAAAGAACATTTTCAACCTTTTCCTTTCTTTGATAGATAATATAAGAGCTGGCACGCGAGTTAATACAAAAACTTATAAAGGCACCTAACACAGAGAAGGTGCTCAATAAATATTGAGATTTTTATTATTATCCCATTTAATTTTTTTTCAATGGTAACATCACACACATATTGGTCTTTCTAAGAAATATGTAACTTAAACTTTTATATAGTGAACTGTAGCCATAGTATAGTGGATAAGGTGCTTGTCTTGCATGCAGCCAACACAAGTTCCATTCCTGATAACCCATATGTTCTTCTGAGCCCAACTGAGTGATCCCTGAGTAAAGAACCAGGAGTAATCCCTGGCCATGTACAGATGTGCCCCCCAAACCAAACAGAAACAAAAAACAAAAAAACAAACAAACTTTGTTTAGAGCCAGAGCATCTAATGGATAAGACAATTTGCTTTGCATGTGACTGACCTGAGTTTGATCTTTAGAACTACATATGGGTCCCTGAGCACTGCCAGGAATGATTCCTGAGCGCAGAGCTAATAATAATTCCTGAGGACTGCAGGTGTGGTTAAGAAAACAAACAAACAAAACGAAACAAAATTTTGCCTAACATAAGTGGGTCCTATGATTATGGAAAATATTGTAAAGAATTTTTAAATTTGGGACATTTATGTGAAAAACATAAAACAGTATCTTGAAGAGATAGATGCATGTTCATTTTTTATTGTAGCATTATTTAAAAAATATAAAAATAGAATAGTGATACATTTACAAATGAATAAATTTTTGTTTTATTGTTGGGAGAAAAAAGGGGGGATTATGAAGCAAATTTTGTATGTGCACAGACTTAAACTTGAGCCCCAACATCAATGACCCTCTCACACTTCTGTGTGTGTCCCTGGAGGCTCCTGAGTGTTACTCAGTTAATCATGGCACAAGGCCCAATTATTGATTTATGTATCTCAGATGCCCAATTATCAGGGTGACTTGTCCTGAAGACTTCTGAGCAGTGCTTGAGAGCAACCCCTTGTAAAAGAGTATTTGGCACACACACACACACACACACAACACACACACACACACACGGTGGAATATGACTCTGCTATAAGAATAGGTAACACTATTCTATTTGCAATAGCATGAAAAATATCTAGAGAGAATTATTCTTTGTTAAAGAAGCCAAAGAAAGAACACTATATGGTTTTAAACTGGTCCATATCATATAAAAACAAACATGGACAAAATAAAATTAAAACAAATTTTCAAATAAAACAAATATTGTTTAACTGCAGGCTCTTTTCTTCTCATTAGAATATTCAAAAAAATTAAGAAAAGCAAAGAAAAAAATGGGAGAACCTCCTATACTTTCCATATAAAAAGGGAAAAGAGAAGCTGAATCAATTAATTCCCAAGTTGTATAAATAGAACTATGGGGCACCGTAACCTGTTTCTGCTATCATTACTAGCCAAACAGATGAATCTGCTACAGATGGGAATAAGAAAAAAATAGCCTAACAGCTAACAAACATTTAGAAGCTTCATGGGTGAGAATCTAACAGAACCTCATCATAAAGACTTATCAACTACCTGACAAATTTTTCTTATGAATTTCTTATATAACTCTTTCTTTTGTCTTTTTCAAGTACAGGAATGTATTACCTAGAAAGCAAGAAATGTGAAGAGAGAACAGTGGTGAAAAGAAATGAGGAAACTAAATGAGAAAATGAGGTGTTTATTTTATTGTTTTCTAGATTTACTTCTTCAGAATTTCAATCCTACTTCTAAAACCTTACTTATCATTTTCACTTTTTTCCGTAGGTAATTTATAACAAATTGTACTGGATGAAATGTATAATGGTTTGAGTAAGTTTTTTGATTGCTTGAAGCATTAGAGCAATTATGCTCTTGGTCTAGAGTATTTTATAGTGTACCCAATATTTCATTTTTTAGTAGTCTACAAAAATACTTACAGTCTTCGTTCTTGTCTTGAGTTATATATTTATTGACTAGTGAAGATTATATATGATTCTAAATCTCAGACATTATAGTCTTAGTCACTTAAAAACTATATTCCTGAACTGAGTAGTATAATAATTCAATTTAATAATGCAACTCTAACCATTTTTCATGTTATATTTATTACATATACTAGTTAAGAGACTTGAATGATATGAAATGTGCATTAGTCTTTGAATTAAATTAATGTATAGATAGACAGTGGCACCTCTTTAAAATTGAACATCCACAAATAGTATTTTTAAAAGTTATCTGAACCTACTTTATAAATATATTAGAAGTTATATATCTTTTAAATATGCAATGATACATTCAATTAATATGACTTCATTTTTAATTTTTAAGGCAAAATTGTTTTTATATTGCTATATTTTTCCCTTGCTCAATTAAATCATTATGAGGTAAATAATTATTCATGTCTGGATTTCAGTCATACAATATACCAACACTCATCCCTTCACTAGTGAACACCTTCCACCAAGAATAAGGATATCCCTAGTTTCCCTTGCATCATGCCTCCCCAAGTTTGCCTCTATGCTCTGTGGCAGATACTTTCCTCTCTCTTTCTCTTTTTCTCTTTCTCTCTCTCTGCCTCTGTCTTTCTCTGTCTCTCTCTCTCTCTCTCTGCCTCTATCTTTCTCTGTCTCTCTCCTCTTTTGCATGCAGTTTGAAATACAGCTACTGAAGGTTATTTTATATTACCGTTATTACTGCATATTTTGGTAGTAGAATACCATACTACTTACTTCAGAAGAAATGTTGTGATACCATACTCAAAAACAATGAACTAATATTCTTCCACCAAAGTCCAATTGAGTCCACTCACTCCAACAGTTGAATCTTCCCTCCTCTTCTCCCCATAAACTTTCTAATAACGTCAGTTCTATGGTCTGAGTCCGCAGATTAGGATTTTGTTTGATTTTTGTCTGTTCTTATACTTTGCTCCTCTGTCTCCCACAAGAGTAAAGGTAAATTAGGTATATATGTCTCTATCTTTTTGAATCATGTAATTTAGCATGACACCCCCTCTTCCATCCATGTTGCTGCAATAGGACAATTTTTATCTTTCCTTATGGTTGAGTAATTTTTTTGAGTAATTTTTATTGTGTATAAATACCATGTTTTCTATATTTTTTGTTTCTGCTTTTATTTTCCTCTTTTTCCCTATGTTTTTTTCTAATAGGTAGTGCTGCAGTGAACACAGTGAATATGTCAATTTTAAACTAAAGTTTTTATGTTCTTGGTTTTTTCTGACTTTTCAGTTTTGTTCCATTGGTGTAAATGTCTGATTTTATTTTAATACAACTCTGTATTATGATAGTAGTATAGGTTAAAATTAAGGATCATGATGCTTCCTTTCTTTTTTTCCTCCAAATTTCTTATTTAGAAATTTTGTGAGGTTTTAGATATTTTTAGTATTTGGGGTTAATTTTTTTATGATCTTCAAATTGCAATAGGAACTGTAGTGAATGTGTATTGCTTTGGGTAGGATAATAAATTTAGTAATACTAATTTCTGCAAAGACTGAACATGGAATAGTTTTCAATTTTTTCATTTCTTTTGATATAGTAATCTAGTCAACTTCTTTCAGATGCTGTTAGAAATTTTTCCTCTAGTACCATTTACTGAAGATATATTCCATTTTCCAATTTATGCTCTTAGTTCCTTTATCTTATATCTTAAATTTATTGTATACATATGTGAGAATGCCATTCTAGGCTTTTGGTGTTTTCTAATAACACAAATTTCCATTTTTATTCCAATACATAGTATTTTTGTGATTTTATATATGCATAACTAATTTCAATTTTTTTTTTTTTGCATTTTGGGTCATATCCAGCAATGCTCAGGGGTTACTTCTCAGGGGTTACTTCTGTCTCTGCACTCAGGAATTACTACTGGTGGTGCTTGGGGGACCATATGGGATGTTGGGGATTGAACCTGCGTTATCCGTGTGCAAGGCAAACATCCTACCTACTATCCTATTGTTACAGCTACCTCATTCAATTAATATTCATGTCTGTCATAGGAGACAGGAATCCCTATAATTCCTAGGAGACAGGAATTCCCGTAATACTATGTTAACAGGGTCGGATGGCCTGTTGTTTTAATTAGTAATACAATTCTGTTCACTACTAGTGGTGCTGGGGCCACAAGTGCAATAATACAGTGCTCAAGTGTCAATCATGCAGTCATGCTAATTCAGTGTAATATCCAGCAGTGCTCAGGGGCCCATAGTGTGTTGGTTGGTGAGTTCTGTGTAGGGAAGACATACAATTTAGAACTAGCTCCTGACCCCTAGAGCAAACTTATATTTGAAGTAAACCAGTCATTCAGAAAAACTAAAAGTAAATCTTTTTTTACAATGTGTATTTATATTTCTGTATTTTTGTGTTTTTCATGAAATGGGAAGTTATCAGAATAATGATATCTTCAATAAATTCCGCTGCTGGTCCTGGAGGTCTTCGGCCAAGATCTCCAAGCCTACTCGGATTGGGGCCGAGCATCCTCCACCCAGATCCTCCAAATTCCAGTAGGCGGGGATCACACCCACCAACTGGTCCCCTAGCGCTGTGTAATCCCATCAATGGCCAAGACTCAGAGACTATAAAAACCAGCTCCTGGTTTTTATATACATCTTATTATGACATCTTATTATCTCATTCCTACTTTAGACAAACTGGCAGGCTACCGAATGTAGCCTGCCCACACGGCAGAGTCTGGCAAACTCCCCGTGGCATACCCAATATGCCAAATACCAGTAACAATGATGGGTCTCATTCTCCTAAAGAGCCTTGAATATAATCTCAGGGCTAGGATGAAGGAGACGTTACTGGGGCCTGCTCGAGGCAATCGACGAATAACAGGATGGTCAGTGATTCAGTGATTCAATAAATTTATTATTTAAAATATTAATTCTCAGTCATCGTACAACTACTATCGTTGGTCAAAAGAGAATTTCATTTGCTTATGCTTTTATCTACATTAACTGCTTTGTCCACAACTTTCAAAAACTGCTCACTCTAATATGATTGATATGGAGCCTATGATAGATTGTGAAATCAGTGTGCAATATTTATGATTTTATACGTTGTATGTTCCTTGAAAGTGAAGTATATTTTGGAATTTAGTGTGTAAAAATTTAAATTCTACTATTTTTAATTTTTTAATTTATCTTTTATTTGGGGGCCATATCTGACAGTTCTCAGCACTTACTTCTAGCTCTGCACTTAAGAATCAGTCTTGGGGCACTCAGGGACCATATGTGGTGCAGGTTATCAAACCCAAATTGGCCATGTGCAAGGCAAGTGTCCTACTTTACTACCGCTCTAGCTAAAATTCTATTTTGTAAAGAGTAAGTAGTTTTATTCTATTCATATTACTGTGTGCATCTGCTTCATTTCCATTTTCTGCATGGCATGTAAATCTAGCAATATTTTTGTGTTCTTTGCTAGTGATAAACACCAGTTTTCCTATATTATAGAATATTGAAAGGCTCAGTTTTCTAACTACAGAAAAAAATACTATCTGTAATATGATTTTTTGATAACTCTAGAATCTAAATATGTCATTTTATTTCTATACTTCTTTTTCATTTTAAATTTTTTCTTTTTCTATAATAGCTATAATTTCTAATTTTCTTTTTCAATATTTCTAATATATATTTTTATAAAATATATATGATTTTAGTTACCACCAAACTTTATTTAATATTTTTTCATATACATATATATAACTTGCTGTATCTCATGAGTTCCAAATAAGTTCCAAATAAGTTGTGTTCCTGAGGTTACCTTATGTTTCCCTATTATTGAACAAGTAGTAATCAGTGGGTAACTGAGGTAGTAACTATTACCAGAGGTCTTTGGAAATGCTACTGATTAATATTATATTACTTTATTTGCTTTTTATGGCAGGCTGAGGGAAATAATTTCTAAAATGTATATACATAAAATTTTTAGAAAAAAAATTTTAATTTATTTAAATTTTAATGAAAATGGTCCTCAAATTCCAGTGATGTAATATAAATTAAGCAATTGGTGGTATTACAATCATAAATTATGTATTTTTAGTATTTTAACCAAATTCAGCCATTTCCAAATGCAAATTTATTTTACATGTACAGGATTTCATTACACAAAAGTGTGATTCACAGAATTCATAAAAAAAAAAAAATCTAGAAATAAGTGAAAAATATGCTGAAAATAACCTAAAAATAACAATTGTATAGATGACACCAGAACTAGAAAACATGAATTGTTGAGCTATAATTTAATTTTTGTGTCATAGAGACTGTATAAAGATAAAATCATATTTTATATTTTATGATTTCACCAGAATTTCAAATATATAGTTTATTATTCAAATAGCATTTCACTTAGTTCATGTTTAATTTGATTATTAATGGAAATACATTACTATAGCAAGTGTTCTTAAACTGACAAAAAAGTGTCATCATTCATGTAATTCATTTTTAATTGAAAAGGGTATTTCTTATTACATTATTCAGTAAACTTAAAAATTAGATGCCATACATTATTTTTTACCCTCTTAGTTATATGAATAGAGAAGTAAGGTCCATATTTTTCTTATCAAAATCCTTTGATAGTACAAAAAATATATAGCTAAATATGATTTTCTGTTGCATTCTTTCCAATGGATATAAGGAGTTGAAAGAGGTGTGAATAAGGTATGAAATTGCTTAGTAATTAAAACATTTGTCAAAATTCAAATACTCCTAGTGCATTAACTGTAAGAATAGTGGTAGGTCCACATAATAACTCTAAATCCTTAGAGAATAAAATGCTGTTTTAACCGTACTACAAAAAATGATGTTTGAGAAAAGTTAATAGTTATTTTCCAAGGGCTGGAGCAACAGCACAGCAGTAAGGTGTTTGCCTTGCAAGTGGCCGGCCAACCAACACAGGTTTGATTCCTTTGCCCCTCTCAGAGAGCCTGGCAAGCTACCGAGAGTATCTTGCCCACCTGGAAAAGCCTGGCAAGCTACCCGTGAAGTATTCAATATGCCAAACACAGCAACAGTTGTCACAATGGAGATGTTACTGGACCAGCTCAAGCAAATAGATGAACAACAGGACAATGTTACAGTGCTACAGTTATTTTCTAAAGGGTTGTCACATGTATTTTCGCAGTGACATTGAAAAGAACCGGGCAATTGCTAGTTTTGTCAGCAGTTGAATATATAACAATGGAGGAGGGAAGTGGTCTCTAGGGAGTAGGGAGTGCTGAATGATGGTAAAGTGTTATGCTCATGAAAAACTTTGTGCCTTTTGTAATTCACGGTGATTCAATAAAAAAGTAAAGTGTGATGCACAAAACACTTTCAGTAAAGTTACTAAAAGCAATAGTCCCTAGAGAAAGTATCTGCTTTGGAGGCAGAAAGGAGGGTGGGAGGGGATATTGGTGGGCGGAGGGGAACAATGGTGAAGGGATTGGTGTTGGAACTCAATATTTATGCCTGAAAATCAACCTTGAAAACTTGAAAAACTATGTAATTTACAGTGACTACACTCTCCTCATTTTTCTTGTTAGGTAGTTCTAAATGTTGTTGGTAATTTGTTTAATTGAATTACTTTTTCTTGCTCCCTCTCTCTTTCTCTTTTCCTTTCTCTCTCTCTGTCTCTCTTGCTCACTCGCTCTATCTTGCAATTTACATGTTAAATTTCTTTAAATGTTGCTTCATCCATAAAAGGACATTGATTCTGATTTTATATTCTCGATCAGTGCAAAGATTGTTTCTACTCACTGGTTACAAGATCACAACAGAGAACAAGGATAAAATATACAGTATTTTAAGCATCTTTCTTTTATTTTTGGTCACTTACAAGTGAGTTAAGAAAAAGAGTGAATTATAAGGATAAATTAAATGACATTTTATAAAAATATAATTTTTAATTTTTTTACATTCTAAAAATATTTTCTTAAGCAGTTTCATAAGAAAGTTATGCATAAAAGTAGAGTAAAAGCAATCACTACTGATGCTTGAAAGTCATTATTTTATATATTTAAAGAAAAGTAGCTAAATGTGTTTCAAAACAATTTGAAAAATTAAAGAATTACTTATTTTTATTTATTAAAAAATACCTAAGGTGGAAAAGAGTCAAAATCAGACAAAACAGTGAACTTTATAAATATCACACTTAACAGCCAACTAAGATATTGTTTTCATAGGCAGTATAAGTAATAAATGAACAATAAAGTGTTTTAAAAGCACAAATACAGCCTATTTTCAAGATTTTGACCTTTTAAAATAATAGTTTGGCATTGGTAAAAGACTAGCATTGTGTTTTCAGTACTTGCATTTATAGATAGATTGACAGTTTATGATGCTTGAAGAAAATGCACAGGAACAGAATTCTTCTATTTGAAAAAAAGTCATTTTTGGTTCAAAAATTTATCCTGTAAAACTTGTTTTATGTTTGGTGTGATTTAGTTCTTTTGGTTTGGAATCATTTCAGGAGATGCTCAGAATTTACTTCTTGCTCTGCATTCAACACCACTTCTGAGAATGTTCCAGGGCCCATATAGCGTGCCAAGGATCAATACTGGTTTGTTTACATGAAAGGCAAGCACTCTACCCGGCTATACTATATCTCTGGCCCCACAAGATTGTTTTCATAATACATATATATTCAGTATATATTTATATTAAATACAAACTATTATGTTTACTAAAAATTCCTGGGGAGCAGAGATGTGATTCTGTGGTACAACATATGTTGTATACTGAGACCCTTGGTTCCAGGCCCCATATTAAGAACCACCATTACTACAATGAAGATATCTGTGCATATAGATATACCTGGAAATAAACTAAATAAATATAGAGGCAACATTAAGGTTTCCCTTAAGTTATGTATAATAAGATTTTAATACTTATTCTTTGACAAAAGTAACTACTTTTTCTAAGGCTAGTTTAGTCATCATTTGTAGAATTTGCTTGCCAATGGCAAGAATGATGTCATCATGAAGCAAAGTAGAATAGGAAAGTGAAGGAGGAAGAATACTTTCCTTTTGGTATCTAAAAATCTTTTGAGGTCCTTGGAAAATTACGCAATGACAGTCATTCTTATCTATTTCTTTTCCTGTTGCTTCAAGTAAAAAGTACTGATCTATTTTGAAATATACTTACAAACCAGAGAAACTTTCATGAAAAATGTTCTACTTTGTAATAACCATTGCTAACATCTTCCTCTGTGTTAAAATGTTATGATGCCTGCTTTTATTCTTCCTATTTTCATATATTTTTATACTTCACTGATTTGTTTTGCTCTAAATACATATCTGGTATCATTTACTTTCGACAGGTAGAACTTTCTGTAACATTTCTTGCCAAATCTGACAGTGATTTATATACATTCTCTGATTTACCTCAGTGCTTATTTTCATGTTTGCTAGATGTAGAATTCAAAGATATAAGTTTGTTCCTGTGTTTTCTCTTTCTGAAAATTTGCCTGGTACTATGTACATTCCAATAAGTCTGAGAAAGTCTTGAAGTACGTTTCTCACTCTGAAATACTTTCTTTTTCTTTTTGAACTTTAACATTTTATCACGTAGATTAAACAATTTGAGTATGATGTGCCTTAATCTGTCTTTCTTAATATGTGTTTGTTTCTGGGTGTTTGAGTATTACGGATCTGTGCCTTTATTTATTTGTTTGATGAAACGAGAAAGTGTCATTTTGTTTTTCTCTTCTACCAGCAAAATCTGAAATTCATGCTGTTCTTTATTCTTTTGGTGATCTCTTCATTTTTATCTTTTTTTCTGTTCTCGTCTATTCCTGTGTGTGTGTATATGTGTGTGTGTGTGTGTGTGTGTGTGTGTGTGTGTGTGTGTGTATGTGTGTGTTATCTTGGAGGGATCTTTCAAGTAGTGTTCAGGAATTTAAGGGCCTTTCCTTAATCAGGTAATCAGACTGAAACATTCAGATCTAAGGCTCCTAATTTACTGTTCAGGATTTGCTGTGCTGGGGAACACCAGAACTACCCTATTAGTGTCCAGAGAACTGGATCTGTTCTCGTCTATTCCTGTGTGTGTATATGTGTTTGTGTGTGTGTGTGTGTGTGTGTGTGTGTGTGTGTGTGTGTGTTATCTTGGAGGGATCTTTCAAGTAGTGTTCAGGAATTTAAGGGCCTTTCCTTAATCAGGTAATCAGACTGAAACATTCAAATCTAAGGCTCCTAATTTACTGTTCAGGATTTGCTGTGCTGGGGAACACCAGAACTACCCTATTAGTGTCCAGAGAACTGGAGAGCTCGACTCTAGTGTTAGGAGTAAAAGTGGAATCCAAACATTCAAATCATGAGACTCAGACCTCTACTTTCTCTCTGACTCTGGGCTTAATTCTGAATAATTCCCACAGCTATGGTGTCAGAGGCACTGTGTATTTTGTCTGATTGCTTCTTTTGCGGTTTTTCGTCTACTTTTCATGATCTGGTATAATTTTCATTACAGACATTAAAATATTATTTACATAAAGTATAGTTTTATTTTGTTTATTACTTTTGCATGTTTTGAGGACTCATACCAGAAGTATTCCAAGCTGCTGATGTCCCTGTGCTCAGGAGTCACTCATAGTGGTGCTCAGTGGACCATATTGGTGCAGAATAAGTTTAAACTGGGATGTGCTGCTTGCAAGATTTATCCTTTGGACTCTCTTTTCTGGACATAAATATTTTTCTTAAATATATGCATTACTTGAAATAATGAGCATATTTATATATGGATATATATAAAATATGGAGAGTAATTTCTTTAAATAAGTATCTACTAATTTTATGTTTAAATATCTAAACATTTTTGTTAAATATGATTAAATCTACTAATTTAAATAATAGGGTAATAATACTTTATCCCTCAATTTTTATGAACTGTGTGCCTAGAATTTTAAATAGAATATTAAAATGGGAGTTTGAGTTATTATAGATGAAGATGTTTAAAATTTTTCATAAACTTTGAAATATTATTTCTGGTCAAGAGTTAATTTACTCACATACATAATAAAATTTACAAGATATGTTATAAGTTGCATACTATAATTAAGTACCTGAAGCACATTTTTCTTGATTTTAATGCCTAGAGAGAAGGAAGTTATAAAATTACATTATAAAATTATGAAATATACATTGTTCCATGTTGAGAAGGCCAGAATAGGATTCCATGATTCACTACAAAAATTTTTCCATTCCCTGCTATATAAGACTTAATGTCATCTATGGATGATGAGAACAGACTGTATGGCTACAACCAGATGCATTTCACAATTAGCATCTAAATCATCCTACCTCAAATAATAAAAAATAAAATTATAAAATTACATTAGCCTTACTTATTTTTTATTTTTAATTCATCTAGTGGTATGTTCCTCAATAATTATTGATAAAGAGCTAGTTTGCATTATTAAACAATTATTACCCCTTCCTACATTAGTGTAAACTCTTCTAAAATTGTTGAAGAGATCAAAATAATAAAAAATTTATGAAAAATAAAATATACATAAAGCATTAAGAAAGGTGTTGTAAGAGCACACCAGTCTCTTAAAATATGATAAATATTCAGAGACTTCAACAAGAAGTTGATGATTGAAATATATGACATGTCAAGAAAACCATGCTGACTGTAAGATAAAGTGACATACAAACCATTGCTATTAAAATAAATACATAAATATATAAATGGAAAAAAATGACCTGAATATGGTAGCTTTATTGACAGAAAAATTAGAGAAATTAATAGAAGTACTGAAGTGCTTAGTCCTTGAGATCTGAAAATCATCCTTCATAAAGAGTGCTGGCTGCCTCTTTGGAAATGAGGCAGAGGAGCCAATTTTCTATTAACTTTTGGTGACAGATTAGGGTTATAAACTATGGAAAGTACAAAGGACTATAAATGGTCAACCTTAAGACCTTTCTGCATAGTCTGATTTGTGCAAAGGTCACGACAATAATCTGAAGAGGACTTACATTATGCTTCTACATAAATGTACTCACTGATCAAATTTGGTAACAAGGCACTGGATCTTTAATATTTATGGGAATGAAAAAAATCCAAGGAAAATATACAAAACACTTAGAAAGTTAATGCCATTTCTCAATAACTATTAGAACTCTACAGAAATAGTGTGTTCAATCATTTTTGTTTTTAATTTTTGTGGCCTTATTTTAATTGGCTCTCTGATACTACCCATATCACTTTTTGTTTGATTTTGTTTTGCTTTGTTTTTGCTTTTGTGCCATACCTGAGGTGCTCAGGGGTTACTCTGAGCTCTGATCTATGGGATCACTCCTGGTGGGGCTTAGGGAACCATATATGGTGCTGGTGATAGAACCAGGGTTGACAGCATACAGGGTAGGCACCCTGTCCTCTGTACTATTGTTCTAGCCCCTCACTGTCTTGAACATGATATGCCTTATAGTAAAAAATAAATAGTAAAAGATAAAGGAATCACCAGACTCATAAATCCTACAACAGGTTAAAATGAATTTTAGAATGAATTTGTAAAGTCATATTTTCTGGAACTCAAATGATACATTAAATTAAACTTAAAGTGATGTGAAATAATTTGCAGTAGAAAAGAAGGGACATTTTCAGAGACTCTCAGGTACTGCTTCTTACAAATTCACTGACTAAAGCAGCAATTACATGTTTTCATTTCATTTTCATTTCATTTCATCATCCTGTTATTCGTCGATTGCCTCGAGCAGGCCCCAGTAACGTCTCTTTCATCCTAACCCTGAGATTATATTCAAGGCTCTTTAGGAGAATGAGACCCATCATTGTTACTGGTATTTGTCATATTTGGTATGCCACGGGGAGTTTGCCAGACTCTGCCCTGTGGGCAGGCTACATTCGATAGCCTGCAAGTTTGTCCAAAGTAGGAACGAGATAATAAGATGTCATAAAAGATGTCCTGATAAGATGTCGCAGGTTCCGGGAGCTGGATTTTATAGTCTCTGAGTCTTGGCCGTTGATGGGATTACACGGCGCCAGGGGGCCAGGTGGTGGGTGTGACCCCCGCCTACTGGAATTGGAGGATCTGGGTGGAGGATGCTCGACTCCAATCTGAGTAGGCTGGGAGATCTGGGCCCCGGAACCCGCGTTGATTTGTCCCTCTGCCAGTACCTTCAGGTGTGCGGAGAGTGGTCTCAGCATGGTGGTGCCTGGTCCTGGAGGTCTTCGGCTGCCAGAGCCCTGGTCGGGGTGGGGAGGAAAGCTCAACCCGCTCCCTTCCGGCGAGGAACAGCCAGGCACGGGGCAGACTGCATGTTAGGACACACAAAATAATACTTCTAAAATGGCAAAGTTAGCGTTCATTTATGCAGCTATCTATCAAAATCCTTATTATATAATTTTAAAACATTAAAAGGACGTTTGGAGATTAAACATATTCTAACACCATTGCATTATCAAAACTGAATGGCTCTTAAAATAAGCCTAATTAGTCATGAAATGAATCTATCCAAAACACAGATTAAATTGATCAAAAATTTTTATAAAACATTGAAATTGCTTTTAAAAATTAGGTAAGTTACACATAAAATAATTGTTTTTAAATTAAAATGACATCAGAGGGCATACAATAGATCCAACAAAAGAGAAAAATGCTCCTTCTTTAAAAAAATTACTGTTTCTGCCATTAAATTGACAGTTGAAGCTACAGCAATAGCATGGCATGTAACGGACATTCTTTGCATGCTGTTGACTAGGGTTATATCCATGTCATTCTGTATGATCCCCTTAGCCTGCCAGATTTGATACTGAGTGCAGAACTGGGAGTAAGCCCTGAGTTCAGTGTTGGCCCAAAAAAAAACAACAAAATTGACATTGTGTTGTCTGTCAAACATAATATCAAGAGATCCAAGCGTAGACAAAATAAATTTTTTCAAGACACACTTAAGTTTTTAATATCATTAAAAATATAAAATTATCTTTGCAGAATAAAATAAAATTGTCTTTATTCTTTCTGAACTAAATGCAAATAGAATATGTCGATGTACATAAAGTTTACAATGATTTGAAAGGAAAGAATTGTAAGTCTTATTAAATTTAGTTGAATTATCTACATCTTATAAAGAACAGGTGTTTTTTGATATTTAGGAACACATGTTCAAAACAACTTAAGGTAACTGCAGTATCTCAATCTATTCATCTCTGAGAGCAAAATATAATATGTTGGATAGCTTTAAAACAATGTAATTATATCTCAAAGTTCTGGGGCCTGGGAAGTCAATGTATTTGCACATACATGACAAAGCATGACAGTTTTTATTGAAAGTTTATTTTCTGGTTCATAGACTACTCTGCTATGTCTTATAGGCCCTCCCGTTGTTCATCGATTTGCTTGAGCGGGCCCACTAACGTCTCCATTGGAGACTTTGTTGTTACTGTGTCTGGCATATTGAATACGTCACGGGGAGCTTGCCAGGCTCTGCAGTGAGGGCGAGATACTCTCGGTAGCTTGCCGGGCTCTCCGAGAGGGGCGGAGGAATCGAACTCAGGTCGGCCATGTTGGCTGCGTGCAAGGCAAACGCCCTACCACTGTGCTATCTCTTTGCAATCATTTTTTTCCCTAACGTGCTAATCCTATTCCTGTGGGTTTCACATAAGGTTTTATGACATAAACCCTTCCTGAATGTAGTACTTCCCAACACCGTAATTCTTGGTGACTGGTATTTCAAATATGAATTTATTAAGACACAGCATTCTACCAGATGATTTTGTAGTATTCTTGAAAAAAGTAATTTGCACAATTGAAACCAAATGAATTGTAAACATTTTACCACCCCAAGAAAAAAAATTTTGAGCAAAATTTATTAACCTATTAATGCAAATTTTAAAAGGTCAAGGCAGACCAGTATATCTTTACATGTATCGATTGTATTAACATGAATTTATATTAATATATCAAACATAAAATTTTATATATTTAAAACAACAACACCAGAATTTGGTTTACACATGAGTTTATTGGGTTACATGTCACATATTTCTCTATCAACAGTATATGTTTTAGTCCTATGAAAAATAGAATGAAACTGCCTATTTTTAAAGTGAAATAGTTTAAAATTAGTAATCCAGTGGTAATATGATAAGACATTTAAAAGTCCAGTCAAATTTACATTCTAATTAGGGGTTAAATCATCACACAAACATGTATATGATGATAAGTGTAAGGAGTAAATTAGAATACTGCAATATTATTTGATATATTTCCTTGTTTCTTATACAGTGGGTAGCAATCCCATTCAGGTTTGATTACTGAATGTTGAGTCACTTTTACAGAATATTTCTTATTATTTATTACCAGTGAATGTTTAATTTGTATACCTATTTTATACACCTATGTACATAAGACTGTATATACTTTTCTCATGTATAAATTCAATGCGATCCCTATTAGGATACCCATGACATTCTTTAAAGAAACGGAGCAAACACTCCTAAAATTTATATGGAAAACTAAGCCCCCACGAATTGCTAAAGCAATTCTTGGGAAAAAGAAAATAGGAGGAATCAACTTCCCTAACTTCACATTCTACTACAAAGCAGTAATAATTAAAATAGCATGGTACTGGAACAAAGGCAGAACTGTAGACCAATGGAACAGTGTTGAATATACTGACATCTCCCCCCAAGAATACAAGCATCTAATCTTCGATAAGGGGGCAAGAAAAGTGAAGTGGAGCAGGGAAAGCCTCTTTAACAAACTGTGCTGGCAAAACTGGACAGCTACATCCAAAAAAGTGGTCTCAGATCTCTGCCTAACTCCACGTACAAAAGTAAGATCAAAGTGGATTAAAGACCTCAACACCAGAGCAGAATCCATAAGGTATATTGGGGAAAAAGTTGGCAAAACCCTCCATGACATAGAAGCTAATAGTGTCTTCAAAGATGTCACACCACTGGTCAAGCAAGTGAAAATAGAGAAAGACAAATGGGACTATCTCAAACTAAGAAGCTTCTGCACCTCAAAAGAAACAGTGACCAAAATACAAAGACAGTCTACAGAATGGGAAAGGACATTCGTCAAATACACATCCGATTTAAGTTTTGATATCAAGGATATACAAAGTACTGGTTGAACTCCACAAAAAGAAAGCACCCAACCCCATCAGAAAATGGGGAGATGAAATGAATAGAAACTTTCACAAAGAAGAAATCCGAATGGCTAAAAGGCACATGAGAAAATGCTCCACATCATTAATCATCAGGGAGATGCAGATCAAAACCACAATGAGATATCATTTTACACCACAGAGACTGGTCCATATCCACAAGAACAAAAGCAACCGGTGCTGGCGTGGATGTGGCAAGAAAGGGACACTCCTTCACTGTTGGTGGGAATGCCGACTGGTTCAGTCCTTTTGGAAAACAGTATGGACGATTCTCAAAAAACTAGAAATTGAGCTCCCATTTGATCCAGCAATACCACTCCTGGGAATATATCCCAGAGAGGCAAAAATGTATAGTTGAAGTGACATCTGCAACTGTTTTTTCATTGCAGCACTCTTTACAATAGCCACAATCTGAAAAAAACCTGAGTGCCCAAGAACAGAAGACTGGTTAAAGAAACTTTGGTACTTTTACACAACGGAGTACTATGCAGTTGTTAGAAAAGACGAAGTCACGAAATTTACATACAAGTGGTACAACATGAAAAGTATCATGTTAAGTGAAGTGACTCAGAAAGAAAGGGATTTACATAGAAAGATTGCATTCATCTGGGGAACATAAAGTAACAAAATAGGAGACTAACACCCAAGAATGGCTGAGATTAGTACCAGGAATTTTACTCCATGACTTGGAGGCCAACCACACATGCTAAGGGAAAAGGGAGCTCAGATAGAGAAGGGAACACCAAATAAAGGTGTTGGGAGGATCCTCCCAGGATGGGAGAAGGGAGAAGCATGATGAAAGTAGTCTATAGACCAAACATGATTGTCACCCATTGCCTCTTTTGCAAACCACAATACCCAATAAGAGAGAGAGAACAAAAGGGAATGCCCTGCCACAGAGGCAGAGTGGGATAGGGGGGATGGGGGGTGGGAGGGATACTGGGATCTGTGGTGGTGGGAAATGGGCACTGGTGGAGGGATGGGTATTTGATCTTTGTATAATTGAACCCCAAGCACAAAAATTTGTAAGTCTGCAACTGTACCTCATGATGTCTCACTAATAAAAAAAATGATGTGTGTTATTTGGATATTCCAGGATATAACTAGTTTTCAAGGATTTAAGTTGAAATCTATTTCCATGTTTTATTTATTTTAGTATAATTTTGAATTTAATTTTATTTTATAGGCCAATCATCTGGTTCTCTGGAGATCAGTGACCCTCCCAGGATATTCAGCTCAACAGGTTCTCTATTTAATACAATGACCTGAAAATGTGGTGCTGCATGTATCCTGTGGAGCAAGATATTACCCTGGCCACTAGGCAGTGAGTGAGGATTTGGCACTGTACCCATTTATTCTGGTCACCCTGGGGTGCAAAAGGTTGGACAGGAGTCAGCTATATGTAAAACATGAGCTTTATATCCTGTACTATTACTCCAGTTACACATTTTTTCTTTTCAATGTTTAATAGATTTTTAAATTATAAATTAGTCTTTTCTCAACCTTGAAGATAACTCGATATTCTCTCTCTTTCACTCTCTCTTTCACTCAATCTCTGGCAGCAAGGCCCAGTAACAACTTCTGACTTGGGCCTTTAGTTTCAGTTCTAGTAGTTTTCTTGGGACTGGTGCCAGGAATTCAACCCTGGCTTCCTACTTGGAAGATAAACACTTAGTTTGTTTAGTCATTAATCCAGCCTGAAAAGATTTTTTTTAATGAAATAGAGTTAGTTATTAAATAATGTCAACATGCCCTTCTTCTGGTGTAGTCATGAAATTCTAAAAGTTTATCATTTATCATTTTAAACAAGATAAATTTTGTTCATTATACCATATTCCCTGCATTGGGCCTTGCCAAGACTGATAGTTTAGTGTGGCTTATTTTCCTTTTTTATAATTAAAAGATTTTTTTTTTAACTTTTTGGGTCACACCAGGCGATGCTTAGGGGTTGCTCCTGGCTCTGCACTCAGTAATTACCCCTGGAGGTGCTTAGGGGACTGTATGAGATGCCGGGATTGAACTTGGATTGGCTACATGCAAGGCAAACGTCCTACCTGCTGTACTATCACTAGGGCCCCTAAAAGAATTTTAAAAGCATTCAAAGTAAGGAAATACCATTCATTGCATATTTGCAATAATTTCTTTAGCATTAAACTGTTCAAAAATAATGTGGATAAAAAGCTATAATTGCGGTTGTGAATGAAATTGGGTCACAACTACAAATGGGCTTGAAGATTTAAGGAGGGAAAGGGAAATTATATTAAATTGCTGTTATATAAAACGTAGATGTAGTTTGAAAATCATTAAGAGGTTAGAGAGATAGTGCAATAGGATTAGTACAATTCAAAGCATGTTTGACATGTGAAAGGCCTGGGTTTGATCCCAGAGCCATAAGGTCCCTTGAACACCACTGAAAGCAGCACAGAGAGAGAAGTATCTTTGAGCACCACCACGTGTGATTCCAAAACCAAGAAAATAAAATGAGATAAATAATCTAAAAAAAATTAATTAATTTAAATACTGCAGTGAGTTCATTTCATTACATCAAGATAATTTCAGCTAAGTATTCAAATATCAAATCGTTTATCAGAGAATATGCATTATAGGCTAATGTGTTATAATGTGATAATACGAAGACTTCTGTGTGATAGTCTCAAATATTTCTCAGGAAAACCAGGATCTTCTTCCAGCAAGTTTTGGCCAGTTAGTGCAGCAGCTGAATGCAAGGGCCCGAGGATGCAGTGCTGTTTGGACCCTTACATGCCATGACCCATTGGAAGTTCTGGGCCTCCAAATCTACACTGGAAAATGCTCAGGAGGACCATGTATTGCAAGGATGGTATTTCGGTTAGCCACAGACAGGAAAGCATTTTAACTCCTGTTTCTCCTAGCCACTGAAAACTTACTTTAAATGTTAAATGTCTCTCTTTGTGCAATGGCTGCTAGATAATTCTTGAAATAACTGAAAAGTTTAAAAAATAAATATGTCAGTTTATACTGGTTATAAATGGATATCAATATAAGTTAACATAACAATCATCTCTAAGATTAAAGACATTGGTGTCATCATAATTCTTCTCCCTAATATGGTATTCAAAGTTTGATGAAGAGAACATTAATAAAGAAATATTGCCATCGGATACGTTTTCTATCCTACAAAAGTTTTTTTATATGCTTATTTCTTTGAATTATCTGAACTTTATTTTATATTCTTCCAATGAAACTTTTCATGTTTATCATAATTATCACCAGCCACTGTTATTCCTAAAATTCAAAGTACTATTTTATAAATATATTCGGATATAATTCTTGAATCAATTGGCAAGTTTTACTATACTATTGCAGAATTTTTTAACCCCTGCTTCAGAGGAAAAAAATCCTTTTAAAAATGAATATCATGTACACATAAGTTCAAAATGCATATTTTCAGAATGCTAGTTATGTGTATCTAATAATCATCAAATACAAATAAATATTAAATGGTTATCTTTATCTATTAAATTTGCATAAGTCCTGTGAAATCTCTCAGAGTTGATTGAATAATACAGAGAGAGCCCCTCTTAATGTTAGGGGCTGGACAACATAATCTAACATTCTGCTTTCATGCAGCTTATATTATAGGGAAGAGAAGCAAGGACAGATGCCTAACCAGTGTAAACATGTGAAATGATGGTTGCTTGAAAAAAAAAAAACAGTTTATGAGAGAGTGTGCTGATAAACTGAATATTTCTAGGGAAGGTTAGAATGAAAAGGAGTCATTCCTAGCAAAATTAAGTGAGTTGAGAGGAGTTTTATACATGTATGCACAAAAGTTGCTCAATTCAGTTGGAATAAGAAGTAGAATGAGGAGCATGAACTTTGGTTGAAAAGGTTCACAAGGTGAGGGTGTCAATTTTGGCCTGGAGAGCAGGGAAGTGGTAGACATCTGGGTCAGGTAGGTAATGCAAGGTAATATTCTATAATATGATGCAGGTCATTGAAAGGATTTGACTTTATTTGAGTGTGATGAAAATGCTAGGAAAAATATAATATTAGGGATAGGAAGATAAGATTTAAATATTAAGAGGCATTATTTGACACAGTTTTAGAAACATAGGACACATGTAAGGAAATAGTAATGTCACTATATTAAACTAAACTCACCAGTATCAGAATTAACATGGGAGAGACTAAGAAATAAGCACTGTATGAAGCTGGAGGAATAATACAATGAATTGGGCACTTGCCTTTCTGGTCCTTAACAGTGTCCATACCCAGCACCACATATTGTCTCTTGACTGGGTTTCAATCCTGGCATCCTTCATTGTGCCCCATGCCTGACAGGAGTAATTCATGAGTTCAGAATTAGGATTAAGCCCGGGCACTTCTGGGTGGGGCTCCCCATCCCAAAAAATGACAAATAAATCAAGTATCACCATACTTCTTATTTTAGGATTATTTAAGTTGCAATCGTGGCTGACTAGATCCTTGGATCTCAGGTTGGGTGTTTACTCTGTGACTGACTCATATAGCAGTGCTGTGAACAGTGCTTACAGAGAACTCCAACCTGATTTGGTGCTCAATATTGTTTATAATGGGCTGAAGCGATAGCACAGCGGTAGGGCGTTTGCCTTGCACGCAGCCAACATGGCCGACCCGAGTTCGATTCCTCCGCCCCTCTCGGAGAGCCCAGCAAGCTACCGAGAGTATCTCACCCGCGGGGCAGAGCCTGGCAAGCTCCCCGTGACATACTCGATATGCCAAACACAGTAACAGCAGTCTCCAATGGAGACGTTACTGGGCCCGCTCGAGAAAATCAACGAACAACGGGAGGGTCTTTACCTTTACCTTTATTGTTTATAATATAATTTTTTATCCATATTATGTCAATCACTACATATTATTGCTGCGTTTGATGTAAGTCGTTCTCAAAGATCTGAGGTGATGTCTCAAGGTGGACTTCACATCATTTTCCTCATAATAGGTGGTGAAAAATATTACTTCTATGCTTATGATATGTGACTTCTCAGAAGTGTCTATCAAAAATATTATGCCATTGAAAAAAGCTACTTTAAAGTTTTTGTTAAGTGACACAAGTTCTTTACATACTATGGATAAGGCCCAAATACACAATATGCCAGTATATTATCCCATTCAATATTTTTTGTTCTTATATAGTTTTTTTGTTATACAAAAACTTCCTATTTTTGGATGCAATTTAATTCTTTATATATAATATATATATATATACATATATATATTTTATTTTTGGCAGAGTCCTCACTGGGGCCCCTTGGAGGGAGGCAGGTTGAGTTTCCCTCCTGGCCACCCTGAGCAATGCCCCAGCAGCCAAAGACCTCCAGAACCAGCCACAGCCATGCTGAGGCCACTCTCCACACATCCAGACAAGCCTCATACATGAAGGAACTGTCAGAGGAACCCAGGCATGAAGGTCCCGGGGCTGAGATCTCCAAGCCTGATCAGATATGGACTGGGCCTTCTCCACCCAGATCCCCCATCTTCCAGTAGGTAGGCATTATACCCACCAGCTGCCGCCAGCACCAGGTTGGTCCCATCAATGGCCAAGACGCAGAGACTATAAAACCCAGCTCATCTTATTATCTCATTTTTCCTTTGAATAATTCAGTTTTAGTCTTTTGTATGTGGCTATTCTGTTTTTCTATTCTGATTTGTTTGATCATACAATTGTAAGGAGAAATATCTATTGTGTGGAAAAACAGGAATCTCATCAACAAATCAGAATAGAAAAAAATTGAATCACCCTGGTACACACATTTACAAAGTTGATCATGGTTGTGTTTTAGTCATAGGCTGTCCCAACACTTATCTCTTCAACAGTATACATTTCCCACCTCCAATGCTCCCAGTTTCCCTAAAGCCTCCTGAACCATCTTTCATCTACCATTCCTGCCCCAGCCTGCCTCTATAATAGGCACTTTTCTTCTTTCTCCAACTTTGTCCCTCTCACACTCTCTCTCTTTTCTATTGGTCAATAAGATTTTCAATACAGGTACTGACAGGTTATCAAATATATCCTTTTACTTACTCTCAGCCCTCAATTCTTGTTTAGAGTAGTCATTTCCATCTGTCATTGTCATAGTGGCCTCTTTATCCTAACATTTAGTATTGATTTATGTATTTTTAATTCTCTTTCATTGATCACTGCATGTTTTACTTTAGTGTTTATGATTTTAATTATTTTTCATTTCTTTCATAATTTGAAACAGGTAATATGTTGCCAGCAATCTCTTTTTTGTTCTCAGGATTGCCATAGTTATTCAAGGTCTTTCATGGTTCTATTCAAAGCTTGTTGTTCTATATACTTAAAACTGTTGTTGGATTATGTTTGGGATTGCAATAAATTTGAAGATTCATATTTGATAGAATAGTAGAATAGTCACCTGACTATATTAATTCCCCTTTCTATGTACAGATGTGATTGTTTATCTCTTAGTTTGTATTCAATGTCTCAACAGTACTTACAGATTTTGATTAAAAGAGTTTTTACCCTTTTTTATTTTTAAATTATTTATTTTGTTTTGGTTTTATGGTCACCTCTAGTGGTCCTTAGAAACTATTCCTGACAAAGAGCTTAGGCATTGTTCCTATTGGTGTTCAGAGGACCATGTCATGGTGCTCAAGGGATCTAAAAAGTCCTACAGATTAAACTCATGCCTCTTACTGGAAGCACAAGTATTTCAAGTTCACTGAGATATTACTTGGTCCCTAACCCCTTCATAAAGTATTTCTTCAGTTTTTGACACTTTAGATGTAATTTCAAATGGGATTACTTTCTTAAATTTGTATTTATTCTTTGTTCATAGTAATGTAACAAATAGCTTTTATTGACTTTTTTTGCAAGCAACTTATTTGCATGCATTGTTTCTCTGAACACCAATAGGAACAATGCCTAAGCTCTTTGTCAGGAATAGTTTCTAAGGACCACTAGAGGTGACCATAAAACCAAAACAAAATAAATAATTTAAAAATAAAAAAGGGTAAAAACTCTTTTAATCAAAAGTTTTTTGATCAGTCCAGGGTTTTATATATTATCATAAAGTAATAGTAATGATAATTTCAATTTTTCCATTTCCAGTCTGAATTTCTTTTATTTTGTATTTTACATACACACACACACCACACACACATAAGTGTACATATATGTATATGTACACTAACAGCTTTAAAAACAAAATACATGTGGTGATAGTGATAGTTTTATCTTAATTTTTAGAAAAGCTCAAGTTTTCAAAATATAGTATACAGTTAGATATGGGTTTATAGAATATAACTTTGATTATTTTATATTAGCCTTCTCTACCCATTTAATTGAGGGTTTTTAATAATAAATGGGCGATGAATCTAATAAAATGTTTTCTAAGCATCTATTGCTATATGACTTAAAATGTTTTATTGATAAAATGTATTACATTGACTGACACACACATTTGAAATAATATATACCTGGAATAAGCCCCACTTTGTCATTATGTGCATAATTTTGAGATATTAATGAATTTTTTGCTAGTTAAAAATATTAAAATTTGTGATTATTCTATCCACATTCTTCAAAAATGTTCTTCTGTGGTTTTCTTTTATTGTTTTTGTCTTTGATTTTGATATTAAGATATGTGTGGCTTGGTAAAAAAATATATTTAAAGGCATCCATTTTTCTATGGTTTCTTTAAAATGTCTGTTTATGTTATTAGTTCATTAAAGGAAATACTTATGAACTAGGCTGGAAAGAGAGTAAAAGGATTAAGGTGTTTATCATGTATGTGACCAACCTCATTTCAATCCCCAGTACTACATATGATCCTCCTAGCTCTGTCGGAAATGACTGAGCACTGAACCAGGAGTAGCCCCTGAGCACTGCTGAATATGGCCTCCATATTAACAAACAAAATATATGGGGAAATGTTGTATGTAGTGTAAAAGCTTCAGTAACAGTTTTTGTTTATGATGAAAATATTTACTTTTTCTTTGCAATTTATTTTGCTCATTTTATCATTCTCTAGAAAGTAAAGAGTTAGAAGTAATAGAATAAACATATAGTTTTATCCTTGCTTTTTATATTTTTATTTTTAATAAGTTCTATTGCACATGTGTATGGAATAGTAGTAGTATGTATTATTTTATGTTATTTATAAAAATATAATTTTATGACCAATTTATAGAACAGTTCACTTCATCTCAATAATATTGAAAGAAATGCCATTAAAATTCTATATGTATTTGACTCAATGCTGCCTTTCTAGTTTCTTCATTTAGTTAGGAAACTATTTATCCATTACTTAGTATGTCTGTTCCAATATTTTCATTTATTCCCATAATAAAACCAATTTGTATGTAGTAGGTCATTTCTTCTTCTTCATGATTGTATTAGATGATTTTTGGCCTTTATACTCTCAAATTTTTTTCTTCCTTCTTATTCTCCTATTTTTTTCACTGAGTTTTCTACTTTGTTCAGCAGTCAGCCTTAGCTTTTTATGTATCCGTTAAATGTTTCATTTCATGGTGAATATTAACTACAACAAATATAAATGGAGTTTCTAGTGAAAGTTCACATAAAATTTATGTATAAAAGACATTGTATTTAGGTGTGTGTATATATCTAGATAGATATATAGATAGATAATAGATAGATAGATAGATAGATAGATAGATAGATAGATAGATGTCTATATATTGGGCTGGAGTGATATCACAGTGGGTAGGGCTTTTGCTTTGCACATGGCCTACCCTGGTTCAATTCCTTCATCCCTCTTGGAGAGCCCAGCAAGCTACCGAGAGTATCCCATCCACACGGCAGAGCTTGGCAAGCTCCCCGTGGCATATTCACATGCCAAAAACAGTAAAAACAAGTCTCACGATGGAGACGTTAGTTGTGCCTGCTTGAGCAAATCAATGAACAACAGAAGGACAGTGCTACAGTGCTATATTGGAGATATAAAAAACATAATATAAAATATAAAAAACACATAAGATATAAAAAACACATTTTGCCATATATTTCAAAAGATATAGATAAACAGATATGTCTATTCCTATTCACAAACACATATAAAGATATGTAAGACACATACAAAGGGGTCACATACTTCAACAAAGATAGGAATATGATATTGAAGAATAAAATGGAGAGAAGAAATACTGAAATTCAAAAAACCTGAATCAAGAAATTTTAACTGGAACAGCTTGGAGAACAACTTGTGAGATTCCGTGTCTGTTGTGTACTTCACTGTGGTATCTGTTTTCTTTGCCATATGCTAAGAGTCTAGTATTATGGAAGAGCCTGTTCTTGTAGGGTCTTTGACCTCATTTTATTTCTTCTGCCATCTGAAAATTATTAAGCAGCCTTTGTTTTTGATGCATCCTCTGAATGGTTGAGTGACCCAACACTAGTTTCATTGTAACATCTGAGCTCTACTTTATCTGTTTCAGTTTAACATCCTATTTCAGGTTCTTTTCAGGGCTTTAGATATACCTTTTATATTCTCATAGCCATACTCTGCTTTTCAGACTATAACCCCTTCTTTTCTTTTCTTTTCTTTTCTTTTCTTTTCTTTTCTTTTCTTTTCTTTTCTTTTTTTTGCTTTTTTGGTCACATCCCACTATACACAGGGGTTACTCCTGGCTCTGCACTCAGGAATCACTCCTGGCTGTGCTCAGAAGACCATATGGGATGCTGGGAATCGAATCCGGGTGGGCCACATGCAAGGCAAATGCCCTACCCATAGTGCTATCACTCCAGCCCCAGTATCCTCTTCTTTTCTACCTTATACCATCTAATTCACAAGCACTTATCATTAACCTCTTTCACATTCAGTACTACCAGTTTTCCACCCACCATCTTCATTCAAGTGACCTTCTAGAATAGACTCTGCACTCCTATTCATTTTTATTCTAAAAATTATTTTCCTACAGCTTCTAAGATGATCTTTTGAAAGTGAAAATTTTTCTTATCTATCACTAATTTTAAAATATTCTTGTCCTTCATTTCCACTTAAAGTAAAATCCCAGTTCTTCTGTACTCTGCAAGATCTGGCCTGCTCCTCTCTTTAAGATGAGTCCGTTATTCTAGCTCATTAGTAATCCAGTCAGAAATTGCATGAACTTTAGTTTCCTTCAGGGTCTTTGTTCTTCCTTTGACCTTGGTTGGGATCCCCCTGCCTCCTGATCTTTGCCCTGCAGAATATTCCTCAGCTTTCAGGCTATAGTTCAAACATTATCCCCTTGGAGGACATATCACTTAATCTAATCATAACCATCTTCTCATCCTACATATGGAGATCATATTAACTTGAATGATTCAGTCCAATCATTTACTGTAGAATAGAATAATCTTAAATTCCTCAACCTTAAACTGTTTCTCTCATCCCATGAGAATTTAAGTCCTGCTATGTAAAGACCTAAGCTATCTCATGCTTGCCCTTAATTCTAACACCTGGAATAACTGCTATTGCTTAGAAAACACTCAGCAAAGATATTAAATGCATAAATTAATGCAGGAATGTGTGATGCCTGTGCATTTTGTTATGAATAACAATTGTGTTCACCCTGTCTGCTTGACATTGCTCTTTGCGGTAGATATTGTCACTTATAGTTTTAACCAGACCAAGGATAAAATCATCGCCAGCAAGGAAACATGCATTCTATTATTTCCTTTCGCTGACCTCCATTATACTGTAAAGTCATGACAAATTTCCGAAAATTGTGTTTCTCTATTTACCTTTCATTCTCCTTCTGTATTATCTTCTCTTCACTGCTAGAGATAGAAGCCTTGTCATTCAATGCCAGAATTTTATTTTTTTTAGTTCCTTTAAAAAAATCAAAGTATGCAGTTCTCTTCCTTTTTGTTTGGCTATTTCATAACTTATTTTCTTTTAATTTGAAAAACTATTGAGAGATGAAATTCTGTAATCTGTTTCTCTCTACCATCTGTCAATAAAATACAAAATGTTGGAGTTTCTCTTTTAGTTTGAAAGATTACAAAATTCAAGACACTTCCTTATATGTCTATGTCTGTGAGCATGGAGAGGTGAATATTGGAAACTATAGCTAAATATTATTTATTTGTTTACAGTAAAAAACTGTGTCATATCGGTACTTCATATTGCATAGAAGTAAATTTATCTGGCTTTAATGTAATAATTTAATCATGTAATCACGTGAGAATGATGAATCTCCAGATTTGGGCAAATCTTTTCGACTCCACAGTTCTTTCTGCACTAACATATGCCTCAGAGACTTTGTCCCTATGACGAGAATGCTATTTGGGTTGCCCAAAGAGGAATCGAAAGAGCTATGCTTGGAGCTTCACTCAAGTGAGAGAAGGAATCTGGAGTTCCAACCTCCGTTGACGATCAGAGATCAGGGCTGTTGCCTTATTTGCCAATGTGTCAAAAATCAGATGGACCGGATACATTATGCGATTTGGAGATGACCACTGGACTAGAGCCATTGCCAACTGGATTCCACAGGACATCTAAAGAATGCCTGGCTGCCCACCTACGGGATTGTCAGACTTCTTTTTCAAGACCATGAATGAACGGTTTGATGCTCTTTATGTTCCTGGAGCAAGCAGATGCCACTGGACTACACTAGCAGGTAGCAAGGACAAATAAAGATGTTACTGGCATCCGCTCAAGCAAATTGATGAGCAAAGGGGATGGCAAGTGATACAAGTGAAACGTGAGATTCACAAGATGAAACTTCAAAGTAATATTTAACATTTAGAATGACATAGGATGTGATTATACATTCACCATTCTAATTATTTTGTTGTGAAGAGTTCCTTAATTAGAAATAATCAATCACAATCACAACCATCCTGTTATTCGTCGATTGCCTCGAGCAGGCCCCAGTAACGTCTCCTTCGTCCTAGCCCTGAGATTTTTTTAAAAAGTGCCATATTCAAGGCTCTTTCAGAGTTAGGAGAATGAGACCCTTCGTTGTTACTGGTATTTGGCATATTGGGTAGGCCACGGGGAGTTTTCCAGACTCTGTCATGTGGGCAGGTTATATTCAGTAACCTGCCAGTTTGTCCAGAGTAGGAACGAGATGATAAGATGTTGCACGGCCATGAATGCGGGCGTGCACTTCCGGGAGCTGTGTTTTATAGTCTCTGAGTCTTGGCCGTTGATGGGATTACATGGCGCCAGGGGGCCAGTTGGTGGGTGTGACCCCCGCCTACTGGAATTTGTAGGATCTGGGTGGAGGATGCTCAGCCCCGATCCAAGTAGGCTTGGAGATCTCAGCCCCGGGACCCGCGTGCCTTTGTTCCTCTGCCGGTACCTTCATGCGTGTGGAGAGTGGTCTCAGCATAGTGGTAGCTGGTTCTGGAGGTCTTCAGCTGCCGGAGCCCTGGTCGGGGCGGGGAGGAAAACTCAACCCGCTCCCCTCCAAGGGGCCCCAGAGAGGACAGTCAGGCACGGGGGCAGGAGACTCTGCGCTGTTCTCTTCCGGGAGCTGGGTTTTATAGTCTCTGAGTCTTGGCAGTTGATGGGATTACACGGCGCCAGGGGGCCAGTTAGAAATAATGCTGAGTATAATATTATATCAATGGATAAGGCATTATCAAGCCCATAGATAATGTTTTATACAAACAGTTCATTCAGAGAGGATAAAATTAAACCCCAAAGAATTTTTTTATTTTAAGAGTAAAATAACTGCCTATTTTATGATGGGCTGGAGCGACAGCACAGGGTAAGGCATTTGCCTTGCACGCAGCCAACATGGCTGACCTGAGTTCGATTCTTCCGCCCCTCTCGGAGAGCCTGGCAAGCTACCGACAGTATCTCGCCGGCATGACAAACCCTGGCAAGCTCCCTGTGAGGTATTCTATATGCCAAACACAGTAACAACAGATCTCACGATGGAGACGTTATTGGGCCTGCTCGAGCAAATCGATGAACAACGGCAGGACCGTGACCGTGTATTTTATGATATATGAGAATAAAACAAATAAAACACTCCTCCTGGCCCTTGTTTCTACTGTCCTTGGATATTAGCCTAATATTATCATTTTTAATTCCCACAAATGAGTGAAAATATTCTATGTCTGTCCATCTTTTTCTCACAGTTTCACTCAGCACGATAATACCCATGACCACCTTCTATAAGCGAATTTCATAATTTTATTTTTCCTGATAGCTACATAGTCTATAGTGTAGATATACCATAACTTCTTTAACCAATCATCTGTTTTTGGGCACTCAGGTTGTTTCTAGATTCTGGCCATTAGAATAGAACTGCGATGAAACTAGGAGTAAAGATGGCATTTCTCCTGTATGGTTTTGGGCCTCTGGAATATTTTCCACAGCATTGTATTGCTGAGATGCATGGAAGCTTAATTTGTAGTTTACTGAGGGATGCCCATATTGTTTGTTTTCCCAAAAGACTCTACCAGTTGACATTCCCACCAACAAAGGAGAATCACTCTCTTCCTTCATCCATGCCATAACTGCTTGATCTTGTTCTTTTTGATGTGTGCCAGTGTCTGTGGTATGAGATTATACCACATTGTTGCTTTGATTTGCATTATCCTGATGTTTAGTATTGTTGGACATTTTTTCATATGCTTTTCCCCATTTGTATTTCTTCTTTGCCAAAGTTTCTATTCATTTCTTCTCCACATTTTCTAATGGGGTTGGATGTTTTTATCTTGTGAAGTTCTACCAGTGCCTTTTATATCTTGGATATTAACCTTTTATCTAGGATGGGTATTGGGTACAAAATTTCCCCACTCTGTGGCCTGTCTTTTAAGACAATTACGATAGAAAAGGGACCACCATAACAAAGATGGTTGGAAATGATCACTCTGAATAAGAAATATCTAACTGTGCCTTAATAGACAAAGAAATAAAGAGGGTAACTTCTCAGTATCTGTATTGCAAACCCCAATAAGAGGTGTAGAGGAGAGAGAGAGAGAAAGAGAGAGAGAGAGAGAGAGAGAGAGAAAGAGAGAAACAGACAGACAGACAGATAGACAGAGACAGAGAGAAAGTCCCTATTTGAGACAGGCTGGTGGGTGGTGGCAGGAGAGAAATTGATAACTATGGTGATGGGAAAAGTGCACTGGTAGAGGGATGTGTTTTGGAACATTGTATGACTGAAATCTGACCCTGAACAGCTTTTAACTGTGTATATCATGCTGATTTCAATTAAAAATCCAGGGAAAAAGTATAAATCTCTGTCTATTCTATGACATTCTAATGTTAACATGTTAACATTCTAATGTACCACCAGGTTACCATCCCAGACTATAGTTTAAGAGTACTCAGTATTTGTTTCTTCCTAAGCTTGATTCCATTAAGAATAGAAGTTTGTGGTTCTAAGCCCCTGAAGAATGCCTATTCTTATTACTATCACATTCGGTGAACATACTTCAGTCAAGTAGTCTGCCCTTATTTGTATCTTGAATTTACCTTATTTCTGGCCTACCAATAACACTTGAGTTTGGAAGTTTTTTATTTATTTATTTTTTAATCTGTAATGCACAGTAGTGTAATAATTCTCACTTGATCACCTGAACAATTGACATCCCATTACTCATAGATTTGCTCGAGCTGGCACCAGTAATGTCTCCATTCACTCCTGTTGCATGATAGTGTAGCCCAATGGTGTCTGCTCATTCTAGGAACACAAAGAGCCTCAAACCAATTGCTCTGGGTCTTGACGAAGAAGTCTATCTTGTAGGGGGGTGGTCATGCGATCTTTTGATGTCCCGTGGAATCCAGTCAATAACAGCCCTAGTCCAGCAGTCATCTCCAAATCTCATTACGTGTCCAGCCCATCTGATTTTCGACACCTTGGTAAAAGAGACAGTGTCCCTGATTCTTGACCGTAAATGAAAGATGGAACTCTGGATTCTTTCTCTCATTTGAGTGAAGCGTGATACTCCAAGCATAGCTCTTTTGCTTCCTCTTTAGGATACCCGAATAGCGTTTTCATCCTGTTTACTTAGGCCCAGGTCTCTGAGGCGTATGTTAATGCAGAAAGACCAGTGGAATCGAATAGATGTGCCCATAGCCAGAGATTCTTCATTCTCTTAGCTCTTTCTTTGACGCTCTTGAAGGCATTCCAAGCTGCTCTCTTACCCCTGCGCAACTCAGGTGCCAGGTCATTTGTCATGTTGATTTCTCGACCTAGGTATACACGTAACACTTGCATTCAGAGATGTTTGTTCCATTGAGAGCGAATGGAA
This sequence comes from Sorex fumeus, assembly GCF_029834395.1. NCBI lineage: Eukaryota > Metazoa > Chordata > Mammalia > Eulipotyphla > Soricidae > Sorex > Sorex fumeus. Next base: position 65,389,067 of record NW_026606065.1, on the reverse strand, counting down.
CATAAGGAATGAGACCATTTCTCATAAACATTGTCTTTGTGAGATTCAGTTATAGTCTGATCTTTCCACATTAATGGTTGAAATCAGCCAGCATTTGCGCCACTTAGTTAATGCTTGATGTCATTAGAATTATGTCATCAGCGTAGCAGAGGTGGTGTAGTTGCCGACCATATATCATCACTCCCATTTCTTCCCATTCCAGTTGTCACATGACGTTCTCGAAGGTGGCAAGACTTACCCATCCTGCAGAATTTGGTATGTGAGAAGGTGGACGTGGCTATCAAAGAGATCCGAGTACAAGTCATGGATAATCTTCTCCATTGCCCTTCTAGAAAATATGATAGATCCATGAGGATGTCAGAGAGGGCAGTCATCTTGGTCTTGTAGTTTGCCAAGGACAGGTGGGTGTTGTGAATGCTTTTCCCAGCTTCTGCCACATCTGCCAGCACTGCTGCTCTTCTCTCTTGGAGGTCTTCCTTTATTGCTTCTCTGCACTGCTTTGTGAGCTCGGATGTTTGCTTGCAGGTGCCTGAGGCTTGCACCAAGCCATGTAGGCAAATGAGTTCGAGAGTTTTCGAAGACAGGCGTTTTTTTGTGGCTATCTCTCTCTTGGCATTCCTTCTAATAATTCTCATTAACAAAAATTGTATGATTTTTACCAATATTTTTTCTACCTAGTGTTAAAGTTACATCAGGCTGTCATTCTACAATTTATCTATTTACCTTTATATGAACGTTTAATTTTTAATTTTATATAAATTTATATAATAAAATATTCTTTTAGGTAAGTTGACAAAAAGAAAACTAAATGAAATGAAATTATGGATAGTGAAATTAAAGTGTCTTCATTTTTTTTTCTTATTTTTTTTTTTAGCTTTTGTAAAGGTAGAATAACTGTTGGGCTGGAGCGATAACACAGCGGGTAGGGTATTTGCTTTTACACAGCTTACATCGCCGACCCGAGTTCGATTCCTCCGCCCCTCTTGAAGAGTCCGGCAAGCTACCAAGAGTATCTCTCCCGCACGGCAAAGCCTGGCAAACTACCCATGATGTATTCGATATGCCAAACACAGTAACACGTTAAACAATGTTCCTGGGCCCGCTTGAGCAAATTGATGAACAACTGGAGGACAGTGACAGTGACAGTGACCTTCACTTATTGCTTCTTCATTCTTTGGGTGTGACAAGATAACTGGACTATGTTTTAGTTTTATATGTGTGTATATATCATGATCACGACCACCCTGTTGTTCGTCGATTGCCTCGAGCAGGTGCCAGTAACGTCTTCTTCGTCCTAGCCCTGAGATTTTTTTTTTTTAAGTGCCATATTCAAGGCTTTTTCAGGGTTAGGAGAATGAGACCCATCATTGTTACTGGTATTTGGCATATTGGGTATACCACGGGGAGTTTGCCAGACTCTGCCGTGTGGGCATGTTACATTTGGTAGCCTGCCAGTTTGACCAAATTAGGAATGAGATGATAAGATGTCGTAAGTTATTATATAATAACTTATATATTATATAATAAGCCGCGCGCTTCCGGGAGCTGAGTGTGATGATCTCTGGATCCTGGCCGTTGTTGGAGTTACACGGCAGTTGGTGGGTGTAACTGTCTAGTTACTGGCAGGTCCAGTCCCAAACTGTGCAGGCTTGGAGATCTCAGCCCCGGGTCCCACACACCTGGGTTCCTCTGTCGGTTCTTTTATGCGTGAGGCTCATCCAAGTGTGTGGAGAGTGCTCCCAGCATGGTCTTGGCTGGGCCTCGGTGGTCTTCAGCTGTTGGGCCCTGGTGGAGACAGTCAGGCCCAGGTGGAGACAGTGTGTATATATATATATATATATATATATATGTATTTATATATTTGCTCTTGTCAATTAGTCTACCAAAACCAAACTGTTTTAACGTGTGTCAAAGTTGGCAGGTGCAATCTTCTAAAAATAGGCATTAGGTAATTTTTTTAAACTTATTAACTTACATTATGGCATTATATCTCTCATAGTAATTTACGACTTAAATTTTCATTTTGTCTGTAATCAATACATTTCAAGAAATGTATTGGATACTGTTTAATAAAGCTTTATCACTATCATTCATTCATTTGAAAGTGGTTACAATGAAATACAGCATTCTATATTCCAGTTGTGCCTCCTTATACATAAACATATGCATATATAACATTAAGCTTACTACAAAGGCCCAGTTCAATATATATCCGTAATCCAATGACTACAGCTTTCCATAACTTTCCCTTCACTTTCCCCCTATAAAAAACCTGATAGGTTCTATGATTATGAACACTAAAATCGAACTTTCTGTGGGCTAGAATAATATCTCAACAGTCTTTCTAAATGCATGTGAAGGTGCTCCAGTATAATTCCCATGGGGCTTTCTCACCCCTTCGAGCACAGAGAAGAGCTATTAGTTTGCTGCAGGGTGAGCCTCGAACCAAACAAAACCAAAACAAAGCAAAAAATACATTCTCACACACTTGGCCATTTAGCTTTCTTTGTTAATTACCACGTATAAGCAAAATCATATTGTATTTGTATTTTAAAATTTTGAGATTTTTACTTTTTCAGGTAACCTTGTTTGATGATGCTTCATGTGTTTTATGACATAGCTTCACATTTCTTCAAAAATTTGTTATCACACTACAATTACCAAAGTACAACATCCCTCTACCACAATCCTTTCAGCACTTTGTACTTCAATCTCCCCTCTTTCTTACACCTCTGGTAAACTTAGTTATTCAGTCAGAGTCAAAGGCTTTCCTTTGAATTTTGTTTGATTCCTAATTTGGTTCTCTGTAGCCTATGTATGAGATAGCCAGGTACTTGTCATTCTTTGAGTTACTTGATTTAGCACAATCTCTCGATTCTACCTATTACAGATGGCAAAATCATGGAGCAAGAGAGACAGTACAGTGATTAAGGCACTAGCTTTTAATTGGTCAACTCAGGCTCAATCTTTAGGACCGAAGATGGTCCCTCAAACCGGAGCAGAAGTAATCATTGAGCGTAGAACCAGGAATAAGACCTGAGTACAGTCACACATGGCCCCCAAACTAAAAAATAAAACAAATAAAGACCAAGTCGTTTTTTTCCTTCATGTTGAAAAGTAATACATTATGTTACACTCCATACTTTTCTTTCTTCTCATATCTGTTTTCTGTCATTACTTCCTTAGTGTTCTATTCAAATCTTAGCTATACTAAGTAGTGCTAAAGTACCTGATTACCATATGCATTTCATTTAACTAACTTTTTTGCTAAGGTGTGTGTTTAGCTCTCTTCCCCATTATTTGGATGGGGTTTGTTTTCTTTTGTTGAGTTTTATGAGTTCCTTATATATCTTGGATTGTGTGGAAAGATCATGAATTCATTAAGATGCCTTTTTTTTATTTCAGTGGTAGTTTATTTTTTAATGCAGAGGCTTTTCAGATTGATGTGATCCTATATATTTTTAACATTTCTTATCTCTTTATCGTTGTAGTTATATTTTTTAATACACTGTAAAAGTCAATATGGAATGTTTTTCCTGACTTTCCCTCAGTGATTTTTATCAATTTGGATTTAACATTTATTTTTTCTTCTTTGGCAAAAGTAATTAATCAAACTTGAAATTTTAATAGTAAAGCATGAAACATAAAAATGTGACACATGTTGCCTAAAATTTAGACTTCTCTGATTTATTTCATATATAGAAATACTAACTGATATTGCAGTGATTAAAATTCTATAGATATTTATCCACTGTGCTTAAAAATTCATCTTTATTTGAAAATTAAGATTAATTTCAAGGTCTGTTCTACCTATACATTCTTAAATGACCTATTTACTGATGTTGGAATTTGTCAGGAAAATAAAATAGGAAGAAATTTTATATCATGAGAGTAGATCTTGCTTTATTAAATTATTGAACTACTTATAATTTAGAATTATGTTTAAAATATCATACACTCACATTTATGATGCTTGAGTCATAATGAATTATACTGAGAGAAAAGCAGATATCTTCTCAGTGATTAAGAAAAAATGAAGCAACATAAATTTTTCCTAAAAATAGTAG